>NC_092315.1:12797490-13431025 GCF_036785885.1 Coffea arabica | reverse complement strand
CGAAGTGTCTTTGTTGTCGGAGCCCATCTTGCGAATCTATTGAGCATGTGTTTGCAACGGGACAGGTTGCCATGGAAATCTGGGGATATTTTGGGGGTGTGTGTGGTGTGGCTGGTACAGGATCCTTACTGTGAGCTCGGATGGCAGCATGGTGGTTTGTGGAGCAGCGATCGGAAATGAGGCACTTCTTGTTCAAAATTCTTCCTAGTCTCATCTGCTGGCATATCTGGAAGGCTAGGAATAGAGCCGTTTTTGAAGATAAACCCTTGCAATCGGCAGATATTGTTCGGGCCATATTCAAAGAGGTGAAGATGCTAGCGGAGATTCAGTTTAAGGGCAAGGTTGGGGTTAATACGTTTCTTCAGTTGTATGAATGGTCCTCTCACCCAGCGCACACGTTTGGCTTCCAATTGATACGTTGGGCAGTTCCAGAGGTCGGGAGGCTAATGTTGAATACGGACGGGTGCTCAAAAGGTAACCCGGGTCTGGGCGGTGGTGGTGGTGTCCTACAGGATTCGTCAGGAAGCCCTCTATTTGCTTTCTCGGCCTTTCTGGGGGTTACCTCTAGTTTACGGGCGGAGACTATGGCCCTGTTGATTGGGCTTTGCGAGTGTGCTCAGAAGGGGTTTGGTACTGTGGGCGTCCAGCTAGACTCCTTGGTCTTGGTGGGGATTCTGCGGAAGAAGTTTCAGTGTCCTTGGCATGTCCGGCGGGAGGTGGGGCAGATTTGGCTGTTGCTGGATGAATCCCCGCGGATAATTCATTGTTACAGGGAGGCGAACAATGTTGCTGACATTCTATCTAATGTGGGAGTAGCTCACCCTGAGCATAAGGTTAGGGTTTATGACCACATCCGAATGATTCCACAGACGGCTCGTGGTGCAATCCGGCTAGATAAACTAGGAGTGCCTTCAATTAGGAAGTTCAGGATGTTATAGGGTTTGGGTTTGCGTAATTTCTGCTACTATTGTAAATTTTGGTTCGAATCAATAATATTGCTACATTTATAAAAAAAAAAAGAGTTTAAATGAATAAAGATACATTTGGATGGTTGTTGTTTTCAGGAGGGGCTTTAAAAAAATACTTACTACAAATATTTTTTTAGAAAAACCAACTTTTAATGGCTATTTATAGAAAAACACTAAAGATAGTAGAATTACATAAAATTTACATTTTTTTAAAGATAGTAGAATTGCATATAATTTACATTTTTCTTTCAAGATTGCAATTCGAAGTTTTTATTTGTCCAAAAATGTCTACAAGGTGATGAAACAAATCGTGAACACTAAAAAAAATATGAAAAGGGAACTGTGAAGTCGAAGGATGGAAATTTGTGGTTGAGGGAGAGCTAAGGTTGCGAGATGAATAGTTTTTTTTTCTTTTTTTAGTTTATATTATGTGATTAAAATGAAATATTTCAATATAAATTAAATTAAAATTACACTCTCCATGACTTCCTTACAAAAAGACAATCTCGAAAGGGAAAGTGACTATTCTTGAAACTTACTTTTGAATTGCCTAAGAAAACTAAGGAAATAATCCCTCTTAGCAAATAGAATCCCCATTATTTTTCATTCTAGAAATTTTGAATTTTTTAATTCCAAAAATTTTTATGCCTTTTTATTGGTTGGTTTAAAGGATGCCCATTTATTACGTCTTATTATTTCCAAACCTTGATTTTTTTTATTCAATTAAATTTGAAAGGCTAAGATATCGTACCATGTAGACACCAAATTTTTTAGCATAATTTACTATTTATTTCTTAGTTTTTATTTGTCGTGTTAAGTTTTATTCATTTAAATTCAATCTTTTAGCATTTTATTTATTATTGTTAAGTTACTTTGAAAAAAGAGAAAAAAGAGAAGAAAAACGATGAAAAATGGAAAATGAAAAAAAGGAAAATGGAAATTGCACTTTGTTGCTTCTAGTTTATTTATTTTTATCCAATGTTAATTAAATTATTTTTGTTATTTATTTTTATTATCAATTTTGTTTTCAAAAAAAAAAAAAAAAGAAGAAGACCCGCGGCATGCAAGCTGCGTATTTTCGCAGCTTGCAAAGGACAACCGCATGCCCCATCGGAGGGCTGGATTTCTAAGGAAGGGACAAACCCCTCATCCTCACCTTTGAGGTGAGGGTTTAGGAGATTGGGGGCTCATATAAAAAGGAAAAGAAAACAGCAGAGAGAGGGGAGGTTTTTGAGGGTGACGGCGGAAACAAAAAGTGGAGAAAGGGCTTCGGCTGTGGAAAGGAAGAGAGAAAAAAGCTGAACAAAGGAGAAGGGAATCAAAAACAAGAAAGGGAGACTGAGGAAGGGTAAAGAGAAACGGGAAAAATCTGGGCCAAAGTCCGAGAGAGAGAGGAGAAAAGAAACGACGGCTAGAGAGGGGGAAGAGTTGGCAACAGAGAGCTCTGTGAAGAAAGAGTGAAAACAACCGAAGAGAGAGCTGAGGGTTGGCGACGGCTGGTGAGGAAACTAAGAAGAAAAACCGAGAGAAAGCTGTAGAGGAGGAAGGAGACCTGAACCAAAAAGAAAGCTTCGACCGTGCATTGAGGAGGATCATCAAGTTGTGGACCGAAGGTTTTCACCATTTTCAGGACTCCCTGGGTGTTGTTCTGTGTCCAAAGCCCTTGCTGGGAAAGGTAACTCATCTTTGTCTTTCAGTTTAGCAAAGTCTTCTTATTTGAAGATTCGGTGATTCCTATGGGAAAGCTTGCAGCTTTTTCTAGTGTTTTTATTCTTGGTTGCGTTTATGGGTTGCTGGCTTTTGATGGGTATGATGTTATGCCCCTACTCCTAGATCCTCTATTGTGGTCAAGTCCATCAGGTCACCTACACGGGATCTGCGCATACAACTTCCCTGCTGCCACAGGAGCAAACATTTGGTTTGCCACGGCAGAATCGATAGATCCTTTTCTTTCTCTGTTTTGTTGGGTTGTGACCTGGGATTGTTAGGGGGAGTAGTTTGAGCTCCTCGGTAATGTTTGCTACCATAGGTGAGTCCAGGAGATAGCCAAAGGTCGAGAGAGATGATTCGTTTCTGTCATTCCCTTACGTTGCCGTGCACTTCGCAGACCAAGTTTATTCTTTGCCCTTGCATTTCATTGACATACTGTGTGTATGACCACCGCAAGTCCTTTCATCTTTGCCGCATTTCATGCCCTGCTTTTTCATTCAGTTTATGGGGGTTAGATGATCATGCTTAGGCATGCTAAATGACAATAAATTGAAGCTGCAAAATTTGCAGCAGAACGGAAAAAAAGATAGTTCTCGCATTCCCTTTGCTGTTTTCTCACCTGCACTTGCTCATCATAAGTTTCGGCCATTCGTTTTCGCTAGTTGGGGTTGCATGTTTGGGGTGTTGGAGTATTGGTTGAAAGGAATTGGATAAAGGGGGTGTTGGGTGTGTATGTTTAGGGGCTTGGATAGGTTTTACTTTGCACAGGCATGTTTCGGTTTGGCATAAGAAAATTGCAGAAAGTTTGAAAATACTGCCATTCGATGCTTGCTAGATTTCTTTTCCGTGTGAATTTCTAGAGTTTAAACATAAACTTTTATGTTGAAAAGTTAAAAGAAAGCTTGGTTATCTTGTTACCTTGATTTATTTGTCGTTGGAAGAGACGTGAGCTGCATTTGAATGAAAAGGAGATTGCATCTAAGAACTTATTTGCAGAAGCATAAGCTACGTGGGTTGCCTGCATTTTGCATGAAACAAATTCTGAAAAATTACACTTTGGCCTCTCAAGTCCCCCCCTTGATTCTATGGCCCAATTACATTCCAATCTCTTGCAATTAAATCCTAAATTGATTGCAACTTGAACCGCTATTTGGCCTCTTACTATTTTGGGACTTTCGAAGTGCTTAAATGTTCTAATTGGACTCACATGACTGACCAATGTTTGCAATTGGATCCCTTTTACATGATAATTTGCCTTGACATGTTTTCAGGTGAATTGTGGACAATTTTCAATGGGTTTCTAGGAATAAAATCATGAAAGCTTAATAATTTGGAAGAATTTATAGTCTTGGTTTCGTTTGATTTAATTTTGCTTAGCTAATCTTGTTATTTTAACTCTAATAAATAATTTTCCATTCTTCTTTTTGTGATTTTTGCATTTGATTGTGATGGATTCCACCTTAAACCATTCAATTTAGTACTCCATTTTAGACTTTTGAAACTTTTATCTGGAACCGAGTTTGCCTACACATGCACGGTTTATTCCATGTTTAATGTTCATTTCGTGCTTAATTTTCATCTTCGTGTTTAATTTTTGCTTCATGTGATTATTTGATAATTAAAGTGGTACCTTGACCTTTTTATTATTTTGGAGGGTAAATTAGTAAGTTCACTTCGTTAGGGCATCGATTCAAGAGAGGTACACTCTATCCTTTATTTTGACCTTATTTGACCCTATGTGATCCAATGTGCTAAGTGAAAATTGCATGTCTACTTCGCTTTCTTTGCCTTTCCTTAATTCCTTTCATTTATTTCATTTACTTTTGCTTTTATTTAAGTTATTCTTCATGGGGTATGTGTACACCTCTTGGCTTGTAATAGATAGGGCCTGGCGAGCAATTTTGTCCATTTTTTCCCTTCCCCTTTTGTTTTAGTTAGCAAATGTAATAGGTTCATTAGATTGATTGCTTGTCTTTGTTGCTACGTGTTAATTTGCTTTATTAGGCTTTTGCATCTAGTCGAGCATGCTAAGTATTATGTGCTATGTGTTTATATGTGATTGGCATGTCTACTTGCTTTCTATAGTTATAGATGAATGTGATGGATGAATGCACGTCACCACACTAGTCCAACGCTAGTTGTGGCTCATTATCCCGTTTTTCACTAGTTCAACGCTAGTAGGAATTCGTAGATATGGGTTAGCCCAACGCTAGACCCTTAGGGATTTCCCTTGCTAGTTAATACTTGCATGTTTCACTACATTTCTTGTATTTTTCTTAGTTTTCTAGCATTTGGTATGCTCCTCCAATCCTTTCCCCTTCATTTTAGGTTTTTTGCATCTTCATGCTAGTTATATGGTACATTTCCTTGAGGGTCCCCTTTCGATTAGGGAAACGAGCGAGTGTGGCTACAAAATAGCCTTAGCACGCTAGTTCTTCCTTCTAATCAAAGGGAAAATTAAGGTCGTGAAATTAGGAGTCATTCCCGTACCCGACTTGATGCATTCCTCTAGGTTCATACACTTTCATTCTCATCATGTCACTCCCTCACTTTCTTTATCCACATTTTTCTCACTACTTATATTTTTCTCACTCCACATGCCATGTTCACACACGTCTCCTCTTTCCCTTTCATTTATTTATTTTCTACCTCACAAAATTGCACCCAATTGCACTTATATGTATCTACTATCATATTTTCATCCATTCGCACACAAACACCTTTATTTGTCCAATTTGCACACATGCACTTGTCTTACATTCACACACATGCACGTTTTCTTACACTTTCACACTTGCACTCATATTTGAGTCTTCATTTGCATCATTCGCGACCTCTATGAGGACTTTTCTTATTGACCACCACAACTCATGTGGTTGGGACCAAAAAGCCTCGTAAGAGATATTTTAGATTTAGGATTGCATTTCTTTTTCATATCCATTAGTCATATCCGACATGCAACGCATATTTTGGGAAGAAAAAATTAGGAAAAGAAGAGCTAAGTCACGCGACTAGCTTTTGTTAGGGTAAGGGAGTGCCTTAGGTTTTGCCTTTGCCTTCTCCCTTATCAAATGTGACCCCCGATCCCTTTCTTTGGTTACGTAGACCTAAAAGTTCTTAAAAAGGGGTTTGTTTACTTTGCTTTCCAAAAAATCATTTTTTGGGTGATTTGGTACACCCTAACTCTATACTAAGTGGTGACTCCATTTTCCATTCAAAAATCCTTTTTGAATTTCGTTTGGCCAAATCGTCGCATTTTCAAGTCCCATGACCTTTTATTTTCATTTTACACACGTTCACATACATATTCCACACACTTTCACACGCATTTGAAAAAGTGGGGCGCGACAGTTGGCGACTCCACTGGGGACTTCCTAAGTGGGTCCAAGCATTTGATTTGGCTATTCTTTTCCCTTTTCTACCCTTTTTATGCATAGCATTTGGATATTAGGGTTGCATTTTTCATTTTAGGACTTTTTGCCTCGCGCGAGTATCAAACTATTCCCTCACTCACGTATGTATGATTGGGTTGTTTGGATGTATGTTGTACTTATTTTATCTCGCGCTTTGCATTACATTTGGGGGGGTGTGTGTGTCACCTTTAGAGTCTCGCGTTGGTTCTCAACCCCTTCCCTCAAAATAGGGAACATTTCATACGTGCACGTTTATTTACTGTTGTCCCATTTTATTTTATTTTATTTTTCGTGGGCTCTTTCCCACACCGCCTTGTAGGACTAGGAATGGTTTCTCAAGGTATGTGGATGGTGTGCTCTGCGCCCATAGCAGTACCTAGGGGATCGCTCGAGCCACCGACCGAGGGTCTTGGGATTGATGACCCATTCCCTTAGGTCTGAAGGCTTGGGGACCTTTTTAAACCTTATCGAGTCTAGTTGCATTAGTGAATCCCAACCTCATGCATCCATGTTAGAGTTTGCCTAGGTTAGAGTCAGCCTCACCCTTTTTTAAGCACATTAGGCACGAGGGAAGGGGTTCCACCCCTTTTACTTGTTTTTATTGTATCTCTTTTCTTAATTGCTCACAACATGTTATGTGTACTATCAATTGTACTAACCATTTCTTTGTTTTTTGGCCTGCATTCATGTGCCTTAGCAATAAGAGGTCTCTTTGGCACTCTTTTAGTGACTTACCCACTAGATAACTCACATGTTTAACTTTCAGTCATTACACTTAATTTTCAATAAATACGTTTCATTTTAGACCTTTTCCCCCCGATGCATTATTTATGTCCTTTAGGCCATATTTGTCACATATTTATGTCCTAAATTGGCATCATGCATAAACCCTAGAAGGGAATGCCATTTAGGGGATCCCGTGTTAGGAATAAACCACCTTGTGTCTCGGATACTTAATCCAAGGAGACTTGCACGTTTACATTTTGTACCATCCAAAGGGGTAGTGCACAAGGTAAGGTAGGATCCGATCATTTTCATAGAGCGATCTTTGGAATATGAGCGTCTAATGATCACTTCTTGGCCAATTTATCAAAATTGGTAAAAATCCCTTGCAAAAAGGGCATTAATTGGAAGAAATTCACAAATCATTCCTTGCTATTGAGACGATAAATGAACTGAGGCCAAAATTTGATTTTAGAAGGCTCATAGACTAATGCATCGCAATAAGCCGTCAATTCGATTCAGTCGATTGGATCATTTTATTCATCAATTTCATCCAATCCAATTTATCAATTTGTTCATTTTTAGAGCAACCTAGTCGATTTTGAATTCATTTGACTAGTTTACCCCTTTTAGGGCAATCTAGTCAATTTTTGAATAAGATCACCAATTTCATTCAATTCATTTGATTAGTTTACCCATTCTTAGGTCGATTCAATCAATTTTGAATAAATTCAAATCATCAGATTCGTTCAATTTCATTTGACCAGTTTACCCTTTTTAGGGTGATTTAGTCAATTTTCCGATCCATTTGACCAGTTTACCTATTTTAGGTCAATTCGGTCGATTTTGAATAAATCATCGTTTCACTCGATCCGCTTGATCAATTGACCTCATTCAAATCATTTGATTAGTTTGATTCATTTTTAGGGTTATCCATTCAATTTTGAATAAATAATCAAATTTCATTCAATGCATTTGACCATTTTTTAAGATGATTCGGTCAATTTTTGAATAAATCATCAATTTCATCCAACCCAGTCAACTAATTAGGGTTTTAATGTCAAATTTCAGATTGAAGCGCCTAGTTGTTCACCCATTGCATTTTTATTTGATTTGGATAAATTAGGGTTTTGATCTGTGTTAGGAAATTTCAAATTTCTTCAAACTCATCAAAGTTAAATTAATTCTTGTGCCAATCAAAACCAATCATTCATTCGGAGTTGTCCTCATTTTGTTGGAGAGCTCCCACTGTTCAATTGGTCCAAAATTTCCAAATTACTTGATCGGATCCATCAGGTATGGTATCGTGCCTACCTCAGAGAATTACATCATTCTAGGCCTACCCTTGGCACAAAAAGGGCTCCCCCATAGGACATGCATCCGAATTTTTTAGATATCTACTAATTCTTGCCTTTTTCTTTTCCTTTTCTTTATTTTTATTGGAATAACTAAGCCAGGGCTAAATCTAAAGGCAATTCCTTTCAAAATTCTCAGGTAATATTTAAACATAGCTTCTCGTCGAAACCCCATCATAACGCGATCCCGTAGTCGAGCCCAGAGGAGTCGTGTAAACATGAGTTCACAACCGGAACTGTCGGATAGGTCTGCTACTACAGCCCAACCTGAGACTGCAAGTTTGGGGGTCCAACTGACCGAGATGCTTACGAAGTTTGGTGAGATGGCATCTGAAATGGCCGCCCAAAAGAAATTAATCGATGAGCTTATCAGTAGCGGAGTTCAACCTGAGCCTGTACTCGTCAGTCAATCGAGGCCAGAATCATTGGTCATGCCCACGACCCAAACCACTTTTACTCCACCTTTCATCATTCCACCCTAAGGAACTTTCACCCATCCCACCATAAATTTGCCATACACTTACCCTCCTAACCCTTCGTTCTTTCCTACTCACATGCAAGGTCCCCAACCGTAAATCACTTCAAACATACCACCTGAGTCACATACCTTTTATCACACTGCTGCTGAGCCATTCCTACCAGACTATACTGTTCAAACCAAGCCAGAAATGGGGGAATCTTCTGCTCCCGTTGGTATAAAGTTGCTCAAACGCCTCGATCGTCTTGATGAGTTTATGAGAAAGATTCAGGGGTTAAACAAGCAAGGAGTCCTGGATTACGATGAGCTTTGCCTCTTTCCAAATGTGCAATTGCCTGAGGGGTTCAAAACCCCTAAGTTTAACAAGTACGATGGAACTGGCAATCCCAAAACGCACATCCGTCTGTTTGCTAACAAATTGGGAAGGCCTATAGATGACGAGAATCTACCTTTACGGTTGTTTCCAGAAAGTCTGGAGGGGGATGCACTCGATTGGTACTCCAATCTGAAACCCGGAGAAATAAAAACCTGGATTGACTTGTCCAATGCTTTTGTCCAATACGAGTATAATTGCGAGCTGGCTCCGACACGAGCCACGTTGGAAGGAGCGAAAAGAAAACCCTCCGAGGATCACAAGACTTATGCCAAGAGGTGGAGGAAAATAGCTGTAAAAATCGAGCCACCGATGACTGAGGATGAAATCATACGCACTTTCATTAAAGCACATGATCCACCGTATTTTGAAGAAATTTTCCGCATGACTGGATGCTCGTTCGCTGCCATTGTCAATAAACTTGAGGAGTACGATGACTTCGTGAAAGTTGGGAAGATTGTTAATGTCTCTGCCCTCAAATCCCAGTTGGATGCTTTGCAAGGACAGGGGAATAGTGGGAGAAACCCGCAACTTAAAAAGAAAGAGGGGGAAGCTGCCTTTATATGGGATCGAAACCCTATCCCAAGACCTAGATCTCGACAAAACCCCACCTACTCAAACCCTTACCCTTACTATTCAAACCCTCATCCTGTTTATCACACCAATGTCACTCATCCTCGACCTCGCCCTAATTACACCAACTCGCCCATAGCCCCTTTTCAAATATCTCAACCTAATTTTCCACAAGTTCGACCCCGACCTCCTTACAATCAACAATTTTCTCCACCAAATAGACCTACCTATGATTACCCCCAACCCACTGGAACCTACAATCAAAATCGTACCCGAACATTCACCAATCTAGGCAGGCCGTTAGACCAGTTGTATGAGCAATTAAAGGCTGCCGGTAAAATAGGTGTGATTCCCCCTCCAACTTACCCTTATGGCATGCCTGCCGGATACAATCCACAGTCCGCTTGTGCCTATCATTCGGGAGCACCCGGTCACTCAACCACTGATTGTAAAGCCCTTAAGCACAAAGTCCAAGACATGATCGAGGCTGGGGAAATAGTGCTAAGAGGAAAGAGTGAACAAGGACCAAGTGTAAGTACAAACCCCTTTCCCAAACACAAGGACACCTTGGAGGCATCCACCTCCAATGACGAAATTTGAAATCTTGAGGGAACCTTGCACAATTGGATGGCCAAGTATCTTCCCTCTCGAAGGGGAATTTCGGTAAATCTGGGGGTTGTTATTTACTAAAATTCGTAAAAGCTACTTCTTGCATATGTGAATAGTTTAATGAAAGTATCTTTTGCAATTGAGTTTTTATCTTGTTTCCGCTTTGATTTGGAGTTTCATGAAATACACAGTTTGTTTTATTTATTTAATTTTTGTCTTGATTTTTTAAGATGGCCAAAGATGAAATTATTTGATCCTTTGAATATCACTGTTCTGGAATTCGATGAAGCCGCACATTGAAAAATCCCTTCACTTCATTAAGAAAATCCTTTCATTAAGAATTCGTTCATCGAGAAAGCCTTCATTGAAAAATCCCTTCATTGAGAAAATCCCTTCCTTGCCAAGTTCGAAGCTGATTGGTTAAAGCAGCGTCACCGACGATTGATTTCGATGGATGAAAAGCAGTTGAATGCCATGAGCCATGGCCAATGTTACTAAAACGCATGGCCTGTGTTCATAATAAAAAGGCCCGCCACCGGTCCTTTAAAGAAGGAGAACAAAGAGTTAAAGCGAGTTTTGCCAATGCAAGATGAGGTCAAAGACGAATTTGGTCTAAACTGGTAAGGCCATTTGTCATTCAAAGGTACTACCGAGTGGAGCACTTATCCTTGAAGAGATGGATGGACAAACATTCCCTCAACCTATCAACTCAGACATGTGTAAGAAGTTTTTATTTTTGATTATGCAAATTTCTTTTGAAAATCATGCAAGGGACGAAACAAAAGTCAGGCCATCTTCCTTTCCAATCAAAACATTTCATCCCTCGTCATCCTCTTTGAGCTATCAGAACAATAATTTTCGTTTGGCAGCCCCTGAGAATTGCAAACCCCACACTGGGGCAAATTTATTTTGAGAAAAGATGATCAAGAGGAAAAAGAAGAAAGAAAACCCCCACACTGGGGCAAATTTATTTTGAGATGAGATGATCAAAAGACAAAAGAAAAAAGAAGGAAAAAACCCCCACACTGGGGCAAATTTAGTTTTCGAAAGGAAATGCAAAAGTGAGGAAATGCAATGAAAAATGCAAAGAGAGAAATCCAATCCAACTGGGGCAAATTTTTCTCGGTTTTGTTAAAAAATTGGAGATAATCTCAAAATGATGCAATCTCAGGTTATTTCACACCTCTCATTAAAAATTTGCTTTCAAGCCTCAACTTTTCTTGAAAACACCCCACCTGATCTCATTGCAAAAGTCCAAAGTCCTGGCTTTCGTCACTTGCTGTATTTCTATTGGGAAGTTTGCTAATCAACTGGTAAGTGATGTCCATAATGCCTTTGCCTAATCTTACAAGGGAAGTGCATTTTACTGATGCCCGAAATCTTTAACTCATATTTCTGAGTCGATCATGGTCGAGGTATTTCATTGTTCTTTAGGTGAAAGCCCGAAAGGGCGCCTCGAAAAAAAAAAGAAAAGAAAGAAAAAAAAGGAAAAGGGAAAAAAGAAGAAAAAAGGAAAAGACAAAACAAAAACAAAAAGGGTGGGGGCAACCTTGGTGAAAACCCGGAAGGACGCCGAGGTGGGTTTTTACAATGAGCGAGCACGAGGAGGAACAGCTGGTGACTTGGTTCATTTTGAGATTTCTCTTCATAATACTTCTACCAGTGTCTAATTCCAGAGCAACGATGTCCAGGGATTCGAATATGACATCCGTTGGCCAGAACTGTGTCACTTTGTAAAAATATTCTTTTGCAAATACATTCTCATGGAACCCATTTTCCTCAATTGCTTGTATTCATGGCATTTTGTAGGATTAAGCACAATTGATTGTATTTTGCATTCTTTTTCACATTCATTCATGCATGACATATGAAGCCACCTTGCATGCATCATTTTTGGGTCATTGAATTTTAGTGAATAACAACCCTCATGGTTTATTCGAAGCATATTTGGATGCAATCATCTCTTGAAAAGGGTTAAGGGCCAGCAAAGCTAGTTACGCAGGCTTCACAATATGGCAAAAGGCGTACCCGGCCAATTTACGAAAGGCAGAGACGTTTGGAAACGAAAAATCCAACTAAGTCAGATGCTACAGCAAAAATTGGCGAAAGCATCAAAAGACTCATGTTTACGCGATTCTCAAGGGCAAACGACTCAAATGATGGTGGCACTTTTCTTTGATTCGTTCTCGTTTGCAGAAAATTTCGTGCATGGATGAAAGCAATCACACTTTGCACTGGAACCGGTATCGGAAAGGATTTTCCAGTGAACAAAGACGGATCGAAAATGTTGCAAACGAATTTGCTCAAAAGCTGTAACAACATGGCAATGCGGAATCAACTATAAGCGCAAATGCAAAGACCTAACCTCTACTGGGGCGAAACTTTGAGATCCTTTTTCAGGTAAGTATATTAGAATGTCATGATTTTAATTTTTATTCGGGTCAGTCCCATAATTTTAAACTTTGTTCGGGTCAGTCCCATGATTTTAAATTTTATTCGGGTCAGTCCCATGATTTAAGTTTTTATTCGGATCAGTTCCATGATTTTAAATTTTATTCGGGTCAGTCCTATGATTTTAAGTTTTTATTCGGGCCAGTCCCACGATTTTAAACCTTATTCGGGTCAGTCCCATGATTTTAAATCTTATTCGGGCCAGTCCCATGATGTTAAATCTTATTCTGGTCAGTCCCATGATTTTAAATTTTATTCGGGTCAGTCCCATGATTTTGATTTTGTTCGGGTCAGTCCCATGATTTTAATTTTGTTCGGGCCAGTCCCATGATGTTAAATCTTATTCGGGTCAGTCCCATGATTTTAAATCCCTTGTTCGGGCCAGTTCCATGATTTTAAGCTTTATTCGAGTCAGTCCCATGATTTTTAATTTTGTTCGGGTCAGTTCCATGATTTTAATTTTGTTCGGGCCAGTCCCATGATTTTAAATCTTATTCGGGCTAGTCCCATGATGTTAAATCTTATTCGGGTCAGTCCCATGATTTTAAATTTTATTCGAGTCAGTCCCATGATTTTTAATTTTGTTCGAGTCAGTCTCATGATTTTGATTTTGTTCGGGTCAGCCCATGATTTTAATTTTGTTCGGGCCAGTCCCATGATGTTAAATCTTATTCGGGTCAGTTCCATGATTTTAAATCCCTTGTTCGGGTCAGTCCCATGATTTTAAGCTTTATTCGGGTCAGTCCCATGATTTTTAATTTTGTTCGGGTCAGTCCCATGATTTTTAATTTTGTTCGGGTCAGTCCCATGATTTTGATTCCCGTGGGTCTATCCCATTTACATTTCTGTCTAGATCTATCCCATTTATATTTCTCGTCTGGGTCTATCCCATTTACATTTCTGTCCGGATCTATCCCGTGGGTCTATCCCATTTAAATTTCTTGTCCAGGTCTATCCCGTGGGTCTATCCCATTTAAATTTCTTGTTCGGGTCAATCCCGTTTTAAATTACTGTTCGGGCCAGTCCCGTTTTAAATTCTTGTCCGGGTCAGTCCCGTTTTAAATTTCTTGTTCAATCAGTCCATTATAAATTTCTCGTCCCAGTCAATCTCATCAAAAGGGGTCAGTCCCCATCATTCGAGTCATTCACAGCCAAATAACACAGGTAAGTATTTGGTGTCTATTTCTTTGTCTCAAGTTTTTCCAAAACTCAGACAAAGAGGGGCAAACTGTAGACACCAAATTTTTTAGCATAATTTACTATTTATTTCTTAGTTTTTATTTGTCGTGTTAAGTTTTATTCACTTTTTAGTTTTTTAGTTTTTATTTTTAAGTTTCTAACATAAAATTTGGGAAAAAAAGAAGAAAAATGTTCACAAAATATGTTTATTTCTTTTAAATTCAATCTTTTAGCATTTTATTTATTATTGTTAAGTTACTTTGAAAAAAGAGAAGAAAAACGATGAAAAATGGAAAATGAAAAAAGGAAAATGGAAATTGCACTTTATTGCTTCTAGTTTATTTATTTTTATCCAATGTTAATTAAATTATTTTTGTTATTTATTTTTATTATCAATTTTGTTTTCAAAAAAAAAAAGAAAAAAAAAAGAGAAGACCCGCGGCATGCAAGCTGCGTATTTTCGCAGCTTGCAAAGGACAACCGCATGCCCCATCGGAGGGCTGGATTTCTAAGGAAGGGACAAACCCCTCATCCTCACCTTTGAGGTGAGGGTTTAGGAGATTGGGGGCTCATATAAAAAGGAAAAGAAAACAGCAGAGAGAGGGGAGGTTTTTGAGGGTGACGGCGGAAACAAAAAGTGGAGAAAGGGCTTCGGTTGTGGAAAGGAAGAGAGAAAAAAGCTGAACAAAGGAGAAGGGAGTCAAAAACAAGAAAGGGAGACTGAGGAAGGGTAGAGAGAAACGGGAAAAATCTGGGCCAAAGTCCGAGAGAGAGAGGAGAAAAGAAACGACGGCTAGAGAGGGGGGAGAGTTGGCAACAGAGAGCTCTGTGAAGAAAGAGTGAAAACAACCGAAGAGAGAGCTGAGGGTTGGCGACGGCTGGTGAGGAAACTAAGAAGAAAAACCGAGAGAAAGCTGTAGAGGAGGAAGGAGACCTGAACCAAAAAGAAAGCTTCGACCGTGCGTTGAGGAGGATCATCAAGTTGTGGACCGAAGGTTTTCACCATTTTCAGGACTCCCTGGGTGTTGTTCTGTGTCCAAAGCCCTTGCTGGGAAAGGTAACTCATCTTTGTCTTTCAGTTTAGCAAAGTCTTCTTATTTGAAGATCCGGTGATTCCTATGGGAAAGCTTGCAGCTTTTTCTAGTGTTTTTATTCTTGGTTGCGTTTATGGGTTGCTGGCTTTTGATGGGTATGATGTTATGCCCCTACTCCTAGATCCTCTATTGTGGTCAAGTCCATCAGGTCACCTACACGGGATCTGCGCATACAACTTCCCTGCTGCCACAGGAGCAAACATTTGGTTTGCTACGGCAGAATCGATAGATCCTTTTCTTTCTCTGTTTTGTTGGGGTTGTGACCTGGGATTGTTAGTGTAGACACCAAATTTTGAATAATTTGATGTAGCATCTATTTCATGATTTTCATTTTAGATTGCTTGCATTTTGGTTTGTTGTTGTGTGTTTTGCACTATTAGTTGTTATGTTATTTTAGTTTTATTCATTTTCGCCCTTTTAGCTGATTTATTTCATTTGCTATTTATTTTTATTTTAGTTTTTAGTTTTGGCTTTTAAGTTTAAAATTAGTATGGAGTTTTTAGGAAAAGGAAAAGGAAAATATCAAAAATATGTTTTAGTCATTTTTGTTTTTATTCAATGCTTTCTTGAAAGAAAAATGAAAAAGAAAAAGGAAAAAGGGAAATTTCTTCACAAAAATATGTTTATTTCTTTAAATTCAACCTTTTTGCACTTTAGTTATTTTTATTAAGTTATTTTGAAAAAAAAAGAGAAAAAGGAAAAATGAAGAAAATTTGAAAAATGGACATTTTTGTTGTTTTTATTTATTTAGTTTGTTTTTTTTATTTATTTGTTTCCATTCTTATTATTATTACATGGTTTTGGCAATTTGTTATTATTATTATTATTATTTATATTTTATCATTTCTGTATTTATTAAGTTGAAAGTTAAAAAAAAAAAAAAAAAAAAAAAAGAGAGATGATACGCGACTGCAAGCTGCGTTTTTTACGCAGCTTGCAAACAAAGGATTTAGCGGCCCTTAGCTGCAAATATGGCAAGGGGGCTGAGTTGTTTTAGGGTTGGTTTTGCTGATATAAATAGACAGAGGAAGGACAGCCGCAAGGGGGTTGGAGAGGAGAGAGCTAACGGAAAAGAAAAACTGAGGAGCAAGGGTTGCGCGCGAGAGAGTGAAAAGAAAGCTGGGATAATCTGGGGAGTTTTCGGTGAGCAAGAGGGAAGTGAACGGCGGAAGAAAAACTGGAGCCGAGGGAAAAACAAAGAAAAGGGGTAGAGAGATTTTGGGGTGGAACGGGAGAGAGTGGATGACTGCTGAAAGAGAGTGAGGAGCGAGAAAGCTAAGGAAAATTTGGGGAGGAAGTAGTGAAGTTAGGCAAAGAGGAGGAGACATCCAGAGGTCAGAATTTCAAGCCTGCATTTCTTCACCGAAGTCTGCAAAAAATTCATCCTTTTCGAGTCCTAGTATTGATTTCTTACGGGTTTCTGCGGCAGATTCAAGGCCTAGAGCAATTGAAATAAGTAAGTTCCATTCTTTTCTCTGTTCGCCTTAAGATTTGGGCTG
Organism: Coffea arabica; assembly: GCF_036785885.1. NCBI lineage: Eukaryota > Viridiplantae > Streptophyta > Magnoliopsida > Gentianales > Rubiaceae > Coffea > Coffea arabica. Next base: position 13,414,600 of record NC_092315.1, on the reverse strand, counting down.
CAAAAGTCAGTTTTGTTCATCCAACCAAGCTGTCTGTTTCTTGTTTGTTGTTTTGTTGTTGATGGAACTATCCTGGCTATGAGTTTTGGGTCTAGGAATATCTGGTCAGAAGTCTTTTCTCAAGGAAACATGGAGTCTTGCTCAAATCTGTTCATGAAACCTAAGGACTTTGCTTTTCTCTTGTTTGTTTGTTGTGCCTATATGATGGCCTAGCATGATACGTTTCCCTTTTTACGGCGATCTGGCTGCTAGCATTTGGCTTGGGTTTGAAACATTTGCAGCTCATTTGAGCCGTGTAATCCCAAACCCTTTAAACTCGCATGATTACCCGTAGGGAAAAGGAAAGTGAATCTTGTTTTGGCGTTCATTTTCTTGTTCATTTTATGGTTTGGAATCTGACACCTTTAAGAGCTGAAGTTTGAAATTTCAACTAGTATTCATGGCTAATTTCCTGCGTCCTTATGAAGCCGAATACAAAGTGCCGTGGGAAGGGAAAAATTTTCCGGCTTTGCATGTGTTTTTCTGTTAAATGTTTAAACCCATGGCATGTTTGGCATCTTGTTTGTCTTAGAGTCTGGGCTTAAGCATGTTTTCTTAAACGTTGGTTGGCAATTTCAAACCCAAGTCAAGGATAGTTTGCTGCATTACATTTTGTAACTCGTAAAGTTAACAGCTTCTAAAGCTGTCGCATAACAGCCTATTTGCATGATAGTTCTTGTTAGTTTTGCATTCGGCATGTGGTTTTGTATGCATGATGGAGTATTTGGAACTATGGTTTGGGTAGGAATTTGAGGTTGGTTTTAAATTTGAAATGTTATCAACATCTTGAGTGCATGAAAATCTGCTGCAAACTAGTTCAAAGCCCTGGGTCCTGTTGCAGCAGCGTGCATAATCTTTCTTCCTTGAGAATGCCGCAAGCTTCACCTTTCTTTTTTTGCTGCATTTCATGCCCTGCTATCTCATTTAGTTTATGGGAGTTAGATGATCATGCTTAGGCCTGTCAAATGACAATAAGTTGAAGCTGCAAAATTCGCAGCATAACAGAAAAATAGCTCTCGCATTCCCTTTGCTGCTTTCTTACTTGCACTTGCTCATCAAAGTTTCGGCTATCCAGCTTGTTAGTCGGCTTCTGTGTTGAGAGGAATGGGATGAGGGGGGTCAGTTTTGCATGTCTGGGGTTGAAAGGTTTGAATTATGTCGAATGCTTGCTGTTAAGCCATGTCAAAAATAAATTGCAGGTTGCTAAATCATCTCTTCATATGAACATCTTGCCCAGAATTTTACATCAGCGTGACTTTTGCTGTTAAATTTCCTTCCCATAGCTTGCTTGTAGGGATGTCAAATTCATGTCTTGTTTCTTTGGTTCAAAGTTTGGATGTTAGATCAAAGGAACCTTGGTTATGATACATGCTTGAATCTGAAATCTGGTCTTGGAAGTAGAAGCTAGGAAAGTTGCGGCAGCTTCATTCTTCCAATGTTTTGTTTTTTTTTAGAACTTTGCATGAGATTTTTCTAAGCTTTCACTTTGTTTGGATGAGGATTATGGTGTAGTTTGCTGATTAGTTTAAGGGTGTGAATTTGGAGTTAAAATCTGTTTTTTGAAAAACAAGCCATGTGTTTGAGTATGGTTTCGGTTGGTGAATCATAACAGAAATTTTTGCAGAAATGTTTCCTACGTGAGTTGCATGCTATTGTATGGAAATGTTATAAAAATTACTTTATAAAAATTACTTCTGGCCCCCCAAGTCTCCCCTTAAGCCACTAAGGCCCAAAAACTTTGGAAATTTAATCAATTGGATCCTTTGTATTTTGCAGCAATGCATGATGGCCCAATTACATTTCATGTTCTTGCAATTAGGTTCTAAGGTGTTTGCATTTGAATCATTAATTGATCTTTATTTTGGGGACCTCTGAAACTCTTTGATGATTCATTTTGACGTTGATTGTGATTGATTAGGGGTCATTATTGGGTCCTAGAAATGCAAGTTTGAACCATTCATGGACCTTCATTCATTCTTGGATTTTTGAGATATGATGTTTGCTCGGACTTTATTATTTATTTGGGGACCTTTGAGTTCTTAAATGCCTCAATTAAGTTCTAATTTTTTTTTTTTTTTGCAAATAGATCTTAGAATAGTTGAATTTCGAGCCATTACTTGACTTTTTCTCTTTGCCTTTGGACCTTTGAAGTTCCTAAAAGTATTTGATTGAGCTTGAATGCTTAGTTAGTGTTCACCATTGAGTCTTTGGTAGCATCAATGTTTCAATTCAATTGCTTGTTGGCCTTCATTGGTTACCATGTTTTGCTAAGGTGATGCTTAATGCATGGATTTGTGAACCTTGCGACTAAATGAACTTGTGGTGACCCATTTTCTTTAATTTCCCTAAATAAGTTGATTAATTGACCTTTTCATGCTCATGGACCTTTTGAATTCTAAAATGTTTCATTTAGCTTTGAATGGTTGATTACTGCTTGCATTTGGGTCCTTGGTGGATTCCTTTATTGGAAATTATGCATAGTTTGATTTCACTTAAAGTGCAATTAGGAGAGTTTTTGGTGACTTTGTTATACTTTACTATTTGAGGTACCGTGACCTTTTTATTGTTTTGAAGCCATTTTTCTTTCATTTGGACTCCATTCCAAGGGAGGTACACTCTATCCCTTATGTTTGCACTTCATTTGACACTACGTGCTCCTACGTGTTATGTGAATATGCATGTCTACTTCGCTTTCCTTACCTCCTTGCATGCATTTACTTGCTTTTACTTTTACTTAAGTTTTATGGGGTATGTGTACACCTCTTGGCTTGTAATAGATAGAGCTCGGAGAGCATCTTGTCCATTTCCCCTTCCCCTTTATGCTTTTATGGGGTATGTGTACACCTCTTGGCTTGTAATAGATAGGGCTCGGAGAGCATCTTGTCCATTTCCCCTTCCCCTTTATGCTTTTATGGGGTATGTGTACACCTCCTGGCTTGTAATAGATAGGGGTCGGAGAGCATCTGGTCCACTTCCCCTTCCCCTTGGTTGCTTGTTTTTGTTGCTACGTGTTTAATTGCTTTATTAGGCTCTTGCATCTAGTCGAGCATGCTAAGTGCTACGTGTTACGTGTTTACGAGCATTTTGGCATGTCTACTTGCTTTTCATAACCTGAATGAATGTGATGGATGAATGTACGTTTCCACTAGTCCAACGCTAGTCGGAATTCATAGAATGGGCTAGTCCAACGCTAGACCCTTAGAAATTACCTTTCTTTTCACTAGTACATCATTTGCTTGTTCACCACATATCACGCATTTTTCCTTAGTTTATCATTTTGCATGTTCCTCGAACCCCCTTTCCCTTCATTTTAGGATTTTTGCATATCATGATAGTTGTAGGGTCCATTTGCTTGAGGGTCCCCTTCCGATAAGGAAAACGAGCGAGTGTGGCTACTCGATAGCCTTAGCACGCTAGTTTCGCCTTCTAATCAAAGGGAAAACCAAGTCACGATTTAGGTCTCCCCGTACCCAATATGCATGAATTCCCTAGGCTCATGCATTCTCAATCCACTCTATCATTACACTTTCACTTTTGTCTCATTTGCACACATGCACCTTTTTACCACCTTCACTTGCACACGAACACTTTTTTTGTCTCCCCTTGCACACGAACCCTTTTATCTTCACTTGCACACGAGCATTTTATCTTCACTCGCACACGAGTACTTGTCATCTACATTTGCACACCTTCACTCTTATCTTATTACTTTTATCATTTTTCTCACTTCACACAAACTCACACTTTCACATGGCATGCATTCCACTCATTTTTCACGTCATTTAGGTTTAGGTGTGACCTCTCCAAAAGGATCATTATTGGGCTTCACAATTAATGTGATTGGCACCACTCAACCTTTGAAGAGAAATTTCCCCCGATCCCCCTAGGTCTAGGTTTTTGCATTCATATAGTCATGTCCAACGTGCGAACATATATTGGGTAGAAAATTAGGAAAGGTAAGGTTAAGTCGCGCAACTAGCCTTGGCTAGGTCAAAGGGGTGCCTTGGATTCTATCCTTGCCTTCCCCTTTGTCAAACGTGACCCCCGAACCTTTTTCTTTGGCTTACGTGGACTAGGAGTCGTTTTAAAAAGGGTTTTTACTATTTTGTCTTTAAAAACACTTTTTGGGTGACTTGGTACACCCCAAATCTATACCAAGTGGCGACTCCGTTTTCATATTTAAAAAACCCTTTTTAAAATTTCATTTGGCCAAATCGTCGCTTTCCAAAGTCCTATGGCCTTTTTACTTTTCATTTTGCACACTTCACACACGCATCACACATCACATTCATCACTCATTCAAAAAGTGGGGCGCGACAGTTGGCGACTCCACTGGGGACTTCCTAAGTGGGTCCGAGCATTTGACTTAGCCATTCGTTTCCTTTTTCTACCCTTTTTATGCATTGCATTTGGATATTAGGGTTGCATTTTTTATTTTAGGACTTTTTCGCATCGCGCGCGTATCAAACATTTCCCTCACTCACGTATGTGTGATTGGTTGATTGGATGTTGTTTACTTGTTTATCTCGCGCTTGCATTGCATTTGGGTGGGGGTGTGTCACCTTTAGAGCCTCGCGTGGTTCTCAACCCCTTTCCTCAAATTAGGGGAACACTTCATACGTGCATATTTACTTGCTTTATCCCATTTTATTTGTATTTTCGTGGGCGCCATCCCACACCGCCTTGTAGGATTAGAATCGATTGCCTTGGGTAGGCGGCTGGTGTGCTCTGCGCCCATAGCGCTACCTAAGGGATCACTCGAGCCACCGATCAAAGGCCCTGGGAGTGATGACCCTTCGCCTTTAGGTCTGAAGGCTTGGGAGCCGAAGCTTTATCGAGTCTAGGCATTAGTGAACCCCAGCCTCATGCATCCATATTAGAATAACCTAGGGTAGAGTCGGCCTCACCCTTTATAAGCACATTAGGCACGAGGGAAGGGGTTCTACCCCTTTTACTCGCTTTATTGTATTTCTTTTCTTAATTGCTCCCAATGTGTTATGTGTACTATCAATTGCACTAACCATTTCTTTGTTTCTTGGCTTGCATTTATATGCCTTAGCGATAAGAGGCCCTTTTGGCACTCTTTTAGTGACTCACCCACTAGATAGCTCACATGTCTAAATTTCAGTCTTTGCACTTACTTTTCAGTAAATACATTTCATGTTTAGACCTTTTCTCCCCGTTGCGTTATTTATATCCTTTAGGCCATATTTGTTGCATATTTACATTGCTTTAATAAATGGCATCATGCATAAACCATAGAAAGGGAATGCCACATAGGGAATCCCGTGTTTAGGAATAAGCCACCTTGTGTCTCGGATACTTAATCCAGTGAGACTTGCACGTTTACATTTTGTATCATCCAAAGGGGTAGTGCACAAGGTAAGGTAGGATCCGATCATGTTCATAGAGTGATCTTTTGGAATATGAACATCTAATAATCACTTTTTGGCCATTTTATCAAAAATTGGTAAAAATCCCTTGCGTGAAGGACATTAATTTGAAGAAATTCACAAATGATTCCTGCTATTGAGACGATAAAGAAATTGAGGCCAAAATTTTGATTTTTAGAAGGTCATAGACTAATGCACCTCAATCATTTTGAAATCACCAATGGCCGGACAATTCAACCAATCCATTTTGCCAATTCATTCAATAAATCATCAATTCATTTGACCAATTTACCCTGTTTAGGGTCACCTGATCGATTTTTGAATAGATCATCAAGTCATTTGATCAAATTACCCTTTTTAGGGTCATCCGGTCGTTTTTGAATAAATCGTCAATTCTTTTGACCAATTTACCCTTTTTAGGGTCATCTGGTCAATTTTGAATAAATCGTCAAGTCATTTGATCAATTTACCCTTTTTTAGGGTCATTTGACCAATTTACCCTTTTTAGGGTCATTTGACCAATTTACCCTTTTTAGGGTCATTTGACCAATTTACCCTTTTTTGGGTCATCCGGTCAATTTTGAATAAATCGTCAATTCATTTGACTAATTTACCCTTTTTAGGGTCATTCGGCTGATTTTTGAATCAATCATTCATTTGGCCAATTTACCCATTTTTAGGGCAACCGAGCCGATTTTGAATAAATCAAGTTTCGTTCAATCTATTTGATCAATTTACCCTTTTTAGGGTGATCTGATTAATTTTGGACAAATCAAATTTCATTCATTTCCTTTGACCCGTTTCCCTTTTTAGGGTAGTCCGGTCGATTTTTAATAAATTGTCAATTTCATTTGACCAATTAGGATTTCAATGTCGGATTTCAACATGGAAAACCTAGTCGATTTTGAGAAAAGCATCCATTGCATCCAGTTATTTGATCAGTTGGAGTTTTGACCCGTACTTCACTGAGAAAAGTTGTCAAGACAAATTCCAATCTCTTCGATAGGAGGTTCGTTAAGGTTAAACCCGTGCATTTTTGCAAGTTCTTGTATCAATCAAAAGTGATCAATCCCTTCGGATGAGGTCCTCATTTTGACAAACGTCTCTTCTCTTTCCAATGGACCAAAATTTTCAAAATTATTTTTCACTCCATGAGTTGATCTGATCCATCAGGTATTGTATAGTGCCTATTCTAGCGGATTGCATTTTCATGCTAGGCCTACCCTTGGCATAAAAAGGGTTCCCCCCATAGGACATGCATACCGATTTTGCAGTTTTGCCTACTAACTCGGGGTATTTTTCTTTTGTTTTCCCCTCCCCTGCATTCATAAAAATGTTTCAATAAGATGAAAATATTCTTCTATATCTGATGATAATTTTAATCCAATAAAGTTTGAAGAGTACAAGTGTTATTTGATTCTTGGGCAGATCCTACGATGAAAACATAAATGATCTATCTGAAAGCTCTACGCTAAAGCCTCTGAGAGATGTTGTAATTGTTTTCCAAAGGAAAATTTTCTATATTTAATTTGTTAATACATTTTGTTCCAAAAAGAAAAGGAGACAAAAAGTGAATATGTGGAGCATACAAAACCACATGCCGAATGCAAAACTAACAAGAACTATCATGCAAATAGGCTGTTATGCGACAGCTTTAGAAGCTGTTAACTTTACGAGTTACAAAATGTAATGCAGCAAACTATCCTTGACTTGGGTTTGAAATTGCCAACCAACGTTTAAGAAAACATGCTTAAGCCCAGACTCTAAGACAAACAAGATGCCAAACATGCCATGGGTTTAAACATTTAACAGAAAAACACATGCAAAGCCGGAAAATTTTTCCCTTCCCACGGCACTTTGTATTCGGCTTCATAAGGACGCAGGAAATTAGCCATGAATACTAGTTGAAATTTCAAACTTCAGCTCTTAAAGGTGTCAGATTCCAAACCATAAAATGAACAAGAAAATGAACGCCAAAACAAGATTCACTTTCCTTTTCCCTACGGGTAATCATGCGAGTTTAAAGGGTTTGGGATTACACGGCTCAAATGAGCTGCAAATGTTTCAAACCCAAGCCAAATGCTAGCAGCCAGATCGCCGTAAAAAGGGAAACGTATCATGCTAGGCCATCATATAGGCACAACAAACAAACAAGAGAAAAGCAAAGTCCTTAGGTTTCATGAACAGATTTGAGCAAGACTCCATGTTTCCTTGAGAAAAGACTTCTGACCAGATATTCCTAGACCCAAAACTCATAGCCAGGATAGTTCCATCAACAACAAAACAACAAACAAGAAACAGACAGCTTGGTTGGATGAACAAAACTGACTTTTGCAGCCCAAATCTTAAGGCGAACAGAGAAAAGAATGGAACTTACTTATTTCAATTGCTCTAGGCCTTGAATCTGCCGCAGGAACCCGTAAGAAATCAATACTAGGACTCGAAAAGGATGAATTTTTTGCAGACTTCGGTGAAGAAATGCAGGCTTGAAATTCTGACCTCTGGATGTCTCCTCCTCTTTGCCTAACTTCACTACTTCCTCCCCAAATTTTCCTTAGCTTTCTCGCTCCTCACTCTCTTTCAGCAGTCATCCACTCTCTCCCGTTCCACCCCAAAATCTCTCTACCCCTTTTCTTTGTTTTTCCCTCGGCTCCAGTTTTTCTTCCGCCGTTCACTTCCCTCTTGCTCACCGAAAACTCCCCAGATTATCCCAGCTTTCTTTTCACTCTCTCGCGCGCAACCCTTGCTCCTCAGTTTTTCTTTTCCGTTAGCTCTCTCCTCTCCAACCCCCTTGCGGCTGTCCTTCCTCTGTCTATTTATATCAGCAAAACCAACCCTAAAACAACTCAGCCCCCTTGCCATATTTGCAGCTAAGGGCCGCTAAATCCTTTGTTTGCAAGCTGCGTAAAAAACGCAGCTTGCAGTCGCGTATCATCTCTCTTTTTTTTTTTTTTTTTTTTTAACTTTCAACTTAATAAATACAGAAATGATAAAATATAAATAATAATAATAATAACAAATTGCCAAAACCATGTAATAATAATAAGAATGGAAACAAATAAATAAAAAAAACAAACTAAATAAATAAAAACAACAAAAATGTCCATTTTTCAAATTTTCTTCATTTTTCCTTTTTCTCTTTTTTTTCAAAATAACTTAATAAAAATAACTAAAGTGCAAAAAGGTTGAATTTAAAGAAATAAACATATTTTTGTGAAGAAATTTCCCTTTTTCCTTTTTCTTTTTCATTTTTCTTTCAAGAAAGCATTGAATAAAAACAAAAATGACTAAAACATATTTTTGATATTTTCCTTTTCCTTTTCCTAAAAACTCCATACTAATTTTAAACTTAAAAGCCAAAACTAAAAACTAAAATAAAAATAAATAGCAAATGAAATAAATCAGCTAAAAGGGCGAAAATGAATAAAACTAAAATAACATAACAACTAATAGTGCAAAACACACAACAACAAACCAAAATGCAAGCAATCTAAAATGAAAATCATGAAATAGATGCTACATCAAATTATTCAAAATTTGGTGTCTACAGTTTGCCCCTCTTTGTCTGAGTTTTGAAAAAACTTGAGACAAAGAAGTAGACACCAAATACTTACCTGTGTTATTGGGCTGCAACAGATTCCAACGAACAGGAATTCTAAAACGGGACTGACCCGGACATGAAATTAAACGGGACTGGCCCGAACCAGAATTGAAAACGGGACTGACCCGAACAGAAATTTAAAAACGGGACTGACCCGAACAGGAATTTAAAATTGGGATAGACCCAGACAGAAATTTAAAATTGGGATAGACCCACGGGATAGACCCGGACAGAAATTTAAAATTGGGATTGACTAGAGATAGAAAATTGAAATCATGGGACTGGCCCGAACAGGCTTTAATCACGGGACTGACCCGAATAAGCTTTGAATTGTGGGACTGACCCAAAAATGCTCTTGATCGTGGGACTGACCCGAATGAGCTTTTGATCATGGGACTGACCCGAAAATGCTTTTGATCGTGGGACTGACCCGAATAAGATTTTGATCATGGGACTGACCCGGAAATGCTTTTGATCGTGGGACTGACCCGGAAATGCTTTTGATCGTGGGACTGACCCGGAAATGCTTTTGATCGTGGGACTGACCCAGAAATGCTTTTGATCGTGGGACTGACCCGAAAATGCTTTTGGTCTTGGGACTGACCCGAAAATGCTTTTGATCGTGGGACTGACCCGGAAATGCTTTTGATCGTGGGACTGACCCGGAAATGCTTTTGATCGTGGGACTGACCCGAAAATGCTTTTGGTCTTGGGACTGACCCGGAAATGCTTTTGATCGTGGGACTGACCCGAAAATGCTTTTGATCGCGGGACTGACCCGAAAATGCTTTTGATCGTGGGATTGACCCGGAAATGCTTTTGATCGTGGGACTGACCCGAAAATGATTTAAAATTGGGATAGACCCACGGGATCTTTGGAATGTTGGCGGCACAAAATCCAGGCCCAACGTAATGTTTGGACTGTTGGCGGCACGAAACTCAGGCCCAACGTGACATTTGAACTGTTGGCGGCACGAAACTCAGGCCCAACGTGACATTTGAACTGTTGGCGGCACGAAACTCAGGCCCAACGTGACATTTGAACTGTTGGCGGCACGAAACTCAGGCCCAACGTGATTTTGTGAAGTTGGCGGCACAAAGTCCAGGCCCAACGTGATTTTTGAAATGTTGGCGGCACGAAATCCAGGCCCAACGTGATTTTTAGAATGGTCAGTGGGATAAGACCCAATCCTGCCATCCAATTGGTGAAGAATTTGATCCGTCAAAATACAAGAAATTAAATTTGATTTTCCAAGAAACAAAATTTTGAACTTGTTTTTTTGATTTTTTGAATTTTTCTGATTTTTCGAGAGAATCTTTTTCCCAAAAATAATTTGCCCCAGTGTAGGGCCCTTTTCCCTTCTTTCTTCTCTTTCTTCGGCATCGGCCTTCCACATCGCCAGATGCTTTTCGTCGACTTCAACTGTGAATACCTGCACAGGGCTTACGTGCACTCAAATGAGCGTGACTGATTTGAAAAATGCATTATTTTGATTCTTGGACGAAATCCTCAATTGGACTACAAAAATATTTGCCCCTGTGTGGGCTTATTTTACGAAATTCTGCAAATAAAAATTTTGCCCCAGTTTGGGCCCATTTGATTGCAAAAATTGGTTTAGATGATTTCCCATTTACTTGAACAAAGAAAAACCGCACTTTCTAAAATTTAGAAAAGAGTGCACATATACAACAATGTGAAGAAACTTTAATCGTCAAGTTTGAACTCATGCAGAAATTTCATGATGAATTCCTCGAAATAACACCAAATTTAAGAAGATTTCTTCCTTACTTTTAGCATTGGTGCTTAGGGTAACGGGTCACCACTTCTGGTTGACTCATCTTTTCAGGACCAATCAAGTGACTTTATTTTTGAAATGGCTAAGGAAATGGGAGATAAGAATCTGTCTCATTTTTGTGCCCCAGTTGTATGTAATCCATTCAATGTCACATCTTAGTGAAAGCAAAGAGTTTGTTACCCTTATTTTCAAGAAAACTTAGTCAACATACAAGCTTTCTAGGCTTGTAACGTATGGACAGAAGTGATAGCTAAACATGTGGAAACGGGTTATGCCCCTATGATCACAAATGATTTGATGAATTTCTTATGAGCATGATCCTCACTTTGGATTGTCATGAAAGAATAAGTCAACGATGGACTTTATTAGCCTGTAATTTGGCTTGAAAACGATAGTTTAAGACTTTCAAGGATATTGCACCATAGATCGCATTTTTCCAAAATTGCCCTTATTTTGAAATCAAAAGATCTCAGACTTTGTTTGCATTTTTCTCATCACTCACCAGAGACTTCAGCGCCGAATTTTCTGCATTTTTCTTGCATTTACTTTTCTTTCTTTGCTTTTTGCCTCTTTTCCCTTTCCCTCGAGCTGATGGGTTTTCACATGGTGAGTAGCGTCAAACTCATGCTCAAGTAATTCAGAAATACAGCTAAAATTTTCCGGCATCAGAAATTTTCTTGACAGGGCCATTGCAAAGAACAGAAGTCAGGACTTTCGGCTTTTGTAACGGGGTCAGGTGGGGTGCTTAGAAAAGTTAAGGCTTGAAAACGGATTTCAACACTGGTTTGAAGAATTTGAGATCGCATTGTTGCGTCAACCCTATTTTAGGGTAAAATCAGAATTTGCCCCAGTTTTTGCTCAATTGAGGCTTTTTCTCTTTCATTTTCTTTTCCCTTTTGATTTTTCGGCCTGTTGCCATTCTTTCGAACTTTCACAAAATTTGCCCCAGTTTATTTTTGAACTGAGGTTCTCTTTTCCTTCCTTTGTTTTTGATCTTGTTGCTTTTCACTTTTCACTTCTTGAAATTTTCTTTTCAACTCAGACTCGCCCCCAGTGTGGGGTTTGCGATTCTCAGGGGTTGCCAAACGAAATAATTTATTCTGATGGCTCAAAAGGGATAACTAGGGATAAAGTGTTCGATTGGAAAAGAAGATGGCCTGACTTGTATTCCATTCCTTACAACAACTCTGAAAGGAAACTTTCGTTAATGCGAAATTTTTTGCGTGTATCTGAATTAATTGACTGAGGAAGACCCTTGCTCATCCATATTTGTGAAACATAGGCGATTCACATGGACAAAAACCCTTCCTTTTCTTTTTTCAAACTTGGAACCCAAGTGGAATCAAATTTCCCCAATTTGCTGTTCCCTCCTTATTCTAGCATTTTTGCTTTTTCCCTTTTTTCCTTTTTCTTTTTTGTTTTTTTTTTTTTTTTGAAAATTTTCCAATCTCCCTCCCCAATGTGGGGTACGACCATGAGTGCATTAGAAAAGAACCACCAATTTTAGCTCAAAATGGGGATGCAAGGGGTGATCAGTGTTTAGGTTGTAGAAACGACGGCCAAAGCATCATTCTTACACCTCATGACAACCAAAGTAACGAAACGGTTATTGAAAATCCATTCCCCTATTTGATATTTGAAAATTTCCCAATATAGGGTAGTGATCATTAAGGCTCTTATCTGAAACGAAATTATTCTTTCATAGGCTCAAATGGGAGAGCAAGTGATAAAAATCTGTATAGATGGTGAAACAAATGCTCAAAGTATCATTCCAAATTTTCAAAACAAACAAGAATAATGCACATTTTTGCTTTCACTTAGATGCGAATTGAATCCGGTTATGAATCCGGTTAAACCAATGGGGATTTTTCCAAGCAAAGATTGTCCCAATTTGCAATTTATCAATCAATGTGACTGACTTTATTTTGGGGTTAAATGAAGGAGAAAAGGTATCTCATTAGGCCTTTTGAGTGATCATCTTTTTAGCACTCTTATTGGATGATTCAATTCAACAATCTGGTGTACATAAGGATTTTGGAAAGCAGACACTTGTGATCATGAAGCTTCTCAATTTGGTCTTACTTCTTAAAATTCATGAAATCTCCAATGAATAAGAATAAAGAATGAAATGTACAAAAATTTCTCATTCAATTACGATACAAATGAGAAGAGAGAAACTTGTAAAGTGATGGAGTATTTGGAACTATGGTTTGGGTAGGAATTTGAGGTTGGTTTTAAATTTGAAATGTTATCAACATCTTGAGTGCATGAAAATCTGCTGCAAACTAGTTCAAAGCCCTGGGTCCTGTTGCAGCAGCGTGCATAATCTTTCTTCCTTGAGAATGCCGCAAGCTTCACCTTTCTTTTTTTGCTGCATTTCATGCCCTGCTATCTCATTTAGTTTATGGGAGTTAGATGATCATGCTTAGGCCTGTCAAATGACAATAAGTTGAAGCTGCAAAATTCGCAGCATAACAGAAAAATAGCTCTCGCATTCCCTTTGCTGCTTTCTTACTTGCACTTGCTCATCAAAGTTTCGGCTATCCAGCTTGTTAGTCGGCTTCTGTGTTGAGAGGAATGGGATGAGGGGGGTCAGTTTTGCATGTCTGGGGCTGAAAGGTTTGAATTATGTCGAATGCTTGCTGTTAAGCCATGTCAAAAATAAATTGCAGGTTGCTAAATCATCTCTTCATATGAACATCTTGCCCAGAATTTTACATCAGCGTGACTTTTGCTGTTAAATTTCCTTCCCATAGCTTGCTTGTAGGGATGTCAAATTCATGTCTTGTTTCTTTGGTTCAAAGTTTGGATGTTAGATCAAAGGAACCTTGGTTATGATACATGCTTGAATCTGAAATCTGGTCTTGGAAGTAGAAGCTAGGAAAGTTGCGGCAGCTTCATTCTTCCAATGTTTTGTTTTTTTTTAGAACTTTGCATGAGATTTTTCTAAGCTTTCACTTTGTTTGGATGAGGATTATGGTGTAGTTTGCTGATTAGTTTAAGGGTGTGAATTTGGAGTTAAAATCTGTTTTTTGAAAAACAAGCCATGTGTTTGAGTATGGTTTCGGTTGGTGAATCATAACAGAAATTTTTGCAGAAATGTTTCCTACGTGAGTTGCATGCTATTGTATGGAAATGTTATAAAAATTACTTCTGGCCCCCCAAGTCTCCCCTTAAGCCACTAAGGCCCAAAAACTTTGGAAATTTAATCAATTGGATCCTTTGTATTTTGCAGCAATGCATGATGGCCCAATTACATTTCATGTTCTTGCAATTAGGTTCTAAGGTGTTTGCATTTGAATCATTAATTGATCTTTATTTTGGGGACCTCTGAAACTCTTTGATGATTCATTTTGACGTTGATTGTGATTGATTAGGGGTCATTATTGGGTCCTAGAAATGCAAGTTTGAACCATTCATGGACCTTCATTCATTCTTGGATTTTTGAGATATGATGTTTGCTCGGACTTTATTATTTATTTGGGGACCTTTGAGTTCTTAAATGCCTCAATTAAGTTCTAATTTTTTTTTTTTTCAAATAGATCTTAGAATAGTTGAATTTCGAGCCATTACTTGACTTTTTCTCTTTGCCTTTGGACCTTTGAAGTTCCTAAAAGTATTTGATTGAGCTTGAATGCTTAGTTAGTGTTCACCATTGAGTCTTTGGTAGCATCAATGTTTCAATTCAATTGCTTGTTGGCCTTCATTGGTTACCATGTTTTGCTAAGGTGATGCTTAATGCATGGATTTGTGAACCTTGCGACTAAATGAACTTGTGGTGACCCATTTTCTTTAATTTCCCTAAATAAGTTGATTAATTGACCTTTTCATGCTCATGGACCTTTTGAATTCTAAAATGTTTCATTTAGCTTTGAATGGTTGATTAATGCTTGCATTTGGGTCCTTGGTGGATTCCTTTATTGGAAATTATGCATAGTTTGATTTCACTTAAAGTGCAATTAGGAGAGTTTTTGGTGACTTTGTTATACTTTACTATTTGAGGTACCGTGACCTTTTTATTGTTTTGAAGCCATTTTTCTTTCATTTGGACTCCATTCCAAGGGAGGTACACTCTATCCCTTATGTTTGCACTTCATTTGACACTACGTGCTCCTACGTGTTATGTGAATATGCATGTCTACTTCGCTTTCCTTACCTCCTTGCATGCATTTACTTGCTTTTACTTTTACTTAAGTTTTATGGGGTATGTGTACACCTCTTGGCTTGTAATAGATAGAGCTCGGAGAGCATCTTGTCCATTTCCCCTTCCCCTTTATGCTTTTATGGGGTATGTGTACACCTCTTGGCTTGTAATAGATAGGGCTCGGAGAGCATCTTGTCCATTTCCCCTTCCCCTTTATGCTTTTATGGGGTATGTGTACACCTCCTGGCTTGTAATAGATAGGGGTCGGAGAGCATCTGGTCCACTTCCCCTTCCCCTTGGTTGCTTGTTTTTGTTGCTACGTGTTTAATTGCTTTATTAGGCTCTTGCATCTAGTCGAGCATGCTAAGTGCTACGTGTTACGTGTTTACGAGCATTTTGGCATGTCTACTTGCTTTTCATAACCTGAATGAATGTGATGGATGAATGTACGTTTCCACTAGTCCAACGCTAGTCGGAATTCATAGAATGGGCTAGTCCAACGCTAGACCCTTAGAAATTTCCTTTCTTTTCACTAGTACATCATTTGCTTGTTCACCACATATCACGCATTTTTCCTTAGTTTATCATTTTGCATGTTCCTCGAACCCCCTTTCCCTTCATTTTAGGATTTTTGCATATCATGATAGTTGTAGGGTCCATTTGCTTGAGGGTCCCCTTCCGATAAGGGAAACGAGCGAGTGTGGCTACTCGATAGCCTTAGCACGCTAGTTTCGCCTTCTAATCAAAGGGAAAACCAAGTCACGATTTAGGTCTCCCCGTACCCAATATGCATGAATTCCCTAGGCTCATGCATTCTCAATCCACTCTATCATTACACTTTCACTTTTGTCTCATTTGCACACATGCACCTTTTTACCACCTTCACTTGCACACGAACACTTTTTTTGTCTCCCCTTGCACACGAACCCTTTTATCTTCACTTGCACACGAGCATTTTATCTTCACTCGCACACGAGTACTTGTCATCTACATTTGCACACCTTCACTCTTATCTTATTACTTTTATCATTTTTCTCACTTCACACAAACTCACACTTTCACATGGCATGCATTCCACTCATTTTTCACGTCATTTAGGTTTAGGTGTGACCTCTCCAAAAGGATCATTATTGGGCTTCACAATTAATGTGATTGGCACCACTCAACCTTTGAAGAGAAATTTCCCCCGATCCCCCTAGGTCTAGGTTTTTGCATTCATATAGTCATGTCCAACGTGCGAACATATATTGGGTAGAAAATTAGGAAAGGTAAGGTTAAGTCGCGCAACTAGCCTTGGCTAGGTCAAAGGGGTGCCTTGGATTCTATCCTTGCCTTCCCCTTTGTCAAACGTGACCCCCGAACCTTTTTCTTTGGCTTACGTGGACTAGGAGTCGTTTTAAAAAGGGTTTTTACTATTTTGTCTTTAAAAACACTTTTTGGGTGACTTGGTACACCCCAAATCTATACCAAGTGGCGACTCCGTTTTCATATTTAAAAAACCCTTTTTAAAATTTCATTTGGCCAAATCGTCGCTTTCCAAAGTCCCATGGCCTTTTTACTTTTCATTTTGCACACTTCACACACACATCACACATCACATTCATCACTCATTCAAAAAGTGGGGCGCGACAGTTAGGGGGAGTAGTTTGAGCTCCTCGGTAATGTTTGCTACCATAGGTGAGTCCAGGAGATAGCCAAAGGTCGAGAGAGATGATTCGTTTCTGTCATTTCCTTACGTTGCCGTGCACTTCGCAGACCAAGTTTATTCTTTGCCCTTGCATTTCATTGACATACTGTGTGTATGACCACCGCAAGTCCTTTCATCTTTGCTGCATTTCATGCCCTGCTTTTTCATTCAGTTTATGGGTGTTAGATGATCATGCTTAGGCATGCTAAATGACAATAAATTGAAGCTGCAAAATTTGCAACAGAACGGAAAAAAAGATAGTTCTCGCATTCCCTTTGCTGTTTTCTCACCTGCACTTGCTCATCATAAGTTTCGGCCATTCGTTTTCGCTAGTTGGGGTTGCATGTTTGGGGTGTTGGAGTATTGGTTGAAAGGAATTGGATAAAGGGGGTGTTGGGTGTGTATGTTTAGGGGCTTGGATAGGTTTTACTTTGCACAGGCATGTTTCGGTTTGGCATAAGAAAATTGCAGAAAGTTTGAAAATACTGCCATTCGATGCTTGCTAGATTTCTTTTCCGTGTGAATTTCTGGAGTTTAAACATAAACTTTTATGTTGAAAAGTTAAAAGAAAGCTTGGTTATCTTGTTACCTTGATTTATTTGTCGTTGGAAGAGACGTGAGCTGCATTTGAATGAAAAGGAGATTGCATCTAAGAACTTATTTGCAGAAGCATAAGCTACGTGGGTTGCCTGCATTTTGCATGAAACAAATTCTGAAAAATTGCACTTTGGCCTCTCAAGTCCCCCCCTTGATTCTATGGCCCAATTACATTCCAATCTCTTGGAATTAAGTCCTAAATTGATTGCAACTTGAACCGCTATTTGGCCTCTTACTATTTTGGGACTTTCGAAGTGCTTAAATGTTCTAATTGGACTCACATGACTGACCAATGTTTGCAATTGGATCCCTTTTACATGATAATTTGCCTTGACATGTTTTCATGTGAATTGTGGACAATTTTCAATGGGTTTCTAGGAATAAAATCATGAAAGCTTAATAATTTGGAAGAATTTATAGTCTTGGTTTCGTTTGATTTAATTTTGCTTAGTTAATCTTGTTATTTTAACTCTAATAAATAATTTTCCATTCTTCTTTTTGTGATTTTTGCATTTGATTGTGATGGATTCCACCTTAAACCATTCAATTTAGTACTCCATTTTAGACTCTTGAAACTTTTATCTGGAACCGAGTTTGCCTACACATGCACGGTTTATTCCATGTTTAATGTTCATTTCGTGCTTAATTTTCATCTTCGTGTTTAATTTTTGCTTCATGTGATTATTTGATAATTAAAGTGGTACCTTGACCTTTTTATTATTTTGGAGGGTAAATTAGTAAGTTCACTTCGTTAGGGCATCGATTCAAGAGAGGTACACTCTATCCTTTATTTTGACCTTATTTGACCCTATGTGATCCAATGTGCTAAGTGAAAATTGCATGTCTACTTCGCTTTCTTTGCCTTTCCTTAATTCCTTTCATTTATTTCATTTACTTTTGCTTTTATTTAAGTTATTCTTCATGGGGTATGTGTACACCTCTTGGCTTGTAATAGATAGGGCCTGGCGAGCAATTTTGTCCATTTTTTCCCTTCCCCTTTTGTTTTAGTTAGCAAATGTAATAGGTTCATTAGATTGATTGCTTGTCTTTGTTGCTACGTGTTAATTTGCTTTATTAGGCTTTTGCATCTAGTCGAGCATGCTAAGTATTATGTGCTATGTGTTTATATGTGATTGGCATGTCTACTTGCTTTCTATAGTTATAGATGAATGTGATGGATGAATGCACGTCACCACACTAGTCCAACGCTAGTTGTGGCTCATTATCCCGTTTTCCACTAGTCCAACGCTAGTAGGAATTCATAGATATGGGTTAGTCCAACGCTAGACCCTTAGGGATTTCCCTTGCTAGTTCATACTTGCATGTTTCACTACATTTCATGCATTTTTCTTAGTTTTCTAGCATTTGGTATGCTCCTCCAATCATTTCCCCTTCATTTTAGATTTTTTGCATCTTCATGCTAGTTATAGGGTACATTTGCTTGAGGGTCCCCTTTCGATTAGGGAAACGAGCGAGTGTGGCTACAAAATAGCCTTAGCACGCTAGTTCTTCCTTCTAATCAAAGGGAAAATTAAGGTCGTGAAATTAGGAGTCATTCCCGTACCCGACTTGATGCATTCCTCTAGGTTCATACACTTTCATTCTCATCATGTCACTCCCTCACTTTCTTTATCCACATTTTTCTCACTACTTATATTTTTCTCACTCCACATGCCATGTTCACACACGTCTCCTCTTTCCCTTTCATTTATGTATTTTCTACCTCACAAAATTGCACCCAATTGCCCTTATATGTATCTACTATCATATTTTCATCCATTCGCACACAAACACCTTTATTTGTCCAATTTGCACACATGCACTTGTCTTACATTCACACACATGCACGTTTTCTTACACTTTCACACTTGCACTCATATTTGAGTTTTCATTTGCATCATTCGCGACCTCTATGAGGACTTTCCTTAGTGACCACCACAACTCATGTGGTTGGGACCAAAAAACCTCGTAAGAGACATTTTAAATTTAGGATTGCATTTCTTTTTCATATCCATTAGTCATATCCGACATGCAACGCATATTTTGGGTAGAAAAAATTAGGAAAAGAAGGGTTAAGTCACGCGACTAGCTTTTGCTAGGGTAAGGGAGTGCCTTAGGCTTTGCCTTTGTCTTCTCCCTTATCAAATGTGACCCCCGATCCCTTTCTTTGGTTACGTAGATCTAAAAGTTCTTAAAAAGGGGTTTGTTTACTTTGCTTTCCAAAAAATCACTTTTTGGTTGATTTGGTACACCCTAACTCTATACCAAGTGGCGACTCCATTTTCCATTCAAAAACCCTTTTTGAAATTCGTTTGGTCAAATCGTCGCATTTTCAAATCCCATGGCCTTTTATTTTCATTTTACACACGTTCACATACATATTCCACACACTTTCACATGCATTTGAAAAAGTGGGGCGCGACATACCAAAAGTAAAATAAATACTTGTATGCTAAAAATTAGCTATTAATAAGGAAACAAATAAATACTCCATTAATGGGGGAGGGATAGGTTAAGTGGTACGAGGGGAGAGAATGTAACACTAAAACAAATAATTATATAAATAAAGTCTTTTCCATGATATATGGTTTAGAAGGTATTTATGGGTTGCAATTATTCACCATTAAAATGTACGTATGAAATTTAATAAAGATAAAAATGAATTAGGATACAAATGAGTCGATAAAATTTTTTTGTTAGAGAATACAATAAATGGCCTTTTGATGAAATTGATGGATCAAAATATGAGAGGAGCTTGTTGATTTTATTCCCTATTTAATAAACTTAGATGCAAATTGAATAAGAACACTAATAAAGATAATCATAGGCCGAGGAAAGTTTATCCACAACGAGGTACCCTTTCTCACATGTATTAAGTCTTTATGTGATCGACATCTATCTATATGAAATTGATGAATCAAAATATGAGAAAAGCATTTTGATTATATTTCCTATTTAATAAAATGCAAATTGAATAGGAGTGTTAGTAAGGGTAATCAAAGGGCGGGAAAATTTTATTTGCAATGAGATACCCTTTCTAATACAAACCCACCAAGATGGTCAGAACTTGAATCCCATAAAGCCCCAGATCTATATTCACGTATCGAAGTTGAAGTGATGGAAAGCTTTGACCCTTCTAACCCATGGAGTTATGAACATTGATATGATCGCAACCCACAACTCAATGGAATAGTGAACCAAAATGTTAGGTAGAACGACGCTACAAACAAGGGTGTTTCTTAGTTGATAAGACGATTGAATACTGTCAAGACAATTTCTCAAGTATTCAAGCAAGCTCTCAAGGAAGTCAAGAGAACAAATTCTCGCGTTTTATTGTTGGAAAATTTTGAATTATGACACAAAGTGCATGAGACGGTTTATTTATAGCCTTTGTCGAACCCTAATTCCTACTCCAATGAGGAAATGACTAAAACAAGCGAAATTCCTACCCAAACTGGGATACATTACCTTAGCCAAGACACTTAACAAAGCTGGCCGTTATTCTCTACTAATAAACAACTTGAACCATTAATGAAATGTTGGAAATAATAACTAAACAATGAAGACTAATCCACGGATCAAGCTTGTACTCGAACTACTCATCTTGAACTCGAACATTGAGACCAACCTCAAAGTCATTCTCTTACCCTTCTGAAACTTGAAGTAGGGTATAAATGGTCTTGTCTTGATGTTCAAGTTCTTCAATCATCATAGGTTGACCTGCTTGATCTTTCACCGCACGAACCAAGACTTGTAGAGACTCCCTTAGCTTCTTAGCTCATGATCTTGTTATTGGTCCGATTGGAACTTGCACATGTGTATTACTCTTACCATGTCCAGCCGTGATCACCATCTCATCACTCCCCTTCTCTTGAAGGTGATTTTTTCCCAAATCAAGCTCATCATCTGCAAGGAAAGGACTTAAACTAGTAACATTAATAGTAGTATGAACACCATACTCACCTGGAAGGTCAAGCTTGTAGGCATTCTCATTGATTCTTTCGACCACTTGAAAAGGACCATCCCCTCATGGAAGTAATTTGTTACGCCTCTATATTAGGAATCGCTCCTTGCGTATATGGATCCACACCCAATCTCCATGTTTGAATACCATTTTTTTGCGCCCTTTGTTAGCATTTTTCACATATTGTGCAGTCCACTTTTCAATATTAGTCGTCACATTTTCATGCAGTTGACGCACAAGCTCTGCATTTTTCTTACCATCTAAAAAATTAAGTCTTTCAAAGAAAGGCAATGGAGATAAATCACATGGTGTTAATGGATTAAAACCGTACACAATCTCAAATGGTGAAAACTGCATAGTGCTATGAACAATTTGATTGTATACAAATTCAATATGTGGTAAACAATCTTCCCAAGTTTTAAGCTTTTTCTTTACTATAGCACATAGTGTAAGGATCGAAGACAATCTAAGAGCGGGGGTGAATTAGGTTTACAAAAAAACAACTAAGATATAGGTCACTTTTCTTCACGGCCTACTTTTCTTTTCTCAAAGACCACCCAATGGATCAGATTACACGAAAGCACAGGTATTCGTAAGATGAAGAGGAGAACAGTTTATATAGAAAAGCTGTAAACGAAAATAGTGAAACAAACCAGGCTTCAAGCTCTACTGGAGTTTGAACAGCATTTTTATATACCAGGTTACTTCAAGTTGAACAATCTTGCAACCAATATTCTGTGTACAAGGGAAGGATCACTTCCTTCTTGCCCCAACCTACACTTGGTCAAGCAAGAAAGTTTTACAAACAAACGAAAAACCCTCTCAATGCTACACTATTGAAGAAGCTGTGTCACACTTGAAAAACTACAAGAGAATTGCACAAGCTAAGAATACAAATGTTCCTTTGGAGTATTCTAACACTTGAATCACTCACAATCTGATGTAGACTTGATGTGCAAAGTTGTCCTGAGATGGTTGACTTTGTTCTTTTTATAGGAGACCAGAAAATTCTTCAATCAATGCTGTCAACGGGTAGAAGGCAACTGAAGAGTCAACTAGCCGTTGGTACTATCGGACGTCCGATGTTCAGTTTTTATGCGTTCGAACGAGATCAATGAGTTCTGGAAGTTTTCTTGAATCTCTTAGGACGTCCGATCCCTGATCATCATGCGTCCGAGGGTAAGATGCATACTTGGAATTTTCCTCTTCAATTTCTTCGGACGGCCGATGTGTCCAGAGTGTTGCGTCCGAAGTGCAGCAACGCTTGTCGGACGTCCGATACTCAGGCGTTGAGCGTCCGATCGTGATCAGTAATTGTAGAAGCCCTGGCTTGTCTGCTTCGGACGTCCGAGTCTGAATTCTTTACACGTCCGAAGATACTCAAAGAATGTCGGACGTCCGATACTCTCATTTTGTGCGTCCGACAACTTCCTCAGCACTTTTCATCCTTTTTTATCTTCTTTTATTTGCTTTAAGTCCACAGACCTGTTTAGTGTTATTTCTGAAAAGGATCTCTACAAAGAATATTAGTAACATCCATTTGTTTTGTAATCATCAAAAGATGTGAATTGAGATAAATAATCTCCCCCTTTTTGATGATGACAAAATATTTGGATCGAGTAAAAATATACGAGCTGGGATATAACAACTCCCCCTAACGAAGTGCATGAGTATTCAGGAAGAAACGCAACGCAATTCCCCCTGAAACTGACTCCCCCTAACTAGTTACTCGATACCATCAATGCTAATCCAATTCTCTCCATTTTTGTCATCACAAAAGTGAGTATCATTTTTTATACCAGCAGTATCAGATAACATCAGTATGATCCATCAGAAACATTATCAATAACACGCAATATCAGATAGTATCAGCAAAATCCATTCTTGTTCAGCACAATTTTGAAATCAACAGAGATATACATAACGAACACATTCCATAACAAACAATCATTCATAACAAATATTCATGACAAACACTTAGTTTTAACATCCATAAATAGTAAAAAATATCCAATTGTATAGACCAGGTGTACATCACTTAGCCAAAAGTTTTGCAATGCAAAAGATGAACTATAGTCCTAGATTAAGGTGCAGTGACCTAGTAGTGCCTAGATGGTGATTTTAGATGATCCAGGCCTCCTCCTGGCCAGACGAAACTGTTCAGGGTTCTCTTCTTCCTCAGTTTCTTCATCATCATTTTCATATGCTTTCTCAGTTGCTGGAGCCTTGCCTTTATCCTTGGGCTGAGAACTGGAAGCTGGTGTGGTCTCAGTACCAGTAGTTGGCCCTGTGGGCTCAGGTCTTGGCTCTTTTCCATGAACATTTGCATTATTTTCAGGTATTGGAGGGACAACAAGATTTCTTTTTTCAATGAAGGAGGATTGTTGGGCAGGGGTCATGGTCATCATGAGACCATCTTCAATAAGCATGACATGCTGTTTGAGATCTTCAAGCAGAGAGATGACTTCAGAATTGGATGCGAAGGACTTGCTGGTAGACTTTCTAGGATGAATGGTGAAGGGAGAGACATAGTCTGACTGATCACGAGGAGTCCTAGGAGTGACAAGGGTTTCATGAAGGTTTTTTCTTCTGGATTCAGCCACAGTCTCCTTATAGCACCAATGGCCATCAAAAAATCTTAAATTCTTTCTTTCAAAATAAGCTTTTGAGAAAACTGATGAAGCACTGTCTTTGGGAGATTTTTCAGAAAAAGGTATTTCAAAATGTGCAAAGATAGGAGTCAGAAATCTGTCATAAGAGAGTTTCCTACGACTGTCAGTGCTAATTTTGAGCAGAAACTTGCACATTATAAAACCAAAGTCAATGCGAATTTTTTCAACAAAGCAATAGAAAAGATAAAGTTCCATTTTATTTGCATCTGTTCTGTGGCCATCAGTTGGCACCAACAGATTCGAAATGATGGTGAAGATGATCAGATTTTGAGAACTGAGATCATCTAATCTTGCCTCAGTAAGAGTATTGAAGTGAGTTTGAAAATAGGTCATGAGTTTGGCAATGTAAAAATGATGGTAGGCAGAAAGAAATTCCTCATATGAAAAGAAATTTGTAATTTTTCCTTTGAAACCAGATTCAATGCTAGTTTTCAGAATGAAATTCACAATGTCAGGAGTTAACGTAATGTCTATAGAGTTGATCCTAGAGATGAGTTCAGTGTGTGATTTACCCTTTCTAAGATTAGCAAAGAATTGATGAAGCATGTCAGGGTAAAAGACATTAGGAATGGTCAGAAGATGAGTCCATTTCTGGAATTCAAATAGTTTAATGACAGGTTCAAGATCAAGCTTACGAAATTCGTAGGGAAGGATGAGCCTTTGGGTGATGAACCCTTTTTGAGAGACTAACTCAAATCTGTCTTTGGCTTCATCATCAATGAATTTTGGGAGAGGAATGGGTTCTGTTATGGGCTGTGTTACTGGATCTTTCCCAGAACGTTTCCCTTTCGAAGTTTGTGTGGTAGATGCCCCAACATTCTGAGCCTCAGACCTTGTCCTTGGAGATTTCCTGGTGGAGGGTTCAGGTGTTTACTGATTCTCAGCAATGTTTCGTTCATTCTGCTGATCAACAGAGGGATCAGCAGATTGCTTTTTCTTGGATTGGGGAGTGCTCTTCCTCTTTTCAGTTCTCTTTCTTTTACCAGATGACCTTGTGACAGTTTCATCACCCTGGGTAGCCTGCTCTGGTTCCTTATTTTCACCAACAATGTTCCCTTCAGAGTTCTGCCCTTCCAACTGCTCATCAGATGATTCAGCAGTTGGAGTAACCAATTTTCTTTAGGCAGTTTGCTTCGCTTTACCACCACGGGTCACAATCTTCTTCTTAGGCGCCACAGGAGGTGGTTCCTCAATCTCAATGTCCTCATCTCTAAGCCTAAAGGACCGTCCGGCACTAGTAGATCCACCTCTGATTCTAACCATGATGCAATGTGGATGTGTTTTTGATGCAGAACGTGTTGTACAGAGGAAGAATGCAGTATGAGCAAGAATGAGAATGTACTTAAATGCCGCAGGGAGAGAATTATAAAAAGTTAGGGTTTCGGATGTGAATTGGGAACAATGGGGTAGTTGGGGGTTAGAAGTGATTTTTATGAGTGGTTAATGAGCAATAGGGGTGTAATGGAGTTGGTTGAGTCAATTTCTTGGAACTTGGTTTGATGAGAGAGGAATTTGAATTTCAAATATGAGAGTAAACTGAAAGGTTGCGTCCGAGACTATGGAAGATAATGAACTAGGAAGAATAGGTAACTGCCTTATAGTGCTCAAATTTTTGAGTGTCGGACGTCCGAACGTATTGACGCGTCCGACACATCCGTCCGAACCAGGATTTTTCTGAAACTGGACGAAGAACATTGTCGGACGTCCGTTCCAATTCATCGGACGTCCGATAAGAATTGACCAAAAAACAAAACTTAGAATCTTTTTTCTGAGACGCCCAGTTTTGTTCTCAGGAACACAAATTGATCCAGTGGAAGAGCTTTTGTGAGGATATCAGCGATTTGTTCTTTAGAACAAACAAACTGGACACGGATTACCCCCTTTGAGACAAGATCGCGAATGAAATGATACTTTATATCAATGTGCTTAGTCCTAGAGTACTGAATGAGATTTTTTGTCAGATTAATTGCACTAGTGTTGTCACAGTACATAGGTACACATTTATACACTAAACCAAAATCATTCAATGTGTTTTTCATCCATAACAATTGAGCACAACAAGCACCAGTAGCAACATATTCAGCTTCAGTAGTGGACAATGAGATAGCATTTTATTTTTTACTAAACCAAGATACCAAACAATTTCCAAGAAAGTTGCATATACTAGTAGTACTTTTTCTATCTATTTTACAACCACCGAAATCAGCATCAGAGAATCCATATAAAGGAAGTTCATGGCATTTTGGATACCATAAGCCAAAGTTTAAGGTTTCTTTAAGATATCTAAAAATTCTTTTTACTGCATTCAAGTGTGATTCATTTGGACAGGATTGAAATCGAGCACATAAGCATACAACAAACATGATGTCAGGCCTACTGACAGTTAAATAAAGTAAATTTCCAATCATACCTCTGTACTTTTTTTCCTCAACTTTCGTACCTTCCTCATCCTTGTCAAGTTTGGTAGAGGTGCACATAGGTGTTCTAACAGACTTTGAATCCTTCATTCCAAATCTTTTCAGCAGCTCTTTGGTATATTTTGCTTGATTTATAAATGTTCCATCTTGGGTTTGAACCACTTGGAGTCCAAGGAAGAAGTTCAGTTTCTGATCATGCTCATTTCAAATTCTTTTTGCATGATGATAGAAAAATCCTTGCACAAGTTCTCATTAGTAGCACCAAATATGATATCATCCACATATATTTGCACAATTAAAAGATCTCGTGAGCTTTGTTTTGTGAAGAGTGTAGTATCTACAATGCCCCTTTTGAAACCATTTTCAATCAAAAATCCACTCAGACGTTCATACCATGCTCTAGGAGCTTGCTTTAATCCGTATAAAGCTTTTGAGAGTTTAAAAACATGATCTGGATAAGATACATTTTCAAAGCCAGGAGGTTGGTCAACATAGACTTCTTGATCTATAAAACCATTTGAGAAAGCACTCTTAACATCCATCTGAAATAATTTAAAATTCTTGAAACATGTAAATGCTAGAAACATTCTTATGGACTCCAACCTAGCTACAGGTGCAAAGGACTCATCAAAGTCTATCCCCTCTTCTTGAGTGTATCCCTTAGCCACCAGTCTGGCCTTATTTCTAACAATCTCCCCTTTATCATTCATTTTGTTTCTAAAAACCTACTTTGTGCCAATGGTAGGATGGTCTTGTGGTCTAGCAACCAGGGTCCAAACCTTGTTTCTTTCAAATTGGATTAACTCTTCTTCCATAGTTAAAATCCAGTGCTCATCATTCAATGCATCAACAACATTTTTAGGTTCAATATGTGATACTAAAGTAAGATTATCTACTAGGTGTCTAGAAGAACAAGTTCTGACCTTTTCAGATGGATCACCAATTATAAGCTCCTTGGGATGGTTATGAACAAATTTTCAGGTTCTTGGTAGATCATTAGGAGTAGCAGTATCTCTGTCATTCACTTCTCCAGCTGGACTGTCTTGAGTATCAGTATCCTTTAAATCAGTTTCTGGTGAAGCAGAGTCATGATCATTGATTGCTAACTTCTTTAGTTCATCTTGAACACCTGTATCATCATCTTCACCACAACTCATAGAAATGTCACCATTAGATTCATCAAATATAATGTGTATCGTTTCCTCTATGATCAGTGTTCTACGATTATAAACTCTGAAACTTCTTTTGTTTTCACAATATCCCAAGAAAATTCTCTCATCAGATTTTTTGTCAAACTTTCCAAGATGTTCCTTGATATTCAAAATGAAACATTTACAACCAAATACTTTAAAGTAACCAACAACAGGCTTGTCAAACATAAGCTCATAGGAGGTTTTGTTCAAAATTGGTCTTAGGAGAACTCTGTTCATGGTATAACAGGCTGTGTTTATGGTTTCAGCCCAAAAATATTTTGGTAAACTGCATTCACTGAGCATGGTTCTGGCAGTCTCTTGGAGAGTTCTATTTTTTCTTTCTACAACTCCATTTTGTTGGGGGGCTCTAGCAATAGAGAATTCATGAGTAATGCCATTATGATCACAAAATTCTGGAAAATCACAGAACTTGAATTCTGACCCATTATCACTTCTAATCCTAACAATTTTCAAGCCAAGCAGATTTTGCACTTTAGCAAACAATGAAGTAAAATTCTTAAAGGCATCATCTTTATGAGCAAGAAATAACACCCAAGTATATCTAGAGTAATCATCAACAATCACAAAATAATATCTCTTACCACCAAAGCTTGCAGTTTGTGTAGGACCAAACAGGTCAAGGTGCAAAAGTTCAAGTAGTTCTGAAGTAGACACACATTTCTTGGATTTAAAAGATACCTTGACTTATTTTCCAAATTGGCAAGCATCACATATCCGGTCTTTTTCGAATTTGATTTTCGGGAGACCTCTAATAAGATCCTTTTTAGAGATTTCCTTCAGCAAATCCATGTTGAAGTGACACAGTCTTCTATGCCATAACCATGGGTCCTCATTTGCTACTTTGAGACATTTGAGATAGGAGAAATCAATTTTTTCAATAATAACTACATAGACATCATTAACCCTTTTTTCTTTGAAAATAATGTTGAACTTTGAGTCAAATATGAGACATTCAAGCTTTTTAAACAATACAAACAGATTCCTATCACACAGTTGGCTAACACTTAATAAATTGTAGCTCAGATTATCAACGAGAAGAACATTGTGGATAGAGGTTTTACCATTCTTACCAACATCACCAATACCAACAGTTTTGGCTTTGTTATCATCTCCAAACGTTACCTTTCCACTTGCTTTTCGCTTGAGTTTAACGAATTGTGATGCATCACCAGTCATATGTCTTGAACATCCACTATCAATGAACCATTTTGATTCTTTAGCAATGTTATCCTGATTCACCTACACACATAAACCCACAGGATAATACTTGGTACCCTTTACATGTTGGGTCCTTGAGAGTTAGTCTTATGTCTAACAATCCACATGCATCTCATGCCATTCCTCATGTTTTTCTTAACATAACAGTTGCTATTCATGTGACCAAATTGACAACAAAAATTACATACTGACATCGAATCAATCAAATGAACAGGTTTGATGAATCTGACTTGCCTTCTCCTGTGGATTGCAAACTCATTGGCATTTTGATTCAGTCTTATTTGATGAGTATTAACATAAGGTTCAGTGTCATTCTTTTGAAGATGGTTCTGTTTTATATGATGTAACAAATGACATAAATTATCCATCCTTTTTCTTAAGTTACATTGCTCATTTCTGAGTATGTCACAGAAATTTTTCTTTTTGTAAAGTTCAGCAATCACATCAGTTTCAGTCCTTTTCAGGTTCTCATTTTTATGCTCAAGACACTCGTTTTGTCGAAAAAGATTTGCATTATCTTGTATAAGAAAGCTAATTTTTTGCTTTAGTTCCTTGTTTTTAACATAGGATTCTTTCAGGCTGTTATGCATTTTTTCTAGAAAAGAATTAACATCATCATCAGATTCACTATCACTGTCGATTTGAGAGTTGCATTGTGTTACCTCTTCATCTCCAATGGCCATGAAAGCCACTTGAGCAGATTCCTCTTCTTCTTCAACTTCACCTTCTGAGTTGCAATCATTCCAGGTAATCTGGAAATTGTTGAACTTTGATTTTCGTTCAACCTTATTCTCCTTCTTTTTCTTCATTGGACACTCATTCGCATAGTGTCCTGGTTGGCTACATTCGAAACACTTATCAGTCAACTTCTTGTTGAACTCCAGTTTCCCTCTGTTTCTGAAGTCATTAGACTGATTTGGTAAGGAATAGCTGGATCCGCCTTTTCTGAATCTTCTCTTGTTGAGAAATCTTTTGAAACCTCTTGTGATGAGTGCAATATCACTGTCATCACCTTCCAAATCATTTTCATCCTGTGAGGCTGTTTCATCTTCGTCTTGTGAAGCTTTCAGAGTAATACTCTTTCTTACTTTTGTGTCTTCTTCATCCGGCATCTTAGATTTAAGTTTCAGTTCGTAAGAAGTTAGAGAGTTAATCAGAGATTCAATGGATAAGGTATTTAGATCCTTGGCTTCCTCAATGGCAGTCACTTTGCTTTTCCAGTCATTTGATAGAGCATTCAGAATTTTTCTGTTCTTCTCACCTAGAGAGTACTCCTTCTCAAGCACCTCTAAATCCTTGATTAGATCATTGAATCTACAATACATTTTGTCAATGTTTTCATGAGACTCCATCTTAAAAGATTCATAATTAGTGATCAGAATGAATTTCTTTTGTTCTCTCACATTCTCGCTTCCCTCATGGATCTTTCTAAGTTTATCCCAAATTTCTTTTGCAGATCTGCAGCCTTTGACTCTAATAGGCTCATTTGAGTCCAATGCAGTGTATAAAACGTTCATGGCCTTAGCATTTAGAGTGAGATGAATTCTATCTTTAGCAGTCAGCTCACTTCTGGCCTTTTGTCTCGACCTATGAGTAGTTTCATCAATAATAGTTGCGTCATATGGACCTTCACTAACAATAAACCACAACTCAATATCAATTGATTGTAAGAATATAATCATCCTTTCCTTCCAACTCACATAGTTTGATCCATTGAACATTGGAGGTCTAGTAACAGATTGTCCCTCAAACAACATGGCATTGTTGGTTGTCATATCTACTCCCAAGCCGATTGAACTTAATCTCTAGGAGACCAAACTCTGATACCAATTGTAAGGATCGAAAACAACCTAAGAGGGGGGTGAATTAGGTTTACAAAAAAATAGCTAAGATATAGGTCACTTTTCTTCACGGCCTACTTTTCTTTTCTCAAAGACCACCCAATGGATCAGATTACACGAAAGCACAGGTATTCGTAAGATGAAGAGGAGAACAGTTTATATAGAAAAACTGTAAACGAAAATAGTGAAACAAACCAGGTTTCAAGCTCTACTGGAGTTTGAACAGCACTTTTATATACCAGGTTACTTCAAGTTGAACAATCTTGCAACCAATATTCTGTGTACAAGGGAAGGATCACTTCCTTCTTGCCCCAACCTACACTTGGTCAAGCAAGGAAGTTTTACAAACAAACGAAAAACCCTCTCAATGCTACACTATTGAAGAAGCTGTGTCACACTTGAAAAACTACAAGAGAATTGCACAAGCTAAGAATACAAATGTTCCTTTGGAGTTTTCTAACACTTGAATCACTCACAATCTGATGTAGACTTGATGTGCAAAGTTGGCCTGAGATGGTTGACTTTGTTCTTTTTATAGGAGACCAGAAAATTCTTCAATCAATGCTGTCAACGGGTAGAAGGCAACTGAAGAGTCAACTAGCCGTTGGTGCTGTCGGACGTCCGATGTTCAGTTTTTATGCATCCGAACGAGATCAATGAGTTCTGGAAGTTTTCTTGAATCTCTTAGGACTTCCGATCCCTGATCATCATGCGTCCGAGGGTAAGATGCACATTTGAAATTTTCCTCTTCAATTCCTTCAGACGGCCGATGTGTCCAGAGTGTTGTGTCCGAAGTGCAGCAACGCTTGTCGGACGTCCGATACTCAGGTGTTGAGCGTCCGATCGTGATCAGTAATTGTAGAAGCCCTGGCTTGTCTTCTTCGGACGTCCGAGTCTGAGTTCTTTACACGTCCGAAGATACTCAAAGAATGTCGGACGTCCGATACTCTCCTTTTGTGCGTCCGACAACTTCCTCAGCACTTTCATCCTTTTTGATCTTCTTTTATTTGCTTTAAGTCCACAGACCTGTTTAGTGTTATTTCTGAAAAGGATCTCTACAAAGAATATTAGTAACATCCATTTGTTTTGTAATCATCAAAAGATGTGAATTGAGATAAACACATAGCAAGGTAGACAAAGTCCAATTAACTATTTCAATTTGACCATCAGTTTGTGGATGACTAGATGTAGAAAATAGCAACTTAGTACCTAGCTTAATCCACAAGATTTTTCAAAAGTAGCTAAGAAATTTAACATCTCTATCAAATACAATGGTTCTAGAAATACCATGCAAACGTACTATTTCCTTGAAGAACAAATTAGCCACATGTTTAGCATCATTGGTTTTATGACATGGAATAAAATGCGTCATTTTGAAAACCAATCAACAACAACATAAATAGAATCATTATCTTTCTTAGAGCAAGGCAAGCCATGGGTGAAGTCCATGGATGAATCAATCGACGGTGCACTTGGAAAAGTTAATGGAGTATAAAGACCACAAGGGTTTACCTTGGAATTTGCTTGATGGCAAGTAACACACCTTTCAACCAAACATTCAACATCACATCTCATTCATGGCCAATAGAAGTGTTCTTGCAGAAATAGTAAGTTTTGGCCCAAAGTGCCCCATTAGTCCTCCACTGTGTGACTCTCAAACCAAAAAACTCCTTAAGAAACATACAAGAATACAAAGTTTATCTTTATGGAACAAGAATCCATAGGCAATGAAATAATAATCTTGGGCAGCTTGCTTACAAGAGTTATAAATCTCGGTAAAATTAAAATTGTTAGTGTAATTCCTTAATGCATTCAAATCCTAATAATTTAGTATCAAAAAGAGTTATTAAGGAATACCTACGCAAAAGTGCATCGGTGACCACATTTGTTTTGTCGCTCTTACACTTAATTACAAAAGGAAATGAATCGATGAATGTTACCCACCACGGACGTCTCTTACTTAGTTTGTTTTGAGACTTCAAGTGTTTGAAAGACTCGTGGCCTATGTGTAACACGAACTTCTTTGGGCGCATATAATGTTGCCAAGATTGTAGGATGCGGATTAATGCATACAGCTCCTTGTCATAGGTAGAGTAATTTAAGTCCATTTCATTCAATTTTTTGCTAAAATATGCCACGGGTCTGCCCTCTTGCATCAAAACGGCTCCAATCACTATTCTAGAAGCATCACACTCTATTTCAAAAGTCTTATCGAAACAAGGTAACGACAGTAAAAGTGTATGTGTGAGATTGTATTTAAGTAGTTGGAATGACTTATCTTGGTCGGGACCCCAACTAAACTTCTCATTTTTCTTGATGATGGCGGTCAATGGTGTAGCTATGGTGCTAAAATCTTTGACAAAGCATCGATAATAGCTGGCCAATCCGTGAAAGCTCCTCATGTCGCTAATGCTTGTAAGTTTTGTCCATTCGTTAATTAATTTCATTTTGTCTTGATCAACTTGGATTCCTTGTGCACATACTACATATCCTAGGAAGACAAGTTGTTTAGCGTAGAAAGTACACTTTTTAAGGTTAGGATAGAGCCTTTCTTGACGTAATACATCAAGCACAATTTTAAGATGCATAACATGCTCATCTAAGCTCTTGCTATAAACTAAGATGTCATCAAAGTAAACTACCATAAATTTTTCCAAGAAAGAATGTAAGACATGGTTCATCAACCTCATGAATGTACTTGGTGCATTAGTTCAACCAAAAGGCATAACTAACCATTTCTACAATCCATGTTTAGTTTTATAGGCAATTTTCATTCGTCACCTTCTTTCATTCTTATTTGGTGATTGCCAATTTTTATATCAATCTTAGTAAAAATTACAGCACTATGTAGTTCATCAAGCATATTATCAAGTCTAGGTATGCGATGGCGATACTTTATCATTATAACATTGATAGCTCAACAATCGGTGCACAGCCTCTAACCACCGTTTTTCTTAGCTACAAGTAGAACCGAAACAACATAAGGGTTCAAGCTCTCTTGAATCCATCCTTTATTGAGGAGCTCATCGGCTTGGCATTGTGTCTATCTGGGGGCTTGTTTAGAAGTGAAGCTCCGGGAATGAGATAAATTTGATGCTCAATTCATCTCGTAGGTGGTAAGCCACTTGGTATCTCTTTGGGAAACACGTCTTGATATTCTTGCAAAAGGTCAGTAATAACATTAGGTAAAGAAACATCAAAATTATTAGTAGACAAGAAAGCTTCTTTACACATGAGTATGAAGAGAGGCTGGCTAGAAAATAATGCTCTCCTCACGTCTTTGGCCTTTGCATACATACTTTGCTTTCTCTCCTTTCCTACCGCTATGGCCGACTCATCATTAGCCTTTTTTTTTTCCTCTTTTTTTTCTAGCCCTCAATTCTTTTCTCTCTCTCAGATTTTTCTTCCTTTCACTCTCTTGTTTGAATTCCATTTGATGGCTTGCTTGATCCTTATACACTTGTTGGGGGTGTAAGAATTGCCATAGACAAAAGAGTATTTGTTGGCAAATCCATCAAAATTAACCTTTTTATCGAATTGCCAAGATTGACCCAAAAAAATATGTGCTGCTTGCATTGGAACTATGTGGCACAAAACCTCGTCCTCATAACTTCCAATGTGAAAGGAGACTAGAACGTGCTTCATCACACATACCTCGCCACTATTATTGAGCCATTGCAGCTTGTATGGCCGAGGGTGCTCACTTGTTGGTAAGTTCAATTTATCTACCATTAAAGTTGTGAGGATTCAAAAATTATTTTTATATTTTGTATTTTCAAAAATTATTTTTATATTTTGTGTTTCATTCTACTTGTCTTGAATTTTTGGTTGATTTAATGAGTCATGATTTTGATTCCTATTGCCCCATTCAACTTGAATTCATAGTGCATTATGCTAATGTGACCAACTAGTGAGGTTTGTGCAATAAATATGGTGAATTAAATGGACTTTTGTGTAAAAAGATTTTTGTGAATAGAGGTGTTAAGATATCATTGGAGGAAGAGAGATATTTGGAAAATTAAGATAGACATGTTTCTTGGCCACTTGTCAATCATCCTTTCAATCTTGACCAAGACCAATACAAATTCTTCTTATAACCAAGCTTCATTTCATCACAAAACTTTCTTCTTCCTTGGAGCAGGGGTGGACAAAATTTTAGGGGAGAAAAAGAGGGAGAGAAAGCAAAAGTTTAAGCCTTGATTCTTGTCTATTTAGTGAGAAAGCAAGAAAACAACTCAAATCTACTCCATTAAACCTTGAATCAAGTTTAGAAGGAAGCTCTTGGAGAAGTACTTGGAGGAGGATAGCATTGCAACCATGTTATTTTGCTTGCTATCCTAGGTTTTGGAGGTAAAGAGGTAAACTTTGCAAGGAAACTTAGTTTTCTTCCCTTATCTTTGAGTTTATTTGAGGTACGATGTTATAGAAGCTAAAGAAAGGAGCTTTATCGAAGATTTCATATTTTTATCAAATTATGTTGCAATTTTCAGCTTTGGTGTGTAATCTATTTAGCTTGATTTAGAACTTATATATGTGCAATTTTGATGAAAAGGAAACATTTTAGGGAGGACTTCATGTTAACTCAAGTAATGCTCTAAATTTCTAGATTTGATGCATAAGGTATATAGTTTAGTTTAGAGTTTCTATAAGTGACCTTTTGATGTATTTCTTTGCTAAGAACATGAACTAAATACCTCTTGACATGTTAGCTATTATTTATTGTGTTTTCACCATGCAGATAAGGTTGAAATCTGAAGTTAGAGAAAGGAATTTAAGGACAAGTTGCTGGAAATTCTTGTTTGAGTTGGAAGTTTGGGATGGTTTTGACATATTTTGCTCAAGATACTTGCTAATATTTTGATCTTCACATGTATGTTGATTTGGAGTTTTTCACAAGTATGTTGATTTGTAGCTTTTCACAAAGAGTTTTGGTGAAGTAAATCTAGTTCTTTAGATTGTTTAGATACTGGATTTTTGCCATGAATCTAAGTAAGAAAAGTTAGGATTTTGGAGAAAAAGTTATTAAGTCCTTGCTGAAAATTTTGCTACGGTTAGCTGAGAGGGCGAGAGAGAATTTCATCTTTATTGCTAGAATTTATGTGGTGATTTTGACATATTTTGGGACTTGTTATTGCAAAGGCAAGTGTGTACTTTATCGCACTTGACCTGCTAAACTTGCTTGACTTGATATTGAATAGGCAAGTGTGTATCTTATCGCACTCGACCTAACTTGACTGAGCTCTTGTTATCCTATTTACAAGTGAACTAATATACATGTGCATGACTTGAAAGTCAGTTGGAGATGTTATTTCATCGACTATACTTGTTCTTGGAATCCCAAATCCTATCGGCTAGTTAGTTAAATCGAGTCAGTAAGGGCTTGGTCAAGGTGATTGACGAACCACGGGTCTTGTTACTTGTTTAATCCACTGGATGCATCATCTGGGATTGGTATACTCGAGTATTACTACCCACTTTTTTGGCATTTGGGCCCAGTAAAGAGGGTTGATCGAGGGAAAGGAAATTTGTGTAATGCAATGATCTATGGAATTTGTTTATTCCTACATTTCAAACATTGATGGAGTGTCAACGAACTCGAAAAATGTTGCTGCTGAACTGGCTTGCAAAAGCCAACTGTATTCTTTGAGTTGCAAGTGAAATACTGAACGGAATTAAGTGCTATGCCTGGAATCTGGCAGGAGCGACCATATCAGTTGTATCAACGTTTAAATCTTGAATGCTCTGCTTGGAATCTGGCAAGAGCCACCGTATCAGTTGTATCAATATTTGAATCCTGAGTGCTCTACCTAGAATCTGGCGAGAACCACCGTATCAGTATCCGTATCCTTTTCTTCTGTGCTAAATTGTTTATTTGAAATTGTGAACTATTACTGCTTTCGTTTGTAACTATTAACTTTTTTCGCTTTAAGATTTGATATATGTGATTGTCATCTTGCCAATTTGACTGCATGTTTTCTTGGAACCTCACTGGATTTTCTTGGCCAATTTATCAAAATTGGTAAAAATCCCTTGCAAAAAGGGCATTAATTGGAAGAAATTCACAAATCATTCCTTGCTATTGAGACGATAAATGAACTGAGGCCAAAATTTGATTTTAGAAGGCTCATAGACTAATGCATCGCAATAAGCCGTCAATTCGATTCAGTCGATTGGATCATTTTATTCATCAATTTCATCCAATCCAATTTATCAATTTGTTCATTTTTAGAGCAACCTAGTCGATTTTGAATTCATTTGACTAGTTTACCCCTTTTAGGGCAATCTAGTCAATTTTTGAATAAGATCACCAATTTCATTCAATTCATTTGATTAGTTTACCCATTCTTAGGTCGATTCAATCAATTTTGAATAAATTCAAATCATCAGATTCGTTCAATTTCATTTGACCAGTTTACCCTTTTTAGGGTGATTTAGTCAATTTTCCGATCCATTTGACCAGTTTACCTATTTTAGGTCAATTCGGTCGATTTTGAATAAATCATCGTTTCACTCGATCCGCTTGATCAATTGACCTCATTCAAATCATTTGATTAGTTTGATTCATTTTTAGGGTTATCCATTCAATTTTGAATAAATAATCAAATTTCATTCAATGCATTTGACCATTTTTTAAGATGATTCGGTCAATTTTTGAATAAATCATCAATTTCATCCAACCCAGTCAACTAATTAGGGTTTTAATGTCAAATTTCAGATTGAAGCGCCTAGTTGTTCACCCATTGCATTTTTATTTGATTTGGATAAATTAGGGTTTTGATCTGTGTTAGGAAATTTCAAATTTCTTCAAACTCATCAAAGTTAAATTAATTCTTGTGCCAATCAAAACCAATCATTCATTCGGAGTTGTCCTCATTTTGTTGGAGAGCTCCCACTGTTCAATTGGTCCAAAATTTCCAAATTACTTGATCGGATCCATCAGGTATGGTATCGTGCCTACCTCAGAGAATTACATCATTCTAGGCCTACCCTTGGCACAAAAAGGGCTCCCCCATAGGACATGCATCCGAATTTTTTAGATATCTACTAATTCTTGCCTTTTTCTTTTCCTTTTCTTTATTTTTATTGGAATAACTAAGCCAGGGCTAAATCTAAAGGCAATTCCTTTCAAAATTCTCAGGTAATATTTAAACATAGCTTCTCGTCGAAACCCCATCATAACGCGATCCCGTAGTCGAGCCCAGAGGAGTCGTGTAAACATGAGTTCACAACCGGAACTGTCGGATAGGTCTGCTACTACAGCCCAACCTGAGACTGCAAGTTTGGGGGTCCAACTGACCGAGATGCTTACGAAGTTTGGTGAGATGGCATCTGAAATGGCCGCCCAAAAGAAATTAATCGATGAGCTTATCAGTAGCGGAGTTCAACCTGAGCCTGTACTCGTCAGTCAATCGAGGCCAGAATCATTGGTCATGCCCACGACCCAAACCACTTTTACTCCACCTTTCATCATTCCACCCTAAGGAACTTTCACCCATCCCACCATAAATTTGCCATACACTTACCCTCCTAACCCTTCGTTCTTTCCTACTCACATGCAAGGTCCCCAACCGTAAATCACTTCAAACATACCACCTGAGTCACATACCTTTTATCACACTGCTGCTGAGCCATTCCTACCAGACTATACTGTTCAAACCAAGCCAGAAATGGGGGAATCTTCTGCTCCCGTTGGTATAAAGTTGCTCAAACGCCTCGATCGTCTTGATGAGTTTATGAGAAAGATTCAGGGGTTAAACAAGCAAGGAGTCCTGGATTACGATGAGCTTTGCCTCTTTCCAAATGTGCAATTGCCTGAGGGGTTCAAAACCCCTAAGTTTAACAAGTACGATGGAACTGGCAATCCCAAAACGCACATCCGTCTGTTTGCTAACAAATTGGGAAGGCCTATAGATGACGAGAATCTACCTTTACGGTTGTTTCCAGAAAGTCTGGAGGGGGATGCACTCGATTGGTACTCCAATCTGAAACCCGGAGAAATAAAAACCTGGATTGACTTGTCCAATGCTTTTGTCCAATACGAGTATAATTGCGAGCTGGCTCCGACACGAGCCACGTTGGAAGGAGCGAAAAGAAAACCCTCCGAGGATCACAAGACTTATGCCAAGAGGTGGAGGAAAATAGCTGTAAAAATCGAGCCACCGATGACTGAGGATGAAATCATACGCACTTTCATTAAAGCACATGATCCACCGTATTTTGAAGAAATTTTCCGCATGACTGGATGCTCGTTCGCTGCCATTGTCAATAAACTTGAGGAGTACGATGACTTCGTGAAAGTTGGGAAGATTGTTAATGTCTCTGCCCTCAAATCCCAGTTGGATGCTTTGCAAGGACAGGGGAATAGTGGGAGAAACCCGCAACTTAAAAAGAAAGAGGGGGAAGCTGCCTTTATATGGGATCGAAACCCTATCCCAAGACCTAGATCTCGACAAAACCCCACCTA
The DNA here is from genome assembly GCF_036785885.1 of Coffea arabica. Lineage (NCBI taxonomy): Eukaryota > Viridiplantae > Streptophyta > Magnoliopsida > Gentianales > Rubiaceae > Coffea > Coffea arabica. Next base: position 13,375,553 of record NC_092315.1, on the reverse strand, counting down.
CTCAAACCCTTACCCTTACTATTCAAACCCTCATCCTGTTTATCACACCAATGTCACTCATCCTCGACCTCGCCCTAATTACACCAACTCGCCCATAGCCCCTTTTCAAATATCTCAACCTAATTTTCCACAAGTTCGACCCCGACCTCCTTACAATCAACAATTTTCTCCACCAAATAGACCTACCTATGATTACCCCCAACCCACTGGAACCTACAATCAAAATCGTACCCGAACATTCACCAATCTAGGCAGGCCGTTAGACCAGTTGTATGAGCAATTAAAGGCTGCCGGTAAAATAGGTGTGATTCCCCCTCCAACTTACCCTTATGGCATGCCTGCCGGATACAATCCACAGTCCGCTTGTGCCTATCATTCGGGAGCACCCGGTCACTCAACCACTGATTGTAAAGCCCTTAAGCACAAAGTCCAAGACATGATCGAGGCTGGGGAAATAGTGCTAAGAGGAAAGAGTGAACAAGGACCAAGTGTAAGTACAAACCCCTTTCCCAAACACAAGGACACCTTGGAGGCATCCACCTCCAATGACGAAATTTGAAATCTTGAGGGAACCTTGCACAATTGGATGGCCAAGTATCTTCCCTCTCGAAGGGGAATTTCGGTAAATCTGGGGGTTGTTATTTACTAAAATTCGTAAAAGCTACTTCTTGCATATGTGAATAGTTTAATGAAAGTATCTTTTGCAATTGAGTTTTTATCTTGTTTCCGCTTTGATTTGGAGTTTCATGAAATACACAGTTTGTTTTATTTATTTAATTTTTGTCTTGATTTTTTAAGATGGCCAAAGATGAAATTATTTGATCCTTTGAATATCACTGTTCTGGAATTCGATGAAGCCGCACATTGAAAAATCCCTTCACTTCATTAAGAAAATCCTTTCATTAAGAATTCGTTCATCGAGAAAGCCTTCATTGAAAAATCCCTTCATTGAGAAAATCCCTTCCTTGCCAAGTTCGAAGCTGATTGGTTAAAGCAGCGTCACCGACGATTGATTTCGATGGATGAAAAGCAGTTGAATGCCATGAGCCATGGCCAATGTTACTAAAACGCATGGCCTGTGTTCATAATAAAAAGGCCCGCCACCGGTCCTTTAAAGAAGGAGAACAAAGAGTTAAAGCGAGTTTTGCCAATGCAAGATGAGGTCAAAGACGAATTTGGTCTAAACTGGTAAGGCCATTTGTCATTCAAAGGTACTACCGAGTGGAGCACTTATCCTTGAAGAGATGGATGGACAAACATTCCCTCAACCTATCAACTCAGACATGTGTAAGAAGTTTTTATTTTTGATTATGCAAATTTCTTTTGAAAATCATGCAAGGGACGAAACAAAAGTCAGGCCATCTTCCTTTCCAATCAAAACATTTCATCCCTCGTCATCCTCTTTGAGCTATCAGAACAATAATTTTCGTTTGGCAGCCCCTGAGAATTGCAAACCCCACACTGGGGCAAATTTATTTTGAGAAAAGATGATCAAGAGGAAAAAGAAGAAAGAAAACCCCCACACTGGGGCAAATTTATTTTGAGATGAGATGATCAAAAGACAAAAGAAAAAAGAAGGAAAAAACCCCCACACTGGGGCAAATTTAGTTTTCGAAAGGAAATGCAAAAGTGAGGAAATGCAATGAAAAATGCAAAGAGAGAAATCCAATCCAACTGGGGCAAATTTTTCTCGGTTTTGTTAAAAAATTGGAGATAATCTCAAAATGATGCAATCTCAGGTTATTTCACACCTCTCATTAAAAATTTGCTTTCAAGCCTCAACTTTTCTTGAAAACACCCCACCTGATCTCATTGCAAAAGTCCAAAGTCCTGGCTTTCGTCACTTGCTGTATTTCTATTGGGAAGTTTGCTAATCAACTGGTAAGTGATGTCCATAATGCCTTTGCCTAATCTTACAAGGGAAGTGCATTTTACTGATGCCCGAAATCTTTAACTCATATTTCTGAGTCGATCATGGTCGAGGTATTTCATTGTTCTTTAGGTGAAAGCCCGAAAGGGCGCCTCGAAAAAAAAAAGAAAAGAAAGAAAAAAAAGGAAAAGGGAAAAAAGAAGAAAAAAGGAAAAGACAAAACAAAAACAAAAAGGGTGGGGGCAACCTTGGTGAAAACCCGGAAGGACGCCGAGGTGGGTTTTTACAATGAGCGAGCACGAGGAGGAACAGCTGGTGACTTGGTTCATTTTGAGATTTCTCTTCATAATACTTCTACCAGTGTCTAATTCCAGAGCAACGATGTCCAGGGATTCGAATATGACATCCGTTGGCCAGAACTGTGTCACTTTGTAAAAATATTCTTTTGCAAATACATTCTCATGGAACCCATTTTCCTCAATTGCTTGTATTCATGGCATTTTGTAGGATTAAGCACAATTGATTGTATTTTGCATTCTTTTTCACATTCATTCATGCATGACATATGAAGCCACCTTGCATGCATCATTTTTGGGTCATTGAATTTTAGTGAATAACAACCCTCATGGTTTATTCGAAGCATATTTGGATGCAATCATCTCTTGAAAAGGGTTAAGGGCCAGCAAAGCTAGTTACGCAGGCTTCACAATATGGCAAAAGGCGTACCCGGCCAATTTACGAAAGGCAGAGACGTTTGGAAACGAAAAATCCAACTAAGTCAGATGCTACAGCAAAAATTGGCGAAAGCATCAAAAGACTCATGTTTACGCGATTCTCAAGGGCAAACGACTCAAATGATGGTGGCACTTTTCTTTGATTCGTTCTCGTTTGCAGAAAATTTCGTGCATGGATGAAAGCAATCACACTTTGCACTGGAACCGGTATCGGAAAGGATTTTCCAGTGAACAAAGACGGATCGAAAATGTTGCAAACGAATTTGCTCAAAAGCTGTAACAACATGGCAATGCGGAATCAACTATAAGCGCAAATGCAAAGACCTAACCTCTACTGGGGCGAAACTTTGAGATCCTTTTTCAGGTAAGTATATTAGAATGTCATGATTTTAATTTTTATTCGGGTCAGTCCCATAATTTTAAACTTTGTTCGGGTCAGTCCCATGATTTTAAATTTTATTCGGGTCAGTCCCATGATTTAAGTTTTTATTCGGATCAGTTCCATGATTTTAAATTTTATTCGGGTCAGTCCTATGATTTTAAGTTTTTATTCGGGCCAGTCCCACGATTTTAAACCTTATTCGGGTCAGTCCCATGATTTTAAATCTTATTCGGGCCAGTCCCATGATGTTAAATCTTATTCTGGTCAGTCCCATGATTTTAAATTTTATTCGGGTCAGTCCCATGATTTTGATTTTGTTCGGGTCAGTCCCATGATTTTAATTTTGTTCGGGCCAGTCCCATGATGTTAAATCTTATTCGGGTCAGTCCCATGATTTTAAATCCCTTGTTCGGGCCAGTTCCATGATTTTAAGCTTTATTCGAGTCAGTCCCATGATTTTTAATTTTGTTCGGGTCAGTTCCATGATTTTAATTTTGTTCGGGCCAGTCCCATGATTTTAAATCTTATTCGGGCTAGTCCCATGATGTTAAATCTTATTCGGGTCAGTCCCATGATTTTAAATTTTATTCGAGTCAGTCCCATGATTTTTAATTTTGTTCGAGTCAGTCTCATGATTTTGATTTTGTTCGGGTCAGCCCATGATTTTAATTTTGTTCGGGCCAGTCCCATGATGTTAAATCTTATTCGGGTCAGTTCCATGATTTTAAATCCCTTGTTCGGGTCAGTCCCATGATTTTAAGCTTTATTCGGGTCAGTCCCATGATTTTTAATTTTGTTCGGGTCAGTCCCATGATTTTTAATTTTGTTCGGGTCAGTCCCATGATTTTGATTCCCGTGGGTCTATCCCATTTACATTTCTGTCTAGATCTATCCCATTTATATTTCTCGTCTGGGTCTATCCCATTTACATTTCTGTCCGGATCTATCCCGTGGGTCTATCCCATTTAAATTTCTTGTCCAGGTCTATCCCGTGGGTCTATCCCATTTAAATTTCTTGTTCGGGTCAATCCCGTTTTAAATTACTGTTCGGGCCAGTCCCGTTTTAAATTCTTGTCCGGGTCAGTCCCGTTTTAAATTTCTTGTTCAATCAGTCCATTATAAATTTCTCGTCCCAGTCAATCTCATCAAAAGGGGTCAGTCCCCATCATTCGAGTCATTCACAGCCAAATAACACAGGTAAGTATTTGGTGTCTATTTCTTTGTCTCAAGTTTTTCCAAAACTCAGACAAAGAGGGGCAAACTGTAGACACCAAATTTTTTAGCATAATTTACTATTTATTTCTTAGTTTTTATTTGTCGTGTTAAGTTTTATTCACTTTTTAGTTTTTTAGTTTTTATTTTTAAGTTTCTAACATAAAATTTGGGAAAAAAAGAAGAAAAATGTTCACAAAATATGTTTATTTCTTTTAAATTCAATCTTTTAGCATTTTATTTATTATTGTTAAGTTACTTTGAAAAAAGAGAAGAAAAACGATGAAAAATGGAAAATGAAAAAAGGAAAATGGAAATTGCACTTTATTGCTTCTAGTTTATTTATTTTTATCCAATGTTAATTAAATTATTTTTGTTATTTATTTTTATTATCAATTTTGTTTTCAAAAAAAAAAAGAAAAAAAAAAGAGAAGACCCGCGGCATGCAAGCTGCGTATTTTCGCAGCTTGCAAAGGACAACCGCATGCCCCATCGGAGGGCTGGATTTCTAAGGAAGGGACAAACCCCTCATCCTCACCTTTGAGGTGAGGGTTTAGGAGATTGGGGGCTCATATAAAAAGGAAAAGAAAACAGCAGAGAGAGGGGAGGTTTTTGAGGGTGACGGCGGAAACAAAAAGTGGAGAAAGGGCTTCGGTTGTGGAAAGGAAGAGAGAAAAAAGCTGAACAAAGGAGAAGGGAGTCAAAAACAAGAAAGGGAGACTGAGGAAGGGTAGAGAGAAACGGGAAAAATCTGGGCCAAAGTCCGAGAGAGAGAGGAGAAAAGAAACGACGGCTAGAGAGGGGGGAGAGTTGGCAACAGAGAGCTCTGTGAAGAAAGAGTGAAAACAACCGAAGAGAGAGCTGAGGGTTGGCGACGGCTGGTGAGGAAACTAAGAAGAAAAACCGAGAGAAAGCTGTAGAGGAGGAAGGAGACCTGAACCAAAAAGAAAGCTTCGACCGTGCGTTGAGGAGGATCATCAAGTTGTGGACCGAAGGTTTTCACCATTTTCAGGACTCCCTGGGTGTTGTTCTGTGTCCAAAGCCCTTGCTGGGAAAGGTAACTCATCTTTGTCTTTCAGTTTAGCAAAGTCTTCTTATTTGAAGATCCGGTGATTCCTATGGGAAAGCTTGCAGCTTTTTCTAGTGTTTTTATTCTTGGTTGCGTTTATGGGTTGCTGGCTTTTGATGGGTATGATGTTATGCCCCTACTCCTAGATCCTCTATTGTGGTCAAGTCCATCAGGTCACCTACACGGGATCTGCGCATACAACTTCCCTGCTGCCACAGGAGCAAACATTTGGTTTGCTACGGCAGAATCGATAGATCCTTTTCTTTCTCTGTTTTGTTGGGGTTGTGACCTGGGATTGTTAGTGTAGACACCAAATTTTGAATAATTTGATGTAGCATCTATTTCATGATTTTCATTTTAGATTGCTTGCATTTTGGTTTGTTGTTGTGTGTTTTGCACTATTAGTTGTTATGTTATTTTAGTTTTATTCATTTTCGCCCTTTTAGCTGATTTATTTCATTTGCTATTTATTTTTATTTTAGTTTTTAGTTTTGGCTTTTAAGTTTAAAATTAGTATGGAGTTTTTAGGAAAAGGAAAAGGAAAATATCAAAAATATGTTTTAGTCATTTTTGTTTTTATTCAATGCTTTCTTGAAAGAAAAATGAAAAAGAAAAAGGAAAAAGGGAAATTTCTTCACAAAAATATGTTTATTTCTTTAAATTCAACCTTTTTGCACTTTAGTTATTTTTATTAAGTTATTTTGAAAAAAAAAGAGAAAAAGGAAAAATGAAGAAAATTTGAAAAATGGACATTTTTGTTGTTTTTATTTATTTAGTTTGTTTTTTTTATTTATTTGTTTCCATTCTTATTATTATTACATGGTTTTGGCAATTTGTTATTATTATTATTATTATTTATATTTTATCATTTCTGTATTTATTAAGTTGAAAGTTAAAAAAAAAAAAAAAAAAAAAAAAGAGAGATGATACGCGACTGCAAGCTGCGTTTTTTACGCAGCTTGCAAACAAAGGATTTAGCGGCCCTTAGCTGCAAATATGGCAAGGGGGCTGAGTTGTTTTAGGGTTGGTTTTGCTGATATAAATAGACAGAGGAAGGACAGCCGCAAGGGGGTTGGAGAGGAGAGAGCTAACGGAAAAGAAAAACTGAGGAGCAAGGGTTGCGCGCGAGAGAGTGAAAAGAAAGCTGGGATAATCTGGGGAGTTTTCGGTGAGCAAGAGGGAAGTGAACGGCGGAAGAAAAACTGGAGCCGAGGGAAAAACAAAGAAAAGGGGTAGAGAGATTTTGGGGTGGAACGGGAGAGAGTGGATGACTGCTGAAAGAGAGTGAGGAGCGAGAAAGCTAAGGAAAATTTGGGGAGGAAGTAGTGAAGTTAGGCAAAGAGGAGGAGACATCCAGAGGTCAGAATTTCAAGCCTGCATTTCTTCACCGAAGTCTGCAAAAAATTCATCCTTTTCGAGTCCTAGTATTGATTTCTTACGGGTTTCTGCGGCAGATTCAAGGCCTAGAGCAATTGAAATAAGTAAGTTCCATTCTTTTCTCTGTTCGCCTTAAGATTTGGGCTGCAAAAGTCAGTTTTGTTCATCCAACCAAGCTGTCTGTTTCTTGTTTGTTGTTTTGTTGTTGATGGAACTATCCTGGCTATGAGTTTTGGGTCTAGGAATATCTGGTCAGAAGTCTTTTCTCAAGGAAACATGGAGTCTTGCTCAAATCTGTTCATGAAACCTAAGGACTTTGCTTTTCTCTTGTTTGTTTGTTGTGCCTATATGATGGCCTAGCATGATACGTTTCCCTTTTTACGGCGATCTGGCTGCTAGCATTTGGCTTGGGTTTGAAACATTTGCAGCTCATTTGAGCCGTGTAATCCCAAACCCTTTAAACTCGCATGATTACCCGTAGGGAAAAGGAAAGTGAATCTTGTTTTGGCGTTCATTTTCTTGTTCATTTTATGGTTTGGAATCTGACACCTTTAAGAGCTGAAGTTTGAAATTTCAACTAGTATTCATGGCTAATTTCCTGCGTCCTTATGAAGCCGAATACAAAGTGCCGTGGGAAGGGAAAAATTTTCCGGCTTTGCATGTGTTTTTCTGTTAAATGTTTAAACCCATGGCATGTTTGGCATCTTGTTTGTCTTAGAGTCTGGGCTTAAGCATGTTTTCTTAAACGTTGGTTGGCAATTTCAAACCCAAGTCAAGGATAGTTTGCTGCATTACATTTTGTAACTCGTAAAGTTAACAGCTTCTAAAGCTGTCGCATAACAGCCTATTTGCATGATAGTTCTTGTTAGTTTTGCATTCGGCATGTGGTTTTGTATGCATGATGGAGTATTTGGAACTATGGTTTGGGTAGGAATTTGAGGTTGGTTTTAAATTTGAAATGTTATCAACATCTTGAGTGCATGAAAATCTGCTGCAAACTAGTTCAAAGCCCTGGGTCCTGTTGCAGCAGCGTGCATAATCTTTCTTCCTTGAGAATGCCGCAAGCTTCACCTTTCTTTTTTTGCTGCATTTCATGCCCTGCTATCTCATTTAGTTTATGGGAGTTAGATGATCATGCTTAGGCCTGTCAAATGACAATAAGTTGAAGCTGCAAAATTCGCAGCATAACAGAAAAATAGCTCTCGCATTCCCTTTGCTGCTTTCTTACTTGCACTTGCTCATCAAAGTTTCGGCTATCCAGCTTGTTAGTCGGCTTCTGTGTTGAGAGGAATGGGATGAGGGGGGTCAGTTTTGCATGTCTGGGGTTGAAAGGTTTGAATTATGTCGAATGCTTGCTGTTAAGCCATGTCAAAAATAAATTGCAGGTTGCTAAATCATCTCTTCATATGAACATCTTGCCCAGAATTTTACATCAGCGTGACTTTTGCTGTTAAATTTCCTTCCCATAGCTTGCTTGTAGGGATGTCAAATTCATGTCTTGTTTCTTTGGTTCAAAGTTTGGATGTTAGATCAAAGGAACCTTGGTTATGATACATGCTTGAATCTGAAATCTGGTCTTGGAAGTAGAAGCTAGGAAAGTTGCGGCAGCTTCATTCTTCCAATGTTTTGTTTTTTTTTAGAACTTTGCATGAGATTTTTCTAAGCTTTCACTTTGTTTGGATGAGGATTATGGTGTAGTTTGCTGATTAGTTTAAGGGTGTGAATTTGGAGTTAAAATCTGTTTTTTGAAAAACAAGCCATGTGTTTGAGTATGGTTTCGGTTGGTGAATCATAACAGAAATTTTTGCAGAAATGTTTCCTACGTGAGTTGCATGCTATTGTATGGAAATGTTATAAAAATTACTTTATAAAAATTACTTCTGGCCCCCCAAGTCTCCCCTTAAGCCACTAAGGCCCAAAAACTTTGGAAATTTAATCAATTGGATCCTTTGTATTTTGCAGCAATGCATGATGGCCCAATTACATTTCATGTTCTTGCAATTAGGTTCTAAGGTGTTTGCATTTGAATCATTAATTGATCTTTATTTTGGGGACCTCTGAAACTCTTTGATGATTCATTTTGACGTTGATTGTGATTGATTAGGGGTCATTATTGGGTCCTAGAAATGCAAGTTTGAACCATTCATGGACCTTCATTCATTCTTGGATTTTTGAGATATGATGTTTGCTCGGACTTTATTATTTATTTGGGGACCTTTGAGTTCTTAAATGCCTCAATTAAGTTCTAATTTTTTTTTTTTTTTGCAAATAGATCTTAGAATAGTTGAATTTCGAGCCATTACTTGACTTTTTCTCTTTGCCTTTGGACCTTTGAAGTTCCTAAAAGTATTTGATTGAGCTTGAATGCTTAGTTAGTGTTCACCATTGAGTCTTTGGTAGCATCAATGTTTCAATTCAATTGCTTGTTGGCCTTCATTGGTTACCATGTTTTGCTAAGGTGATGCTTAATGCATGGATTTGTGAACCTTGCGACTAAATGAACTTGTGGTGACCCATTTTCTTTAATTTCCCTAAATAAGTTGATTAATTGACCTTTTCATGCTCATGGACCTTTTGAATTCTAAAATGTTTCATTTAGCTTTGAATGGTTGATTACTGCTTGCATTTGGGTCCTTGGTGGATTCCTTTATTGGAAATTATGCATAGTTTGATTTCACTTAAAGTGCAATTAGGAGAGTTTTTGGTGACTTTGTTATACTTTACTATTTGAGGTACCGTGACCTTTTTATTGTTTTGAAGCCATTTTTCTTTCATTTGGACTCCATTCCAAGGGAGGTACACTCTATCCCTTATGTTTGCACTTCATTTGACACTACGTGCTCCTACGTGTTATGTGAATATGCATGTCTACTTCGCTTTCCTTACCTCCTTGCATGCATTTACTTGCTTTTACTTTTACTTAAGTTTTATGGGGTATGTGTACACCTCTTGGCTTGTAATAGATAGAGCTCGGAGAGCATCTTGTCCATTTCCCCTTCCCCTTTATGCTTTTATGGGGTATGTGTACACCTCTTGGCTTGTAATAGATAGGGCTCGGAGAGCATCTTGTCCATTTCCCCTTCCCCTTTATGCTTTTATGGGGTATGTGTACACCTCCTGGCTTGTAATAGATAGGGGTCGGAGAGCATCTGGTCCACTTCCCCTTCCCCTTGGTTGCTTGTTTTTGTTGCTACGTGTTTAATTGCTTTATTAGGCTCTTGCATCTAGTCGAGCATGCTAAGTGCTACGTGTTACGTGTTTACGAGCATTTTGGCATGTCTACTTGCTTTTCATAACCTGAATGAATGTGATGGATGAATGTACGTTTCCACTAGTCCAACGCTAGTCGGAATTCATAGAATGGGCTAGTCCAACGCTAGACCCTTAGAAATTACCTTTCTTTTCACTAGTACATCATTTGCTTGTTCACCACATATCACGCATTTTTCCTTAGTTTATCATTTTGCATGTTCCTCGAACCCCCTTTCCCTTCATTTTAGGATTTTTGCATATCATGATAGTTGTAGGGTCCATTTGCTTGAGGGTCCCCTTCCGATAAGGAAAACGAGCGAGTGTGGCTACTCGATAGCCTTAGCACGCTAGTTTCGCCTTCTAATCAAAGGGAAAACCAAGTCACGATTTAGGTCTCCCCGTACCCAATATGCATGAATTCCCTAGGCTCATGCATTCTCAATCCACTCTATCATTACACTTTCACTTTTGTCTCATTTGCACACATGCACCTTTTTACCACCTTCACTTGCACACGAACACTTTTTTTGTCTCCCCTTGCACACGAACCCTTTTATCTTCACTTGCACACGAGCATTTTATCTTCACTCGCACACGAGTACTTGTCATCTACATTTGCACACCTTCACTCTTATCTTATTACTTTTATCATTTTTCTCACTTCACACAAACTCACACTTTCACATGGCATGCATTCCACTCATTTTTCACGTCATTTAGGTTTAGGTGTGACCTCTCCAAAAGGATCATTATTGGGCTTCACAATTAATGTGATTGGCACCACTCAACCTTTGAAGAGAAATTTCCCCCGATCCCCCTAGGTCTAGGTTTTTGCATTCATATAGTCATGTCCAACGTGCGAACATATATTGGGTAGAAAATTAGGAAAGGTAAGGTTAAGTCGCGCAACTAGCCTTGGCTAGGTCAAAGGGGTGCCTTGGATTCTATCCTTGCCTTCCCCTTTGTCAAACGTGACCCCCGAACCTTTTTCTTTGGCTTACGTGGACTAGGAGTCGTTTTAAAAAGGGTTTTTACTATTTTGTCTTTAAAAACACTTTTTGGGTGACTTGGTACACCCCAAATCTATACCAAGTGGCGACTCCGTTTTCATATTTAAAAAACCCTTTTTAAAATTTCATTTGGCCAAATCGTCGCTTTCCAAAGTCCTATGGCCTTTTTACTTTTCATTTTGCACACTTCACACACGCATCACACATCACATTCATCACTCATTCAAAAAGTGGGGCGCGACAGTTGGCGACTCCACTGGGGACTTCCTAAGTGGGTCCGAGCATTTGACTTAGCCATTCGTTTCCTTTTTCTACCCTTTTTATGCATTGCATTTGGATATTAGGGTTGCATTTTTTATTTTAGGACTTTTTCGCATCGCGCGCGTATCAAACATTTCCCTCACTCACGTATGTGTGATTGGTTGATTGGATGTTGTTTACTTGTTTATCTCGCGCTTGCATTGCATTTGGGTGGGGGTGTGTCACCTTTAGAGCCTCGCGTGGTTCTCAACCCCTTTCCTCAAATTAGGGGAACACTTCATACGTGCATATTTACTTGCTTTATCCCATTTTATTTGTATTTTCGTGGGCGCCATCCCACACCGCCTTGTAGGATTAGAATCGATTGCCTTGGGTAGGCGGCTGGTGTGCTCTGCGCCCATAGCGCTACCTAAGGGATCACTCGAGCCACCGATCAAAGGCCCTGGGAGTGATGACCCTTCGCCTTTAGGTCTGAAGGCTTGGGAGCCGAAGCTTTATCGAGTCTAGGCATTAGTGAACCCCAGCCTCATGCATCCATATTAGAATAACCTAGGGTAGAGTCGGCCTCACCCTTTATAAGCACATTAGGCACGAGGGAAGGGGTTCTACCCCTTTTACTCGCTTTATTGTATTTCTTTTCTTAATTGCTCCCAATGTGTTATGTGTACTATCAATTGCACTAACCATTTCTTTGTTTCTTGGCTTGCATTTATATGCCTTAGCGATAAGAGGCCCTTTTGGCACTCTTTTAGTGACTCACCCACTAGATAGCTCACATGTCTAAATTTCAGTCTTTGCACTTACTTTTCAGTAAATACATTTCATGTTTAGACCTTTTCTCCCCGTTGCGTTATTTATATCCTTTAGGCCATATTTGTTGCATATTTACATTGCTTTAATAAATGGCATCATGCATAAACCATAGAAAGGGAATGCCACATAGGGAATCCCGTGTTTAGGAATAAGCCACCTTGTGTCTCGGATACTTAATCCAGTGAGACTTGCACGTTTACATTTTGTATCATCCAAAGGGGTAGTGCACAAGGTAAGGTAGGATCCGATCATGTTCATAGAGTGATCTTTTGGAATATGAACATCTAATAATCACTTTTTGGCCATTTTATCAAAAATTGGTAAAAATCCCTTGCGTGAAGGACATTAATTTGAAGAAATTCACAAATGATTCCTGCTATTGAGACGATAAAGAAATTGAGGCCAAAATTTTGATTTTTAGAAGGTCATAGACTAATGCACCTCAATCATTTTGAAATCACCAATGGCCGGACAATTCAACCAATCCATTTTGCCAATTCATTCAATAAATCATCAATTCATTTGACCAATTTACCCTGTTTAGGGTCACCTGATCGATTTTTGAATAGATCATCAAGTCATTTGATCAAATTACCCTTTTTAGGGTCATCCGGTCGTTTTTGAATAAATCGTCAATTCTTTTGACCAATTTACCCTTTTTAGGGTCATCTGGTCAATTTTGAATAAATCGTCAAGTCATTTGATCAATTTACCCTTTTTTAGGGTCATTTGACCAATTTACCCTTTTTAGGGTCATTTGACCAATTTACCCTTTTTAGGGTCATTTGACCAATTTACCCTTTTTTGGGTCATCCGGTCAATTTTGAATAAATCGTCAATTCATTTGACTAATTTACCCTTTTTAGGGTCATTCGGCTGATTTTTGAATCAATCATTCATTTGGCCAATTTACCCATTTTTAGGGCAACCGAGCCGATTTTGAATAAATCAAGTTTCGTTCAATCTATTTGATCAATTTACCCTTTTTAGGGTGATCTGATTAATTTTGGACAAATCAAATTTCATTCATTTCCTTTGACCCGTTTCCCTTTTTAGGGTAGTCCGGTCGATTTTTAATAAATTGTCAATTTCATTTGACCAATTAGGATTTCAATGTCGGATTTCAACATGGAAAACCTAGTCGATTTTGAGAAAAGCATCCATTGCATCCAGTTATTTGATCAGTTGGAGTTTTGACCCGTACTTCACTGAGAAAAGTTGTCAAGACAAATTCCAATCTCTTCGATAGGAGGTTCGTTAAGGTTAAACCCGTGCATTTTTGCAAGTTCTTGTATCAATCAAAAGTGATCAATCCCTTCGGATGAGGTCCTCATTTTGACAAACGTCTCTTCTCTTTCCAATGGACCAAAATTTTCAAAATTATTTTTCACTCCATGAGTTGATCTGATCCATCAGGTATTGTATAGTGCCTATTCTAGCGGATTGCATTTTCATGCTAGGCCTACCCTTGGCATAAAAAGGGTTCCCCCCATAGGACATGCATACCGATTTTGCAGTTTTGCCTACTAACTCGGGGTATTTTTCTTTTGTTTTCCCCTCCCCTGCATTCATAAAAATGTTTCAATAAGATGAAAATATTCTTCTATATCTGATGATAATTTTAATCCAATAAAGTTTGAAGAGTACAAGTGTTATTTGATTCTTGGGCAGATCCTACGATGAAAACATAAATGATCTATCTGAAAGCTCTACGCTAAAGCCTCTGAGAGATGTTGTAATTGTTTTCCAAAGGAAAATTTTCTATATTTAATTTGTTAATACATTTTGTTCCAAAAAGAAAAGGAGACAAAAAGTGAATATGTGGAGCATACAAAACCACATGCCGAATGCAAAACTAACAAGAACTATCATGCAAATAGGCTGTTATGCGACAGCTTTAGAAGCTGTTAACTTTACGAGTTACAAAATGTAATGCAGCAAACTATCCTTGACTTGGGTTTGAAATTGCCAACCAACGTTTAAGAAAACATGCTTAAGCCCAGACTCTAAGACAAACAAGATGCCAAACATGCCATGGGTTTAAACATTTAACAGAAAAACACATGCAAAGCCGGAAAATTTTTCCCTTCCCACGGCACTTTGTATTCGGCTTCATAAGGACGCAGGAAATTAGCCATGAATACTAGTTGAAATTTCAAACTTCAGCTCTTAAAGGTGTCAGATTCCAAACCATAAAATGAACAAGAAAATGAACGCCAAAACAAGATTCACTTTCCTTTTCCCTACGGGTAATCATGCGAGTTTAAAGGGTTTGGGATTACACGGCTCAAATGAGCTGCAAATGTTTCAAACCCAAGCCAAATGCTAGCAGCCAGATCGCCGTAAAAAGGGAAACGTATCATGCTAGGCCATCATATAGGCACAACAAACAAACAAGAGAAAAGCAAAGTCCTTAGGTTTCATGAACAGATTTGAGCAAGACTCCATGTTTCCTTGAGAAAAGACTTCTGACCAGATATTCCTAGACCCAAAACTCATAGCCAGGATAGTTCCATCAACAACAAAACAACAAACAAGAAACAGACAGCTTGGTTGGATGAACAAAACTGACTTTTGCAGCCCAAATCTTAAGGCGAACAGAGAAAAGAATGGAACTTACTTATTTCAATTGCTCTAGGCCTTGAATCTGCCGCAGGAACCCGTAAGAAATCAATACTAGGACTCGAAAAGGATGAATTTTTTGCAGACTTCGGTGAAGAAATGCAGGCTTGAAATTCTGACCTCTGGATGTCTCCTCCTCTTTGCCTAACTTCACTACTTCCTCCCCAAATTTTCCTTAGCTTTCTCGCTCCTCACTCTCTTTCAGCAGTCATCCACTCTCTCCCGTTCCACCCCAAAATCTCTCTACCCCTTTTCTTTGTTTTTCCCTCGGCTCCAGTTTTTCTTCCGCCGTTCACTTCCCTCTTGCTCACCGAAAACTCCCCAGATTATCCCAGCTTTCTTTTCACTCTCTCGCGCGCAACCCTTGCTCCTCAGTTTTTCTTTTCCGTTAGCTCTCTCCTCTCCAACCCCCTTGCGGCTGTCCTTCCTCTGTCTATTTATATCAGCAAAACCAACCCTAAAACAACTCAGCCCCCTTGCCATATTTGCAGCTAAGGGCCGCTAAATCCTTTGTTTGCAAGCTGCGTAAAAAACGCAGCTTGCAGTCGCGTATCATCTCTCTTTTTTTTTTTTTTTTTTTTTAACTTTCAACTTAATAAATACAGAAATGATAAAATATAAATAATAATAATAATAACAAATTGCCAAAACCATGTAATAATAATAAGAATGGAAACAAATAAATAAAAAAAACAAACTAAATAAATAAAAACAACAAAAATGTCCATTTTTCAAATTTTCTTCATTTTTCCTTTTTCTCTTTTTTTTCAAAATAACTTAATAAAAATAACTAAAGTGCAAAAAGGTTGAATTTAAAGAAATAAACATATTTTTGTGAAGAAATTTCCCTTTTTCCTTTTTCTTTTTCATTTTTCTTTCAAGAAAGCATTGAATAAAAACAAAAATGACTAAAACATATTTTTGATATTTTCCTTTTCCTTTTCCTAAAAACTCCATACTAATTTTAAACTTAAAAGCCAAAACTAAAAACTAAAATAAAAATAAATAGCAAATGAAATAAATCAGCTAAAAGGGCGAAAATGAATAAAACTAAAATAACATAACAACTAATAGTGCAAAACACACAACAACAAACCAAAATGCAAGCAATCTAAAATGAAAATCATGAAATAGATGCTACATCAAATTATTCAAAATTTGGTGTCTACAGTTTGCCCCTCTTTGTCTGAGTTTTGAAAAAACTTGAGACAAAGAAGTAGACACCAAATACTTACCTGTGTTATTGGGCTGCAACAGATTCCAACGAACAGGAATTCTAAAACGGGACTGACCCGGACATGAAATTAAACGGGACTGGCCCGAACCAGAATTGAAAACGGGACTGACCCGAACAGAAATTTAAAAACGGGACTGACCCGAACAGGAATTTAAAATTGGGATAGACCCAGACAGAAATTTAAAATTGGGATAGACCCACGGGATAGACCCGGACAGAAATTTAAAATTGGGATTGACTAGAGATAGAAAATTCAAATCATGGGACTGGCCCGAACAGGCTTTAATCACGGGACTGACCCGAATAAGCTTTGAATTGTGGGACTGACCCAAAAATGCTCTTGATCGTGGGACTGACCCGAATGAGCTTTTGATCATGGGACTGACCCGAAAATGCTTTTGATCGTGGGACTGACCCGAATAAGATTTTGATCATGGGACTGACCCGGAAATGCTTTTGATCGTGGGACTGACCCGAATAAGATTTTGATCATGGGACTGACCCGGAAATGCTTTTGATCGTGGGACTGACCCGAAAATGCTTTTGATCGTGGGACTGACCCGGAAATGCTTTTGATCGTGGGACTGACCCGGAAATGCTTTTGATCGTGGGACTGACCCGAAAATGCTTTTGGTCTTGGGACTGACCCGGAAATGCTTTTGATCGTGGGACTGACCCGAAAATGCTTTTGATCGCGGGACTGACCCGAAAATGCTTTTGATCGTGGGATTGACCCGGAAATGCTTTTGATCGTGGGACTGACCCGAAAATGATTTAAAATTGGGATAGACCCACGGGATCTTTGGAATGTTGGCGGACAAAATGGCCCGAAAATGATTTGGACTGTTGGCGGCACGAAATCAGGCCCAACGGGATCTTTGGACTGTTGGCGGCACGAAACTCAGGCCCAACGTGACATTTGAACTGTTGGCGGCACGAAACTCAGGCCCAACGTGACATTTGAACTGTTGGCGGCACGAAACTCAGGCCCAACGTGATTTTGTGAAGTTGGCGGCACAAAGTCCAGGCCCAACGTGATTTTTGAAATGTTGGCGGCACGAAATCCAGGCCCAACGTGATTTTTAGAATGGTCAGTGGGATAAGACCCAATCCTGCCATCCAATTGGTGAAGAATTTGATCCGTCAAAATACAAGAAATTAAATTTGATTTTCCAAGAAACAAAATTTTGAACTTGTTTTTTTGATTTTTTGAATTTTTCTGATTTTTCGAGAGAATCTTTTTCCCAAAAATAATTTGCCCCAGTGTAGGGCCCTTTTCCCTTCTTTCTTCTCTTTCTTCGGCATCGGCCTTCCACATCGCCAGATGCTTTTCGTCGACTTCAACTGTGAATACCTGCACAGGGCTTACGTGCACTCAAATGAGCGTGACTGATTTGAAAAATGCATTATTTTGATTCTTGGACGAAATCCTCAATTGGACTACAAAAATATTTGCCCCTGTGTGGGCTTATTTTACGAAATTCTGCAAATAAAAATTTTGCCCCAGTTTGGGCCCATTTGATTGCAAAAATTGGTTTAGATGATTTCCCATTTACTTGAACAAAGAAAAACCGCACTTTCTAAAATTTAGAAAAGAGTGCACATATACAACAATGTGAAGAAACTTTAATCGTCAAGTTTGAACTCATGCAGAAATTTCATGATGAATTCCTCGAAATAACACCAAATTTAAGAAGATTTCTTCCTTACTTTTAGCATTGGTGCTTAGGGTAACGGGTCACCACTTCTGGTTGACTCATCTTTTCAGGACCAATCAAGTGACTTTATTTTTGAAATGGCTAAGGAAATGGGAGATAAGAATCTGTCTCATTTTTGTGCCCCAGTTGTATGTAATCCATTCAATGTCACATCTTAGTGAAAGCAAAGAGTTTGTTACCCTTATTTTCAAGAAAACTTAGTCAACATACAAGCTTTCTAGGCTTGTAACGTATGGACAGAAGTGATAGCTAAACATGTGGAAACGGGTTATGCCCCTATGATCACAAATGATTTGATGAATTTCTTATGAGCATGATCCTCACTTTGGATTGTCATGAAAGAATAAGTCAACGATGGACTTTATTAGCCTGTAATTTGGCTTGAAAACGATAGTTTAAGACTTTCAAGGATATTGCACCATAGATCGCATTTTTCCAAAATTGCCCTTATTTTGAAATCAAAAGATCTCAGACTTTGTTTGCATTTTTCTCATCACTCACCAGAGACTTCAGCGCCGAATTTTCTGCATTTTTCTTGCATTTACTTTTCTTTCTTTGCTTTTTGCCTCTTTTCCCTTTCCCTCGAGCTGATGGGTTTTCACATGGTGAGTAGCGTCAAACTCATGCTCAAGTAATTCAGAAATACAGCTAAAATTTTCCGGCATCAGAAATTTTCTTGACAGGGCCATTGCAAAGAACAGAAGTCAGGACTTTCGGCTTTTGTAACGGGGTCAGGTGGGGTGCTTAGAAAAGTTAAGGCTTGAAAACGGATTTCAACACTGGTTTGAAGAATTTGAGATCGCATTGTTGCGTCAACCCTATTTTAGGGTAAAATCAGAATTTGCCCCAGTTTTTGCTCAATTGAGGCTTTTTCTCTTTCATTTTCTTTTCCCTTTTGATTTTTCGGCCTGTTGCCATTCTTTCGAACTTTCACAAAATTTGCCCCAGTTTATTTTTGAACTGAGGTTCTCTTTTCCTTCCTTTGTTTTTGATCTTGTTGCTTTTCACTTTTCACTTCTTGAAATTTTCTTTTCAACTCAGACTCGCCCCCAGTGTGGGGTTTGCGATTCTCAGGGGTTGCCAAACGAAATAATTTATTCTGATGGCTCAAAAGGGATAACTAGGGATAAAGTGTTCGATTGGAAAAGAAGATGGCCTGACTTGTATTCCATTCCTTACAACAACTCTGAAAGGAAACTTTCGTTAATGCGAAATTTTTTGCGTGTATCTGAATTAATTGACTGAGGAAGACCCTTGCTCATCCATATTTGTGAAACATAGGCGATTCACATGGACAAAAACCCTTCCTTTTCTTTTTTCAAACTTGGAACCCAAGTGGAATCAAATTTCCCCAATTTGCTGTTCCCTCCTTATTCTAGCATTTTTGCTTTTTCCCTTTTTTCCTTTTTCTTTTTTGTTTTTTTTTTTTTTTTGAAAATTTTCCAATCTCCCTCCCCAATGTGGGGTACGACCATGAGTGCATTAGAAAAGAACCACCAATTTTAGCTCAAAATGGGGATGCAAGGGGTGATCAGTGTTTAGGTTGTAGAAACGACGGCCAAAGCATCATTCTTACACCTCATGACAACCAAAGTAACGAAACGGTTATTGAAAATCCATTCCCCTATTTGATATTTGAAAATTTCCCAATATAGGGTAGTGATCATTAAGGCTCTTATCTGAAACGAAATTATTCTTTCATAGGCTCAAATGGGAGAGCAAGTGATAAAAATCTGTATAGATGGTGAAACAAATGCTCAAAGTATCATTCCAAATTTTCAAAACAAACAAGAATAATGCACATTTTTGCTTTCACTTAGATGCGAATTGAATCCGGTTATGAATCCGGTTAAACCAATGGGGATTTTTCCAAGCAAAGATTGTCCCAATTTGCAATTTATCAATCAATGTGACTGACTTTATTTTGGGGTTAAATGAAGGAGAAAAGGTATCTCATTAGGCCTTTTGAGTGATCATCTTTTTAGCACTCTTATTGGATGATTCAATTCAACAATCTGGTGTACATAAGGATTTTGGAAAGCAGACACTTGTGATCATGAAGCTTCTCAATTTGGTCTTACTTCTTAAAATTCATGAAATCTCCAATGAATAAGAATAAAGAATGAAATGTACAAAAATTTCTCATTCAATTACGATACAAATGAGAAGAGAGAAACTTGTAAAGTGATGGAGTATTTGGAACTATGGTTTGGGTAGGAATTTGAGGTTGGTTTTAAATTTGAAATGTTATCAACATCTTGAGTGCATGAAAATCTGCTGCAAACTAGTTCAAAGCCCTGGGTCCTGTTGCAGCAGCGTGCATAATCTTTCTTCCTTGAGAATGCCGCAAGCTTCACCTTTCTTTTTTTGCTGCATTTCATGCCCTGCTATCTCATTTAGTTTATGGGAGTTAGATGATCATGCTTAGGCCTGTCAAATGACAATAAGTTGAAGCTGCAAAATTCGCAGCATAACAGAAAAATAGCTCTCGCATTCCCTTTGCTGCTTTCTTACTTGCACTTGCTCATCAAAGTTTCGGCTATCCAGCTTGTTAGTCGGCTTCTGTGTTGAGAGGAATGGGATGAGGGGGGTCAGTTTTGCATGTCTGGGGCTGAAAGGTTTGAATTATGTCGAATGCTTGCTGTTAAGCCATGTCAAAAATAAATTGCAGGTTGCTAAATCATCTCTTCATATGAACATCTTGCCCAGAATTTTACATCAGCGTGACTTTTGCTGTTAAATTTCCTTCCCATAGCTTGCTTGTAGGGATGTCAAATTCATGTCTTGTTTCTTTGGTTCAAAGTTTGGATGTTAGATCAAAGGAACCTTGGTTATGATACATGCTTGAATCTGAAATCTGGTCTTGGAAGTAGAAGCTAGGAAAGTTGCGGCAGCTTCATTCTTCCAATGTTTTGTTTTTTTTTAGAACTTTGCATGAGATTTTTCTAAGCTTTCACTTTGTTTGGATGAGGATTATGGTGTAGTTTGCTGATTAGTTTAAGGGTGTGAATTTGGAGTTAAAATCTGTTTTTTGAAAAACAAGCCATGTGTTTGAGTATGGTTTCGGTTGGTGAATCATAACAGAAATTTTTGCAGAAATGTTTCCTACGTGAGTTGCATGCTATTGTATGGAAATGTTATAAAAATTACTTCTGGCCCCCCAAGTCTCCCCTTAAGCCACTAAGGCCCAAAAACTTTGGAAATTTAATCAATTGGATCCTTTGTATTTTGCAGCAATGCATGATGGCCCAATTACATTTCATGTTCTTGCAATTAGGTTCTAAGGTGTTTGCATTTGAATCATTAATTGATCTTTATTTTGGGGACCTCTGAAACTCTTTGATGATTCATTTTGACGTTGATTGTGATTGATTAGGGGTCATTATTGGGTCCTAGAAATGCAAGTTTGAACCATTCATGGACCTTCATTCATTCTTGGATTTTTGAGATATGATGTTTGCTCGGACTTTATTATTTATTTGGGGACCTTTGAGTTCTTAAATGCCTCAATTAAGTTCTAATTTTTTTTTTTTTTCAAATAGATCTTAGAATAGTTGAATTTCGAGCCATTACTTGACTTTTTCTCTTTGCCTTTGGACCTTTGAAGTTCCTAAAAGTATTTGATTGAGCTTGAATGCTTAGTTAGTGTTCACCATTGAGTCTTTGGTAGCATCAATGTTTCAATTCAATTGCTTGTTGGCCTTCATTGGTTACCATGTTTTGCTAAGGTGATGCTTAATGCATGGATTTGTGAACCTTGCGACTAAATGAACTTGTGGTGACCCATTTTCTTTAATTTCCCTAAATAAGTTGATTAATTGACCTTTTCATGCTCATGGACCTTTTGAATTCTAAAATGTTTCATTTAGCTTTGAATGGTTGATTAATGCTTGCATTTGGGTCCTTGGTGGATTCCTTTATTGGAAATTATGCATAGTTTGATTTCACTTAAAGTGCAATTAGGAGAGTTTTTGGTGACTTTGTTATACTTTACTATTTGAGGTACCGTGACCTTTTTATTGTTTTGAAGCCATTTTTCTTTCATTTGGACTCCATTCCAAGGGAGGTACACTCTATCCCTTATGTTTGCACTTCATTTGACACTACGTGCTCCTACGTGTTATGTGAATATGCATGTCTACTTCGCTTTCCTTACCTCCTTGCATGCATTTACTTGCTTTTACTTTTACTTAAGTTTTATGGGGTATGTGTACACCTCTTGGCTTGTAATAGATAGAGCTCGGAGAGCATCTTGTCCATTTCCCCTTCCCCTTTATGCTTTTATGGGGTATGTGTACACCTCTTGGCTTGTAATAGATAGGGCTCGGAGAGCATCTTGTCCATTTCCCCTTCCCCTTTATGCTTTTATGGGGTATGTGTACACCTCCTGGCTTGTAATAGATAGGGGTCGGAGAGCATCTGGTCCACTTCCCCTTCCCCTTGGTTGCTTGTTTTTGTTGCTACGTGTTTAATTGCTTTATTAGGCTCTTGCATCTAGTCGAGCATGCTAAGTGCTACGTGTTACGTGTTTACGAGCATTTTGGCATGTCTACTTGCTTTTCATAACCTGAATGAATGTGATGGATGAATGTACGTTTCCACTAGTCCAACGCTAGTCGGAATTCATAGAATGGGCTAGTCCAACGCTAGACCCTTAGAAATTTCCTTTCTTTTCACTAGTACATCATTTGCTTGTTCACCACATATCACGCATTTTTCCTTAGTTTATCATTTTGCATGTTCCTCGAACCCCCTTTCCCTTCATTTTAGGATTTTTGCATATCATGATAGTTGTAGGGTCCATTTGCTTGAGGGTCCCCTTCCGATAAGGGAAACGAGCGAGTGTGGCTACTCGATAGCCTTAGCACGCTAGTTTCGCCTTCTAATCAAAGGGAAAACCAAGTCACGATTTAGGTCTCCCCGTACCCAATATGCATGAATTCCCTAGGCTCATGCATTCTCAATCCACTCTATCATTACACTTTCACTTTTGTCTCATTTGCACACATGCACCTTTTTACCACCTTCACTTGCACACGAACACTTTTTTTGTCTCCCCTTGCACACGAACCCTTTTATCTTCACTTGCACACGAGCATTTTATCTTCACTCGCACACGAGTACTTGTCATCTACATTTGCACACCTTCACTCTTATCTTATTACTTTTATCATTTTTCTCACTTCACACAAACTCACACTTTCACATGGCATGCATTCCACTCATTTTTCACGTCATTTAGGTTTAGGTGTGACCTCTCCAAAAGGATCATTATTGGGCTTCACAATTAATGTGATTGGCACCACTCAACCTTTGAAGAGAAATTTCCCCCGATCCCCCTAGGTCTAGGTTTTTGCATTCATATAGTCATGTCCAACGTGCGAACATATATTGGGTAGAAAATTAGGAAAGGTAAGGTTAAGTCGCGCAACTAGCCTTGGCTAGGTCAAAGGGGTGCCTTGGATTCTATCCTTGCCTTCCCCTTTGTCAAACGTGACCCCCGAACCTTTTTCTTTGGCTTACGTGGACTAGGAGTCGTTTTAAAAAGGGTTTTTACTATTTTGTCTTTAAAAACACTTTTTGGGTGACTTGGTACACCCCAAATCTATACCAAGTGGCGACTCCGTTTTCATATTTAAAAAACCCTTTTTAAAATTTCATTTGGCCAAATCGTCGCTTTCCAAAGTCCCATGGCCTTTTTACTTTTCATTTTGCACACTTCACACACACATCACACATCACATTCATCACTCATTCAAAAAGTGGGGCGCGACAGTTAGGGGGAGTAGTTTGAGCTCCTCGGTAATGTTTGCTACCATAGGTGAGTCCAGGAGATAGCCAAAGGTCGAGAGAGATGATTCGTTTCTGTCATTTCCTTACGTTGCCGTGCACTTCGCAGACCAAGTTTATTCTTTGCCCTTGCATTTCATTGACATACTGTGTGTATGACCACCGCAAGTCCTTTCATCTTTGCTGCATTTCATGCCCTGCTTTTTCATTCAGTTTATGGGTGTTAGATGATCATGCTTAGGCATGCTAAATGACAATAAATTGAAGCTGCAAAATTTGCAACAGAACGGAAAAAAAGATAGTTCTCGCATTCCCTTTGCTGTTTTCTCACCTGCACTTGCTCATCATAAGTTTCGGCCATTCGTTTTCGCTAGTTGGGGTTGCATGTTTGGGGTGTTGGAGTATTGGTTGAAAGGAATTGGATAAAGGGGGTGTTGGGTGTGTATGTTTAGGGGCTTGGATAGGTTTTACTTTGCACAGGCATGTTTCGGTTTGGCATAAGAAAATTGCAGAAAGTTTGAAAATACTGCCATTCGATGCTTGCTAGATTTCTTTTCCGTGTGAATTTCTGGAGTTTAAACATAAACTTTTATGTTGAAAAGTTAAAAGAAAGCTTGGTTATCTTGTTACCTTGATTTATTTGTCGTTGGAAGAGACGTGAGCTGCATTTGAATGAAAAGGAGATTGCATCTAAGAACTTATTTGCAGAAGCATAAGCTACGTGGGTTGCCTGCATTTTGCATGAAACAAATTCTGAAAAATTGCACTTTGGCCTCTCAAGTCCCCCCCTTGATTCTATGGCCCAATTACATTCCAATCTCTTGGAATTAAGTCCTAAATTGATTGCAACTTGAACCGCTATTTGGCCTCTTACTATTTTGGGACTTTCGAAGTGCTTAAATGTTCTAATTGGACTCACATGACTGACCAATGTTTGCAATTGGATCCCTTTTACATGATAATTTGCCTTGACATGTTTTCATGTGAATTGTGGACAATTTTCAATGGGTTTCTAGGAATAAAATCATGAAAGCTTAATAATTTGGAAGAATTTATAGTCTTGGTTTCGTTTGATTTAATTTTGCTTAGTTAATCTTGTTATTTTAACTCTAATAAATAATTTTCCATTCTTCTTTTTGTGATTTTTGCATTTGATTGTGATGGATTCCACCTTAAACCATTCAATTTAGTACTCCATTTTAGACTCTTGAAACTTTTATCTGGAACCGAGTTTGCCTACACATGCACGGTTTATTCCATGTTTAATGTTCATTTCGTGCTTAATTTTCATCTTCGTGTTTAATTTTTGCTTCATGTGATTATTTGATAATTAAAGTGGTACCTTGACCTTTTTATTATTTTGGAGGGTAAATTAGTAAGTTCACTTCGTTAGGGCATCGATTCAAGAGAGGTACACTCTATCCTTTATTTTGACCTTATTTGACCCTATGTGATCCAATGTGCTAAGTGAAAATTGCATGTCTACTTCGCTTTCTTTGCCTTTCCTTAATTCCTTTCATTTATTTCATTTACTTTTGCTTTTATTTAAGTTATTCTTCATGGGGTATGTGTACACCTCTTGGCTTGTAATAGATAGGGCCTGGCGAGCAATTTTGTCCATTTTTTCCCTTCCCCTTTTGTTTTAGTTAGCAAATGTAATAGGTTCATTAGATTGATTGCTTGTCTTTGTTGCTACGTGTTAATTTGCTTTATTAGGCTTTTGCATCTAGTCGAGCATGCTAAGTATTATGTGCTATGTGTTTATATGTGATTGGCATGTCTACTTGCTTTCTATAGTTATAGATGAATGTGATGGATGAATGCACGTCACCACACTAGTCCAACGCTAGTTGTGGCTCATTATCCCGTTTTCCACTAGTCCAACGCTAGTAGGAATTCATAGATATGGGTTAGTCCAACGCTAGACCCTTAGGGATTTCCCTTGCTAGTTCATACTTGCATGTTTCACTACATTTCATGCATTTTTCTTAGTTTTCTAGCATTTGGTATGCTCCTCCAATCATTTCCCCTTCATTTTAGATTTTTTGCATCTTCATGCTAGTTATAGGGTACATTTGCTTGAGGGTCCCCTTTCGATTAGGGAAACGAGCGAGTGTGGCTACAAAATAGCCTTAGCACGCTAGTTCTTCCTTCTAATCAAAGGGAAAATTAAGGTCGTGAAATTAGGAGTCATTCCCGTACCCGACTTGATGCATTCCTCTAGGTTCATACACTTTCATTCTCATCATGTCACTCCCTCACTTTCTTTATCCACATTTTTCTCACTACTTATATTTTTCTCACTCCACATGCCATGTTCACACACGTCTCCTCTTTCCCTTTCATTTATGTATTTTCTACCTCACAAAATTGCACCCAATTGCCCTTATATGTATCTACTATCATATTTTCATCCATTCGCACACAAACACCTTTATTTGTCCAATTTGCACACATGCACTTGTCTTACATTCACACACATGCACGTTTTCTTACACTTTCACACTTGCACTCATATTTGAGTTTTCATTTGCATCATTCGCGACCTCTATGAGGACTTTCCTTAGTGACCACCACAACTCATGTGGTTGGGACCAAAAAACCTCGTAAGAGACATTTTAAATTTAGGATTGCATTTCTTTTTCATATCCATTAGTCATATCCGACATGCAACGCATATTTTGGGTAGAAAAAATTAGGAAAAGAAGGGTTAAGTCACGCGACTAGCTTTTGCTAGGGTAAGGGAGTGCCTTAGGCTTTGCCTTTGTCTTCTCCCTTATCAAATGTGACCCCCGATCCCTTTCTTTGGTTACGTAGATCTAAAAGTTCTTAAAAAGGGGTTTGTTTACTTTGCTTTCCAAAAAATCACTTTTTGGTTGATTTGGTACACCCTAACTCTATACCAAGTGGCGACTCCATTTTCCATTCAAAAACCCTTTTTGAAATTCGTTTGGTCAAATCGTCGCATTTTCAAATCCCATGGCCTTTTATTTTCATTTTACACACGTTCACATACATATTCCACACACTTTCACATGCATTTGAAAAAGTGGGGCGCGACATACCAAAAGTAAAATAAATACTTGTATGCTAAAAATTAGCTATTAATAAGGAAACAAATAAATACTCCATTAATGGGGGAGGGATAGGTTAAGTGGTACGAGGGGAGAGAATGTAACACTAAAACAAATAATTATATAAATAAAGTCTTTTCCATGATATATGGTTTAGAAGGTATTTATGGGTTGCAATTATTCACCATTAAAATGTACGTATGAAATTTAATAAAGATAAAAATGAATTAGGATACAAATGAGTCGATAAAATTTTTTTGTTAGAGAATACAATAAATGGCCTTTTGATGAAATTGATGGATCAAAATATGAGAGGAGCTTGTTGATTTTATTCCCTATTTAATAAACTTAGATGCAAATTGAATAAGAACACTAATAAAGATAATCATAGGCCGAGGAAAGTTTATCCACAACGAGGTACCCTTTCTCACATGTATTAAGTCTTTATGTGATCGACATCTATCTATATGAAATTGATGAATCAAAATATGAGAAAAGCATTTTGATTATATTTCCTATTTAATAAAATGCAAATTGAATAGGAGTGTTAGTAAGGGTAATCAAAGGGCGGGAAAATTTTATTTGCAATGAGATACCCTTTCTAATACAAACCCACCAAGATGGTCAGAACTTGAATCCCATAAAGCCCCAGATCTATATTCACGTATCGAAGTTGAAGTGATGGAAAGCTTTGACCCTTCTAACCCATGGAGTTATGAACATTGATATGATCGCAACCCACAACTCAATGGAATAGTGAACCAAAATGTTAGGTAGAACGACGCTACAAACAAGGGTGTTTCTTAGTTGATAAGACGATTGAATACTGTCAAGACAATTTCTCAAGTATTCAAGCAAGCTCTCAAGGAAGTCAAGAGAACAAATTCTCGCGTTTTATTGTTGGAAAATTTTGAATTATGACACAAAGTGCATGAGACGGTTTATTTATAGCCTTTGTCGAACCCTAATTCCTACTCCAATGAGGAAATGACTAAAACAAGCGAAATTCCTACCCAAACTGGGATACATTACCTTAGCCAAGACACTTAACAAAGCTGGCCGTTATTCTCTACTAATAAACAACTTGAACCATTAATGAAATGTTGGAAATAATAACTAAACAATGAAGACTAATCCACGGATCAAGCTTGTACTCGAACTACTCATCTTGAACTCGAACATTGAGACCAACCTCAAAGTCATTCTCTTACCCTTCTGAAACTTGAAGTAGGGTATAAATGGTCTTGTCTTGATGTTCAAGTTCTTCAATCATCATAGGTTGACCTGCTTGATCTTTCACCGCACGAACCAAGACTTGTAGAGACTCCCTTAGCTTCTTAGCTCATGATCTTGTTATTGGTCCGATTGGAACTTGCACATGTGTATTACTCTTACCATGTCCAGCCGTGATCACCATCTCATCACTCCCCTTCTCTTGAAGGTGATTTTTTCCCAAATCAAGCTCATCATCTGCAAGGAAAGGACTTAAACTAGTAACATTAATAGTAGTATGAACACCATACTCACCTGGAAGGTCAAGCTTGTAGGCATTCTCATTGATTCTTTCGACCACTTGAAAAGGACCATCCCCTCATGGAAGTAATTTGTTACGCCTCTATATTAGGAATCGCTCCTTGCGTATATGGATCCACACCCAATCTCCATGTTTGAATACCATTTTTTTGCGCCCTTTGTTAGCATTTTTCACATATTGTGCAGTCCACTTTTCAATATTAGTCGTCACATTTTCATGCAGTTGACGCACAAGCTCTGCATTTTTCTTACCATCTAAAAAATTAAGTCTTTCAAAGAAAGGCAATGGAGATAAATCACATGGTGTTAATGGATTAAAACCGTACACAATCTCAAATGGTGAAAACTGCATAGTGCTATGAACAATTTGATTGTATACAAATTCAATATGTGGTAAACAATCTTCCCAAGTTTTAAGCTTTTTCTTTACTATAGCACATAGTGTAAGGATCGAAGACAATCTAAGAGCGGGGGTGAATTAGGTTTACAAAAAAACAACTAAGATATAGGTCACTTTTCTTCACGGCCTACTTTTCTTTTCTCAAAGACCACCCAATGGATCAGATTACACGAAAGCACAGGTATTCGTAAGATGAAGAGGAGAACAGTTTATATAGAAAAGCTGTAAACGAAAATAGTGAAACAAACCAGGCTTCAAGCTCTACTGGAGTTTGAACAGCATTTTTATATACCAGGTTACTTCAAGTTGAACAATCTTGCAACCAATATTCTGTGTACAAGGGAAGGATCACTTCCTTCTTGCCCCAACCTACACTTGGTCAAGCAAGAAAGTTTTACAAACAAACGAAAAACCCTCTCAATGCTACACTATTGAAGAAGCTGTGTCACACTTGAAAAACTACAAGAGAATTGCACAAGCTAAGAATACAAATGTTCCTTTGGAGTATTCTAACACTTGAATCACTCACAATCTGATGTAGACTTGATGTGCAAAGTTGTCCTGAGATGGTTGACTTTGTTCTTTTTATAGGAGACCAGAAAATTCTTCAATCAATGCTGTCAACGGGTAGAAGGCAACTGAAGAGTCAACTAGCCGTTGGTACTATCGGACGTCCGATGTTCAGTTTTTATGCGTTCGAACGAGATCAATGAGTTCTGGAAGTTTTCTTGAATCTCTTAGGACGTCCGATCCCTGATCATCATGCGTCCGAGGGTAAGATGCATACTTGGAATTTTCCTCTTCAATTTCTTCGGACGGCCGATGTGTCCAGAGTGTTGCGTCCGAAGTGCAGCAACGCTTGTCGGACGTCCGATACTCAGGCGTTGAGCGTCCGATCGTGATCAGTAATTGTAGAAGCCCTGGCTTGTCTGCTTCGGACGTCCGAGTCTGAATTCTTTACACGTCCGAAGATACTCAAAGAATGTCGGACGTCCGATACTCTCATTTTGTGCGTCCGACAACTTCCTCAGCACTTTTCATCCTTTTTTATCTTCTTTTATTTGCTTTAAGTCCACAGACCTGTTTAGTGTTATTTCTGAAAAGGATCTCTACAAAGAATATTAGTAACATCCATTTGTTTTGTAATCATCAAAAGATGTGAATTGAGATAAATAATCTCCCCCTTTTTGATGATGACAAAATATTTGGATCGAGTAAAAATATACGAGCTGGGATATAACAACTCCCCCTAACGAAGTGCATGAGTATTCAGGAAGAAACGCAACGCAATTCCCCCTGAAACTGACTCCCCCTAACTAGTTACTCGATACCATCAATGCTAATCCAATTCTCTCCATTTTTGTCATCACAAAAGTGAGTATCATTTTTTATACCAGCAGTATCAGATAACATCAGTATGATCCATCAGAAACATTATCAATAACACGCAATATCAGATAGTATCAGCAAAATCCATTCTTGTTCAGCACAATTTTGAAATCAACAGAGATATACATAACGAACACATTCCATAACAAACAATCATTCATAACAAATATTCATGACAAACACTTAGTTTTAACATCCATAAATAGTAAAAAATATCCAATTGTATAGACCAGGTGTACATCACTTAGCCAAAAGTTTTGCAATGCAAAAGATGAACTATAGTCCTAGATTAAGGTGCAGTGACCTAGTAGTGCCTAGATGGTGATTTTAGATGATCCAGGCCTCCTCCTGGCCAGACGAAACTGTTCAGGGTTCTCTTCTTCCTCAGTTTCTTCATCATCATTTTCATATGCTTTCTCAGTTGCTGGAGCCTTGCCTTTATCCTTGGGCTGAGAACTGGAAGCTGGTGTGGTCTCAGTACCAGTAGTTGGCCCTGTGGGCTCAGGTCTTGGCTCTTTTCCATGAACATTTGCATTATTTTCAGGTATTGGAGGGACAACAAGATTTCTTTTTTCAATGAAGGAGGATTGTTGGGCAGGGGTCATGGTCATCATGAGACCATCTTCAATAAGCATGACATGCTGTTTGAGATCTTCAAGCAGAGAGATGACTTCAGAATTGGATGCGAAGGACTTGCTGGTAGACTTTCTAGGATGAATGGTGAAGGGAGAGACATAGTCTGACTGATCACGAGGAGTCCTAGGAGTGACAAGGGTTTCATGAAGGTTTTTTCTTCTGGATTCAGCCACAGTCTCCTTATAGCACCAATGGCCATCAAAAAATCTTAAATTCTTTCTTTCAAAATAAGCTTTTGAGAAAACTGATGAAGCACTGTCTTTGGGAGATTTTTCAGAAAAAGGTATTTCAAAATGTGCAAAGATAGGAGTCAGAAATCTGTCATAAGAGAGTTTCCTACGACTGTCAGTGCTAATTTTGAGCAGAAACTTGCACATTATAAAACCAAAGTCAATGCGAATTTTTTCAACAAAGCAATAGAAAAGATAAAGTTCCATTTTATTTGCATCTGTTCTGTGGCCATCAGTTGGCACCAACAGATTCGAAATGATGGTGAAGATGATCAGATTTTGAGAACTGAGATCATCTAATCTTGCCTCAGTAAGAGTATTGAAGTGAGTTTGAAAATAGGTCATGAGTTTGGCAATGTAAAAATGATGGTAGGCAGAAAGAAATTCCTCATATGAAAAGAAATTTGTAATTTTTCCTTTGAAACCAGATTCAATGCTAGTTTTCAGAATGAAATTCACAATGTCAGGAGTTAACGTAATGTCTATAGAGTTGATCCTAGAGATGAGTTCAGTGTGTGATTTACCCTTTCTAAGATTAGCAAAGAATTGATGAAGCATGTCAGGGTAAAAGACATTAGGAATGGTCAGAAGATGAGTCCATTTCTGGAATTCAAATAGTTTAATGACAGGTTCAAGATCAAGCTTACGAAATTCGTAGGGAAGGATGAGCCTTTGGGTGATGAACCCTTTTTGAGAGACTAACTCAAATCTGTCTTTGGCTTCATCATCAATGAATTTTGGGAGAGGAATGGGTTCTGTTATGGGCTGTGTTACTGGATCTTTCCCAGAACGTTTCCCTTTCGAAGTTTGTGTGGTAGATGCCCCAACATTCTGAGCCTCAGACCTTGTCCTTGGAGATTTCCTGGTGGAGGGTTCAGGTGTTTACTGATTCTCAGCAATGTTTCGTTCATTCTGCTGATCAACAGAGGGATCAGCAGATTGCTTTTTCTTGGATTGGGGAGTGCTCTTCCTCTTTTCAGTTCTCTTTCTTTTACCAGATGACCTTGTGACAGTTTCATCACCCTGGGTAGCCTGCTCTGGTTCCTTATTTTCACCAACAATGTTCCCTTCAGAGTTCTGCCCTTCCAACTGCTCATCAGATGATTCAGCAGTTGGAGTAACCAATTTTCTTTAGGCAGTTTGCTTCGCTTTACCACCACGGGTCACAATCTTCTTCTTAGGCGCCACAGGAGGTGGTTCCTCAATCTCAATGTCCTCATCTCTAAGCCTAAAGGACCGTCCGGCACTAGTAGATCCACCTCTGATTCTAACCATGATGCAATGTGGATGTGTTTTTGATGCAGAACGTGTTGTACAGAGGAAGAATGCAGTATGAGCAAGAATGAGAATGTACTTAAATGCCGCAGGGAGAGAATTATAAAAAGTTAGGGTTTCGGATGTGAATTGGGAACAATGGGGTAGTTGGGGGTTAGAAGTGATTTTTATGAGTGGTTAATGAGCAATAGGGGTGTAATGGAGTTGGTTGAGTCAATTTCTTGGAACTTGGTTTGATGAGAGAGGAATTTGAATTTCAAATATGAGAGTAAACTGAAAGGTTGCGTCCGAGACTATGGAAGATAATGAACTAGGAAGAATAGGTAACTGCCTTATAGTGCTCAAATTTTTGAGTGTCGGACGTCCGAACGTATTGACGCGTCCGACACATCCGTCCGAACCAGGATTTTTCTGAAACTGGACGAAGAACATTGTCGGACGTCCGTTCCAATTCATCGGACGTCCGATAAGAATTGACCAAAAAACAAAACTTAGAATCTTTTTTCTGAGACGCCCAGTTTTGTTCTCAGGAACACAAATTGATCCAGTGGAAGAGCTTTTGTGAGGATATCAGCGATTTGTTCTTTAGAACAAACAAACTGGACACGGATTACCCCCTTTGAGACAAGATCGCGAATGAAATGATACTTTATATCAATGTGCTTAGTCCTAGAGTACTGAATGAGATTTTTTGTCAGATTAATTGCACTAGTGTTGTCACAGTACATAGGTACACATTTATACACTAAACCAAAATCATTCAATGTGTTTTTCATCCATAACAATTGAGCACAACAAGCACCAGTAGCAACATATTCAGCTTCAGTAGTGGACAATGAGATAGCATTTTATTTTTTACTAAACCAAGATACCAAACAATTTCCAAGAAAGTTGCATATACTAGTAGTACTTTTTCTATCTATTTTACAACCACCGAAATCAGCATCAGAGAATCCATATAAAGGAAGTTCATGGCATTTTGGATACCATAAGCCAAAGTTTAAGGTTTCTTTAAGATATCTAAAAATTCTTTTTACTGCATTCAAGTGTGATTCATTTGGACAGGATTGAAATCGAGCACATAAGCATACAACAAACATGATGTCAGGCCTACTGACAGTTAAATAAAGTAAATTTCCAATCATACCTCTGTACTTTTTTTCCTCAACTTTCGTACCTTCCTCATCCTTGTCAAGTTTGGTAGAGGTGCACATAGGTGTTCTAACAGACTTTGAATCCTTCATTCCAAATCTTTTCAGCAGCTCTTTGGTATATTTTGCTTGATTTATAAATGTTCCATCTTGGGTTTGAACCACTTGGAGTCCAAGGAAGAAGTTCAGTTTCTGATCATGCTCATTTCAAATTCTTTTTGCATGATGATAGAAAAATCCTTGCACAAGTTCTCATTAGTAGCACCAAATATGATATCATCCACATATATTTGCACAATTAAAAGATCTCGTGAGCTTTGTTTTGTGAAGAGTGTAGTATCTACAATGCCCCTTTTGAAACCATTTTCAATCAAAAATCCACTCAGACGTTCATACCATGCTCTAGGAGCTTGCTTTAATCCGTATAAAGCTTTTGAGAGTTTAAAAACATGATCTGGATAAGATACATTTTCAAAGCCAGGAGGTTGGTCAACATAGACTTCTTGATCTATAAAACCATTTGAGAAAGCACTCTTAACATCCATCTGAAATAATTTAAAATTCTTGAAACATGTAAATGCTAGAAACATTCTTATGGACTCCAACCTAGCTACAGGTGCAAAGGACTCATCAAAGTCTATCCCCTCTTCTTGAGTGTATCCCTTAGCCACCAGTCTGGCTCCTCTTCTGTTTTCCTTTCCTTGGCCTTTTCCTTGCTCAAAAACCCTAGCAGTCCCTTTGGTTTTTCCTTTTACTCGTCCGTCCGGCCCCAATTCTTTCTTTTGCTTCGTTTCTTTCTTTTTCAGCTGGTGAAACCCTTTCTCTTCTCGTTGTTTCCCTAAACTTTCAGACCAGAAACCTCCTCCTGCCTTTCTCTTTTTTTTTTTTCTCCGCCGCCCTTATTCTCTCAATCCCTTTTCTCAACCTACGGCTCCCCTTTTGTGTTTTTCTTTTTGCTTCCCCCCCATTTTTGTTTGCGGCTGTTTGCATCTTAAAGGCATCCCAAAGAAACTAAACCTAAGATGAAAGGCCAAGATTTCCTCCTCCAAATAGGCTTATGTGTCTTATTCTTATTCCTTTGATTGACTTTTCCTTTTTCTTTTCTTTTTCTTTTTTTTTTAAATTAAATTAAATAACAATGAATTTAAATCTAAAATAACTAAAGCATATTTTTGTGAATGCTTTTCCTTTTCGAGAAATCCTACGCTAAAATGGCTAAAAATAAAAATAAAAAACTAAAAAACTAAAAGTAAATAAAACTAACACGACAAATAAAAATAAAAATAAATAGTAGATGAAATTACACTAAAAATTTGGTGTCTACAGTTTGCCCCTCTTTGTCTGAGTTTTGGAAAAACTTGAGACAAAGAAATAGACACCAAATACTTACCTGCAAACTAGTCGACGACTGTTGATTTGTTGAAATGAGGACTGGCCCCCTTTGATGAGACTGACTCGGACTAGAAATTTAAAATCGGTACTGACCCAAGACAGGGAATTAAAATCGGGACTGACCCGAACAAGAAATTTAAAAGCGGGACTGACCCGAACAAGGTTTAAAATCGTGGGACTGGCCCGAACAAAATTGATACGAAATATGGGCCGCTTATGGGCCATATTTTGGGCTGCAAGAGATTGAATCTTTTAGTAATAGTTAGTAGTTTATTTTCTAGATTTCTATTTTATTTGCTAGGAATAAATTCGATCCAAGACCACATGTTGAGTTGGATTCGATTTATAGAGTCTAGGCTCACTATAACTTAAGTTGGTTAATTAGCTTTTATTGGGTTATGTTGGGCCAGGTTAAAGCCTTCATTGGATCGATTATAAGCTGACCATTAGATAGTGGATTTGAGTAGTGGAATCGGGCCAAAGGCCTAGCCTAGCCGAGTTAGGGTTTTCAAGTCACTTTAGGTTTTCAAGTTGTATGGCTATATATAGCCAAGGCAAGAGACCTTCATAGGCAGTTTGGAAGATCAATAAAATTGTGAGTTTTCACTTTTCTCTTTCCATGAGAGCTTCTTTGAATATTTGAGAATCTTTCTCAAGTTATTCAAGTGAACTTATCAATCAAGTAACTCCTTGGTTGTGGCGTTCCTCTACCTATAGTTTGGTTCGCTAATTCATTAGGTAACGGGTTGAGATAATATCAATAGTGTTCGTTATCTCGGGGATTAGATTTGGGTCAAATTTCCGCTGCTAAACCGTTGGTGATTCGTTGTCTAGATCGTGTCAAGTGAGTTTCACATCAAAAATTAAAATCATGGGACTGACCCGAACAAAATTTAAA
The DNA here is from genome assembly GCF_036785885.1 of Coffea arabica. NCBI lineage: Eukaryota > Viridiplantae > Streptophyta > Magnoliopsida > Gentianales > Rubiaceae > Coffea > Coffea arabica. The sequence continues at coordinate 13,340,228 of NC_092315.1, read as the reverse complement.
ATCATGGGACTGACCCGAATAAAATTAAAATCATGGGACTGACCCGAACAAAATTAAATCATGGGACTGACCCGAACAAAATTAAATCATGGGACTGACCCGAATAAAATTAAATCATGGGACTGACCCGAACAAAATTAAATCATGGGACTGACCTGAACAAAATTAAATCATGGGACTGACCCGAATAAAATTAAATCATGGGACTGACCCGAATGAAGTGCACACCGGTGGGACTGACCCATGTTCAGTGGCTACGCAAAATGAAATGTTCACTAGTGGGACTGACCCAACGGCTAGTGGCAGTGCAAATGAAAGGCACGCTAGTGGGACTGACCCAACGGCTAGCGGCAAAATAAAAGAAATGCGCACTAGTGGGACTGACCCAACGGCTAGTGGCAGTGCAAAAATGAAGTGCACACTAGTGGGACTGACCCACGGCTAGTGACAGAGTAAAAGAAATGCTGGTATGTATGAAGAGACTGTGTAAGACTTCCTCGAAAAATTATCCGAAGATTTGCCCCAGTGTAATGAATTGGTCAGTGGGATTAAACCCGAGCCTGCCTTAGTTGGTGGTACAAAATCCAAGCCCAACGTGAACTTTGTGACGTTGGCGGCACAAAATCCAGGCCCAACGTGATTTTTGTGAAGTTGGCGGCACGAAATCCAGGTCCAACGTGAACTTTGCGATGTTGGCGGCACCAAGTCCAGGCCCAACGTGCTTTTTGTGAAGTTGGCGGCACGAAATCCAGGCCCAACGTGAACTTTGCGATGTTGGCGGCACGAAATCCAGGCCCAACGTGAATTTTGCGATGTTGGCGGCACCAAGTCCAGGCCCAACGTGATAAAACCGGTCAGCGGGATAGAACCCAGTTCTGCCGAGGTTGGCGGGATAAAATCCAGTTCCAACGTGATATAAGCGGTCAGCGGGATAGAACCCAGTTCTGCCGAGGTTGGCGGGATAAAACCCAGTTCCAACGTGATATAAGCGGTCAGCGGGATAGAACCCAGTTCTGCCGAGGTTGGCGGGATAAAACCCAGTTCCAACGTGATATAAGCGGTCAGCGGGATAGAACCCAGTTCTGTCGAGGTTGGCGGGATAAAACCCAGTTGCAACGTGATTTTTGTGAAGTTTGTGAATGGTCAGCGGGATAAGACCCAGTCCTGCCATCCAATTGGTCAAGAAATTGAATTTGATTTGTCAAAAAACCAGAAATTAAATTTGATTTTCCAAGAAACAAGAATTTGAACTTGATTTTTGATTTTTGACTTTTTTTGAATTTTTCTTGATTTTTCGAGAGAATCTTTTTCAAAAATAATTTGCCCCAGTTTCTACCAATTATTAAACTGATCAATTGATTTGCATTACGGCGTGGTTACTCCTTCTTGAGGCCTTGGTTAGAGTCCGAATTGGCCTTGGCTTAAAACATTAAAGTTGTAGGTATTGATGTGTTAGAGGTTCCTACAAAATTTCAGGTCAATCGGAGTAGTGTAGAATGAGTTAAGCCGAAATTACTATTGCTGTTCTGGGTTCATCAGGATGGCCGAACTGCGCCTGTAATCGGCTATTTTGACTGGAATTGCTTTCGATTTGGTTGTTGAGGTCTTCTGATGAAATGTATCTTGATGTCTTAGCTACCGCCTGCCTTTGGAATCAATGAATTTGGACTTGTACAGACTGAGTTGGACTAATTACAGCATAGTGTAATTTGTAAACCTGCAATTAAGGTTCTGGTTTGGTATTTTGCATATTTGACCTAGTTGTGCTAGGATTTGGACTGAGTGTCCTTCTACATTGTTGTAGCCCTGTCTTTTGGCTTCGAAATGGTGGGTCTTGCACCCTCATCCGACAATCGTAGTGTCTTTGGTGCCAAAACCGCAACATGACGTCAAAACAAGCTTCGGTGACGCAAATGGGAATTTGGCTCCTGAGAGCCACCTGTATCCTTTCTGTGTGAATCATTAGTTACTTTACTTTACATCTAGCATGTGTATCTGATTTGTTAAATGTGAAATGCCATGATTTTTCTGTTATATGTCTGGTACCTCATTGAGCGCAAGCTCACCCCTTTCTGTTCCTTTTGTTTTCCTTACAGGAACCTCTTTTGGAAATCATGATTTTGAAAAGCGAGTTGAGCTAGTTAGATAATCTTTTGTTCTTTTGTATAGCTCCTCGAGGGGAAACAAACTCTAAATGTACTTCGTTTCACTGGTTCCATCTGAATTGTAAACCTAGCGACATGTATATATGAAAATGTTTTTTTTTTTCCATGTGATTTTGGTAAGTTACTGTTAAGCTTGGCGGTTTTCAATCATTCAATTCTTTTGGATCCTATCTCGTGTAATATCGGATTTGTGTGATTCGACTCCGTAGTCCTGGCGAGAGCTGGGCAGGCGGTCCGCCGAACCCTTTGGTTCGCCTTAGGGTAAGGTGGAGCTGTCACAGGTGGTATCAGAGCCATATGCCGACGGTTGGGACTCTACGTCCTTTTACTGGAAAAGCCCTGAGCCTCTCGTTCGTGAAGAGTCACGAAGCGAAACTCTCCGTAGGGGATGCCCGCGTGCGGGTGGCAAGCTGATAGGTACCTTGTGATGTGACCCTGAGAACTGTCACAGGTGGTATCAGAGCCTGTTTCGCGTGGTCTCTGCGCGGAGTGAGCCTGGACTAAGTGGTGAATAGGTATGAAGGATTAAGTGCTCGTTCGAGCCTAAGCTCTAAATTGTGAATGTTATAGGTCTTAACTTTTCTTGTGGTATCTGAGCATCATAGATCGGTACGTCTGGTGGGAATTTCGATTGTAGATGGTTTTCTCTTGGGACTGGCCAGCTCGAGATGTGAACTATCTTATTTCGGATTCTTGTGCCTGAGTACTCCAGAGTTGAGGCGGTGTTCGTAGGTGAGAGTTGCATTTTGGGAACATGAATAGGCTTTGTTCGACTGGAATGAGTACAAGAGGTTAATGGATATTTCATTTGGATAATAGGTGATGTGAGAGACCGGACGGGGTTATTTTAGCAAGGTTTGGGACGATATATCCCTTTTCTTTTGATTCGCTCGTATGTTGTTACCACATGCCGTCGGTTGTATAATTGTGTATATGAATAATTGCCTAATTTGATACGTATTTGTATATTTGATCATTTGTTTCCTTGATATGTGGAATGTTATGTGCATATATGTTTATTTGTGTAATTGGTGGTCTCAATTTTAGATACTTTAGTCAATTTCCTATTGCTATGTTTATTTACTAAAATATCTTTGGGGGGAAAAAAAAAAGGAGAGGAAAAAAAAATATATATATATATATGTAAGAAAGACGGAAACACGGATGTGGTCGTGGCCGTGGAGCTAAGCGAGGCCAAGAATCAAGAGAAGAAAGGGAAACAATAGCTGGACAAGGACCGAGAATGCCACTTGTACTTAGGAATGTATTATGACCCATTGTTTTGCCGACAGGCTAGCCTTCGAGTTCCAGCAACTCCGTAAGATGACACACTGGGTTGATCCATATCAAGAAATTTCGGTTCTCCGAGACGAAATAGAGGTTCAAAGGAGGCTAACCGAGTACTGGGAAGGGCGATGGAAGCAAGAGTATTCGGAGAAACTTGAGCTTTTACACCAAAACATGGAGCTAAAGAGGAAATACGAAGAGATTTCCAAGGAGACCGTAGCAATGGCACAAGGTAATACTTTTATAGGGATTCCAGAGGAAGTTCAAAAGATAGGAATTGCAAGGCCACAACTGAAGATCTTCCATGCAAAGAAAAAGGGTAAAGCTGGAAGGCCATTTGCTAAGAGGGGCCGTGGATCGGGTGGTGTGACAAATTGTAGTTATTGTAGAAAATCCAATCATACTGAAGTAGATTGTTGGTTAAAGGGGAGGAGATGTCTGTGTTGTGGGAGCGCCGAGCATCTGATTGCTAATTGCCCGGGTTTAGTGCCCGAAAAGAAGGGAACCCAGCAGCCAACCAAGACCGACCCTGGACCGTCAAGTGGAGAAGGGACTGGGATGAAGAACCTCGTTTCTTCTGACTCTGACGACGAAGAAGGTACAGGCCATTGGTTATTTTAAATTTGGAAGGTAAAATTTCGAGGGCGAAATTCTTTTAAGGGGGAGAGAGTGTGAGAACCCGTAATTTGCATTTTCTCGGTTTTCGCATTTTTCATGGCTTGTTTTCTGCACTTTCTGTATCCGAAAAATTTTCTAGATAAATTTTATGAGTAAATATAGTTTTTAGAGGATTTTTCTAGTATCGAATAGATTTTGAGAAACTAAGAGCGTATTTTGGACGTGGGACCCACTAGTGCGAAAAGTTCGGAAAATTTCGGCCAATTAGGTTGAGTTTCGGATACTGGTTGAAATTTATCGGGTGTTAAGAGAAAAGTAGAGGATGAGATGTGATTGATGTGAGAGAAACTTAAAGGATAGAAATGCTTTAAATGTAGTGACAAGTGTCACTTGGTGAGTGGTGGCACTTGTAGGACAACTATTCATTTTCTTGACTTTTTGACCAATTGCTTAAATATCTCAAAAATCACACAAAATTCATTCTTGTCTTCAACTTCTTGGCCGGCTCTCTCTCTAGGAAAAGAAAGAAAACTTCTCCAATTTTCAAGCTTCCATCTAGTGCAAATCATCCAAACCAAGTGCTTAAATTTGTTTCTACTCCATAAAATCCCTCCATTTGGTGCTAGTAAGTGTTTTGTGGAAGTGTCCAAGGAAGCTAAGGTGTCCTACAACTCTCCCTCTCTTGTGTTCTAGGTAAGTGGTGATTGAACTTCCTCCTACACCTAATGAAGCTTAAGTTGTGCTTAGTGGTAGCTAAAGTGCTGAAATTTGTGGTTTATTTCTTGGTTTGAGATAAATTGATGAGGTTTTCAATTTAATGGTGTATTTTCTGGTTTAATGTGATAATGATGCTGTGGTTATCTATGATGGTTGGTAATGCAGGGTAATGACTCTAGTAGGTGTACATGATTGGTAATTGCAAGCAATTTTGGGTTTGGAAGGAATTTGAGAAAGTTAGGGTTTTATATCCCCAATTCTGTCCGGTTTTGTATCTCATGGTTAGAGTCCGAATTGGCCTTGGCTTAAAACATTAAAGTTGTAGGTATTGATGTGTTAGAGGTTCCTACAAAATTTCAGGTCAATCGGAGTAGTGTAGAATGAGTTAAGCCGAAATTACTATTGCTGTTCTGGGTTCATCAGGATGGCCGAACTGCGCCTGTAATCGGCTATTTTGACTGGAATTGCTTTCGATTTGGTTGTTGAGGTCTTCTGATGAAATGTATCTTGATGTCTTAGCTACCGCCTGCCTTTGGAATCAATGAATTTGGACTTGTACAGACTGAGTTGGACTAATTACAGCATAGTGTAATTTGTAAACCTGCAATTAAGGTTCTGGTTTGGTATTTTGCATATTTGACCTAGTTGTGCTAGGATTTGGACTGAGTGTCCTTCTACATTGTTGTAGCCCTGTCTTTTGGCTTCGAAATGGTGGGTCTTGCACCCTCATCCGACAATCGTAGTGTCTTTGGTGCCAAAACCGCAACATGACGTCAAAAACTGTTTTCTTGGGTTAAAGCTTATTTCCATTTCCGGATTTTTCTGGTTTCCTTTAATGCTTATATATTCTTATGGAACCTTATTTTGGTAATACTTGGCCTTGGTTTATGACTTGTAAACGAATCTTATTGTGTTTATTTGAATAGTTTTAAGGCTTGTTTTCATTCCGATCATTTCCTAGCTAACTTTTGTACTTGTACTACTTTGAGCCTAGTGAACGGCTTTTGGGAAATGAGATGACTTTTGTGTGAGATGTTGGGACTGATTTGAGGTAATAGTGAAGCCTTAAGGGCTGGAAAAGTAAGAAATTTAGGGGAAGTGCTGCCCGATTTTCTAGGCCGTTTGGTTCCTTTAAGTTGGATTTGCCTTTTGGTAGAAATGAAAGGCTTTTGGGCTGTTTGCGCCTAAGTCTTCATGTTACCTTTTTGTTTCCAAGAAAATCATGTTTTTGCACCCTTGCATTAGTATTTATTTGGCAAGGCATACGACGTGTAGTCGAGCCTCACTTGTGCATTCCGTTTGCTCGATTTGGATATGAAACCTTCAATTGGTTTATTTTGATTATTTTAGGGTTTCTTGGCGATTAAGGCCAATCTGAAGTGAAAACTTTTGAAGTTGAGCCTGTGAGTGTACCACTCCCCTCCATTGCTGTTTAACTTGATTTCTGCTCTGCAATCTGTTTAATTTGTTTGAGACGAGAGTGTACTTTATCACACTCGTTCTCTTGTCTGTTCATATGCCAATTTACCATGCAAAATTTGAATCTGTTATCTGTGTCTGCATCTGTTCGGATTTCTATGACCTATGAGCTCAATCCTGTGGCTAAGTTATTCGAGTCGGGCCGGCAAGGGCCTGGACGATTAGATAACGAACCACGGTAGTCTGTTCGGGGATTTTGGGTATTGAGACCCTTGATTCCGGGTATACTCGAGTATTACCATTTCTGTTCGTTTGCGGTGAGCGGGCCCGGTAAAGGGGTGTTTGGTGAACGGGATTCGGTGTAAAGAGGGGTCTACGGACGTTGGTTCTATATACGTTGGCGGAGTGTCAACTTCGATCAAGCTTCGGTGACGCAAATGGGAATTTGGCTCCTGAGAGCCACCTGTATCCTTTCTGTGTGAATCATTAGTTACTTTACTTTACATCTAGCATGTGTATCTGATTTGTTAAATGTGAAATGCCATGATTTTTCTGTTATATGTCTGGTACCTCATTGAGCGCAAGCTCACCCCTTTCTGTTCCTTTTGTTTTCCTTACAGGAACCTCTTTTGGAAATCATGATTTTGAAAAGCGAGTTGAGCTAGTTAGATAATCTTTTGTTCTTTTGTATAGCTCCTCGAGGGGAAACAAACTCTAAATGTACTTCGTTTCACTGGTTCCATCTGAATTGTAAACCTAGCGACATGTATATATGAAAATGTTTTTTTTTTTCCATGTGATTTTGGTAAGTTACTGTTAAGCTTGGCGGTTTTCAATCATTCAATTCTTTTGGATCCTATCTCGTGTAATATCGGATTTGTGTGATTCGACTCCGTAGTCCTGGCGAGAGCTGGGCAGGCGGTCCGCCGAACCCTTTGGTTCGCCTTAGGGTAAGGTGGAGCTGTCACAGGTGGTATCAGAGCCATATGCCGACGGTTGGGACTCTACGTCCTTTTACTGGAAAAGCCCTGAGCCTCTCGTTCGTGAAGAGTCACGAAGCGAAACTCTCCGTAGGGGATGCCCGCGTGCGGGTGGCAAGCTGATAGGTACCTTGTGATGTGACCCTGAGAACTGTCACAGGTGGTATCAGAGCCTGTTTCGCGTGGTCTCTGCGCGGAGTGAGCCTGGACTAAGTGGTGAATAGGTATGAAGGATTAAGTGCTCGTTCGAGCCTAAGCTCTAAATTGTGAATGTTATAGGTCTTAACTTTTCTTGTGGTATCTGAGCATCATAGATCGGTACGTCTGGTGGGAATTTCGATTGTAGATGGTTTTCTCTTGGGACTGGCCAGCTCGAGATGTGAACTATCTTATTTCGGATTCTTGTGCCTGAGTACTCCAGAGTTGAGGCGGTGTTCGTAGGTGAGAGTTGCATTTTGGGAACATGAATAGGCTTTGTTCGACTGGAATGAGTACAAGAGGTTAATGGATATTTCATTTGGATAATAGGTGATGTGAGAGACCGGACGGGGTTATTTTAGCAAGGTTTGGGACGATATATCCCTTTTCTTTTGATTCGCTCGTATGTTGTTACCACATGCCGTCGGTTGTATAATTGTGTATATGAATAATTGCCTAATTTGATACGTATTTGTATATTTGATCATTTGTTTCCTTGATATGTGGAATGTTATGTGCATATATGTTTATTTGTGTAATTGGTGGTCTCAATTTTAGATACTTTAGTCAATTTCCTATTGCTATGTTTATTTACTAAAATATCTTTGGGGGGAAAAAAAAAAGGAGAGGAAAAAAAAAATATATATATATATATGTAAGAAAGACGGAAACACGGATGTGGTCGTGGCCGTGGAGCTAAGCGAGGCCAAGAATCAAGAGAAGAAAGGGAAACAATAGCTGGACAAGGACCGAGAATGCCACTTGTACTTAGGAATGTATTATGACCCATTGTTTTGCCGACAGGCTAGCCTTCGAGTTCCAGCAACTCCGTAAGATGACACACTGGGTTGATCCATATCAAGAAATTTCGGTTCTCCGAGACGAAATAGAGGTTCAAAGGAGGCTAACCGAGTACTGGGAAGGGCGATGGAAGCAAGAGTATTCGGAGAAACTTGAGCTTTTACACCAAAACATGGAGCTAAAGAGGAAATACGAAGAGATTTCCAAGGAGACCGTAGCAATGGCACAAGGTAATACTTTTATAGGGATTCCAGAGGAAGTTCAAAAGATAGGAATTGCAAGGCCACAACTGAAGATCTTCCATGCAAAGAAAAAGGGTAAAGCTGGAAGGCCATTTGCTAAGAGGGGCCGTGGATCGGGTGGTGTGACAAATTGTAGTTATTGTAGAAAATCCAATCATACTGAAGTAGATTGTTGGTTAAAGGGGAGGAGATGTCTGTGTTGTGGGAGCGCCGAGCATCTGATTGCTAATTGCCCGGGTTTAGTGCCCGAAAAGAAGGGAACCCAGCAGCCAACCAAGACCGACCCTGGACCGTCAAGTGGAGAAGGGACTGGGATGAAGAACCTCGTTTCTTCTGACTCTGACGACGAAGAAGGTACAGGCCATTGGTTATTTTAAATTTGGAAGGTAAAATTTCGAGGGCGAAATTCTTTTAAGGGGGAGAGAGTGTGAGAACCCGTAATTTGCATTTTCTCGGTTTTCGCATTTTTCATGGCTTGTTTTCTGCACTTTCTGTATCCGAAAAATTTTCTAGATAAATTTTATGAGTAAATATAGTTTTTAGAGGATTTTTCTAGTATCGAATAGATTTTGAGAAACTAAGAGCGTATTTTGGACGTGGGACCCACTAGTGCGAAAAGTTCGGAAAATTTCGGCCAATTAGGTTGAGTTTCGGATACTGGTTGAAATTTATCGGGTGTTAAGAGAAAAGTAGAGGATGAGATGTGATTGATGTGAGAGAAACTTAAAGGATAGAAATGCTTTAAATGTAGTGACAAGTGTCACTTGGTGAGTGGTGGCACTTGTAGGACAACTATTCATTTTCTTGACTTTTTGACCAATTGCTTAAATATCTCAAAAATCACACAAAATTCATTCTTGTCTTCAACTTCTTGGCCGGCTCTCTCTCTAGGAAAAGAAAGAAAACTTCTCCAATTTTCAAGCTTCCATCTAGTGCAAATCATCCAAACCAAGTGCTTAAATTTGTTTCTACTCCATAAAATCCCTCCATTTGGTGCTAGTAAGTGTTTTGTGGAAGTGTCCAAGGAAGCTAAGGTGTCCTACAACTCTCCCTCTCTTGTGTTCTAGGTAAGTGGTGATTGAACTTCCTCCTACACCTAATGAAGCTTAAGTTGTGCTTAGTGGTAGCTAAAGTGCTGAAATTTGTGGTTTATTTCTTGGTTTGAGATAAATTGATGAGGTTTTCAATTTAATGGTGTATTTTCTGGTTTAATGTGATAATGATGCTGTGGTTATCTATGATGGTTGGTAATGCAGGGTAATGACTCTAGTAGGTGTACATGATTGGTAATTGCAAGCAATTTTGGGTTTGGAAGGAATTTGAGAAAGTTAGGGTTTTATATCCCCAATTCTGTCCGGTTTTGTATCTCATGGTTAGAGTCCGAATTGGCCTTGGCTTAAAACATTAAAGTTGTAGGTATTGATGTGTTAGAGGTTCCTACAAAATTTCAGGTCAATCGGAGTAGTGTAGAATGAGTTAAGCCGAAATTACTATTGCTGTTCTGGGTTCATCAGGATGGCCGAACTGCGCCTGTAATCGGCTATTTTGACTGGAATTGCTTTCGATTTGGTTGTTGAGGTCTTCTGATGAAATGTATCTTGATGTCTTAGCTACCGCCTGCCTTTGGAATCAATGAATTTGGACTTGTACAGACTGAGTTGGACTAATTACAGCATAGTGTAATTTGTAAACCTGCAATTAAGGTTCTGGTTTGGTATTTTGCATATTTGACCTAGTTGTGCTAGGATTTGGACTGAGTGTCCTTCTACATTGTTGTAGCCCTGTCTTTTGGCTTCGAAATGGTGGGTCTTGCACCCTCATCCGACAATCGTAGTGTCTTTGGTGCCAAAACCGCAACATGACGTCAAAAACTGTTTTCTTGGGTTAAAGCTTATTTCCATTTCCGGATTTTTCTGGTTTCCTTTAATGCTTATATATTCTTATGGAACCTTATTTTGGTAATACTTGGCCTTGGTTTATGACTTGTAAACGAATCTTATTGTGTTTATTTGAATAGTTTTAAGGCTTGTTTTCATTCCGATCATTTCCTAGCTAACTTTTGTACTTGTACTACTTTGAGCCTAGTGAACGGCTTTTGGGAAATGAGATGACTTTTGTGTGAGATGTTGGGACTGATTTGAGGTAATAGTGAAGCCTTAAGGGCTGGAAAAGTAAGAAATTTAGGGGAAGTGCTGCCCGATTTTCTAGGCCGTTTGGTTCCTTTAAGTTGGATTTGCCTTTTGGTAGAAATGAAAGGCTTTTGGGCTGTTTGCGCCTAAGTCTTCATGTTACCTTTTTGTTTCCAAGAAAATCATGTTTTTGCACCCTTGCATTAGTATTTATTTGGCAAGGCATACGACGTGTAGTCGAGCCTCACTTGTGCATTCCGTTTGCTCGATTTGGATATGAAACCTTCAATTGGTTTATTTTGATTATTTTAGGGTTTCTTGGCGATTAAGGCCAATCTGAAGTGAAAACTTTTGAAGTTGAGCCTGTGAGTGTACCACTCCCCTCCATTGCTGTTTAACTTGATTTCTGCTCTGCAATCTGTTTAATTTGTTTGAGACGAGAGTGTACTTTATCACACTCGTTCTCTTGTCTGTTCATATGCCAATTTACCATGCAAAATTTGAATCTGTTATCTGTGTCTGCATCTGTTCGGATTTCTATGACCTATGAGCTCAATCCTGTGGCTAAGTTATTCGAGTCGGGCCGGCAAGGGCCTGGACGATTAGATAACGAACCACGGTAGTCTGTTCGGGGATTTTGGGTATTGAGACCCTTGATTCCGGGTATACTCGAGTATTACCATTTCTGTTCGTTTGCGGTGAGCGGGCCCGGTAAAGGGGTGTTTGGTGAACGGGATTCGGTGTAAAGAGGGGTCTACGGACGTTGGTTCTATATACGTTGGCGGAGTGTCAACTTCGATCAAGCTTCGGTGACGCAAATGGGAATTTGGCTCCTGAGAGCCACCTGTATCCTTTCTGTGTGAATCATTAGTTACTTTACTTTACATCTAGCATGTGTATCTGATTTGTTAAATGTGAAATGCCATGATTTTTCTGTTATATGTCTGGTACCTCATTGAGCGCAAGCTCACCCCTTTCTGTTCCTTTTGTTTTCCTTACAGGAACCTCTTTTGGAAATCATGATTTTGAAAAGCGAGTTGAGCTAGTTAGATAATCTTTTGTTCTTTTGTATAGCTCCTCGAGGGGAAACAAACTCTAAATGTACTTCGTTTCACTGGTTCCATCTGAATTGTAAACCTAGCGACATGTATATATGAAAATGTTTTTTTTTTTCCATGTGATTTTGGTAAGTTACTGTTAAGCTTGGCGGTTTTCAATCATTCAATTCTTTTGGATCCTATCTCGTGTAATATCGGATTTGTGTGATTCGACTCCGTAGTCCTGGCGAGAGCTGGGCAGGCGGTCCGCCGAACCCTTTGGTTCGCCTTAGGGTAAGGTGGAGCTGTCACAGGTGGTATCAGAGCCATATGCCGACGGTTGGGACTCTACGTCCTTTTACTGGAAAAGCCCTGAGCCTCTCGTTCGTGAAGAGTCACGAAGCGAAACTCTCCGTAGGGGATGCCCGCGTGCGGGTGGCAAGCTGATAGGTACCTTGTGATGTGACCCTGAGAACTGTCACAGGTGGTATCAGAGCCTGTTTCGCGTGGTCTCTGCGCGGAGTGAGCCTGGACTAAGTGGTGAATAGGTATGAAGGATTAAGTGCTCGTTCGAGCCTAAGCTCTAAATTGTGAATGTTATAGGTCTTAACTTTTCTTGTGGTATCTGAGCATCATAGATCGGTACGTCTGGTGGGAATTTCGATTGTAGATGGTTTTCTCTTGGGACTGGCCAGCTCGAGATGTGAACTATCTTATTTCGGATTCTTGTGCCTGAGTACTCCAGAGTTGAGGCGGTGTTCGTAGGTGAGAGTTGCATTTTGGGAACATGAATAGGCTTTGTTCGACTGGAATGAGTACAAGAGGTTAATGGATATTTCATTTGGATAATAGGTGATGTGAGAGACCGGACGGGGTTATTTTAGCAAGGTTTGGGACGATATATCCCTTTTCTTTTGATTCGCTCGTATGTTGTTACCACATGCCGTCGGTTGTATAATTGTGTATATGAATAATTGCCTAATTTGATACGTATTTGTATATTTGATCATTTGTTTCCTTGATATGTGGAATGTTATGTGCATATATGTTTATTGAAAGGGAAACAATAGCTGGACAAGGACCGAGAATGCCACTTGTACTTAGGAATGTATTATGACCCATTGTTTTGCCGACAGGCTAGCCTTCGAGTTCCAGCAACTCCGTAAGATGACACACTGGGTTGATCCATATCAAGAAATTTCGGTTCTCCGAGACGAAATAGAGGTTCAAAGGAGGCTAACCGAGTACTGGGAAGGGCGATGGAAGCAAGAGTATTCGGAGAAACTTGAGCTTTTACACCAAAACATGGAGCTAAAGAGGAAATACGAAGAGATTTCCAAGGAGACCGTAGCAATGGCACAAGGTAATACTTTTATAGGGATTCCAGAGGAAGTTCAAAAGATAGGAATTGCAAGGCCACAACTGAAGATCTTCCATGCAAAGAAAAAGGGTAAAGCTGGAAGGCCATTTGCTAAGAGGGGCCGTGGATCGGGTGGTGTGACAAATTGTAGTTATTGTAGAAAATCCAATCATACTGAAGTAGATTGTTGGTTAAAGGGGAGGAGATGTCTGTGTTGTGGGAGCGCCGAGCATCTGATTGCTAATTGCCCGGGTTTAGTGCCCGAAAAGAAGGGAACCCAGCAGCCAACCAAGACCGACCCTGGACCGTCAAGTGGAGAAGGGACTGGGATGAAGAACCTCGTTTCTTCTGACTCTGACGACGAAGAAGGTACAGGCCATTGGTTATTTTAAATTTGGAAGGTAAAATTTCGAGGGCGAAATTCTTTTAAGGGGGAGAGAGTGTGAGAACCCGTAATTTGCATTTTCTCGGTTTTCGCATTTTTCATGGCTTGTTTTCTGCACTTTCTGTATCCGAAAAATTTTCTAGATAAATTTTATGAGTAAATATAGTTTTTAGAGGATTTTTCTAGTATCGAATAGATTTTGAGAAACTAAGAGCGTATTTTGGACGTGGGACCCACTAGTGCGAAAAGTTCGGAAAATTTCGGCCAATTAGGTTGAGTTTCGGATACTGGTTGAAATTTATCGGGTGTTAAGAGAAAAGTAGAGGATGAGATGTGATTGATGTGAGAGAAACTTAAAGGATAGAAATGCTTTAAATGTAGTGACAAGTGTCACTTGGTGAGTGGTGGCACTTGTAGGACAACTATTCATTTTCTTGACTTTTTGACCAATTGCTTAAATATCTCAAAAATCACACAAAATTCATTCTTGTCTTCAACTTCTTGGCCGGCTCTCTCTCTAGGAAAAGAAAGAAAACTTCTCCAATTTTCAAGCTTCCATCTAGTGCAAATCATCCAAACCAAGTGCTTAAATTTGTTTCTACTCCATAAAATCCCTCCATTTGGTGCTAGTAAGTGTTTTGTGGAAGTGTCCAAGGAAGCTAAGGTGTCCTACAACTCTCCCTCTCTTGTGTTCTAGGTAAGTGGTGATTGAACTTCCTCCTACACCTAATGAAGCTTAAGTTGTGCTTAGTGGTAGCTAAAGTGCTGAAATTTGTGGTTTATTTCTTGGTTTGAGATAAATTGATGAGGTTTTCAATTTAATGGTGTATTTTCTGGTTTAATGTGATAATGATGCTGTGGTTATCTATGATGGTTGGTAATGCAGGGTAATGACTCTAGTAGGTGTACATGATTGGTAATTGCAAGCAATTTTGGGTTTGGAAGGAATTTGAGAAAGTTAGGGTTTTATATCCCCAATTCTGTCCGGTTTTGTATCTCATGGTTAGAGTCCGAATTGGCCTTGGCTTAAAACATTAAAGTTGTAGGTATTGATGTGTTAGAGGTTCCTACAAAATTTCAGGTCAATTGGAGTAGTGTAGAATGAGTTAAGCCGAAATTACTATTGCTGTTCTGGGTTCATCAGGATGGCCGAACTGCGCCTGTAATCGGCTATTTTGACTGGAATTGCTTTCGATTTGGTTGTTGAGGTCTTCTGATGAAATGTATCTTGATGTCTTAGCTACCGCCTGCCTTTGGAATCAATGAATTTGGACTTGTACAGACTGAGTTGGACTAATTACAGCATAGTGTAATTTGTAAACCTGCAATTAAGGTTCTGGTTTGGTATTTTGCATATTTGACCTAGTTGTGCTAGGATTTGGACTGAGTGTCCTTCTACATTGTTGTATCCCTGTCTTTTGGCTTCGAAATGGTGGGTCTTGCACCCTCATCCGACAATCGTAGTGTCTTTGGTGCCAAAACCGCAACATGACGTCAAAAACTGTTTTCTTGGGTTAAAGCTTATTTCCATTTCCGGATTTTTCTGGTTTCCTTTAATGCTTATATATTCTTATGGAACCTTATTTTGGTAATACTTGGCCTTGGTTTATGACTTGTAAACGAATCTTATTGTGTTTATTTGAATAGTTTTAAGGCTTGTTTTCATTCCGATCATTTCCTAGCTAACTTTTGTACTTGTACTACTTTGAGCCTAGTGAACGGCTTTTGGGAAATGAGATGACTTTTGTGTGAGATGTTGGGACTGATTAGAGGTAATAGTGAAGCCTTAAGGGCTGGAAAAGTAAGAAATTTAGGGGAAGTGCTGCCCGATTTTCTAGGCCGTTTGGTTCCTTTAAGTTGGATTTGCCTTTTGGTAGAAATGAAAGGCTTTTGGGCTGTTTGCGCCTAAGTCTTCATGTTACCTTTTTGTTTCCAAGAAAATCATGTTTTTGCACCCTTGCATTAGTATTTATTTGGCAAGGCATACGACGTGTAGTCGAGCCTCACTTGTGCATTCCGTTTGCTCGATTTGGATATGAAACCTTCAATTGGTTTATTTTGATTATTTTAGGGTTTCTTGGCGATTAAGGCCAATCTGAAGTGAAAACTTTTGAAGTTGAGCCTGTGAGTGTACCACTCCCCTCCATTGCTGTTTAACTTGATTTCTGCTCTGCAATCTGTTTAATTTGTTTGAGACGAGAGTGTACTTTATCACACTCGTTCTCTTGTCTGTTCATATGCCAATTTACCATGCAAAATTTGAATCTGTTATCTGTGTCTGCATCTGTTCGGATTTCTATGACCTATGAGCTCAATCCTGTGGCTAAGTTATTCGAGTCGGGCCGGCAAGGGCCTGGACGATTAGATAACGAACCACGGTAGTCTGTTCGGGGATTTTGGGTATTGAGACCCTTGATTCCGGGTATACTCGAGTATTACCATTTCTGTTCGTTTGCGGTGAGCGGGCCCGGTAAAGGGGTGTTTGGTGAACGGGATTCGGTGTAAAGAGGGGTCTACGGACGTTGGTTCTATATACGTTGGCGGAGTGTCAACTTCGATCAAGCTTCGGTGACGCAAATGGGAATTTGGCTCCTGAGAGCCACCTGTATCCTTTCTGTGTGAATCATTAGTTACTTTACTTTACATCTAGCATGTGTATCTGATTTGTTAAATGTGAAATGCCATGATTTTTCTGTTATATGTCTGGTACCTCATTGAGCGCAAGCTCACCCCTTTCTGTTCCTTTTGTTTTCCTTACAGGAACCTCTTTTGGAAATCATGATTTTGAAAAGCGAGTTGAGCTAGTTAGATAATCTTTTGTTCTTTTGTATAGCTCCTCGAGGGGAAACAAACTCTAAATGTACTTCGTTTCACTGGTTCCATCTGAATTGTAAACCTAGCGACATGTATATATGAAAATGTTTTTTTTTTTCCATGTGATTTTGGTAAGTTACTGTTAAGCTTGGCGGTTTTCAATCATTCAATTCTTTTGGATCCTATCTCGTGTAATATCGGATTTGTGTGATTCGACTCCGTAGTCCTGGCGAGAGCTGGGCAGGCGGTCCGCCGAACCCTTTGGTTCGCCTTAGGGTAAGGTGGAGCTGTCACAGGTGGTATCAGAGCCATATGCCGACGGTTGGGACTCTACGTCCTTTTACTGGAAAAGCCCTGAGCCTCTCGTTCGTGAAGAGTCACGAAGCGAAACTCTCCGTAGGGGATGCCCGCGTGCGGGTGGCAAGCTGATAGGTACCTTGTGATGTGACCCTGAGAACTGTCACAGGTGGTATCAGAGCCTGTTTCGCGTGGTCTCTGCGCGGAGTGAGCCTGGACTAAGTGGTGAATAGGTATGAAGGATTAAGTGCTCGTTCGAGCCTAAGCTCTAAATTGTGAATGTTATAGGTCTTAACTTTTCTTGTGGTATCTGAGCATCATAGATCGGTACGTCTGGTGGGAATTTCGATTGTAGATGGTTTTCTCTTGGGACTGGCCAGCTCGAGATGTGAACTATCTTATTTCGGATTCTTGTGCCTGAGTACTCCAGAGTTGAGGCGGTGTTCGTAGGTGAGAGTTGCATTTTGGGAACATGAATAGGCTTTGTTCGACTGGAATGAGTACAAGAGGTTAATGGATATTTCATTTGGATAATAGGTGATGTGAGAGACCGGACGGGGTTATTTTAGCAAGGTTTGGGACGATATATCCCTTTTCTTTTGATTCGCTCGTATGTTGTTACCACATGCCGTCGGTTGTATAATTGTGTATATGAATAATTGCCTAATTTGATACGTATTTGTATATTTGATCATTTGTTTCCTTGATATGTGGAATGTTATGTGCATATATGTTTATTTGTGTAATTGGTGGTCTCAATTTTAGATACTTTAGTCAATTTCCTATTGCTATGTTTATTTACTAAAATATCTTTGGGGGGAAAAAAAAAAGGAGAGGAAAAAAAAAATATATATATATATATGTAAGAAAGACGGAAACACGGATGTGGTCGTGGCCGTGGAGCTAAGCGAGGCCAAGAATCAAGAGAAGAAAGGGAAACAATAGCTGGACAAGGACCGAGAATGCCACTTGTACTTAGGAATGTATTATGACCCATTGTTTTGCCGACAGGCTAGCCTTCGAGTTCCAGCAACTCCGTAAGATGACACACTGGGTTGATCCATATCAAGAAATTTCGGTTCTCCGAGACGAAATAGAGGTTCAAAGGAGGCTAACCGAGTACTGGGAAGGGCGATGGAAGCAAGAGTATTCGGAGAAACTTGAGCTTTTACACCAAAACATGGAGCTAAAGAGGAAATACGAAGAGATTTCCAAGGAGACCGTAGCAATGGCACAAGGTAATACTTTTATAGGGATTCCAGAGGAAGTTCAAAAGATAGGAATTGCAAGGCCACAACTGAAGATCTTCCATGCAAAGAAAAAGGGTAAAGCTGGAAGGCCATTTGCTAAGAGGGGCCGTGGATCGGGTGGTGTGACAAATTGTAGTTATTGTAGAAAATCCAATCATACTGAAGTAGATTGTTGGTTAAAGGGGAGGAGATGTCTGTGTTGTGGGAGCGCCGAGCATCTGATTGCTAATTGCCCGGGTTTAGTGCCCGAAAAGAAGGGAACCCAGCAGCCAACCAAGACCGACCCTGGACCGTCAAGTGGAGAAGGGACTGGGATGAAGAACCTCGTTTCTTCTGACTCTGACGACGAAGAAGGTACAGGCCATTGGTTATTTTAAATTTGGAAGGTAAAATTTCGAGGGCGAAATTCTTTTAAGGGGGAGAGAGTGTGAGAACCCGTAATTTGCATTTTCTCGGTTTTCGCATTTTTCATGGCTTGTTTTCTGCACTTTCTGTATCCGAAAAATTTTCTAGATAAATTTTATGAGTAAATATAGTTTTTAGAGGATTTTTCTAGTATCGAATAGATTTTGAGAAACTAAGAGCGTATTTTGGACGTGGGACCCACTAGTGCGAAAAGTTCGGAAAATTTCGGCCAATTAGGTTGAGTTTCGGATACTGGTTGAAATTTATCGGGTGTTAAGAGAAAAGTAGAGGATGAGATGTGATTGATGTGAGAGAAACTTAAAGGATAGAAATGCTTTAAATGTAGTGACAAGTGTCACTTGGTGAGTGGTGGCACTTGTAGGACAACTATTCATTTTCTTGACTTTTTGACCAATTGCTTAAATATCTCAAAAATCACACAAAATTCATTCTTGTCTTCAACTTCTTGGCCGGCTCTCTCTCTAGGAAAAGAAAGAAAACTTCTCCAATTTTCAAGCTTCCATCTAGTGCAAATCATCCAAACCAAGTGCTTAAATTTGTTTCTACTCCATAAAATCCCTCCATTTGGTGCTAGTAAGTGTTTTGTGGAAGTGTCCAAGGAAGCTAAGGTGTCCTACAACTCTCCCTCTCTTGTGTTCTAGGTAAGTGGTGATTGAACTTCCTCCTACACCTAATGAAGCTTAAGTTGTGCTTAGTGGTAGCTAAAGTGCTGAAATTTGTGGTTTATTTCTTGGTTTGAGATAAATTGATGAGGTTTTCAATTTAATGGTGTATTTTCTGGTTTAATGTGATAATGATGCTGTGGTTATCTATGATGGTTGGTAATGCAGGGTAATGACTCTAGTAGGTGTACATGATTGGTAATTGCAAGCAATTTTGGGTTTGGAAGGAATTTGAGAAAGTTAGGGTTTTATATCCCCAATTCTGTCCGGTTTTGTATCTCATGGTTAGAGTCCGAATTGGCCTTGGCTTAAAACATTAAAGTTGTAGGTATTGATGTGTTAGAGGTTCCTACAAAATTTCAGGTCAATCGGAGTAGTGTAGAATGAGTTAAGCCGAAATTACTATTGCTGTTCTGGGTTCATCAGGATGGCCGAACTGCGCCTGTAATCGGCTATTTTGACTGGAATTGCTTTCGATTTGGTTGTTGAGGTCTTCTGATGAAATGTATCTTGATGTCTTAGCTACCGCCTGCCTTTGGAATCAATGAATTTGGACTTGTACAGACTGAGTTGGACTAATTACAGCATAGTGTAATTTGTAAACCTGCAATTAAGGTTCTGGTTTGGTATTTTGCATATTTGACCTAGTTGTGCTAGGATTTGGACTGAGTGTCCTTCTACATTGTTGTATCCCTGTCTTTTGGCTTCGAAATGGTGGGTCTTGCACCCTCATCCGACAATCGTAGTGTCTTTGGTGCCAAAACCGCAACATGACGTCAAAAACTGTTTTCTTGGGTTAAAGCTTATTTCCATTTCCGGATTTTTCTGGTTTCCTTTAATGCTTATATATTCTTATGGAACCTTATTTTGGTAATACTTGGCCTTGGTTTATGACTTGTAAACGAATCTTATTGTGTTTATTTGAATAGTTTTAAGGCTTGTTTTCATTCCGATCATTTCCTAGCTAACTTTTGTACTTGTACTACTTTGAGCCTAGTGAACGGCTTTTGGGAAATGAGATGACTTTTGTGTGAGATGTTGGGACTGATTAGAGGTAATAGTGAAGCCTTAAGGGCTGGAAAAGTAAGAAATTTAGGGGAAGTGCTGCCCGATTTTCTAGGCCGTTTGGTTCCTTTAAGTTGGATTTGCCTTTTGGTAGAAATGAAAGGCTTTTGGGCTGTTTGCGCCTAAGTCTTCATGTTACCTTTTTGTTTCCAAGAAAATCATGTTTTTGCACCCTTGCATTAGTATTTATTTGGCAAGGCATACGACGTGTAGTCGAGCCTCACTTGTGCATTCCGTTTGCTCGATTTGGATATGAAACCTTCAATTGGTTTATTTTGATTATTTTAGGGTTTCTTGGCGATTAAGGCCAATCTGAAGTGAAAACTTTTGAAGTTGAGCCTGTGAGTGTACCACTCCCCTCCATTGCTGTTTAACTTGATTTCTGCTCTGCAATCTGTTTAATTTGTTTGAGACGAGAGTGTACTTTATCACACTCGTTCTCTTGTCTGTTCATATGCCAATTTACCATGCAAAATTTGAATCTGTTATCTGTGTCTGCATCTGTTCGGATTTCTATGACCTATGAGCTCAATCCTGTGGCTAAGTTATTCGAGTCGGGCCGGCAAGGGCCTGGACGATTAGATAACGAACCACGGTAGTCTGTTCGGGGATTTTGGGTATTGAGACCCTTGATTCCGGGTATACTCGAGTATTACCATTTCTGTTCGTTTGCGGTGAGCGGGCCCGGTAAAGGGGTGTTTGGTGAACGGGATTCGGTGTAAAGAGGGGTCTACGGACGTTGGTTCTATATACGTTGGCGGAGTGTCAACTTCGATCAAGCTTCGGTGACGCAAATGGGAATTTGGCTCCTGAGAGCCACCTGTATCCTTTCTGTGTGAATCATTAGTTACTTTACTTTACATCTAGCATGTGTATCTGATTTGTTAAATGTGAAATGCCATGATTTTTCTGTTATATGTCTGGTACCTCATTGAGCGCAAGCTCACCCCTTTCTGTTCCTTTTGTTTTCCTTACAGGAACCTCTTTTGGAAATCATGATTTTGAAAAGCGAGTTGAGCTAGTTAGATAATCTTTTGTTCTTTTGTATAGCTCCTCGAGGGGAAACAAACTCTAAATGTACTTCGTTTCACTGGTTCCATCTGAATTGTAAACCTAGCGACATGTATATATGAAAATGTTTTTTTTTTTCCATGTGATTTTGGTAAGTTACTGTTAAGCTTGGCGGTTTTCAATCATTCAATTCTTTTGGATCCTATCTCGTGTAATATCGGATTTGTGTGATTCGACTCCGTAGTCCTGGCGAGAGCTGGGCAGGCGGTCCGCCGAACCCTTTGGTTCGCCTTAGGGTAAGGTGGAGCTGTCACAGGTGGTATCAGAGCCATATGCCGACGGTTGGGACTCTACGTCCTTTTACTGGAAAAGCCCTGAGCCTCTCGTTCGTGAAGAGTCACGAAGCGAAACTCTCCGTAGGGGATGCCCGCGTGCGGGTGGCAAGCTGATAGGTACCTTGTGATGTGACCCTGAGAACTGTCACAGGTGGTATCAGAGCCTGTTTCGCGTGGTCTCTGCGCGGAGTGAGCCTGGACTAAGTGGTGAATAGGTATGAAGGATTAAGTGCTCGTTCGAGCCTAAGCTCTAAATTGTGAATGTTATAGGTCTTAACTTTTCTTGTGGTATCTGAGCATCATAGATCGGTACGTCTGGTGGGAATTTCGATTGTAGATGGTTTTCTCTTGGGACTGGCCAGCTCGAGATGTGAACTATCTTATTTCGGATTCTTGTGCCTGAGTACTCCAGAGTTGAGGCGGTGTTCGTAGGTGAGAGTTGCATTTTGGGAACATGAATAGGCTTTGTTCGACTGGAATGAGTACAAGAGGTTAATGGATATTTCATTTGGATAATAGGTGATGTGAGAGACCGGACGGGGTTATTTTAGCAAGGTTTGGGACGATATATCCCTTTTCTTTTGATTCGCTCGTATGTTGTTACCACATGCCGTCGGTTGTATAATTGTGTATATGAATAATTGCCTAATTTGATACGTATTTGTATATTTGATCATTTGTTTCCTTGATATGTGGAATGTTATGTGCATATATGTTTATTTGTGTAATTGGTGGTCTCAATTTTAGATACTTTAGTCAATTTCCTATTGCTATGTTTATTTACTAAAATATCTTTGGGGGGAAAAAAAAAAGGAGAGGAAAAAAAAAATATATATATATATATGTAAGAAAGACGGAAACACGGATGTGGTCGTGGCCGTGGAGCTAAGCGAGGCCAAGAATCAAGAGAAGAAAGGGAAACAATAGCTGGACAAGGACCGAGAATGCCACTTGTACTTAGGAATGTATTATGACCCATTGTTTTGCCGACAGGCTAGCCTTCGAGTTCCAGCAACTCCGTAAGATGACACACTGGGTTGATCCATATCAAGAAATTTCGGTTCTCCGAGACGAAATAGAGGTTCAAAGGAGGCTAACCGAGTACTGGGAAGGGCGATGGAAGCAAGAGTATTCGGAGAAACTTGAGCTTTTACACCAAAACATGGAGCTAAAGAGGAAATACGAAGAGATTTCCAAGGAGACCGTAGCAATGGCACAAGGTAATACTTTTATAGGGATTCCAGAGGAAGTTCAAAAGATAGGAATTGCAAGGCCACAACTGAAGATCTTCCATGCAAAGAAAAAGGGTAAAGCTGGAAGGCCATTTGCTAAGAGGGGCCGTGGATCGGGTGGTGTGACAAATTGTAGTTATTGTAGAAAATCCAATCATACTGAAGTAGATTGTTGGTTAAAGGGGAGGAGATGTCTGTGTTGTGGGAGCGCCGAGCATCTGATTGCTAATTGCCCGGGTTTAGTGCCCGAAAAGAAGGGAACCCAGCAGCCAACCAAGACCGACCCTGGACCGTCAAGTGGAGAAGGGACTGGGATGAAGAACCTCGTTTCTTCTGACTCTGACGACGAAGAAGGTACAGGCCATTGGTTATTTTAAATTTGGAAGGTAAAATTTCGAGGGCGAAATTCTTTTAAGGGGGAGAGAGTGTGAGAACCCGTAATTTGCATTTTCTCGGTTTTCGCATTTTTCATGGCTTGTTTTCTGCACTTTCTGTATCCGAAAAATTTTCTAGATAAATTTTATGAGTAAATATAGTTTTTAGAGGATTTTTCTAGTATCGAATAGATTTTGAGAAACTAAGAGCGTATTTTGGACGTGGGACCCACTAGTGCGAAAAGTTCGGAAAATTTCGGCCAATTAGGTTGAGTTTCGGATACTGGTTGAAATTTATCGGGTGTTAAGAGAAAAGTAGAGGATGAGATGTGATTGATGTGAGAGAAACTTAAAGGATAGAAATGCTTTAAATGTAGTGACAAGTGTCACTTGGTGAGTGGTGGCACTTGTAGGACAACTATTCATTTTCTTGACTTTTTGACCAATTGCTTAAATATCTCAAAAATCACACAAAATTCATTCTTGTCTTCAACTTCTTGGCCGGCTCTCTCTCTAGGAAAAGAAAGAAAACTTCTCCAATTTTCAAGCTTCCATCTAGTGCAAATCATCCAAACCAAGTGCTTAAATTTGTTTCTACTCCATAAAATCCCTCCATTTGGTGCTAGTAAGTGTTTTGTGGAAGTGTCCAAGGAAGCTAAGGTGTCCTACAACTCTCCCTCTCTTGTGTTCTAGGTAAGTGGTGATTGAACTTCCTCCTACACCTAATGAAGCTTAAGTTGTGCTTAGTGGTAGCTAAAGTGCTGAAATTTGTGGTTTATTTCTTGGTTTGAGATAAATTGATGAGGTTTTCAATTTAATGGTGTATTTTCTGGTTTAATGTGATAATGATGCTGTGGTTATCTATGATGGTTGGTAATGCAGGGTAATGACTCTAGTAGGTGTACATGATTGGTAATTGCAAGCAATTTTGGGTTTGGAAGGAATTTGAGAAAGTTAGGGTTTTATATCCCCAATTCTGTCCGGTTTTGTATCTCATGGTTAGAGTCCGAATTGGCCTTGGCTTAAAACATTAAAGTTGTAGGTATTGATGTGTTAGAGGTTCCTACAAAATTTCAGGTCAATCGGAGTAGTGTAGAATGAGTTAAGCCGAAATTACTATTGCTGTTCTGGGTTCATCAGGATGGCCGAACTGCGCCTGTAATCGGCTATTTTGACTGGAATTGCTTTCGATTTGGTTGTTGAGGTCTTCTGATGAAATGTATCTTGATGTCTTAGCTACCGCCTGCCTTTGGAATCAATGAATTTGGACTTGTACAGACTGAGTTGGACTAATTACAGCATAGTGTAATTTGTAAACCTGCAATTAAGGTTCTGGTTTGGTATTTTGCATATTTGACCTAGTTGTGCTAGGATTTGGACTGAGTGTCCTTCTACATTGTTGTAGCCCTGTCTTTTGGCTTCGAAATGGTGGGTCTTGCACCCTCATCCGACAATCGTAGTGTCTTTGGTGCCAAAACCGCAACATGACGTCAAAAACTGTTTTCTTGGGTTAAAGCTTATTTCCATTTCCGGATTTTTCTGGTTTCCTTTAATGCTTATATATTCTTATGGAACCTTATTTTGGTAATACTTGGCCTTGGTTTATGACTTGTAAACGAATCTTATTGTGTTTATTTGAATAGTTTTAAGGCTTGTTTTCATTCCGATCATTTCCTAGCTAACTTTTGTACTTGTACTACTTTGAGCCTAGTGAACGGCTTTTGGGAAATGAGATGACTTTTGTGTGAGATGTTGGGACTGATTTGAGGTAATAGTGAAGCCTTAAGGGCTGGAAAAGTAAGAAATTTAGGGGAAGTGCTGCCCGATTTTCTAGGCCGTTTGGTTCCTTTAAGTTGGATTTGCCTTTTGGTAGAAATGAAAGGCTTTTGGGCTGTTTGCGCCTAAGTCTTCATGTTACCTTTTTGTTTCCAAGAAAATCATGTTTTTGCACCCTTGCATTAGTATTTATTTGGCAAGGCATACGACGTGTAGTCGAGCCTCACTTGTGCATTCCGTTTGCTCGATTTGGATATGAAACCTTCAATTGGTTTATTTTGATTATTTTAGGGTTTCTTGGCGATTAAGGCCAATCTGAAGTGAAAACTTTTGAAGTTGAGCCTGTGAGTGTACCACTCCCCTCCATTGCTGTTTAACTTGATTTCTGCTCTGCAATCTGTTTAATTTGTTTGAGACGAGAGTGTACTTTATCACACTCGTTCTCTTGTCTGTTCATATGCCAATTTACCATGCAAAATTTGAATCTGTTATCTGTGTCTGCATCTGTTCGGATTTCTATGACCTATGAGCTCAATCCTGTGGCTAAGTTATTCGAGTCGGGCCGGCAAGGGCCTGGACGATTAGATAACGAACCACGGTAGTCTGTTCGGGGATTTTGGGTATTGAGACCCTTGATTCCGGGTATACTCGAGTATTACCATTTCTGTTCGTTTGCGGTGAGCGGGCCCGGTAAAGGGGTGTTTGGTGAACGGGATTCGGTGTAAAGAGGGGTCTACGGACGTTGGTTCTATATACGTTGGCGGAGTGTCAACTTCGATCAAGCTTCGGTGACGCAAATGGGAATTTGGCTCCTGAGAGCCACCTGTATCCTTTCTGTGTGAATCATTAGTTACTTTACTTTACATCTAGCATGTGTATCTGATTTGTTAAATGTGAAATGCCATGATTTTTCTGTTATATGTCTGGTACCTCATTGAGCGCAAGCTCACCCCTTTCTGTTCCTTTTGTTTTCCTTACAGGAACCTCTTTTGGAAATCATGATTTTGAAAAGCGAGTTGAGCTAGTTAGATAATCTTTTGTTCTTTTGTATAGCTCCTCGAGGGGAAACAAACTCTAAATGTACTTCGTTTCACTGGTTCCATCTGAATTGTAAACCTAGCGACATGTATATATGAAAATGTTTTTTTTTTCCATGTGATTTTGGTAAGTTACTGTTAAGCTTGGCGGTTTTCAATCATTCAATTCTTTTGGATCCTATCTCGTGTAATATCGGATTTGTGTGATTCGACTCCGTAGTCCTGGCGAGAGCTGGGCAGGCGGTCCGCCGAACCCTTTGGTTCGCCTTAGGGTAAGGTGGAGCTGTCACAGGTGGTATCAGAGCCATATGCCGACGGTTGGGACTCTACGTCCTTTTACTGGAAAAGCCCTGAGCCTCTCGTTCGTGAAGAGTCACGAAGCGAAACTCTCCGTAGGGGATGCCCGCGTGCGGGTGGCAAGCTGATAGGTACCTTGTGATGTGACCCTGAGAACTGTCACAGGTGGTATCAGAGCCTGTTTCGCGTGGTCTCTGCGCGGAGTGAGCCTGGACTAAGTGGTGAATAGGTATGAAGGATTAAGTGCTCGTTCGAGCCTAAGCTCTAAATTGTGAATGTTATAGGTCTTAACTTTTCTTGTGGTATCTGAGCATCATAGATCGGTACGTCTGGTGGGAATTTCGATTGTAGATGGTTTTCTCTTGGGACTGGCCAGCTCGAGATGTGAACTATCTTATTTCGGATTCTTGTGCCTGAGTACTCCAGAGTTGAGGCGGTGTTCGTAGGTGAGAGTTGCATTTTGGGAACATGAATAGGCTTTGTTCGACTGGAATGAGTACAAGAGGTTAATGGATATTTCATTTGGATAATAGGTGATGTGAGAGACCGGACGGGGTTATTTTAGCAAGGTTTGGGACGATATATCCCTTTTCTTTTGATTCGCTCGTATGTTGTTACCACATGCCGTCGGTTGTATAATTGTGTATATGAATAATTGCCTAATTTGATACGTATTTGTATATTTGATCATTTGTTTCCTTGATATGTGGAATGTTATGTGCATATATGTTTATTTGTGTAATTGGTGGTCTCAATTTTAGATACTTTAGTCAATTTCCTATTGCTATGTTTATTTACTAAAATATCTTTGGGGGGAAAAAAAAAAGGAGAGGAAAAAAAAAATATATATATATATATGTAAGAAAGACGGAAACACGGATGTGGTCGTGGCCGTGGAGCTAAGCGAGGCCAAGAATCAAGAGAAGAAAGGGAAACAATAGCTGGACAAGGACCGAGAATGCCACTTGTACTTAGGAATGTATTATGACCCATTGTTTTGCCGACAGGCTAGCCTTCGAGTTCCAGCAACTCCGTAAGATGACACACTGGGTTGATCCATATCAAGAAATTTCGGTTCTCCGAGACGAAATAGAGGTTCAAAGGAGGCTAACCGAGTACTGGGAAGGGCGATGGAAGCAAGAGTATTCGGAGAAACTTGAGCTTTTACACCAAAACATGGAGCTAAAGAGGAAATACGAAGAGATTTCCAAGGAGACCGTAGCAATGGCACAAGGTAATACTTTTATAGGGATTCCAGAGGAAGTTCAAAAGATAGGAATTGCAAGGCCACAACTGAAGATCTTCCATGCAAAGAAAAAGGGTAAAGCTGGAAGGCCATTTGCTAAGAGGGGCCGTGGATCGGGTGGTGTGACAAATTGTAGTTATTGTAGAAAATCCAATCATACTGAAGTAGATTGTTGGTTAAAGGGGAGGAGATGTCTGTGTTGTGGGAGCGCCGAGCATCTGATTGCTAATTGCCCGGGTTTAGTGCCCGAAAAGAAGGGAACCCAGCAGCCAACCAAGACCGACCCTGGACCGTCAAGTGGAGAAGGGACTGGGATGAAGAACCTCGTTTCTTCTGACTCTGACGACGAAGAAGGTACAGGCCATTGGTTATTTTAAATTTGGAAGGTAAAATTTCGAGGGCGAAATTCTTTTAAGGGGGAGAGAGTGTGAGAACCCGTAATTTGCATTTTCTCGGTTTTCGCATTTTTCATGGCTTGTTTTCTGCACTTTCTGTATCCGAAAAATTTTCTAGATAAATTTTATGAGTAAATATAGTTTTTAGAGGATTTTTCTAGTATCGAATAGATTTTGAGAAACTAAGAGCGTATTTTGGACGTGGGACCCACTAGTGCGAAAAGTTCGGAAAATTTCGGCCAATTAGGTTGAGTTTCGGATACTGGTTGAAATTTATCGGGTGTTAAGAGAAAAGTAGAGGATGAGATGTGATTGATGTGAGAGAAACTTAAAGGATAGAAATGCTTTAAATGTAGTGACAAGTGTCACTTGGTGAGTGGTGGCACTTGTAGGACAACTATTCATTTTCTTGACTTTTTGACCAATTGCTTAAATATCTCAAAAATCACACAAAATTCATTCTTGTCTTCAACTTCTTGGCCGGCTCTCTCTCTAGGAAAAGAAAGAAAACTTCTCCAATTTTCAAGCTTCCATCTAGTGCAAATCATCCAAACCAAGTGCTTAAATTTGTTTCTACTCCATAAAATCCCTCCATTTGGTGCTAGTAAGTGTTTTGTGGAAGTGTCCAAGGAAGCTAAGGTGTCCTACAACTCTCCCTCTCTTGTGTTCTAGGTAAGTGGTGATTGAACTTCCTCCTACACCTAATGAAGCTTAAGTTGTGCTTAGTGGTAGCTAAAGTGCTGAAATTTGTGGTTTATTTCTTGGTTTGAGATAAATTGATGAGGTTTTCAATTTAATGGTGTATTTTCTGGTTTAATGTGATAATGATGCTGTGGTTATCTATGATGGTTGGTAATGCAGGGTAATGACTCTAGTAGGTGTACATGATTGGTAATTGCAAGCAATTTTGGGTTTGGAAGGAATTTGAGAAAGTTAGGGTTTTATATCCCCAATTCTGTCCGGTTTTGTATCTCATGGTTAGAGTCCGAATTGGCCTTGGCTTAAAACATTAAAGTTGTAGGTATTGATGTGTTAGAGGTTCCTACAAAATTTCAGGTCAATCGGAGTAGTGTAGAATGAGTTAAGCCGAAATTACTATTGCTGTTCTGGGTTCATCAGGATGGCCGAACTGCGCCTGTAATCGGCTATTTTGACTGGAATTGCTTTCGATTTGGTTGTTGAGGTCTTCTGATGAAATGTATCTTGATGTCTTAGCTACCGCCTGCCTTTGGAATCAATGAATTTGGACTTGTACAGACTGAGTTGGACTAATTACAGCATAGTGTAATTTGTAAACCTGCAATTAAGGTTCTGGTTTGGTATTTTGCATATTTGACCTAGTTGTGCTAGGATTTGGACTGAGTGTCCTTCTACATTGTTGTAGCCCTGTCTTTTGGCTTCGAAATGGTGGGTCTTGCACCCTCATCCGACAATCGTAGTGTCTTTGGTGCCAAAACCGCAACATGACGTCAAAAACTGTTTTCTTGGGTTAAAGCTTATTTCCATTTCCGGATTTTTCTGGTTTCCTTTAATGCTTATATATTCTTATGGAACCTTATTTTGGTAATACTTGGCCTTGGTTTATGACTTGTAAACGAATCTTATTGTGTTTATTTGAATAGTTTTAAGGCTTGTTTTCATTCCGATCATTTCCTAGCTAACTTTTGTACTTGTACTACTTTGAGCCTAGTGAACGGCTTTTGGGAAATGAGATGACTTTTGTGTGAGATGTTGGGACTGATTAGAGGTAATAGTGAAGCCTTAAGGGCTGGAAAAGTAAGAAATTTAGGGGAAGTGCTGCCCGATTTTCTAGGCCGTTTGGTTCCTTTAAGTTGGATTTGCCTTTTGGTAGAAATGAAAGGCTTTTGGGCTGTTTGCGCCTAAGTCTTCATGTTACCTTTTTGTTTCCAAGAAAATCATGTTTTTGCACCCTTGCATTAGTATTTATTTGGCAAGGCATACGACGTGTAGTCGAGCCTCACTTGTGCATTCCGTTTGCTCGATTTGGATATGAAACCTTCAATTGGTTTATTTTGATTATTTTAGGGTTTCTTGGCGATTAAGGCCAATCTGAAGTGAAAACTTTTGAAGTTGAGCCTGTGAGTGTACCACTCCCCTCCATTGCTGTTTAACTTGATTTCTGCTCTGCAATCTGTTTAATTTGTTTGAGACGAGAGTGTACTTTATCACACTCGTTCTCTTGTCTGTTCATATGCCAATTTACCATGCAAAATTTGAATCTGTTATCTGTGTCTGCATCTGTTCGGATTTCTATGACCTATGAGCTCAATCCTGTGGCTAAGTTATTCGAGTCGGGCCGGCAAGGGCCTGGACGATTAGATAACGAACCACGGTAGTCTGTTCGGGGATTTTGGGTATTGAGACCCTTGATTCCGGGTATACTCGAGTATTACCATTTCTGTTCGTTTGCGGTGAGCGGGCCCGGTAAAGGGGTGTTTGGTGAACGGGATTCGGTGTAAAGAGGGGTCTACGGACGTTGGTTCTATATACGTTGGCGGAGTGTCAACTTCGATCAAGCTTCGGTGACGCAAATGGGAATTTGGCTCCTGAGAGCCACCTGTATCCTTTCTGTGTGAATCATTAGTTACTTTACTTTACATCTAGCATGTGTATCTGATTTGTTAAATGTGAAATGCCATGATTTTTCTGTTATATGTCTGGTACCTCATTGAGCGCAAGCTCACCCCTTTCTGTTCCTTTTGTTTTCCTTACAGGAACCTCTTTTGGAAATCATGATTTTGAAAAGCGAGTTGAGCTAGTTAGATAATCTTTTGTTCTTTTGTATAGCTCCTCGAGGGGAAACAAACTCTAAATGTACTTCGTTTCACTGGTTCCATCTGAATTGTAAACCTAGCGACATGTATATATGAAAATGTTTTTTTTTTCCATGTGATTTTGGTAAGTTACTGTTAAGCTTGGCGGTTTTCAATCATTCAATTCTTTTGGATCCTATCTCGTGTAATATCGGATTTGTGTGATTCGACTCCGTAGTCCTGGCGAGAGCTGGGCAGGCGGTCCGCCGAACCCTTTGGTTCGCCTTAGGGTAAGGTGGAGCTGTCACAGGTGGTATCAGAGCCATATGCCGACGGTTGGGACTCTACGTCCTTTTACTGGAAAAGCCCTGAGCCTCTCGTTCGTGAAGAGTCACGAAGCGAAACTCTCCGTAGGGGATGCCCGCGTGCGGGTGGCAAGCTGATAGGTACCTTGTGATGTGACCCTGAGAACTGTCACAGGTGGTATCAGAGCCTGTTTCGCGTGGTCTCTGCGCGGAGTGAGCCTGGACTAAGTGGTGAATAGGTATGAAGGATTAAGTGCTCGTTCGAGCCTAAGCTCTAAATTGTGAATGTTATAGGTCTTAACTTTTCTTGTGGTATCTGAGCATCATAGATCGGTACGTCTGGTGGGAATTTCGATTGTAGATGGTTTTCTCTTGGGACTGGCCAGCTCGAGATGTGAACTATCTTATTTCGGATTCTTGTGCCTGAGTACTCCAGAGTTGAGGCGGTGTTCGTAGGTGAGAGTTGCATTTTGGGAACATGAATAGGCTTTGTTCGACTGGAATGAGTACAAGAGGTTAATGGATATTTCATTTGGATAATAGGTGATGTGAGAGACCGGACGGGGTTATTTTAGCAAGGTTTGGGACGATATATCCCTTTTCTTTTGATTCGCTCGTATGTTGTTACCACATGCCGTCGGTTGTATAATTGTGTATATGAATAATTGCCTAATTTGATACGTATTTGTATATTTGATCATTTGTTTCCTTGATATGTGGAATGTTATGTGCATATATGTTTATTTGTGTAATTGGTGGTCTCAATTTTAGATACTTTAGTCAATTTCCTATTGCTATGTTTATTTACTAAAATATCTTTGGGGGGAAAAAAAAAAGGAGAGGAAAAAAAAAATATATATATATATATGTAAGAAAGACGGAAACACGGATGTGGTCGTGGCCGTGGAGCTAAGCGAGGCCAAGAATCAAGAGAAGAAAGGGAAACAATAGCTGGACAAGGACCGAGAATGCCACTTGTACTTAGGAATGTATTATGACCCATTGTTTTGCCGACAGGCTAGCCTTCGAGTTCCAGCAACTCCGTAAGATGACACACTGGGTTGATCCATATCAAGAAATTTCGGTTCTCCGAGACGAAATAGAGGTTCAAAGGAGGCTAACCGAGTACTGGGAAGGGCGATGGAAGCAAGAGTATTCGGAGAAACTTGAGCTTTTACACCAAAACATGGAGCTAAAGAGGAAATACGAAGAGATTTCCAAGGAGACCGTAGCAATGGCACAAGGTAATACTTTTATAGGGATTCCAGAGGAAGTTCAAAAGATAGGAATTGCAAGGCCACAACTGAAGATCTTCCATGCAAAGAAAAAGGGTAAAGCTGGAAGGCCATTTGCTAAGAGGGGCCGTGGATCGGGTGGTGTGACAAATTGTAGTTATTGTAGAAAATCCAATCATACTGAAGTAGATTGTTGGTTAAAGGGGAGGAGATGTCTGTGTTGTGGGAGCGCCGAGCATCTGATTGCTAATTGCCCGGGTTTAGTGCCCGAAAAGAAGGGAACCCAGCAGCCAACCAAGACCGACCCTGGACCGTCAAGTGGAGAAGGGACTGGGATGAAGAACCTCGTTTCTTCTGACTCTGACGACGAAGAAGGTACAGGCCATTGGTTATTTTAAATTTGGAAGGTAAAATTTCGAGGGCGAAATTCTTTTAAGGGGGAGAGAGTGTGAGAACCCGTAATTTGCATTTTCTCGGTTTTCGCATTTTTCATGGCTTGTTTTCTGCACTTTCTGTATCCGAAAAATTTTCTAGATAAATTTTATGAGTAAATATAGTTTTTAGAGGATTTTTCTAGTATCGAATAGATTTTGAGAAACTAAGAGCGTATTTTGGACGTGGGACCCACTAGTGCGAAAAGTTCGGAAAATTTCGGCCAATTAGGTTGAGTTTCGGATACTGGTTGAAATTTATCGGGTGTTAAGAGAAAAGTAGAGGATGAGATGTGATTGATGTGAGAGAAACTTAAAGGATAGAAATGCTTTAAATGTAGTGACAAGTGTCACTTGGTGAGTGGTGGCACTTGTAGGACAACTATTCATTTTCTTGACTTTTTGACCAATTGCTTAAATATCTCAAAAATCACACAAAATTCATTCTTGTCTTCAACTTCTTGGCCGGCTCTCTCTCTAGGAAAAGAAAGAAAACTTCTCCAATTTTCAAGCTTCCATCTAGTGCAAATCATCCAAACCAAGTGCTTAAATTTGTTTCTACTCCATAAAATCCCTCCATTTGGTGCTAGTAAGTGTTTTGTGGAAGTGTCCAAGGAAGCTAAGGTGTCCTACAACTCTCCCTCTCTTGTGTTCTAGGTAAGTGGTGATTGAACTTCCTCCTACACCTAATGAAGCTTAAGTTGTGCTTAGTGGTAGCTAAAGTGCTGAAATTTGTGGTTTATTTCTTGGTTTGAGATAAATTGATGAGGTTTTCAATTTAATGGTGTATTTTCTGGTTTAATGTGATAATGATGCTGTGGTTATCTATGATGGTTGGTAATGCAGGGTAATGACTCTAGTAGGTGTACATGATTGGTAATTGCAAGCAATTTTGGGTTTGGAAGGAATTTGAGAAAGTTAGGGTTTTATATCCCCAATTCTGTCCGGTTTTGTATCTCATGGTTAGAGTCCGAATTGGCCTTGGCTTAAAACATTAAAGTTGTAGGTATTGATGTGTTAGAGGTTCCTACAAAATTTCAGGTCAATCGGAGTAGTGTAGAATGAGTTAAGCCGAAATTACTATTGCTGTTCTGGGTTCATCAGGATGGCCGAACTGCGCCTGTAATCGGCTATTTTGACTGGAATTGCTTTCGATTTGGTTGTTGAGGTCTTCTGATGAAATGTATCTTGATGTCTTAGCTACCGCCTGCCTTTGGAATCAATGAATTTGGACTTGTACAGACTGAGTTGGACTAATTACAGCATAGTGTAATTTGTAAACCTGCAATTAAGGTTCTGGTTTGGTATTTTGCATATTTGACCTAGTTGTGCTAGGATTTGGACTGAGTGTCCTTCTACATTGTTGTAGCCCTGTCTTTTGGCTTCGAAATGGTGGGTCTTGCACCCTCATCCGACAATCGTAGTGTCTTTGGTGCCAAAACCGCAACATGACGTCAAAAACTGTTTTCTTGGGTTAAAGCTTATTTCCATTTCCGGATTTTTCTGGTTTCCTTTAATGCTTATATATTCTTATGGAACCTTATTTTGGTAATACTTGGCCTTGGTTTATGACTTGTAAACGAATCTTATTGTGTTTATTTGAATAGTTTTAAGGCTTGTTTTCATTCCGATCATTTCCTAGCTAACTTTTGTACTTGTACTACTTTGAGCCTAGTGAACGGCTTTTGGGAAATGAGATGACTTTTGTGTGAGATGTTGGGACTGATTTGAGGTAATAGTGAAGCCTTAAGGGCTGGAAAAGTAAGAAATTTAGGGGAAGTGCTGCCCGATTTTCTAGGCCGTTTGGTTCCTTTAAGTTGGATTTGCCTTTTGGTAGAAATGAAAGGCTTTTGGGCTGTTTGCGCCTAAGTCTTCATGTTACCTTTTTGTTTCCAAGAAAATCATGTTTTTGCACCCTTGCATTAGTATTTATTTGGCAAGGCATACGACGTGTAGTCGAGCCTCACTTGTGCATTCCGTTTGCTCGATTTGGATATGAAACCTTCAATTGGTTTATTTTGATTATTTTAGGGTTTCTTGGCGATTAAGGCCAATCTGAAGTGAAAACTTTTGAAGTTGAGCCTGTGAGTGTACCACTCCCCTCCATTGCTGTTTAACTTGATTTCTGCTCTGCAATCTGTTTAATTTGTTTGAGACGAGAGTGTACTTTATCACACTCGTTCTCTTGTCTGTTCATATGCCAATTTACCATGCAAAATTTGAATCTGTTATCTGTGTCTGCATCTGTTCGGATTTCTATGACCTATGAGCTCAATCCTGTGGCTAAGTTATTCGAGTCGGGCCGGCAAGGGCCTGGACGATTAGATAACGAACCACGGTAGTCTGTTCGGGGATTTTGGGTATTGAGACCCTTGATTCCGGGTATACTCGAGTATTACCATTTCTGTTCGTTTGCGGTGAGCGGGCCCGGTAAAGGGGTGTTTGGTGAACGGGATTCGGTGTAAAGAGGGGTCTACGGACGTTGGTTCTATATACGTTGGCGGAGTGTCAACTTCGATCAAGCTTCGGTGACGCAAATGGGAATTTGGCTCCTGAGAGCCACCTGTATCCTTTCTGTGTGAATCATTAGTTACTTTACTTTACATCTAGCATGTGTATCTGATTTGTTAAATGTGAAATGCCATGATTTTTCTGTTATATGTCTGGTACCTCATTGAGCGCAAGCTCACCCCTTTCTGTTCCTTTTGTTTTCCTTACAGGAACCTCTTTTGGAAATCATGATTTTGAAAAGCGAGTTGAGCTAGTTAGATAATCTTTTGTTCTTTTGTATAGCTCCTCGAGGGGAAACAAACTCTAAATGTACTTCGTTTCACTGGTTCCATCTGAATTGTAAACCTAGCGACATGTATATATGAAAATGTTTTTTTTTTCCATGTGATTTTGGTAAGTTACTGTTAAGCTTGGCGGTTTTCAATCATTCAATTCTTTTGGATCCTATCTCGTGTAATATCGGATTTGTGTGATTCGACTCCGTAGTCCTGGCGAGAGCTGGGCAGGCGGTCCGCCGAACCCTTTGGTTCGCCTTAGGGTAAGGTGGAGCTGTCACAGGTGGTATCAGAGCCATATGCCGACGGTTGGGACTCTACGTCCTTTTACTGGAAAAGCCCTGAGCCTCTCGTTCGTGAAGAGTCACGAAGCGAAACTCTCCGTAGGGGATGCCCGCGTGCGGGTGGCAAGCTGATAGGTACCTTGTGATGTGACCCTGAGAACTGTCACAGGTGGTATCAGAGCCTGTTTCGCGTGGTCTCTGCGCGGAGTGAGCCTGGACTAAGTGGTGAATAGGTATGAAGGATTAAGTGCTCGTTCGAGCCTAAGCTCTAAATTGTGAATGTTATAGGTCTTAACTTTTCTTGTGGTATCTGAGCATCATAGATCGGTACGTCTGGTGGGAATTTCGATTGTAGATGGTTTTCTCTTGGGACTGGCCAGCTCGAGATGTGAACTATCTTATTTCGGATTCTTGTGCCTGAGTACTCCAGAGTTGAGGCGGTGTTCGTAGGTGAGAGTTGCATTTTGGGAACATGAATAGGCTTTGTTCGACTGGAATGAGTACAAGAGGTTAATGGATATTTCATTTGGATAATAGGTGATGTGAGAGACCGGACGGGGTTATTTTAGCAAGGTTTGGGACGATATATCCCTTTTCTTTTGATTCGCTCGTATGTTGTTACCACATGCCGTCGGTTGTATAATTGTGTATATGAATAATTGCCTAATTTGATACGTATTTGTATATTTGATCATTTGTTTCCTTGATATGTGGAATGTTATGTGCATATATGTTTATTTGTGTAATTGGTGGTCTCAATTTTAGATACTTTAGTCAATTTCCTATTGCTATGTTTATTTACTAAAATATCTTTGGGGGGAAAAAAAAAGGAGAGGAAAAAAAAAATATATATATATATATGTAAGAAAGACGGAAACACGGATGTGGTCGTGGCCGTGGAGCTAAGCGAGGCCAAGAATCAAGAGAAGAAAGGGAAACAATAGCTGGACAAGGACCGAGAATGCCACTTGTACTTAGGAATGTATTATGACCCATTGTTTTGCCGACAGGCTAGCCTTCGAGTTCCAGCAACTCCGTAAGATGACACACTGGGTTGATCCATATCAAGAAATTTCGGTTCTCCGAGACGAAATAGAGGTTCAAAGGAGGCTAACCGAGTACTGGGAAGGGCGATGGAAGCAAGAGTATTCGGAGAAACTTGAGCTTTTACACCAAAACATGGAGCTAAAGAGGAAATACGAAGAGATTTCCAAGGAGACCGTAGCAATGGCACAAGGTAATACTTTTATAGGGATTCCAGAGGAAGTTCAAAAGATAGGAATTGCAAGGCCACAACTGAAGATCTTCCATGCAAAGAAAAAGGGTAAAGCTGGAAGGCCATTTGCTAAGAGGGGCCGTGGATCGGGTGGTGTGACAAATTGTAGTTATTGTAGAAAATCCAATCATACTGAAGTAGATTGTTGGTTAAAGGGGAGGAGATGTCTGTGTTGTGGGAGCGCCGAGCATCTGATTGCTAATTGCCCGGGTTTAGTGCCCGAAAAGAAGGGAACCCAGCAGCCAACCAAGACCGACCCTGGACCGTCAAGTGGAGAAGGGACTGGGATGAAGAACCTCGTTTCTTCTGACTCTGACGACGAAGAAGGTACAGGCCATTGGTTATTTTAAATTTGGAAGGTAAAATTTCGAGGGCGAAATTCTTTTAAGGGGGAGAGAGTGTGAGAACCCGTAATTTGCATTTTCTCGGTTTTCGCATTTTTCATGGCTTGTTTTCTGCACTTTCTGTATCCGAAAAATTTTCTAGATAAATTTTATGAGTAAATATAGTTTTTAGAGGATTTTTCTAGTATCGAATAGATTTTGAGAAACTAAGAGCGTATTTTGGACGTGGGACCCACTAGTGCGAAAAGTTCGGAAAATTTCGGCCAATTAGGTTGAGTTTCGGATACTGGTTGAAATTTATCGGGTGTTAAGAGAAAAGTAGAGGATGAGATGTGATTGATGTGAGAGAAACTTAAAGGATAGAAATGCTTTAAATGTAGTGACAAGTGTCACTTGGTGAGTGGTGGCACTTGTAGGACAACTATTCATTTTCTTGACTTTTTGACCAATTGCTTAAATATCTCAAAAATCACACAAAATTCATTCTTGTCTTCAACTTCTTGGCCGGCTCTCTCTCTAGGAAAAGAAAGAAAACTTCTCCAATTTTCAAGCTTCCATCTAGTGCAAATCATCCAAACCAAGTGCTTAAATTTGTTTCTACTCCATAAAATCCCTCCATTTGGTGCTAGTAAGTGTTTTGTGGAAGTGTCCAAGGAAGCTAAGGTGTCCTACAACTCTCCCTCTCTTGTGTTCTAGGTAAGTGGTGATTGAACTTCCTCCTACACCTAATGAAGCTTAAGTTGTGCTTAGTGGTAGCTAAAGTGCTGAAATTTGTGGTTTATTTCTTGGTTTGAGATAAATTGATGAGGTTTTCAATTTAATGGTGTATTTTCTGGTTTAATGTGATAATGATGCTGTGGTTATCTATGATGGTTGGTAATGCAGGGTAATGACTCTAGTAGGTGTACATGATTGGTAATTGCAAGCAATTTTGGGTTTGGAAGGAATTTGAGAAAGTTAGGGTTTTATATCCCCAATTCTGTCCGGTTTTGTATCTCATGGTTAGAGTCCGAATTGGCCTTGGCTTAAAACATTAAAGTTGTAGGTATTGATGTGTTAGAGGTTCCTACAAAATTTCAGGTCAATCGGAGTAGTGTAGAATGAGTTAAGCCGAAATTACTATTGCTGTTCTGGGTTCATCAGGATGGCCGAACTGCGCCTGTAATCGGCTATTTTGACTGGAATTGCTTTCGATTTGGTTGTTGAGGTCTTCTGATGAAATGTATCTTGATGTCTTAGCTACCGCCTGCCTTTGGAATCAATGAATTTGGACTTGTACAGACTGAGTTGGACTAATTACAGCATAGTGTAATTTGTAAACCTGCAATTAAGGTTCTGGTTTGGTATTTTGCATATTTGACCTAGTTGTGCTAGGATTTGGACTGAGTGTCCTTCTACATTGTTGTAGCCCTGTCTTTTGGCTTCGAAATGGTGGGTCTTGCACCCTCATCCGACAATCGTAGTGTCTTTGGTGCCAAAACCGCAACATGACGTCAAAAACTGTTTTCTTGGGTTAAAGCTTATTTCCATTTCCGGATTTTTCTGGTTTCCTTTAATGCTTATATATTCTTATGGAACCTTATTTTGGTAATACTTGGCCTTGGTTTATGACTTGTAAACGAATCTTATTGTGTTTATTTGAATAGTTTTAAGGCTTGTTTTCATTCCGATCATTTCCTAGCTAACTTTTGTACTTGTACTACTTTGAGCCTAGTGAACGGCTTTTGGGAAATGAGATGACTTTTGTGTGAGATGTTGGGACTGATTTGAGGTAATAGTGAAGCCTTAAGGGCTGGAAAAGTAAGAAATTTAGGGGAAGTGCTGCCCGATTTTCTAGGCCGTTTGGTTCCTTTAAGTTGGATTTGCCTTTTGGTAGAAATGAAAGGCTTTTGGGCTGTTTGCGCCTAAGTCTTCATGTTACCTTTTTGTTTCCAAGAAAATCATGTTTTTGCACCCTTGCATTAGTATTTATTTGGCAAGGCATACGACGTGTAGTCGAGCCTCACTTGTGCATTCCGTTTGCTCGATTTGGATATGAAACCTTCAATTGGTTTATTTTGATTATTTTAGGGTTTCTTGGCGATTAAGGCCAATCTGAAGTGAAAACTTTTGAAGTTGAGCCTGTGAGTGTACCACTCCCCTCCATTGCTGTTTAACTTGATTTCTGCTCTGCAATCTGTTTAATTTGTTTGAGACGAGAGTGTACTTTATCACACTCGTTCTCTTGTCTGTTCATATGCCAATTTACCATGCAAAATTTGAATCTGTTATCTGTGTCTGCATCTGTTCGGATTTCTATGACCTATGAGCTCAATCCTGTGGCTAAGTTATTCGAGTCGGGCCGGCAAGGGCCTGGACGATTAGATAACGAACCACGGTAGTCTGTTCGGGGATTTTGGGTATTGAGACCCTTGATTCCGGGTATACTCGAGTATTACCATTTCTGTTCGTTTGCGGTGAGCGGGCCCGGTAAAGGGGTGTTTGGTGAACGGGATTCGGTGTAAAGAGGGGTCTACGGACGTTGGTTCTATATACGTTGGCGGAGTGTCAACTTCGATCAAGCTTCGGTGACGCAAATGGGAATTTGGCTCCTGAGAGCCACCTGTATCCTTTCTGTGTGAATCATTAGTTACTTTACTTTACATCTAGCATGTGTATCTGATTTGTTAAATGTGAAATGCCATGATTTTTCTGTTATATGTCTGGTACCTCATTGAGCGCAAGCTCACCCCTTTCTGTTCCTTTTGTTTTCCTTACAGGAACCTCTTTTGGAAATCATGATTTTGAAAAGCGAGTTGAGCTAGTTAGATAATCTTTTGTTCTTTTGTATAGCTCCTCGAGGGGAAACAAACTCTAAATGTACTTCGTTTCACTGGTTCCATCTGAATTGTAAACCTAGCGACATGTATATATGAAAATGTTTTTTTTTTCCATGTGATTTTGGTAAGTTACTGTTAAGCTTGGCGGTTTTCAATCATTCAATTCTTTTGGATCCTATCTCGTGTAATATCGGATTTGTGTGATTCGACTCCGTAGTCCTGGCGAGAGCTGGGCAGGCGGTCCGCCGAACCCTTTGGTTCGCCTTAGGGTAAGGTGGAGCTGTCACAGGTGGTATCAGAGCCATATGCCGACGGTTGGGACTCTACGTCCTTTTACTGGAAAAGCCCTGAGCCTCTCGTTCGTGAAGAGTCACGAAGCGAAACTCTCCGTAGGGGATGCCCGCGTGCGGGTGGCAAGCTGATAGGTACCTTGTGATGTGACCCTGAGAACTGTCACAGGTGGTATCAGAGCCTGTTTCGCGTGGTCTCTGCGCGGAGTGAGCCTGGACTAAGTGGTGAATAGGTATGAAGGATTAAGTGCTCGTTCGAGCCTAAGCTCTAAATTGTGAATGTTATAGGTCTTAACTTTTCTTGTGGTATCTGAGCATCATAGATCGGTACGTCTGGTGGGAATTTCGATTGTAGATGGTTTTCTCTTGGGACTGGCCAGCTCGAGATGTGAACTATCTTATTTCGGATTCTTGTGCCTGAGTACTCCAGAGTTGAGGCGGTGTTCGTAGGTGAGAGTTGCATTTTGGGAACATGAA
Organism: Coffea arabica; assembly: GCF_036785885.1. Lineage (NCBI taxonomy): Eukaryota > Viridiplantae > Streptophyta > Magnoliopsida > Gentianales > Rubiaceae > Coffea > Coffea arabica. The sequence goes on along the minus strand of NC_092315.1, from coordinate 13,299,652 downwards.
TAGGCTTTGTTCGACTGGAATGAGTACAAGAGGTTAATGGATATTTCATTTGGATAATAGGTGATGTGAGAGACCGGACGGGGTTATTTTAGCAAGGTTTGGGACGATATATCCCTTTTCTTTTGATTCGCTCGTATGTTGTTACCACATGCCGTCGGTTGTATAATTGTGTATATGAATAATTGCCTAATTTGATACGTATTTGTATATTTGATCATTTGTTTCCTTGATATGTGGAATGTTATGTGCATATATGTTTATTTGTGTAATTGGTGGTCTCAATTTTAGATACTTTAGTCAATTTCCTATTGCTATGTTTATTTACTAAAATATCTTTGGGGGGAAAAAAAAAAGGAGAGGAAAAAAAAAATATATATATATATATGTAAGAAAGACGGAAACACGGATGTGGTCGTGGCCGTGGAGCTAAGCGAGGCCAAGAATCAAGAGAAGAAAGGGAAACAATAGCTGGACAAGGACCGAGAATGCCACTTGTACTTAGGAATGTATTATGACCCATTGTTTTGCCGACAGGCTAGCCTTCGAGTTCCAGCAACTCCGTAAGATGACACACTGGGTTGATCCATATCAAGAAATTTCGGTTCTCCGAGACGAAATAGAGGTTCAAAGGAGGCTAACCGAGTACTGGGAAGGGCGATGGAAGCAAGAGTATTCGGAGAAACTTGAGCTTTTACACCAAAACATGGAGCTAAAGAGGAAATACGAAGAGATTTCCAAGGAGACCGTAGCAATGGCACAAGGTAATACTTTTATAGGGATTCCAGAGGAAGTTCAAAAGATAGGAATTGCAAGGCCACAACTGAAGATCTTCCATGCAAAGAAAAAGGGTAAAGCTGGAAGGCCATTTGCTAAGAGGGGCCGTGGATCGGGTGGTGTGACAAATTGTAGTTATTGTAGAAAATCCAATCATACTGAAGTAGATTGTTGGTTAAAGGGGAGGAGATGTCTGTGTTGTGGGAGCGCCGAGCATCTGATTGCTAATTGCCCGGGTTTAGTGCCCGAAAAGAAGGGAACCCAGCAGCCAACCAAGACCGACCCTGGACCGTCAAGTGGAGAAGGGACTGGGATGAAGAACCTCGTTTCTTCTGACTCTGACGACGAAGAAGGTACAGGCCATTGGTTATTTTAAATTTGGAAGGTAAAATTTCGAGGGCGAAATTCTTTTAAGGGGGAGAGAGTGTGAGAACCCGTAATTTGCATTTTCTCGGTTTTCGCATTTTTCATGGCTTGTTTTCTGCACTTTCTGTATCCGAAAAATTTTCTAGATAAATTTTATGAGTAAATATAGTTTTTAGAGGATTTTTCTAGTATCGAATAGATTTTGAGAAACTAAGAGCGTATTTTGGACGTGGGACCCACTAGTGCGAAAAGTTCGGAAAATTTCGGCCAATTAGGTTGAGTTTCGGATACTGGTTGAAATTTATCGGGTGTTAAGAGAAAAGTAGAGGATGAGATGTGATTGATGTGAGAGAAACTTAAAGGATAGAAATGCTTTAAATGTAGTGACAAGTGTCACTTGGTGAGTGGTGGCACTTGTAGGACAACTATTCATTTTCTTGACTTTTTGACCAATTGCTTAAATATCTCAAAAATCACACAAAATTCATTCTTGTCTTCAACTTCTTGGCCGGCTCTCTCTCTAGGAAAAGAAAGAAAACTTCTCCAATTTTCAAGCTTCCATCTAGTGCAAATCATCCAAACCAAGTGCTTAAATTTGTTTCTACTCCATAAAATCCCTCCATTTGGTGCTAGTAAGTGTTTTGTGGAAGTGTCCAAGGAAGCTAAGGTGTCCTACAACTCTCCCTCTCTTGTGTTCTAGGTAAGTGGTGATTGAACTTCCTCCTACACCTAATGAAGCTTAAGTTGTGCTTAGTGGTAGCTAAAGTGCTGAAATTTGTGGTTTATTTCTTGGTTTGAGATAAATTGATGAGGTTTTCAATTTAATGGTGTATTTTCTGGTTTAATGTGATAATGATGCTGTGGTTATCTATGATGGTTGGTAATGCAGGGTAATGACTCTAGTAGGTGTACATGATTGGTAATTGCAAGCAATTTTGGGTTTGGAAGGAATTTGAGAAAGTTAGGGTTTTATATCCCCAATTCTGTCCGGTTTTGTATCTCATGGTTAGAGTCCGAATTGGCCTTGGCTTAAAACATTAAAGTTGTAGGTATTGATGTGTTAGAGGTTCCTACAAAATTTCAGGTCAATCGGAGTAGTGTAGAATGAGTTAAGCCGAAATTACTATTGCTGTTCTGGGTTCATCAGGATGGCCGAACTGCGCCTGTAATCGGCTATTTTGACTGGAATTGCTTTCGATTTGGTTGTTGAGGTCTTCTGATGAAATGTATCTTGATGTCTTAGCTACCGCCTGCCTTTGGAATCAATGAATTTGGACTTGTACAGACTGAGTTGGACTAATTACAGCATAGTGTAATTTGTAAACCTGCAATTAAGGTTCTGGTTTGGTATTTTGCATATTTGACCTAGTTGTGCTAGGATTTGGACTGAGTGTCCTTCTACATTGTTGTAGCCCTGTCTTTTGGCTTCGAAATGGTGGGTCTTGCACCCTCATCCGACAATCGTAGTGTCTTTGGTGCCAAAACCGCAACATGACGTCAAAAACTGTTTTCTTGGGTTAAAGCTTATTTCCATTTCCGGATTTTTCTGGTTTCCTTTAATGCTTATATATTCTTATGGAACCTTATTTTGGTAATACTTGGCCTTGGTTTATGACTTGTAAACGAATCTTATTGTGTTTATTTGAATAGTTTTAAGGCTTGTTTTCATTCCGATCATTTCCTAGCTAACTTTTGTACTTGTACTACTTTGAGCCTAGTGAACGGCTTTTGGGAAATGAGATGACTTTTGTGTGAGATGTTGGGACTGATTAGAGGTAATAGTGAAGCCTTAAGGGCTGGAAAAGTAAGAAATTTAGGGGAAGTGCTGCCCGATTTTCTAGGCCGTTTGGTTCCTTTAAGTTGGATTTGCCTTTTGGTAGAAATGAAAGGCTTTTGGGCTGTTTGCGCCTAAGTCTTCATGTTACCTTTTTGTTTCCAAGAAAATCATGTTTTTGCACCCTTGCATTAGTATTTATTTGGCAAGGCATACGACGTGTAGTCGAGCCTCACTTGTGCATTCCGTTTGCTCGATTTGGATATGAAACCTTCAATTGGTTTATTTTGATTATTTTAGGGTTTCTTGGCGATTAAGGCCAATCTGAAGTGAAAACTTTTGAAGTTGAGCCTGTGAGTGTACCACTCCCCTCCATTGCTGTTTAACTTGATTTCTGCTCTGCAATCTGTTTAATTTGTTTGAGACGAGAGTGTACTTTATCACACTCGTTCTCTTGTCTGTTCATATGCCAATTTACCATGCAAAATTTGAATCTGTTATCTGTGTCTGCATCTGTTCGGATTTCTATGACCTATGAGCTCAATCCTGTGGCTAAGTTATTCGAGTCGGGCCGGCAAGGGCCTGGACGATTAGATAACGAACCACGGTAGTCTGTTCGGGGATTTTGGGTATTGAGACCCTTGATTCCGGGTATACTCGAGTATTACCATTTCTGTTCGTTTGCGGTGAGCGGGCCCGGTAAAGGGGTGTTTGGTGAACGGGATTCGGTGTAAAGAGGGGTCTACGGACGTTGGTTCTATATACGTTGGCGGAGTGTCAACTTCGATCAAGCTTCGGTGACGCAAATGGGAATTTGGCTCCTGAGAGCCACCTGTATCCTTTCTGTGTGAATCATTAGTTACTTTACTTTACATCTAGCATGTGTATCTGATTTGTTAAATGTGAAATGCCATGATTTTTCTGTTATATGTCTGGTACCTCATTGAGCGCAAGCTCACCCCTTTCTGTTCCTTTTGTTTTCCTTACAGGAACCTCTTTTGGAAATCATGATTTTGAAAAGCGAGTTGAGCTAGTTAGATAATCTTTTGTTCTTTTGTATAGCTCCTCGAGGGGAAACAAACTCTAAATGTACTTCGTTTCACTGGTTCCATCTGAATTGTAAACCTAGCGACATGTATATATGAAAATGTTTTTTTTTTCCATGTGATTTTGGTAAGTTACTGTTAAGCTTGGCGGTTTTCAATCATTCAATTCTTTTGGATCCTATCTCGTGTAATATCGGATTTGTGTGATTCGACTCCGTAGTCCTGGCGAGAGCTGGGCAGGCGGTCCGCCGAACCCTTTGGTTCGCCTTAGGGTAAGGTGGAGCTGTCACAGGTGGTATCAGAGCCATATGCCGACGGTTGGGACTCTACGTCCTTTTACTGGAAAAGCCCTGAGCCTCTCGTTCGTGAAGAGTCACGAAGCGAAACTCTCCGTAGGGGATGCCCGCGTGCGGGTGGCAAGCTGATAGGTACCTTGTGATGTGACCCTGAGAACTGTCACAGGTGGTATCAGAGCCTGTTTCGCGTGGTCTCTGCGCGGAGTGAGCCTGGACTAAGTGGTGAATAGGTATGAAGGATTAAGTGCTCGTTCGAGCCTAAGCTCTAAATTGTGAATGTTATAGGTCTTAACTTTTCTTGTGGTATCTGAGCATCATAGATCGGTACGTCTGGTGGGAATTTCGATTGTAGATGGTTTTCTCTTGGGACTGGCCAGCTCGAGATGTGAACTATCTTATTTCGGATTCTTGTGCCTGAGTACTCCAGAGTTGAGGCGGTGTTCGTAGGTGAGAGTTGCATTTTGGGAACATGAATAGGCTTTGTTCGACTGGAATGAGTACAAGAGGTTAATGGATATTTCATTTGGATAATAGGTGATGTGAGAGACCGGACGGGGTTATTTTAGCAAGGTTTGGGACGATATATCCCTTTTCTTTTGATTCGCTCGTATGTTGTTACCACATGCCGTCGGTTGTATAATTGTGTATATGAATAATTGCCTAATTTGATACGTATTTGTATATTTGATCATTTGTTTCCTTGATATGTGGAATGTTATGTGCATATATGTTTATTTGTGTAATTGGTGGTCTCAATTTTAGATACTTTAGTCAATTTCCTATTGCTATGTTTATTTACTAAAATATCTTTGGGGGGAAAAAAAAAAGGAGAGGAAAAAAAAAATATATATATATATATGTAAGAAAGACGGAAACACGGATGTGGTCGTGGCCGTGGAGCTAAGCGAGGCCAAGAATCAAGAGAAGAAAGGGAAACAATAGCTGGACAAGGACCGAGAATGCCACTTGTACTTAGGAATGTATTATGACCCATTGTTTTGCCGACAGGCTAGCCTTCGAGTTCCAGCAACTCCGTAAGATGACACACTGGGTTGATCCATATCAAGAAATTTCGGTTCTCCGAGACGAAATAGAGGTTCAAAGGAGGCTAACCGAGTACTGGGAAGGGCGATGGAAGCAAGAGTATTCGGAGAAACTTGAGCTTTTACACCAAAACATGGAGCTAAAGAGGAAATACGAAGAGATTTCCAAGGAGACCGTAGCAATGGCACAAGGTAATACTTTTATAGGGATTCCAGAGGAAGTTCAAAAGATAGGAATTGCAAGGCCACAACTGAAGATCTTCCATGCAAAGAAAAAGGGTAAAGCTGGAAGGCCATTTGCTAAGAGGGGCCGTGGATCGGGTGGTGTGACAAATTGTAGTTATTGTAGAAAATCCAATCATACTGAAGTAGATTGTTGGTTAAAGGGGAGGAGATGTCTGTGTTGTGGGAGCGCCGAGCATCTGATTGCTAATTGCCCGGGTTTAGTGCCCGAAAAGAAGGGAACCCAGCAGCCAACCAAGACCGACCCTGGACCGTCAAGTGGAGAAGGGACTGGGATGAAGAACCTCGTTTCTTCTGACTCTGACGACGAAGAAGGTACAGGCCATTGGTTATTTTAAATTTGGAAGGTAAAATTTCGAGGGCGAAATTCTTTTAAGGGGGAGAGAGTGTGAGAACCCGTAATTTGCATTTTCTCGGTTTTCGCATTTTTCATGGCTTGTTTTCTGCACTTTCTGTATCCGAAAAATTTTCTAGATAAATTTTATGAGTAAATATAGTTTTTAGAGGATTTTTCTAGTATCGAATAGATTTTGAGAAACTAAGAGCGTATTTTGGACGTGGGACCCACTAGTGCGAAAAGTTCGGAAAATTTCGGCCAATTAGGTTGAGTTTCGGATACTGGTTGAAATTTATCGGGTGTTAAGAGAAAAGTAGAGGATGAGATGTGATTGATGTGAGAGAAACTTAAAGGATAGAAATGCTTTAAATGTAGTGACAAGTGTCACTTGGTGAGTGGTGGCACTTGTAGGACAACTATTCATTTTCTTGACTTTTTGACCAATTGCTTAAATATCTCAAAAATCACACAAAATTCATTCTTGTCTTCAACTTCTTGGCCGGCTCTCTCTCTAGGAAAAGAAAGAAAACTTCTCCAATTTTCAAGCTTCCATCTAGTGCAAATCATCCAAACCAAGTGCTTAAATTTGTTTCTACTCCATAAAATCCCTCCATTTGGTGCTAGTAAGTGTTTTGTGGAAGTGTCCAAGGAAGCTAAGGTGTCCTACAACTCTCCCTCTCTTGTGTTCTAGGTAAGTGGTGATTGAACTTCCTCCTACACCTAATGAAGCTTAAGTTGTGCTTAGTGGTAGCTAAAGTGCTGAAATTTGTGGTTTATTTCTTGGTTTGAGATAAATTGATGAGGTTTTCAATTTAATGGTGTATTTTCTGGTTTAATGTGATAATGATGCTGTGGTTATCTATGATGGTTGGTAATGCAGGGTAATGACTCTAGTAGGTGTACATGATTGGTAATTGCAAGCAATTTTGGGTTTGGAAGGAATTTGAGAAAGTTAGGGTTTTATATCCCCAATTCTGTCCGGTTTTGTATCTCATGGTTAGAGTCCGAATTGGCCTTGGCTTAAAACATTAAAGTTGTAGGTATTGATGTGTTAGAGGTTCCTACAAAATTTCAGGTCAATCGGAGTAGTGTAGAATGAGTTAAGCCGAAATTAATATTGCTGTTCTGGGTTCATCAGGATGGCCGAACTGCGCCTGTAATCGGCTATTTTGACTGGAATTGCTTTCGATTTGGTTGTTGAGGTCTTCTGATGAAATGTATCTTGATGTCTTAGCTACCGCCTGCCTTTGGAATCAATGAATTTGGACTTGTACAGACTGAGTTGGACTAATTACAGCATAGTGTAATTTGTAAACCTGCAATTAAGGTTCTGGTTTGGTATTTTGCATATTTGACCTAGTTGTGCTAGGATTTGGACTGAGTGTCCTTCTACATTGTTGTAGCCCTGTCTTTTGGCTTCGAAATGGTGGGTCTTGCACCCTCATCCGACAATCGTAGTGTCTTTGGTGCCAAAACCGCAACATGACGTCAAAAACTGTTTTCTTGGGTTAAAGCTTATTTCCATTTCCGGATTTTTCTGGTTTCCTTTAATGCTTATATATTCTTATGGAACCTTATTTTGGTAATACTTGGCCTTGGTTTATGACTTGTAAACGAATCTTATTGTGTTTATTTGAATAGTTTTAAGGCTTGTTTTCATTCCGATCATTTCCTAGCTAACTTTTGTACTTGTACTACTTTGAGCCTAGTGAACGGCTTTTGCGAAATGAGATGACTTTTGTGTGAGATGTTGGGACTGATTTGAGGTAATAGTGAAGCCTTAAGGGCTGGAAAAGTAAGAAATTTAGGGGAAGTGCTGCCCGATTTTCTAGGCCGTTTGGTTCCTTTAAGTTGGATTTGCCTTTTGGTAGAAATGAAAGGCTTTTGGGCTGTTTGCGCCTAAGTCTTCATGTTACCTTTTTGTTTCCAAGAAAATCATGTTTTTGCACCCTTGCATTAGTATTTATTTGGCAAGGCATACGACGTGTAGTCGAGCCTCACTTGTGCATTCCGTTTGCTCGATTTGGATATGAAACCTTCAATTGGTTTATTTTGATTATTTTAGGGTTTCTTGGCGATTAAGGCCAATCTGAAGTGAAAACTTTTGAAGTTGAGCCTGTGAGTGTACCACTCCCCTCCATTGCTGTTTAACTTGATTTCTGCTCTGCAATCTGTTTAATTTGTTTGAGACGAGAGTGTACTTTATCACACTCGTTCTCTTGTCTGTTCATATGCCAATTTACCATGCAAAATTTGAATCTGTTATCTGTGTCTGCATCTGTTCGGATTTCTATGACCTATGAGCTCAATCCTGTGGCTAAGTTATTCGAGTCGGGCCGGCAAGGGCCTGGACGATTAGATAACGAACCACGGTAGTCTGTTCGGGGATTTTGGGTATTGAGACCCTTGATTCCGGGTATACTCGAGTATTACCATTTCTGTTCGTTTGCGGTGAGCGGGCCCGGTAAAGGGGTGTTTGGTGAACGGGATTCGGTGTAAAGAGGGGTCTACGGACGTTGGTTCTATATACGTTGGCGGAGTGTCAACTTCGATCAAGCTTCGGTGACGCAAATGGGAATTTGGCTCCTGAGAGCCACCTGTATCCTTTCTGTGTGAATCATTAGTTACTTTACTTTACATCTAGCATGTGTATCTGATTTGTTAAATGTGAAATGCCATGATTTTTCTGTTATATGTCTGGTACCTCATTGAGCGCAAGCTCACCCCTTTCTGTTCCTTTTGTTTTCCTTACAGGAACCTCTTTTGGAAATCATGATTTTGAAAAGCGAGTTGAGCTAGTTAGATAATCTTTTGTTCTTTTGTATAGCTCCTCGAGGGGAAACAAACTCTAAATGTACTTCGTTTCACTGGTTCCATCTGAATTGTAAACCTAGCGACATGTATATATGAAAATGTTTTTTTTTTCCATGTGATTTTGGTAAGTTACTGTTAAGCTTGGCGGTTTTCAATCATTCAATTCTTTTGGATCCTATCTCGTGTAATATCGGATTTGTGTGATTCGACTCCGTAGTCCTGGCGAGAGCTGGGCAGGCGGTCCGCCGAACCCTTTGGTTCGCCTTAGGGTAAGGTGGAGCTGTCACAGGTGGTATCAGAGCCATATGCCGACGGTTGGGACTCTACGTCCTTTTACTGGAAAAGCCCTGAGCCTCTCGTTCGTGAAGAGTCACGAAGCGAAACTCTCCGTAGGGGATGCCCGCGTGCGGGTGGCAAGCTGATAGGTACCTTGTGATGTGACCCTGAGAACTGTCACAGGTGGTATCAGAGCCTGTTTCGCGTGGTCTCTGCGCGGAGTGAGCCTGGACTAAGTGGTGAATAGGTATGAAGGATTAAGTGCTCGTTCGAGCCTAAGCTCTAAATTGTGAATGTTATAGGTCTTAACTTTTCTTGTGGTATCTGAGCATCATAGATCGGTACGTCTGGTGGGAATTTCGATTGTAGATGGTTTTCTCTTGGGACTGGCCAGCTCGAGATGTGAACTATCTTATTTCGGATTCTTGTGCCTGAGTACTCCAGAGTTGAGGCGGTGTTCGTAGGTGAGAGTTGCATTTTGGGAACATGAATAGGCTTTGTTCGACTGGAATGAGTACAAGAGGTTAATGGATATTTCATTTGGATAATAGGTGATGTGAGAGACCGGACGGGGTTATTTTAGCAAGGTTTGGGACGATATATCCCTTTTCTTTTGATTCGCTCGTATGTTGTTACCACATGCCGTCGGTTGTATAATTGTGTATATGAATAATTGCCTAATTTGATACGTATTTGTATATTTGATCATTTGTTTCCTTGATATGTGGAATGTTATGTGCATATATGTTTATTTGTGTAATTGGTGGTCTCAATTTTAGATACTTTAGTCAATTTCCTATTGCTATGTTTATTTACTAAAATATCTTTGGGGGGAAAAAAAAAAGGAGAGGAAAAAAAAAATATATATATATATATGTAAGAAAGACGGAAACACGGATGTGGTCGTGGCCGTGGAGCTAAGCGAGGCCAAGAATCAAGAGAAGAAAGGGAAACAATAGCTGGACAAGGACCGAGAATGCCACTTGTACTTAGGAATGTATTATGACCCATTGTTTTGCCGACAGGCTAGCCTTCGAGTTCCAGCAACTCCGTAAGATGACACACTGGGTTGATCCATATCAAGAAATTTCGGTTCTCCGAGACGAAATAGAGGTTCAAAGGAGGCTAACCGAGTACTGGGAAGGGCGATGGAAGCAAGAGTATTCGGAGAAACTTGAGCTTTTACACCAAAACATGGAGCTAAAGAGGAAATACGAAGAGATTTCCAAGGAGACCGTAGCAATGGCACAAGGTAATACTTTTATAGGGATTCCAGAGGAAGTTCAAAAGATAGGAATTGCAAGGCCACAACTGAAGATCTTCCATGCAAAGAAAAAGGGTAAAGCTGGAAGGCCATTTGCTAAGAGGGGCCGTGGATCGGGTGGTGTGACAAATTGTAGTTATTGTAGAAAATCCAATCATACTGAAGTAGATTGTTGGTTAAAGGGGAGGAGATGTCTGTGTTGTGGGAGCGCCGAGCATCTGATTGCTAATTGCCCGGGTTTAGTGCCCGAAAAGAAGGGAACCCAGCAGCCAACCAAGACCGACCCTGGACCGTCAAGTGGAGAAGGGACTGGGATGAAGAACCTCGTTTCTTCTGACTCTGACGACGAAGAAGGTACAGGCCATTGGTTATTTTAAATTTGGAAGGTAAAATTTCGAGGGCGAAATTCTTTTAAGGGGGAGAGAGTGTGAGAACCCGTAATTTGCATTTTCTCGGTTTTCGCATTTTTCATGGCTTGTTTTCTGCACTTTCTGTATCCGAAAAATTTTCTAGATAAATTTTATGAGTAAATATAGTTTTTAGAGGATTTTTCTAGTATCGAATAGATTTTGAGAAACTAAGAGCGTATTTTGGACGTGGGACCCACTAGTGCGAAAAGTTCGGAAAATTTCGGCCAATTAGGTTGAGTTTCGGATACTGGTTGAAATTTATCGGGTGTTAAGAGAAAAGTAGAGGATGAGATGTGATTGATGTGAGAGAAACTTAAAGGATAGAAATGCTTTAAATGTAGTGACAAGTGTCACTTGGTGAGTGGTGGCACTTGTAGGACAACTATTCATTTTCTTGACTTTTTGACCAATTGCTTAAATATCTCAAAAATCACACAAAATTCATTCTTGTCTTCAACTTCTTGGCCGGCTCTCTCTCTAGGAAAAGAAAGAAAACTTCTCCAATTTTCAAGCTTCCATCTAGTGCAAATCATCCAAACCAAGTGCTTAAATTTGTTTCTACTCCATAAAATCCCTCCATTTGGTGCTAGTAAGTGTTTTGTGGAAGTGTCCAAGGAAGCTAAGGTGTCCTACAACTCTCCCTCTCTTGTGTTCTAGGTAAGTGGTGATTGAACTTCCTCCTACACCTAATGAAGCTTAAGTTGTGCTTAGTGGTAGCTAAAGTGCTGAAATTTGTGGTTTATTTCTTGGTTTGAGATAAATTGATGAGGTTTTCAATTTAATGGTGTATTTTCTGGTTTAATGTGATAATGATGCTGTGGTTATCTATGATGGTTGGTAATGCAGGGTAATGACTCTAGTAGGTGTACATGATTGGTAATTGCAAGCAATTTTGGGTTTGGAAGGAATTTGAGAAAGTTAGGGTTTTATATCCCCAATTCTGTCCGGTTTTGTATCTCATGGTTAGAGTCCGAATTGGCCTTGGCTTAAAACATTAAAGTTGTAGGTATTGATGTGTTAGAGGTTCCTACAAAATTTCAGGTCAATCGGAGTAGTGTAGAATGAGTTAAGCCGAAATTACTATTGCTGTTCTGGGTTCATCAGGATGGCCGAACTGCGCCTGTAATCGGCTATTTTGACTGGAATTGCTTTCGATTTGGTTGTTGAGGTCTTCTGATGAAATGTATCTTGATGTCTTAGCTACCGCCTGCCTTTGGAATCAATGAATTTGGACTTGTACAGACTGAGTTGGACTAATTACAGCATAGTGTAATTTGTAAACCTGCAATTAAGGTTCTGGTTTGGTATTTTGCATATTTGACCTAGTTGTGCTAGGATTTGGACTGAGTGTCCTTCTACATTGTTGTAGCCCTGTCTTTTGGCTTCGAAATGGTGGGTCTTGCACCCTCATCCGACAATCGTAGTGTCTTTGGTGCCAAAACCGCAACATGACGTCAAAAACTGTTTTCTTGGGTTAAAGCTTATTTCCATTTCCGGATTTTTCTGGTTTCCTTTAATGCTTATATATTCTTATGGAACCTTATTTTGGTAATACTTGGCCTTGGTTTATGACTTGTAAACGAATCTTATTGTGTTTATTTGAATAGTTTTAAGGCTTGTTTTCATTCCGATCATTTCCTAGCTAACTTTTGTACTTGTACTACTTTGAGCCTAGTGAACGGCTTTTGGGAAATGAGATGACTTTTGTGTGAGATGTTGGGACTGATTTGAGGTAATAGTGAAGCCTTAAGGGCTGGAAAAGTAAGAAATTTAGGGGAAGTGCTGCCCGATTTTCTAGGCCGTTTGGTTCCTTTAAGTTGGATTTGCCTTTTGGTAGAAATGAAAGGCTTTTGGGCTGTTTGCGCCTAAGTCTTCATGTTACCTTTTTGTTTCCAAGAAAATCATGTTTTTGCACCCTTGCATTAGTATTTATTTGGCAAGGCATACGACGTGTAGTCGAGCCTCACTTGTGCATTCCGTTTGCTCGATTTGGATATGAAACCTTCAATTGGTTTATTTTGATTATTTTAGGGTTTCTTGGCGATTAAGGCCAATCTGAAGTGAAAACTTTTGAAGTTGAGCCTGTGAGTGTACCACTCCCCTCCATTGCTGTTTAACTTGATTTCTGCTCTGCAATCTGTTTAATTTGTTTGAGACGAGAGTGTACTTTATCACACTCGTTCTCTTGTCTGTTCATATGCCAATTTACCATGCAAAATTTGAATCTGTTATCTGTGTCTGCATCTGTTCGGATTTCTATGACCTATGAGCTCAATCCTGTGGCTAAGTTATTCGAGTCGGGCCGGCAAGGGCCTGGACGATTAGATAACGAACCACGGTAGTCTGTTCGGGGATTTTGGGTATTGAGACCCTTGATTCCGGGTATACTCGAGTATTACCATTTCTGTTCGTTTGCGGTGAGCGGGCCCGGTAAAGGGGTGTTTGGTGAACGGGATTCGGTGTAAAGAGGGGTCTACGGACGTTGGTTCTATATACGTTGGCGGAGTGTCAACTTCGATCAAGCTTCGGTGACGCAAATGGGAATTTGGCTCCTGAGAGCCACCTGTATCCTTTCTGTGTGAATCATTAGTTACTTTACTTTACATCTAGCATGTGTATCTGATTTGTTAAATGTGAAATGCCATGATTTTTCTGCTATATGTCTGGTACCTCATTGAGCGCAAGCTCACCCCTTTCTGTTCCTTTTGTTTTCCTTACAGGAACCTCTTTTGGAAATCATGATTTTGAAAAGCGAGTTGAGCTAGTTAGATAATCTTTTGTTCTTTTGTATAGCTCCTCGAGGGGAAACAAACTCTAAATGTACTTCGTTTCACTTGTTCCATCTGAATTGTAAACCTAGCGACATGTATATATGAAAATGTTTTTTTTTTCCATGTGATTTTGGTAAGTTACTGTTAAGCTTGGCGGTTTTCAATCATTCAATTCTTTTGGATCCTATCTCGTGTAATATCGGATTTGTGTGATTCGACTCCGTAGTCCTGGCGAGAGCTGGGCAGGCGGTCCGCCGAACCCTTTGGTTCGCCTTAGGGTAAGGTGGGGCTGTCACAGGTGGTATCAGAGCCATATGCCGACGGTTGGGACTCTACGTCCTTTTACTGGAAAAGCCCTGAGCCTCTCGTTCGTGAAGAGTCACGAAGCGAAACTCTCCGTAGGGGATGCCCGCGTGCGGGTGGCAAGCTGATAGGTACCTTGTGATGTGACCCTGAGAACTGTCACAGGTGGTATCAGAGCCTGTTTCGCGTGGTCTCTGCGCGGAGTGAGCCTGGACTAAGTGGTGAATAGGTATGAAGGATTAAGTGCTCGTTCGAGCCTAAGCTCTAAATTGTGAATGTTATAGGTCTTAACTTTTCTTGTGGTATCTGAGCATCATAGATCGGTACGTCTGGTGGGAATTTCGATTGTAGATGGTTTTCTCTTGGGACTGGCCAGCTCGAGATGTGAACTATCTTATTTCGGATTCTTGTGCCTGAGTACTCCAGAGTTGAGGCGGTGTTCGTAGGTGAGAGTTGCATTTTGGGAACATGAATAGGCTTTGTTCGACTGGAATGAGTACAAGAGGTTAATGGATATTTCATTTGGATAATAGGTGATGTGAGAGACCGGACGGGGTTATTTTAGCAAGGTTTGGGACGATATATCCCTTTTCTTTTGATTCGCTCGTATGTTGTTACCACATGCCGTCGGTTGTATAATTGTGTATATGAATAATTGCCTAATTTGATACGTATTTGTATATTTGATCATTTGTTTCCTTGATATGTGGAATGTTATGTGCATATATGTTTATTTGTGTAATTGGTGGTCTCAATTTTAGATACTTTAGTCAATTTCCTATTGCTATGTTTATTTACTAAAATATCTTTGGGGGGAAAAAAAAAAGGAGAGGAAAAAAAAAATATATATATATATATGTAAGAAAGACGGAAACACGGATGTGGTCGTGGCCGTGGAGCTAAGCGAGGCCAAGAATCAAGAGAAGAAAGGGAAACAATAGCTGGACAAGGACCGAGAATGCCACTTGTACTTAGGAATGTATTATGACCCATTGTTTTGCCGACAGGCTAGCCTTCGAGTTCCAGCAACTCCGTAAGATGACACACTGGGTTGATCCATATCAAGAAATTTCGGTTCTCCGAGACGAAATAGAGGTTCAAAGGAGGCTAACCGAGTACTGGGAAGGGCGATGGAAGCAAGAGTATTCGGAGAAACTTGAGCTTTTACACCAAAACATGGAGCTAAAGAGGAAATACGAAGAGATTTCCAAGGAGACCGTAGCAATGGCACAAGGTAATACTTTTATAGGGATTCCAGAGGAAGTTCAAAAGATAGGAATTGCAAGGCCACAACTGAAGATCTTCCATGCAAAGAAAAAGGGTAAAGCTGGAAGGCCATTTGCTAAGAGGGGCCGTGGATCGGGTGGTGTGACAAATTGTAGTTATTGTAGAAAATCCAATCATACTGAAGTAGATTGTTGGTTAAAGGGGAGGAGATGTCTGTGTTGTGGGAGCGCCGAGCATCTGATTGCTAATTGCCCGGGTTTAGTGCCCGAAAAGAAGGGAACCCAGCAGCCAACCAAGACCGACCCTGGACCGTCAAGTGGAGAAGGGACTGGGATGAAGAACCTCGTTTCTTCTGACTCTGACGACGAAGAAGGTACAGGCCATTGGTTATTTTAAATTTGGAAGGTAAAATTTCGAGGGCGAAATTCTTTTAAGGGGGAGAGAGTGTGAGAACCCGTAATTTGCATTTTCTCGGTTTTCGCATTTTTCATGGCTTGTTTTCTGCACTTTCTGTATCCGAAAAATTTTCTAGATAAATTTTATGAGTAAATATAGTTTTTAGAGGATTTTTCTAGTATCGAATAGATTTTGAGAAACTAAGAGCGTATTTTGGACGTGGGACCCACTAGTGCGAAAAGTTCGGAAAATTTCGGCCAATTAGGTTGAGTTTCGGATACTGGTTGAAATTTATCGGGTGTTAAGAGAAAAGTAGAGGATGAGATGTGATTGATGTGAGAGAAACTTAAAGGATAGAAATGCTTTAAATGTAGTGACAAGTGTCACTTGGTGAGTGGTGGCACTTGTAGGACAACTATTCATTTTCTTGACTTTTTGACCAATTGCTTAAATATCTCAAAAATCACACAAAATTCATTCTTGTCTTCAACTTCTTGGCCGGCTCTCTCTCTAGGAAAAGAAAGAAAACTTCTCCAATTTTCAAGCTTCCATCTAGTGCAAATCATCCAAACCAAGTGCTTAAATTTGTTTCTACTCCATAAAATCCCTCCATTTGGTGCTAGTAAGTGTTTTGTGGAAGTGTCCAAGGAAGCTAAGGTGTCCTACAACTCTCCCTCTCTTGTGTTCTAGGTAAGTGGTGATTGAACTTCCTCCTACACCTAATGAAGCTTAAGTTGTGCTTAGTGGTAGCTAAAGTGCTGAAATTTGTGGTTTATTTCTTGGTTTGAGATAAATTGATGAGGTTTTCAATTTAATGGTGTATTTTCTGGTTTAATGTGATAATGATGCTGTGGTTATCTATGATGGTTGGTAATGCAGGGTAATGACTCTAGTAGGTGTACATGATTGGTAATTGCAAGCAATTTTGGGTTTGGAAGGAATTTGAGAAAGTTAGGGTTTTATATCCCCAATTCTGTCCGGTTTTGTATCTCATGGTTAGAGTCCGAATTGGCCTTGGCTTAAAACATTAAAGTTGTAGGTATTGATGTGTTAGAGGTTCCTACAAAATTTCAGGTCAATCGGAGTAGTGTAGAATGAGTTAAGCCGAAATTACTATTGCTGTTCTGGGTTCATCAGGATGGCCGAACTGCGCCTGTAATCGGCTATTTTGACTGGAATTGCTTTCGATTTGGTTGTTGAGGTCTTCTGATGAAATGTATCTTGATGTCTTAGCTACCGCCTGCCTTTGGAATCAATGAATTTGGACTTGTACAGACTGAGTTGGACTAATTACAGCATAGTGTAATTTGTAAACCTGCAATTAAGGTTCTGGTTTGGTATTTTGCATATTTGACCTAGTTGTGCTAGGATTTGGACTGAGTGTCCTTCTACATTGTTGTAGCCCTGTCTTTTGGCTTCGAAATGGTGGGTCTTGCACCCTCATCCGACAATCGTAGTGTCTTTGGTGCCAAAACCGCAACATGACGTCAAAAACTGTTTTCTTGGGTTAAAGCTTATTTCCATTTCCGGATTTTTCTGGTTTCCTTTAATGCTTATATATTCTTATGGAACCTTATTTTGGTAATACTTGGCCTTGGTTTATGACTTGTAAACGAATCTTATTGTGTTTATTTGAATAGTTTTAAGGCTTGTTTTCATTCCGATCATTTCCTAGCTAACTTTTGTACTTGTACTACTTTGAGCCTAGTGAACGGCTTTTGGGAAATGAGATGACTTTTGTGTGAGATGTTGGGACTGATTTGAGGTAATAGTGAAGCCTTAAGGGCTGGAAAAGTAAGAAATTTAGGGGAAGTGCTGCCCGATTTTCTAGGCCGTTTGGTTCCTTTAAGTTGGATTTGCCTTTTGGTAGAAATGAAAGGCTTTTGGGCTGTTTGCGCCTAAGTCTTCATGTTACCTTTTTGTTTCCAAGAAAATCATGTTTTTGCACCCTTGCATTAGTATTTATTTGGCAAGGCATACGACGTGTAGTCGAGCCTCACTTGTGCATTCCGTTTGCTCGATTTGGATATGAAACCTTCAATTGGTTTATTTTGATTATTTTAGGGTTTCTTGGCGATTAAGGCCAATCTGAAGTGAAAACTTTTGAAGTTGAGCCTGTGAGTGTACCACTCCCCTCCATTGCTGTTTAACTTGATTTCTGCTCTGCAATCTGTTTAATTTGTTTGAGACGAGAGTGTACTTTATCACACTCGTTCTCTTGTCTGTTCATATGCCAATTTACCATGCAAAATTTGAATCTGTTATCTGTGTCTGCATCTGTTCGGATTTCTATGACCTATGAGCTCAATCCTGTGGCTAAGTTATTCGAGTCGGGCCGGCAAGGGCCTGGACGATTAGATAACGAACCACGGTAGTCTGTTCGGGGATTTTGGGTATTGAGACCCTTGATTCCGGGTATACTCGAGTATTACCATTTCTGTTCGTTTGCGGTGAGCGGGCCCGGTAAAGGGGTGTTTGGTGAACGGGATTCGGTGTAAAGAGGGGTCTACGGACGTTGGTTCTATATACGTTGGCGGAGTGTCAACTTCGATCAAGCTTCGGTGACGCAAATGGGAATTTGGCTCCTGAGAGCCACCTGTATCCTTTCTGTGTGAATCATTAGTTACTTTACTTTACATCTAGCATGTGTATCTGATTTGTTAAATGTGAAATGCCATGATTTTTCTGCTATATGTCTGGTACCTCATTGAGCGCAAGCTCACCCCTTTCTGTTCCTTTTGTTTTCCTTACAGGAACCTCTTTTGGAAATCATGATTTTGAAAAGCGAGTTGAGCTAGTTAGATAATCTTTTGTTCTTTTGTATAGCTCCTCGAGGGGAAACAAACTCTAAATGTACTTCGTTTCACTTGTTCCATCTGAATTGTAAACCTAGCGACATGTATATATGAAAATGTTTTTTTTTTCCATGTGATTTTGGTAAGTTACTGTTAAGCTTGGCGGTTTTCAATCATTCAATTCTTTTGGATCCTATCTCGTGTAATATCGGATTTGTGTGATTCGACTCCGTAGTCCTGGCGAGAGCTGGGCAGGCGGTCCGCCGAACCCTTTGGTTCGCCTTAGGGTAAGGTGGGGCTGTCACAGGTGGTATCAGAGCCATATGCCGACGGTTGGGACTCTACGTCCTTTTACTGGAAAAGCCCTGAGCCTCTCGTTCGTGAAGAGTCACGAAGCGAAACTCTCCGTAGGGGATGCCCGCGTGCGGGTGGCAAGCTGATAGGTACCTTGTGATGTGACCCTGAGAACTGTCACAGGTGGTATCAGAGCCTGTTTCGCGTGGTCTCTGCGCGGAGTGAGCCTGGACTAAGTGGTGAATAGGTATGAAGGATTAAGTGCTCGTTCGAGCCTAAGCTCTAAATTGTGAATGTTATAGGTCTTAACTTTTCTTGTGGTATCTGAGCATCATAGATCGGTACGTCTGGTGGGAATTTCGATTGTAGATGGTTTTCTCTTGGGACTGGCCAGCTCGAGATGTGAACTATCTTATTTCGGATTCTTGTGCCTGAGTACTCCAGAGTTGAGGCGGTGTTCGTAGGTGAGAGTTGCATTTTGGGAACATGAATAGGCTTTGTTCGACTGGAATGAGTACAAGAGGTTAATGGATATTTCATTTGGATAATAGGTGATGTGAGAGACCGGACGGGGTTATTTTAGCAAGGTTTGGGACGATATATCCCTTTTCTTTTGATTCGCTCGTATGTTGTTACCACATGCCGTCGGTTGTATAATTGTGTATATGAATAATTGCCTAATTTGATACGTATTTGTATATTTGATCATTTGTTTCCTTGATATGTGGAATGTTATGTGCATATATGTTTATTTGTGTAATTGGTGGTCTCAATTTTAGATACTTTAGTCAATTTCCTATTGCTATGTTTATTTACTAAAATATCTTTGGGGGGAAAAAAAAAAGGAGAGGAAAAAAAAAATATATATATATATATGTAAGAAAGACGGAAACACGGATGTGGTCGTGGCCGTGGAGCTAAGCGAGGCCAAGAATCAAGAGAAGAAAGGGAAACAATAGCTGGACAAGGACCGAGAATGCCACTTGTACTTAGGAATGTATTATGACCCATTGTTTTGCCGACAGGCTAGCCTTCGAGTTCCAGCAACTCCGTAAGATGACACACTGGGTTGATCCATATCAAGAAATTTCGGTTCTCCGAGACGAAATAGAGGTTCAAAGGAGGCTAACCGAGTACTGGGAAGGGCGATGGAAGCAAGAGTATTCGGAGAAACTTGAGCTTTTACACCAAAACATGGAGCTAAAGAGGAAATACGAAGAGATTTCCAAGGAGACCGTAGCAATGGCACAAGGTAATACTTTTATAGGGATTCCAGAGGAAGTTCAAAAGATAGGAATTGCAAGGCCACAACTGAAGATCTTCCATGCAAAGAAAAAGGGTAAAGCTGGAAGGCCATTTGCTAAGAGGGGCCGTGGATCGGGTGGTGTGACAAATTGTAGTTATTGTAGAAAATCCAATCATACTGAAGTAGATTGTTGGTTAAAGGGGAGGAGATGTCTGTGTTGTGGGAGCGCCG
This sequence comes from Coffea arabica, assembly GCF_036785885.1. Lineage (NCBI taxonomy): Eukaryota > Viridiplantae > Streptophyta > Magnoliopsida > Gentianales > Rubiaceae > Coffea > Coffea arabica. Next base: position 13,279,746 of record NC_092315.1, on the reverse strand, counting down.
AGCATCTGATTGCTAATTGCCCGGGTTTAGTGCCCGAAAAGAAGGGAACCCAGCAGCCAACCAAGACCGACCCTGGACCGTCAAGTGGAGAAGGGACTGGGATGAAGAACCTCGTTTCTTCTGACTCTGACGACGAAGAAGGTACAGGCCATTGGTTATTTTAAATTTGGAAGGTAAAATTTCGAGGGCGAAATTCTTTTAAGGGGGAGAGAGTGTGAGAACCCGTAATTTGCATTTTCTCGGTTTTCGCATTTTTCATGGCTTGTTTTCTGCACTTTCTGTATCCGAAAAATTTTCTAGATAAATTTTATGAGTAAATATAGTTTTTAGAGGATTTTTCTAGTATCGAATAGATTTTGAGAAACTAAGAGCGTATTTTGGACGTGGGACCCACTAGTGCGAAAAGTTCGGAAAATTTCGGCCAATTAGGTTGAGTTTCGGATACTGGTTGAAATTTATCGGGTGTTAAGAGAAAAGTAGAGGATGAGATGTGATTGATGTGAGAGAAACTTAAAGGATAGAAATGCTTTAAATGTAGTGACAAGTGTCACTTGGTGAGTGGTGGCACTTGTAGGACAACTATTCATTTTCTTGACTTTTTGACCAATTGCTTAAATATCTCAAAAATCACACAAAATTCATTCTTGTCTTCAACTTCTTGGCCGGCTCTCTCTCTAGGAAAAGAAAGAAAACTTCTCCAATTTTCAAGCTTCCATCTAGTGCAAATCATCCAAACCAAGTGCTTAAATTTGTTTCTACTCCATAAAATCCCTCCATTTGGTGCTAGTAAGTGTTTTGTGGAAGTGTCCAAGGAAGCTAAGGTGTCCTACAACTCTCCCTCTCTTGTGTTCTAGGTAAGTGGTGATTGAACTTCCTCCTACACCTAATGAAGCTTAAGTTGTGCTTAGTGGTAGCTAAAGTGCTGAAATTTGTGGTTTATTTCTTGGTTTGAGATAAATTGATGAGGTTTTCAATTTAATGGTGTATTTTCTGGTTTAATGTGATAATGATGCTGTGGTTATCTATGATGGTTGGTAATGCAGGGTAATGACTCTAGTAGGTGTACATGATTGGTAATTGCAAGCAATTTTGGGTTTGGAAGGAATTTGAGAAAGTTAGGGTTTTATATCCCCAATTCTGTCCGGTTTTGTATCTCATGGTTAGAGTCCGAATTGGCCTTGGCTTAAAACATTAAAGTTGTAGGTATTGATGTGTTAGAGGTTCCTACAAAATTTCAGGTCAATCGGAGTAGTGTAGAATGAGTTAAGCCGAAATTACTATTGCTGTTCTGGGTTCATCAGGATGGCCGAACTGCGCCTGTAATCGGCTATTTTGACTGGAATTGCTTTCGATTTGGTTGTTGAGGTCTTCTGATGAAATGTATCTTGATGTCTTAGCTACCGCCTGCCTTTGGAATCAATGAATTTGGACTTGTACAGACTGAGTTGGACTAATTACAGCATAGTGTAATTTGTAAACCTGCAATTAAGGTTCTGGTTTGGTATTTTGCATATTTGACCTAGTTGTGCTAGGATTTGGACTGAGTGTCCTTCTACATTGTTGTAGCCCTGTCTTTTGGCTTCGAAATGGTGGGTCTTGCACCCTCATCCGACAATCGTAGTGTCTTTGGTGCCAAAACCGCAACATGACGTCAAAAACTGTTTTCTTGGGTTAAAGCTTATTTCCATTTCCGGATTTTTCTGGTTTCCTTTAATGCTTATATATTCTTATGGAACCTTATTTTGGTAATACTTGGCCTTGGTTTATGACTTGTAAACGAATCTTATTGTGTTTATTTGAATAGTTTTAAGGCTTGTTTTCATTCCGATCATTTCCTAGCTAACTTTTGTACTTGTACTACTTTGAGCCTAGTGAACGGCTTTTGGGAAATGAGATGACTTTTGTGTGAGATGTTGGGACTGATTTGAGGTAATAGTGAAGCCTTAAGGGCTGGAAAAGTAAGAAATTTAGGGGAAGTGCTGCCCGATTTTCTAGGCCGTTTGGTTCCTTTAAGTTGGATTTGCCTTTTGGTAGAAATGAAAGGCTTTTGGGCTGTTTGCGCCTAAGTCTTCATGTTACCTTTTTGTTTCCAAGAAAATCATGTTTTTGCACCCTTGCATTAGTATTTATTTGGCAAGGCATACGACGTGTAGTCGAGCCTCACTTGTGCATTCCGTTTGCTCGATTTGGATATGAAACCTTCAATTGGTTTATTTTGATTATTTTAGGGTTTCTTGGCGATTAAGGCCAATCTGAAGTGAAAACTTTTGAAGTTGAGCCTGTGAGTGTACCACTCCCCTCCATTGCTGTTTAACTTGATTTCTGCTCTGCAATCTGTTTAATTTGTTTGAGACGAGAGTGTACTTTATCACACTCGTTCTCTTGTCTGTTCATATGCCAATTTACCATGCAAAATTTGAATCTGTTATCTGTGTCTGCATCTGTTCGGATTTCTATGACCTATGAGCTCAATCCTGTGGCTAAGTTATTCGAGTCGGGCCGGCAAGGGCCTGGACGATTAGATAACGAACCACGGTAGTCTGTTCGGGGATTTTGGGTATTGAGACCCTTGATTCCGGGTATACTCGAGTATTACCATTTCTGTTCGTTTGCGGTGAGCGGGCCCGGTAAAGGGGTGTTTGGTGAACGGGATTCGGTGTAAAGAGGGGTCTACGGACGTTGGTTCTATATACGTTGGCGGAGTGTCAACTTCGATCAAGCTTCGGTGACGCAAATGGGAATTTGGCTCCTGAGAGCCACCTGTATCCTTTCTGTGTGAATCATTAGTTACTTTACTTTACATCTAGCATGTGTATCTGATTTGTTAAATGTGAAATGCCATGATTTTTCTGCTATATGTCTGGTACCTCATTGAGCGCAAGCTCACCCCTTTCTGTTCCTTTTGTTTTCCTTACAGGAACCTCTTTTGGAAATCATGATTTTGAAAAGCGAGTTGAGCTAGTTAGATAATCTTTTGTTCTTTTGTATAGCTCCTCGAGGGGAAACAAACTCTAAATGTACTTCGTTTCACTTGTTCCATCTGAATTGTAAACCTAGCGACATGTATATATGAAAATGTTTTTTTTTTCCATGTGATTTTGGTAAGTTACTGTTAAGCTTGGCGGTTTTCAATCATTCAATTCTTTTGGATCCTATCTCGTGTAATATCGGATTTGTGTGATTCGACTCCGTAGTCCTGGCGAGAGCTGGGCAGGCGGTCCGCCGAACCCTTTGGTTCGCCTTAGGGTAAGGTGGGGCTGTCACAGGTGGTATCAGAGCCATATGCCGACGGTTGGGACTCTACGTCCTTTTACTGGAAAAGCCCTGAGCCTCTCGTTCGTGAAGAGTCACGAAGCGAAACTCTCCGTAGGGGATGCCCGCGTGCGGGTGGCAAGCTGATAGGTACCTTGTGATGTGACCCTGAGAACTGTCACAGGTGGTATCAGAGCCTGTTTCGCGTGGTCTCTGCGCGGAGTGAGCCTGGACTAAGTGGTGAATAGGTATGAAGGATTAAGTGCTCGTTCGAGCCTAAGCTCTAAATTGTGAATGTTATAGGTCTTAACTTTTCTTGTGGTATCTGAGCATCATAGATCGGTACGTCTGGTGGGAATTTCGATTGTAGATGGTTTTCTCTTGGGACTGGCCAGCTCGAGATGTGAACTATCTTATTTCGGATTCTTGTGCCTGAGTACTCCAGAGTTGAGGCGGTGTTCGTAGGTGAGAGTTGCATTTTGGGAACATGAATAGGCTTTGTTCGACTGGAATGAGTACAAGAGGTTAATGGATATTTCATTTGGATAATAGGTGATGTGAGAGACCGGACGGGGTTATTTTAGCAAGGTTTGGGACGATATATCCCTTTTCTTTTGATTCGCTCGTATGTTGTTACCACATGCCGTCGGTTGTATAATTGTGTATATGAATAATTGCCTAATTTGATACGTATTTGTATATTTGATCATTTGTTTCCTTGATATGTGGAATGTTATGTGCATATATGTTTATTTGTGTAATTGGTGGTCTCAATTTTAGATACTTTAGTCAATTTCCTATTGCTATGTTTATTTACTAAAATATCTTTGGGGGGAAAAAAAAAAGGAGAGGAAAAAAAAAATATATATATATATATGTAAGAAAGACGGAAACACGGATGTGGTCGTGGCCGTGGAGCTAAGCGAGGCCAAGAATCAAGAGAAGAAAGGGAAACAATAGCTGGACAAGGACCGAGAATGCCACTTGTACTTAGGAATGTATTATGACCCATTGTTTTGCCGACAGGCTAGCCTTCGAGTTCCAGCAACTCCGTAAGATGACACACTGGGTTGATCCATATCAAGAAATTTCGGTTCTCCGAGACGAAATAGAGGTTCAAAGGAGGCTAACCGAGTACTGGGAAGGGCGATGGAAGCAAGAGTATTCGGAGAAACTTGAGCTTTTACACCAAAACATGGAGCTAAAGAGGAAATACGAAGAGATTTCCAAGGAGACCGTAGCAATGGCACAAGGTAATACTTTTATAGGGATTCCAGAGGAAGTTCAAAAGATAGGAATTGCAAGGCCACAACTGAAGATCTTCCATGCAAAGAAAAAGGGTAAAGCTGGAAGGCCATTTGCTAAGAGGGGCCGTGGATCGGGTGGTGTGACAAATTGTAGTTATTGTAGAAAATCCAATCATACTGAAGTAGATTGTTGGTTAAAGGGGAGGAGATGTCTGTGTTGTGGGAGCGCCGAGCATCTGATTGCTAATTGCCCGGGTTTAGTGCCCGAAAAGAAGGGAACCCAGCAGCCAACCAAGACCGACCCTGGACCGTCAAGTGGAGAAGGGACTGGGATGAAGAACCTCGTTTCTTCTGACTCTGACGACGAAGAAGGTACAGGCCATTGGTTATTTTAAATTTGGAAGGTAAAATTTCGAGGGCGAAATTCTTTTAAGGGGGAGAGAGTGTGAGAACCCGTAATTTGCATTTTCTCGGTTTTCGCATTTTTCATGGCTTGTTTTCTGCACTTTCTGTATCCGAAAAATTTTCTAGATAAATTTTATGAGTAAATATAGTTTTTAGAGGATTTTTCTAGTATCGAATAGATTTTGAGAAACTAAGAGCGTATTTTGGACGTGGGACCCACTAGTGCGAAAAGTTCGGAAAATTTCGGCCAATTAGGTTGAGTTTCGGATACTGGTTGAAATTTATCGGGTGTTAAGAGAAAAGTAGAGGATGAGATGTGATTGATGTGAGAGAAACTTAAAGGATAGAAATGCTTTAAATGTAGTGACAAGTGTCACTTGGTGAGTGGTGGCACTTGTAGGACAACTATTCATTTTCTTGACTTTTTGACCAATTGCTTAAATATCTCAAAAATCACACAAAATTCATTCTTGTCTTCAACTTCTTGGCCGGCTCTCTCTCTAGGAAAAGAAAGAAAACTTCTCCAATTTTCAAGCTTCCATCTAGTGCAAATCATCCAAACCAAGTGCTTAAATTTGTTTCTACTCCATAAAATCCCTCCATTTGGTGCTAGTAAGTGTTTTGTGGAAGTGTCCAAGGAAGCTAAGGTGTCCTACAACTCTCCCTCTCTTGTGTTCTAGGTAAGTGGTGATTGAACTTCCTCCTACACCTAATGAAGCTTAAGTTGTGCTTAGTGGTAGCTAAAGTGCTGAAATTTGTGGTTTATTTCTTGGTTTGAGATAAATTGATGAGGTTTTCAATTTAATGGTGTATTTTCTGGTTTAATGTGATAATGATGCTGTGGTTATCTATGATGGTTGGTAATGCAGGGTAATGACTCTAGTAGGTGTACATGATTGGTAATTGCAAGCAATTTTGGGTTTGGAAGGAATTTGAGAAAGTTAGGGTTTTATATCCCCAATTCTGTCCGGTTTTGTATCTCATGGTTAGAGTCCGAATTGGCCTTGGCTTAAAACATTAAAGTTGTAGGTATTGATGTGTTAGAGGTTCCTACAAAATTTCAGGTCAATCGGAGTAGTGTAGAATGAGTTAAGCCGAAATTACTATTGCTGTTCTGGGTTCATCAGGATGGCCGAACTGCGCCTGTAATCGGCTATTTTGACTGGAATTGCTTTCGATTTGGTTGTTGAGGTCTTCTGATGAAATGTATCTTGATGTCTTAGCTACCGCCTGCCTTTGGAATCAATGAATTTGGACTTGTACAGACTGAGTTGGACTAATTACAGCATAGTGTAATTTGTAAACCTGCAATTAAGGTTCTGGTTTGGTATTTTGCATATTTGACCTAGTTGTGCTAGGATTTGGACTGAGTGTCCTTCTACATTGTTGTAGCCCTGTCTTTTGGCTTCGAAATGGTGGGTCTTGCACCCTCATCCGACAATCGTAGTGTCTTTGGTGCCAAAACCGCAACATGACGTCAAAAACTGTTTTCTTGGGTTAAAGCTTATTTCCATTTCCGGATTTTTCTGGTTTCCTTTAATGCTTATATATTCTTATGGAACCTTATTTTGGTAATACTTGGCCTTGGTTTATGACTTGTAAACGAATCTTATTGTGTTTATTTGAATAGTTTTAAGGCTTGTTTTCATTCCGATCATTTCCTAGCTAACTTTTGTACTTGTACTACTTTGAGCCTAGTGAACGGCTTTTGGGAAATGAGATGACTTTTGTGTGAGATGTTGGGACTGATTTGAGGTAATAGTGAAGCCTTAAGGGCTGGAAAAGTAAGAAATTTAGGGGAAGTGCTGCCCGATTTTCTAGGCCGTTTGGTTCCTTTAAGTTGGATTTGCCTTTTGGTAGAAATGAAAGGCTTTTGGGCTGTTTGCGCCTAAGTCTTCATGTTACCTTTTTGTTTCCAAGAAAATCATGTTTTTGCACCCTTGCATTAGTATTTATTTGGCAAGGCATACGACGTGTAGTCGAGCCTCACTTGTGCATTCCGTTTGCTCGATTTGGATATGAAACCTTCAATTGGTTTATTTTGATTATTTTAGGGTTTCTTGGCGATTAAGGCCAATCTGAAGTGAAAACTTTTGAAGTTGAGCCTGTGAGTGTACCACTCCCCTCCATTGCTGTTTAACTTGATTTCTGCTCTGCAATCTGTTTAATTTGTTTGAGACGAGAGTGTACTTTATCACACTCGTTCTCTTGTCTGTTCATATGCCAATTTACCATGCAAAATTTGAATCTGTTATCTGTGTCTGCATCTGTTCGGATTTCTATGACCTATGAGCTCAATCCTGTGGCTAAGTTATTCGAGTCGGGCCGGCAAGGGCCTGGACGATTAGATAACGAACCACGGTAGTCTGTTCGGGGATTTTGGGTATTGAGACCCTTGATTCCGGGTATACTCGAGTATTACCATTTCTGTTCGTTTGCGGTGAGCGGGCCCGGTAAAGGGGTGTTTGGTGAACGGGATTCGGTGTAAAGAGGGGTCTACGGACGTTGGTTCTATATACGTTGGCGGAGTGTCAACTTCGATCAAGCTTCGGTGACGCAAATGGGAATTTGGCTCCTGAGAGCCACCTGTATCCTTTCTGTGTGAATCATTAGTTACTTTACTTTACATCTAGCATGTGTATCTGATTTGTTAAATGTGAAATGCCATGATTTTTCTGCTATATGTCTGGTACCTCATTGAGCGCAAGCTCACCCCTTTCTGTTCCTTTTGTTTTCCTTACAGGAACCTCTTTTGGAAATCATGATTTTGAAAAGCGAGTTGAGCTAGTTAGATAATCTTTTGTTCTTTTGTATAGCTCCTCGAGGGGAAACAAACTCTAAATGTACTTCGTTTCACTTGTTCCATCTGAATTGTAAACCTAGCGACATGTATATATGAAAATGTTTTTTTTTTCCATGTGATTTTGGTAAGTTACTGTTAAGCTTGGCGGTTTTCAATCATTCAATTCTTTTGGATCCTATCTCGTGTAATATCGGATTTGTGTGATTCGACTCCGTAGTCCTGGCGAGAGCTGGGCAGGCGGTCCGCCGAACCCTTTGGTTCGCCTTAGGGTAAGGTGGGGCTGTCACAGGTGGTATCAGAGCCATATGCCGACGGTTGGGACTCTACGTCCTTTTACTGGAAAAGCCCTGAGCCTCTCGTTCGTGAAGAGTCACGAAGCGAAACTCTCCGTAGGGGATGCCCGCGTGCGGGTGGCAAGCTGATAGGTACCTTGTGATGTGACCCTGAGAACTGTCACAGGTGGTATCAGAGCCTGTTTCGCGTGGTCTCTGCGCGGAGTGAGCCTGGACTAAGTGGTGAATAGGTATGAAGGATTAAGTGCTCGTTCGAGCCTAAGCTCTAAATTGTGAATGTTATAGGTCTTAACTTTTCTTGTGGTATCTGAGCATCATAGATCGGTACGTCTGGTGGGAATTTCGATTGTAGATGGTTTTCTCTTGGGACTGGCCAGCTCGAGATGTGAACTATCTTATTTCGGATTCTTGTGCCTGAGTACTCCAGAGTTGAGGCGGTGTTCGTAGGTGAGAGTTGCATTTTGGGAACATGAATAGGCTTTGTTCGACTGGAATGAGTACAAGAGGTTAATGGATATTTCATTTGGATAATAGGTGATGTGAGAGACCGGACGGGGTTATTTTAGCAAGGTTTGGGACGATATATCCCTTTTCTTTTGATTCGCTCGTATGTTGTTACCACATGCCGTCGGTTGTATAATTGTGTATATGAATAATTGCCTAATTTGATACGTATTTGTATATTTGATCATTTGTTTCCTTGATATGTGGAATGTTATGTGCATATATGTTTATTTGTGTAATTGGTGGTCTCAATTTTAGATACTTTAGTCAATTTCCTATTGCTATGTTTATTTACTAAAATATCTTTGGGGGGAAAAAAAAAAGGAGAGGAAAAAAAAAATATATATATATATATGTAAGAAAGACGGAAACACGGATGTGGTCGTGGCCGTGGAGCTAAGCGAGGCCAAGAATCAAGAGAAGAAAGGGAAACAATAGCTGGACAAGGACCGAGAATGCCACTTGTACTTAGGAATGTATTATGACCCATTGTTTTGCCGACAGGCTAGCCTTCGAGTTCCAGCAACTCCGTAAGATGACACACTGGGTTGATCCATATCAAGAAATTTCGGTTCTCCGAGACGAAATAGAGGTTCAAAGGAGGCTAACCGAGTACTGGGAAGGGCGATGGAAGCAAGAGTATTCGGAGAAACTTGAGCTTTTACACCAAAACATGGAGCTAAAGAGGAAATACGAAGAGATTTCCAAGGAGACCGTAGCAATGGCACAAGGTAATACTTTTATAGGGATTCCAGAGGAAGTTCAAAAGATAGGAATTGCAAGGCCACAACTGAAGATCTTCCATGCAAAGAAAAAGGGTAAAGCTGGAAGGCCATTTGCTAAGAGGGGCCGTGGATCGGGTGGTGTGACAAATTGTAGTTATTGTAGAAAATCCAATCATACTGAAGTAGATTGTTGGTTAAAGGGGAGGAGATGTCTGTGTTGTGGGAGCGCCGAGCATCTGATTGCTAATTGCCCGGGTTTAGTGCCCGAAAAGAAGGGAACCCAGCAGCCAACCAAGACCGACCCTGGACCGTCAAGTGGAGAAGGGACTGGGATGAAGAACCTCGTTTCTTCTGACTCTGACGACGAAGAAGGTACAGGCCATTGGTTATTTTAAATTTGGAAGGTAAAATTTCGAGGGCGAAATTCTTTTAAGGGGGAGAGAGTGTGAGAACCCGTAATTTGCATTTTCTCGGTTTTCGCATTTTTCATGGCTTGTTTTCTGCACTTTCTGTATCCGAAAAATTTTCTAGATAAATTTTATGAGTAAATATAGTTTTTAGAGGATTTTTCTAGTATCGAATAGATTTTGAGAAACTAAGAGCGTATTTTGGACGTGGGACCCACTAGTGCGAAAAGTTCGGAAAATTTCGGCCAATTAGGTTGAGTTTCGGATACTGGTTGAAATTTATCGGGTGTTAAGAGAAAAGTAGAGGATGAGATGTGATTGATGTGAGAGAAACTTAAAGGATAGAAATGCTTTAAATGTAGTGACAAGTGTCACTTGGTGAGTGGTGGCACTTGTAGGACAACTATTCATTTTCTTGACTTTTTGACCAATTGCTTAAATATCTCAAAAATCACACAAAATTCATTCTTGTCTTCAACTTCTTGGCCGGCTCTCTCTCTAGGAAAAGAAAGAAAACTTCTCCAATTTTCAAGCTTCCATCTAGTGCAAATCATCCAAACCAAGTGCTTAAATTTGTTTCTACTCCATAAAATCCCTCCATTTGGTGCTAGTAAGTGTTTTGTGGAAGTGTCCAAGGAAGCTAAGGTGTCCTACAACTCTCCCTCTCTTGTGTTCTAGGTAAGTGGTGATTGAACTTCCTCCTACACCTAATGAAGCTTAAGTTGTGCTTAGTGGTAGCTAAAGTGCTGAAATTTGTGGTTTATTTCTTGGTTTGAGATAAATTGATGAGGTTTTCAATTTAATGGTGTATTTTCTGGTTTAATGTGATAATGATGCTGTGGTTATCTATGATGGTTGGTAATGCAGGGTAATGACTCTAGTAGGTGTACATGATTGGTAATTGCAAGCAATTTTGGGTTTGGAAGGAATTTGAGAAAGTTAGGGTTTTATATCCCCAATTCTGTCCGGTTTTGTATCTCATGGTTAGAGTCCGAATTGGCCTTGGCTTAAAACATTAAAGTTGTAGGTATTGATGTGTTAGAGGTTCCTACAAAATTTCAGGTCAATCGGAGTAGTGTAGAATGAGTTAAGCCGAAATTACTATTGCTGTTCTGGGTTCATCAGGATGGCCGAACTGCGCCTGTAATCGGCTATTTTGACTGGAATTGCTTTCGATTTGGTTGTTGAGGTCTTCTGATGAAATGTATCTTGATGTCTTAGCTACCGCCTGCCTTTGGAATCAATGAATTTGGACTTGTACAGACTGAGTTGGACTAATTACAGCATAGTGTAATTTGTAAACCTGCAATTAAGGTTCTGGTTTGGTATTTTGCATATTTGACCTAGTTGTGCTAGGATTTGGACTGAGTGTCCTTCTACATTGTTGTAGCCCTGTCTTTTGGCTTCGAAATGGTGGGTCTTGCACCCTCATCCGACAATCGTAGTGTCTTTGGTGCCAAAACCGCAACATGACGTCAAAAACTGTTTTCTTGGGTTAAAGCTTATTTCCATTTCCGGATTTTTCTGGTTTCCTTTAATGCTTATATATTCTTATGGAACCTTATTTTGGTAATACTTGGCCTTGGTTTATGACTTGTAAACGAATCTTATTGTGTTTATTTGAATAGTTTTAAGGCTTGTTTTCATTCCGATCATTTCCTAGCTAACTTTTGTACTTGTACTACTTTGAGCCTAGTGAACGGCTTTTGGGAAATGAGATGACTTTTGTGTGAGATGTTGGGACTGATTTGAGGTAATAGTGAAGCCTTAAGGGCTGGAAAAGTAAGAAATTTAGGGGAAGTGCTGCCCGATTTTCTAGGCCGTTTGGTTCCTTTAAGTTGGATTTGCCTTTTGGTAGAAATGAAAGGCTTTTGGGCTGTTTGCGCCTAAGTCTTCATGTTACCTTTTTGTTTCCAAGAAAATCATGTTTTTGCACCCTTGCATTAGTATTTATTTGGCAAGGCATACGACGTGTAGTCGAGCCTCACTTGTGCATTCCGTTTGCTCGATTTGGATATGAAACCTTCAATTGGTTTATTTTGATTATTTTAGGGTTTCTTGGCGATTAAGGCCAATCTGAAGTGAAAACTTTTGAAGTTGAGCCTGTGAGTGTACCACTCCCCTCCATTGCTGTTTAACTTGATTTCTGCTCTGCAATCTGTTTAATTTGTTTGAGACGAGAGTGTACTTTATCACACTCGTTCTCTTGTCTGTTCATATGCCAATTTACCATGCAAAATTTGAATCTGTTATCTGTGTCTGCATCTGTTCGGATTTCTATGACCTATGAGCTCAATCCTGTGGCTAAGTTATTCGAGTCGGGCCGGCAAGGGCCTGGACGATTAGATAACGAACCACGGTAGTCTGTTCGGGGATTTTGGGTATTGAGACCCTTGATTCCGGGTATACTCGAGTATTACCATTTCTGTTCGTTTGCGGTGAGCGGGCCCGGTAAAGGGGTGTTTGGTGAACGGGATTCGGTGTAAAGAGGGGTCTACGGACGTTGGTTCTATATACGTTGGCGGAGTGTCAACTTCGATCAAGCTTCGGTGACGCAAATGGGAATTTGGCTCCTGAGAGCCACCTGTATCCTTTCTGTGTGAATCATTAGTTACTTTACTTTACATCTAGCATGTGTATCTGATTTGTTAAATGTGAAATGCCATGATTTTTCTGCTATATGTCTGGTACCTCATTGAGCGCAAGCTCACCCCTTTCTGTTCCTTTTGTTTTCCTTACAGGAACCTCTTTTGGAAATCATGATTTTGAAAAGCGAGTTGAGCTAGTTAGATAATCTTTTGTTCTTTTGTATAGCTCCTCGAGGGGAAACAAACTCTAAATGTACTTCGTTTCACTTGTTCCATCTGAATTGTAAACCTAGCGACATGTATATATGAAAATGTTTTTTTTTTCCATGTGATTTTGGTAAGTTACTGTTAAGCTTGGCGGTTTTCAATCATTCAATTCTTTTGGATCCTATCTCGTGTAATATCGGATTTGTGTGATTCGACTCCGTAGTCCTGGCGAGAGCTGGGCAGGCGGTCCGCCGAACCCTTTGGTTCGCCTTAGGGTAAGGTGGGGCTGTCACAGGTGGTATCAGAGCCATATGCCGACGGTTGGGACTCTACGTCCTTTTACTGGAAAAGCCCTGAGCCTCTCGTTCGTGAAGAGTCACGAAGCGAAACTCTCCGTAGGGGATGCCCGCGTGCGGGTGGCAAGCTGATAGGTACCTTGTGATGTGACCCTGAGAACTGTCACAGGTGGTATCAGAGCCTGTTTCGCGTGGTCTCTGCGCGGAGTGAGCCTGGACTAAGTGGTGAATAGGTATGAAGGATTAAGTGCTCGTTCGAGCCTAAGCTCTAAATTGTGAATGTTATAGGTCTTAACTTTTCTTGTGGTATCTGAGCATCATAGATCGGTACGTCTGGTGGGAATTTCGATTGTAGATGGTTTTCTCTTGGGACTGGCCAGCTCGAGATGTGAACTATCTTATTTCGGATTCTTGTGCCTGAGTACTCCAGAGTTGAGGCGGTGTTCGTAGGTGAGAGTTGCATTTTGGGAACATGAATAGGCTTTGTTCGACTGGAATGAGTACAAGAGGTTAATGGATATTTCATTTGGATAATAGGTGATGTGAGAGACCGGACGGGGTTATTTTAGCAAGGTTTGGGACGATATATCCCTTTTCTTTTGATTCGCTCGTATGTTGTTACCACATGCCGTCGGTTGTATAATTGTGTATATGAATAATTGCCTAATTTGATACGTATTTGTATATTTGATCATTTGTTTCCTTGATATGTGGAATGTTATGTGCATATATGTTTATTTGTGTAATTGGTGGTCTCAATTTTAGATACTTTAGTCAATTTCCTATTGCTATGTTTATTTACTAAAATATCTTTGGGGGGAAAAAAAAAAGGAGAGGAAAAAAAAAATATATATATATATATGTAAGAAAGACGGAAACACGGATGTGGTCGTGGCCGTGGAGCTAAGCGAGGCCAAGAATCAAGAGAAGAAAGGGAAACAATAGCTGGACAAGGACCGAGAATGCCACTTGTACTTAGGAATGTATTATGACCCATTGTTTTGCCGACAGGCTAGCCTTCGAGTTCCAGCAACTCCGTAAGATGACACACTGGGTTGATCCATATCAAGAAATTTCGGTTCTCCGAGACGAAATAGAGGTTCAAAGGAGGCTAACCGAGTACTGGGAAGGGCGATGGAAGCAAGAGTATTCGGAGAAACTTGAGCTTTTACACCAAAACATGGAGCTAAAGAGGAAATACGAAGAGATTTCCAAGGAGACCGTAGCAATGGCACAAGGTAATACTTTTATAGGGATTCCAGAGGAAGTTCAAAAGATAGGAATTGCAAGGCCACAACTGAAGATCTTCCATGCAAAGAAAAAGGGTAAAGCTGGAAGGCCATTTGCTAAGAGGGGCCGTGGATCGGGTGGTGTGACAAATTGTAGTTATTGTAGAAAATCCAATCATACTGAAGTAGATTGTTGGTTAAAGGGGAGGAGATGTCTGTGTTGTGGGAGCGCCGAGCATCTGATTGCTAATTGCCCGGGTTTAGTGCCCGAAAAGAAGGGAACCCAGCAGCCAACCAAGACCGACCCTGGACCGTCAAGTGGAGAAGGGACTGGGATGAAGAACCTCGTTTCTTCTGACTCTGACGACGAAGAAGGTACAGGCCATTGGTTATTTTAAATTTGGAAGGTAAAATTTCGAGGGCGAAATTCTTTTAAGGGGGAGAGAGTGTGAGAACCCGTAATTTGCATTTTCTCGGTTTTCGCATTTTTCATGGCTTGTTTTCTGCACTTTCTGTATCCGAAAAATTTTCTAGATAAATTTTATGAGTAAATATAGTTTTTAGAGGATTTTTCTAGTATCGAATAGATTTTGAGAAACTAAGAGCGTATTTTGGACGTGGGACCCACTAGTGCGAAAAGTTCGGAAAATTTCGGCCAATTAGGTTGAGTTTCGGATACTGGTTGAAATTTATCGGGTGTTAAGAGAAAAGTAGAGGATGAGATGTGATTGATGTGAGAGAAACTTAAAGGATAGAAATGCTTTAAATGTAGTGACAAGTGTCACTTGGTGAGTGGTGGCACTTGTAGGACAACTATTCATTTTCTTGACTTTTTGACCAATTGCTTAAATATCTCAAAAATCACACAAAATTCATTCTTGTCTTCAACTTCTTGGCCGGCTCTCTCTCTAGGAAAAGAAAGAAAACTTCTCCAATTTTCAAGCTTCCATCTAGTGCAAATCATCCAAACCAAGTGCTTAAATTTGTTTCTACTCCATAAAATCCCTCCATTTGGTGCTAGTAAGTGTTTTGTGGAAGTGTCCAAGGAAGCTAAGGTGTCCTACAACTCTCCCTCTCTTGTGTTCTAGGTAAGTGGTGATTGAACTTCCTCCTACACCTAATGAAGCTTAAGTTGTGCTTAGTGGTAGCTAAAGTGCTGAAATTTGTGGTTTATTTCTTGGTTTGAGATAAATTGATGAGGTTTTCAATTTAATGGTGTATTTTCTGGTTTAATGTGATAATGATGCTGTGGTTATCTATGATGGTTGGTAATGCAGGGTAATGACTCTAGTAGGTGTACATGATTGGTAATTGCAAGCAATTTTGGGTTTGGAAGGAATTTGAGAAAGTTAGGGTTTTATATCCCCAATTCTGTCCGGTTTTGTATCTCATGGTTAGAGTCCGAATTGGCCTTGGCTTAAAACATTAAAGTTGTAGGTATTGATGTGTTAGAGGTTCCTACAAAATTTCAGGTCAATCGGAGTAGTGTAGAATGAGTTAAGCCGAAATTACTATTGCTGTTCTGGGTTCATCAGGATGGCCGAACTGCGCCTGTAATCGGCTATTTTGACTGGAATTGCTTTCGATTTGGTTGTTGAGGTCTTCTGATGAAATGTATCTTGATGTCTTAGCTACCGCCTGCCTTTGGAATCAATGAATTTGGACTTGTACAGACTGAGTTGGACTAATTACAGCATAGTGTAATTTGTAAACCTGCAATTAAGGTTCTGGTTTGGTATTTTGCATATTTGACCTAGTTGTGCTAGGATTTGGACTGAGTGTCCTTCTACATTGTTGTAGCCCTGTCTTTTGGCTTCGAAATGGTGGGTCTTGCACCCTCATCCGACAATCGTAGTGTCTTTGGTGCCAAAACCGCAACATGACGTCAAAAACTGTTTTCTTGGGTTAAAGCTTATTTCCATTTCCGGATTTTTCTGGTTTCCTTTAATGCTTATATATTCTTATGGAACCTTATTTTGGTAATACTTGGCCTTGGTTTATGACTTGTAAACGAATCTTATTGTGTTTATTTGAATAGTTTTAAGGCTTGTTTTCATTCCGATCATTTCCTAGCTAACTTTTGTACTTGTACTACTTTGAGCCTAGTGAACGGCTTTTGGGAAATGAGATGACTTTTGTGTGAGATGTTGGGACTGATTTGAGGTAATAGTGAAGCCTTAAGGGCTGGAAAAGTAAGAAATTTAGGGGAAGTGCTGCCCGATTTTCTAGGCCGTTTGGTTCCTTTAAGTTGGATTTGCCTTTTGGTAGAAATGAAAGGCTTTTGGGCTGTTTGCGCCTAAGTCTTCATGTTACCTTTTTGTTTCCAAGAAAATCATGTTTTTGCACCCTTGCATTAGTATTTATTTGGCAAGGCATACGACGTGTAGTCGAGCCTCACTTGTGCATTCCGTTTGCTCGATTTGGATATGAAACCTTCAATTGGTTTATTTTGATTATTTTAGGGTTTCTTGGCGATTAAGGCCAATCTGAAGTGAAAACTTTTGAAGTTGAGCCTGTGAGTGTACCACTCCCCTCCATTGCTGTTTAACTTGATTTCTGCTCTGCAATCTGTTTAATTTGTTTGAGACGAGAGTGTACTTTATCACACTCGTTCTCTTGTCTGTTCATATGCCAATTTACCATGCAAAATTTGAATCTGTTATCTGTGTCTGCATCTGTTCGGATTTCTATGACCTATGAGCTCAATCCTGTGGCTAAGTTATTCGAGTCGGGCCGGCAAGGGCCTGGACGATTAGATAACGAACCACGGTAGTCTGTTCGGGGATTTTGGGTATTGAGACCCTTGATTCCGGGTATACTCGAGTATTACCATTTCTGTTCGTTTGCGGTGAGCGGGCCCGGTAAAGGGGTGTTTGGTGAACGGGATTCGGTGTAAAGAGGGGTCTACGGACGTTGGTTCTATATACGTTGGCGGAGTGTCAACTTCGATCAAGCTTCGGTGACGCAAATGGGAATTTGGCTCCTGAGAGCCACCTGTATCCTTTCTGTGTGAATCATTAGTTACTTTACTTTACATCTAGCATGTGTATCTGATTTGTTAAATGTGAAATGCCATGATTTTTCTGCTATATGTCTGGTACCTCATTGAGCGCAAGCTCACCCCTTTCTGTTCCTTTTGTTTTCCTTACAGGAACCTCTTTTGGAAATCATGATTTTGAAAAGCGAGTTGAGCTAGTTAGATAATCTTTTGTTCTTTTGTATAGCTCCTCGAGGGGAAACAAACTCTAAATGTACTTCGTTTCACTTGTTCCATCTGAATTGTAAACCTAGCGACATGTATATATGAAAATGTTTTTTTTTTCCATGTGATTTTGGTAAGTTACTGTTAAGCTTGGCGGTTTTCAATCATTCAATTCTTTTGGATCCTATCTCGTGTAATATCGGATTTGTGTGATTCGACTCCGTAGTCCTGGCGAGAGCTGGGCAGGCGGTCCGCCGAACCCTTTGGTTCGCCTTAGGGTAAGGTGGGGCTGTCACAGGTGGTATCAGAGCCATATGCCGACGGTTGGGACTCTACGTCCTTTTACTGGAAAAGCCCTGAGCCTCTCGTTCGTGAAGAGTCACGAAGCGAAACTCTCCGTAGGGGATGCCCGCGTGCGGGTGGCAAGCTGATAGGTACCTTGTGATGTGACCCTGAGAACTGTCACAGGTGGTATCAGAGCCTGTTTCGCGTGGTCTCTGCGCGGAGTGAGCCTGGACTAAGTGGTGAATAGGTATGAAGGATTAAGTGCTCGTTCGAGCCTAAGCTCTAAATTGTGAATGTTATAGGTCTTAACTTTTCTTGTGGTATCTGAGCATCATAGATCGGTACGTCTGGTGGGAATTTCGATTGTAGATGGTTTTCTCTTGGGACTGGCCAGCTCGAGATGTGAACTATCTTATTTCGGATTCTTGTGCCTGAGTACTCCAGAGTTGAGGCGGTGTTCGTAGGTGAGAGTTGCATTTTGGGAACATGAATAGGCTTTGTTCGACTGGAATGAGTACAAGAGGTTAATGGATATTTCATTTGGATAATAGGTGATGTGAGAGACCGGACGGGGTTATTTTAGCAAGGTTTGGGACGATATATCCCTTTTCTTTTGATTCGCTCGTATGTTGTTACCACATGCCGTCGGTTGTATAATTGTGTATATGAATAATTGCCTAATTTGATACGTATTTGTATATTTGATCATTTGTTTCCTTGATATGTGGAATGTTATGTGCATATATGTTTATTTGTGTAATTGGTGGTCTCAATTTTAGATACTTTAGTCAATTTCCTATTGCTATGTTTATTTACTAAAATATCTTTGGGGGGAAAAAAAAAAGGAGAGGAAAAAAAATATATATATATATATATATGTAAGAAAGACGGAAACACGGATGTGGTCGTGGCCGTGGAGCTAAGCGAGGCCAAGAATCAAGAGAAGAAAGGGAAACAATAGCTGGACAAGGACCGAGAATGCCACTTGTACTTAGGAATGTATTATGACCCATTGTTTTGCCGACAGGCTAGCCTTCGAGTTCCAGCAACTCCGTAAGATGACACACTGGGTTGATCCATATCAAGAAATTTCGGTTCTCCGAGACGAAATAGAGGTTCAAAGGAGGCTAACCGAGTACTGGGAAGGGCGATGGAAGCAAGAGTATTCGGAGATACTTGAGCTTTTACACCAAAACATGGAGCTAAAGAGGAAATACGAAGAGATTTCCAAGGAGACCGTAGCAATGGCACAAGGTAATACTTTTATAGGGATTCCAGAGGAAGTTCAAAAGATAGGAATTGCAAGGCCACAACTGAAGATCTTCCATGCAAAGAAAAAGGGTAAAGCTGGAAGGCCATTTGCTAAGAGGGGCCGTGGATCGGGTGGTGTGACAAATTGTAGTTATTGTAGAAAATCCAATCATACTGAAGTAGATTGTTGGTTAAAGGGGAGGAGATGTCTGTGTTGTGGGAGCGCCGAGCATCTGATTGCTAATTGCCCGGGTTTAGTGCCCGAAAAGAAGGGAACCCAGCAGCCAACCAAGACCGACCCTGGACCGTCAAGTGGAGAAGGGACTGGGATGAAGAACCTCGTTTCTTCTGACTCTGACGACGAAGAAGGTACAGGCCATTGGTTATTTTAAATTTGGAAGGTAAAATTTCGAGGGCGAAATTCTTTTAAGGGGGAGAGAGTGTGAGAACCCGTAATTTGCATTTTCTCGGTTTTCGCATTTTTCATGGCTTGTTTTCTGCACTTTCTGTATCCGAAAAATTTTCTAGATAAATTTTATGAGTAAATATAGTTTTTAGAGGATTTTTCTAGTATCGAATAGATTTTGAGAAACTAAGAGCGTATTTTGGACGTGGGACCCACTAGTGCGAAAAGTTCGGAAAATTTCGGCCAATTAGGTTGAGTTTCGGATACTGGTTGAAATTTATCGGGTGTTAAGAGAAAAGTAGAGGATGAGATGTGATTGATGTGAGAGAAACTTAAAGGATAGAAATGCTTTAAATGTAGTGACAAGTGTCACTTGGTGAGTGGTGGCACTTGTAGGACAACTATTCATTTTCTTGACTTTTTGACCAATTGCTTAAATATCTCAAAAATCACACAAAATTCATTCTTGTCTTCAACTTCTTGGCCGGCTCTCTCTCTAGGAAAAGAAAGAAAACTTCTCCAATTTTCAAGCTTCCATCTAGTGCAAATCATCCAAACCAAGTGCTTAAATTTGTTTCTACTCCATAAAATCCCTCCATTTGGTGCTAGTAAGTGTTTTGTGGAAGTGTCCAAGGAAGCTAAGGTGTCCTACAACTCTCCCTCTCTTGTGTTCTAGGTAAGTGGTGATTGAACTTCCTCCTACACCTAATGAAGCTTAAGTTGTGCTTAGTGGTAGCTAAAGTGCTGAAATTTGTGGTTTATTTCTTGGTTTGAGATAAATTGATGAGGTTTTCAATTTAATGGTGTATTTTCTGGTTTAATGTGATAATGATGCTGTGGTTATCTATGATGGTTGGTAATGCAGGGTAATGACTCTAGTAGGTGTACATGATTGGTAATTGCAAGCAATTTTGGGTTTGGAAGGAATTTGAGAAAGTTAGGGTTTTATATCCCCAATTCTGTCCGGTTTTGTATCTCATGGTTAGAGTCCGAATTGGCCTTGGCTTAAAACATTAAAGTTGTAGGTATTGATGTGTTAGAGGTTCCTACAAAATTTCAGGTCAATCGGAGTAGTGTAGAATGAGTTAAGCCGAAATTACTATTGCTGTTCTGGGTTCATCAGGATGGCCGAACTGCGCCTGTAATCGGCTATTTTGACTGGAATTGCTTTCGATTTGGTTGTTGAGGTCTTCTGATGAAATGTATCTTGATGTCTTAGCTACCGCCTGCCTTTGGAATCAATGAATTTGGACTTGTACAGACTGAGTTGGACTAATTACAGCATAGTGTAATTTGTAAACCTGCAATTAAGGTTCTGGTTTGGTATTTTGCATATTTGACCTAGTTGTGCTAGGATTTGGACTGAGTGTCCTTCTACATTGTTGTAGCCCTGTCTTTTGGCTTCGAAATGGTGGGTCTTGCACCCTCATCCGACAATCGTAGTGTCTTTGGTGCCAAAACCGCAACATGACGTCAAAAACTGTTTTCTTGGGTTAAAGCTTATTTCCATTTCCGGATTTTTCTGGTTTCCTTTAATGCTTATATATTCTTATGGAACCTTATTTTGGTAATACTTGGCCTTGGTTTATGACTTGTAAACGAATCTTATTGTGTTTATTTGAATAGTTTTAAGGCTTGTTTTCATTCCGATCATTTCCTAGCTAACTTTTGTACTTGTACTACTTTGAGCCTAGTGAACGGCTTTTGGGAAATGAGATGACTTTTGTGTGAGATGTTGGGACTGATTTGAGGTAATAGTGAAGCCTTAAGGGCTGGAAAAGTAAGAAATTTAGGGGAAGTGCTGCCCGATTTTCTAGGCCGTTTGGTTCCTTTAAGTTGGATTTGCCTTTTGGTAGAAATGAAAGGCTTTTGGGCTGTTTGCGCCTAAGTCTTCATGTTACCTTTTTGTTTCCAAGAAAATCATGTTTTTGCACCCTTGCATTAGTATTTATTTGGCAAGGCATACGACGTGTAGTCGAGCCTCACTTGTGCATTCCGTTTGCTCGATTTGGATATGAAACCTTCAATTGGTTTATTTTGATTATTTTAGGGTTTCTTGGCGATTAAGGCCAATCTGAAGTGAAAACTTTTGAAGTTGAGCCTGTGAGTGTACCACTCCCCTCCATTGCTGTTTAACTTGATTTCTGCTCTGCAATCTGTTTAATTTGTTTGAGACGAGAGTGTACTTTATCACACTCGTTCTCTTGTCTGTTCATATGCCAATTTACCATGCAAAATTTGAATCTGTTATCTGTGTCTGCATCTGTTCGGATTTCTATGACCTATGAGCTCAATCCTGTGGCTAAGTTATTCGAGTCGGGCCGGCAAGGGCCTGGACGATTAGATAACGAACCACGGTAGTCTGTTCGGGGATTTTGGGTATTGAGACCCTTGATTCCGGGTATACTCGAGTATTACCATTTCTGTTCGTTTGCGGTGAGCGGGCCCGGTAAAGGGGTGTTTGGTGAACGGGATTCGGTGTAAAGAGGGGTCTACGGACGTTGGTTCTATATACGTTGGCGGAGTGTCAACTTCGATCAAGCTTCGGTGACGCAAATGGGAATTTGGCTCCTGAGAGCCACCTGTATCCTTTCTGTGTGAATCATTAGTTACTTTACTTTACATCTAGCATGTGTATCTGATTTGTTAAATGTGAAATGCCATGATTTTTCTGCTATATGTCTGGTACCTCATTGAGCGCAAGCTCACCCCTTTCTGTTCCTTTTGTTTTCCTTACAGGAACCTCTTTTGGAAATCATGATTTTGAAAAGCGAGTTGAGCTAGTTAGATAATCTTTTGTTCTTTTGTATAGCTCCTCGAGGGGAAACAAACTCTAAATGTACTTCGTTTCACTTGTTCCATCTGAATTGTAAACCTAGCGACATGTATATATGAAAATGTTTTTTTTTTCCATGTGATTTTGGTAAGTTACTGTTAAGCTTGGCGGTTTTCAATCATTCAATTCTTTTGGATCCTATCTCGTGTAATATCGGATTTGTGTGATTCGACTCCGTAGTCCTGGCGAGAGCTGGGCAGGCGGTCCGCCGAACCCTTTGGTTCGCCTTAGGGTAAGGTGGGGCTGTCACAGGTGGTATCAGAGCCATATGCCGACGGTTGGGACTCTACGTCCTTTTACTGGAAAAGCCCTGAGCCTCTCGTTCGTGAAGAGTCACGAAGCGAAACTCTCCGTAGGGGATGCCCGCGTGCGGGTGGCAAGCTGATAGGTACCTTGTGATGTGACCCTGAGAACTGTCACAGGTGGTATCAGAGCCTGTTTCGCGTGGTCTCTGCGCGGAGTGAGCCTGGACTAAGTGGTGAATAGGTATGAAGGATTAAGTGCTCGTTCGAGCCTAAGCTCTAAATTGTGAATGTTATAGGTCTTAACTTTTCTTGTGGTATCTGAGCATCATAGATCGGTACGTCTGGTGGGAATTTCGATTGTAGATGGTTTTCTCTTGGGACTGGCCAGCTCGAGATGTGAACTATCTTATTTCGGATTCTTGTGCCTGAGTACTCCAGAGTTGAGGCGGTGTTCGTAGGTGAGAGTTGCATTTTGGGAACATGAATAGGCTTTGTTCGACTGGAATGAGTACAAGAGGTTAATGGATATTTCATTTGGATAATAGGTGATGTGAGAGACCGGACGGGGTTATTTTAGCAAGGTTTGGGACGATATATCCCTTTTCTTTTGATTCGCTCGTATGTTGTTACCACATGCCGTCGGTTGTATAATTGTGTATATGAATAATTGCCTAATTTGATACGTATTTGTATATTTGATCATTTGTTTCCTTGATATGTGGAATGTTATGTGCATATATGTTTATTTGTGTAATTGGTGGTCTCAATTTTAGATACTTTAGTCAATTTCCTATTGCTATGTTTATTTACTAAAATATCTTTGGGGGGAAAAAAAAAAGGAGAGGAAAAAAAAAATATATATATATATATATGTAAGAAAGACGGAAACACGGATGTGGTCGTGGCCGTGGAGCTAAGCGAGGCCAAGAATCAAGAGAAGAAAGGGAAACAATAGCTGGACAAGGACCGAGAATGCCACTTGTACTTAGGAATGTATTATGACCCATTGTTTTGCCGACAGGCTAGCCTTCGAGTTCCAGCAACTCCGTAAGATGACACACTGGGTTGATCCATATCAAGAAATTTCGGTTCTCCGAGACGAAATAGAGGTTCAAAGGAGGCTAATCGAGTACTGGGAAGGGCGATGGAAGCAAGAGTATTCGGAGATACTTGAGCTTTTACACCAAAACATGGAGCTAAAGAGGAAATACGAAGAGATTTCCAAGGAGACCGTAGCAATGGCACAAGGTAATACTTTTATAGGGATTCCAGAGGAAGTTCAAAAGATAGGAATTGCAAGGCCACAACTGAAGATCTTCCATGCAAAGAAAAAGGGTAAAGCTGGAAGGCCATTTGCTAAGAGGGGCCGTGGATCGGGTGGTGTGACAAATTGTAGTTATTGTAGAAAATCCAATCATACTGAAGTAGATTGTTGGTTAAAGGGGAGGAGATGTCTGTGTTGTGGGAGCGCCGAGCATCTGATTGCTAATTGCCCGGGTTTAGTGCCCGAAAAGAAGGGAACCCAGCAGCCAACCAAGACCGACCCTGGACCGTCAAGTGGAGAAGGGACTGGGATGAAGAACCTCGTTTCTTCTGACTCTGACGACGAAGAAGGTACAGGCCATTGGTTATTTTAAATTTGGAAGGTAAAATTTCGAGGGCGAAATTCTTTTAAGGGGGAGAGAGTGTGAGAACCCGTAATTTGCATTTTCTCGGTTTTCGCATTTTTCATGGCTTGTTTTCTGCACTTTCTGTATCCGAAAAATTTTCTAGATAAATTTTATGAGTAAATATAGTTTTTAGAGGATTTTTCTAGTATCGAATAGATTTTGAGAAACTAAGAGCGTATTTTGGACGTGGGACCCACTAGTGCGAAAAGTTCGGAAAATTTCGGCCAATTAGGTTGAGTTTCGGATACTGGTTGAAATTTATCGGGTGTTAAGAGAAAAGTAGAGGATGAGATGTGATTGATGTGAGAGAAACTTAAAGGATAGAAATGCTTTAAATGTAGTGACAAGTGTCACTTGGTGAGTGGTGGCACTTGTAGGACAACTATTCATTTTCTTGACTTTTTGACCAATTGCTTAAATATCTCAAAAATCACACAAAATTCATTCTTGTCTTCAACTTCTTGGCCGGCTCTCTCTCTAGGAAAAGAAAGAAAACTTCTCCAATTTTCAAGCTTCCATCTAGTGCAAATCATCCAAACCAAGTGCTTAAATTTGTTTCTACTCCATAAAATCCCTCCATTTGGTGCTAGTAAGTGTTTTGTGGAAGTGTCCAAGGAAGCTAAGGTGTCCTACAACTCTCCCTCTCTTGTGTTCTAGGTAAGTGGTGATTGAACTTCCTCCTACACCTAATGAAGCTTAAGTTGTGCTTAGTGGTAGCTAAAGTGCTGAAATTTGTGGTTTATTTCTTGGTTTGAGATAAATTGATGAGGTTTTCAATTTAATGGTGTATTTTCTGGTTTAATGTGATAATGATGCTGTGGTTATCTATGATGGTTGGTAATGCAGGGTAATGACTCTAGTAGGTGTACATGATTGGTAATTGCAAGCAATTTTGGGTTTGGAAGGAATTTGAGAAAGTTAGGGTTTTATATCCCCAATTCTGTCCGGTTTTGTATCTCATGGTTAGAGTCCGAATTGGCCTTGGCTTAAAACATTAAAGTTGTAGGTATTGATGTGTTAGAGGTTCCTACAAAATTTCAGGTCAATCGGAGTAGTGTAGAATGAGTTAAGCCGAAATTACTATTGCTGTTCTGGGTTCATCAGGATGGCCGAACTGCGCCTGTAATCGGCTATTTTGACTGGAATTGCTTTCGATTTGGTTGTTGAGGTCTTCTGATGAAATGTATCTTGATGTCTTAGCTACCGCCTGCCTTTGGAATCAATGAATTTGGACTTGTACAGACTGAGTTGGACTAATTACAGCATAGTGTAATTTGTAAACCTGCAATTAAGGTTCTGGTTTGGTATTTTGCATATTTGACCTAGTTGTGCTAGGATTTGGACTGAGTGTCCTTCTACATTGTTGTAGCCCTGTCTTTTGGCTTCGAAATGGTGGGTCTTGCACCCTCATCCGACAATCGTAGTGTCTTTGGTGCCAAAACCGCAACATGACGTCAAAAACTGTTTTCTTGGGTTAAAGCTTATTTCCATTTCCGGATTTTTCTGGTTTCCTTTAATGCTTATATATTCTTATGGAACCTTATTTTGGTAATACTTGGCCTTGGTTTATGACTTGTAAACGAATCTTATTGTGTTTATTTGAATAGTTTTAAGGCTTGTTTTCATTCCGATCATTTCCTAGCTAACTTTTGTACTTGTACTACTTTGAGCCTAGTGAACGGCTTTTGGGAAATGAGATGACTTTTGTGTGAGATGTTGGGACTGATTTGAGGTAATAGTGAAGCCTTAAGGGCTGGAAAAGTAAGAAATTTAGGGGAAGTGCTGCCCGATTTTCTAGGCCGTTTGGTTCCTTTAAGTTGGATTTGCCTTTTGGTAGAAATGAAAGGCTTTTGGGCTGTTTGCGCCTAAGTCTTCATGTTACCTTTTTGTTTCCAAGAAAATCATGTTTTTGCACCCTTGCATTAGTATTTATTTGGCAAGGCATACGACGTGTAGTCGAGCCTCACTTGTGCATTCCGTTTGCTCGATTTGGATATGAAACCTTCAATTGGTTTATTTTGATTATTTTAGGGTTTCTTGGCGATTAAGGCCAATCTGAAGTGAAAACTTTTGAAGTTGAGCCTGTGAGTGTACCACTCCCCTCCATTGCTGTTTAACTTGATTTCTGCTCTGCAATCTGTTTAATTTGTTTGAGACGAGAGTGTACTTTATCACACTCGTTCTCTTGTCTGTTCATATGCCAATTTACCATGCAAAATTTGAATCTGTTATCTGTGTCTGCATCTGTTCGGATTTCTATGACCTATGAGCTCAATCCTGTGGCTAAGTTATTCGAGTCGGGCCGGCAAGGGCCTGGACGATTAGATAACGAACCACGGTAGTCTGTTCGGGGATTTTGGGTATTGAGACCCTTGATTCCGGGTATACTCGAGTATTACCATTTCTGTTCGTTTGCGGTGAGCGGGCCCGGTAAAGGGGTGTTTGGTGAACGGGATTCGGTGTAAAGAGGGGTCTACGGACGTTGGTTCTATATACGTTGGCGGAGTGTCAACTTCGATCAAGCTTCGGTGACGCAAATGGGAATTTGGCTCCTGAGAGCCACCTGTATCCTTTCTGTGTGAATCATTAGTTACTTTACTTTACATCTAGCATGTGTATCTGATTTGTTAAATGTGAAATGCCATGATTTTTCTGCTATATGTCTGGTACCTCATTGAGCG
Source organism: Coffea arabica (assembly GCF_036785885.1). Classification (NCBI taxonomy): domain Eukaryota; kingdom Viridiplantae; phylum Streptophyta; class Magnoliopsida; order Gentianales; family Rubiaceae; genus Coffea; species Coffea arabica. The sequence goes on along the minus strand of NC_092315.1, from coordinate 13,253,214 downwards.
CAAGCTCACCCCTTTCTGTTCCTTTTGTTTTCCTTACAGGAACCTCTTTTGGAAATCATGATTTTGAAAAGCGAGTTGAGCTAGTTAGATAATCTTTTGTTCTTTTGTATAGCTCCTCGAGGGGAAACAAACTCTAAATGTACTTCGTTTCACTTGTTCCATCTGAATTGTAAACCTAGCGACATGTATATATGAAAATGTTTTTTTTTTCCATGTGATTTTGGTAAGTTACTGTTAAGCTTGGCGGTTTTCAATCATTCAATTCTTTTGGATCCTATCTCGTGTAATATCGGATTTGTGTGATTCGACTCCGTAGTCCTGGCGAGAGCTGGGCAGGCGGTCCGCCGAACCCTTTGGTTCGCCTTAGGGTAAGGTGGGGCTGTCACAGGTGGTATCAGAGCCATATGCCGACGGTTGGGACTCTACGTCCTTTTACTGGAAAAGCCCTGAGCCTCTCGTTCGTGAAGAGTCACGAAGCGAAACTCTCCGTAGGGGATGCCCGCGTGCGGGTGGCAAGCTGATAGGTACCTTGTGATGTGACCCTGAGAACTGTCACAGGTGGTATCAGAGCCTGTTTCGCGTGGTCTCTGCGCGGAGTGAGCCTGGACTAAGTGGTGAATAGGTATGAAGGATTAAGTGCTCGTTCGAGCCTAAGCTCTAAATTGTGAATGTTATAGGTCTTAACTTTTCTTGTGGTATCTGAGCATCATAGATCGGTACGTCTGGTGGGAATTTCGATTGTAGATGGTTTTCTCTTGGGACTGGCCAGCTCGAGATGTGAACTATCTTATTTCGGATTCTTGTGCCTGAGTACTCCAGAGTTGAGGCGGTGTTCGTAGGTGAGAGTTGCATTTTGGGAACATGAATAGGCTTTGTTCGACTGGAATGAGTACAAGAGGTTAATGGATATTTCATTTGGATAATAGGTGATGTGAGAGACCGGACGGGGTTATTTTAGCAAGGTTTGGGACGATATATCCCTTTTCTTTTGATTCGCTCGTATGTTGTTACCACATGCCGTCGGTTGTATAATTGTGTATATGAATAATTGCCTAATTTGATACGTATTTGTATATTTGATCATTTGTTTCCTTGATATGTGGAATGTTATGTGCATATATGTTTATTTGTGTAATTGGTGGTCTCAATTTTAGATACTTTAGTCAATTTCCTATTGCTATGTTTATTTACTAAAATATCTTTGGGGGGAAAAAAAAAAGGAGAGGAAAAAAATATATATATATATATATGTAAGAAAGACGGAAACACGGATGTGGTCGTGGCCGTGGAGCTAAGCGAGGCCAAGAATCAAGAGAAGAAAGGGAAACAATAGCTGGACAAGGACCGAGAATGCCACTTGTACTTAGGAATGTATTATGACCCATTGTTTTGCCGACAGGCTAGCCTTCGAGTTCCAGCAACTCCGTAAGATGACACACTGGGTTGATCCATATCAAGAAATTTCGGTTCTCCGAGACGAAATAGAGGTTCAAAGGAGGCTAACCGAGTACTGGGAAGGGCGATGGAAGCAAGAGTATTCGGAGAAACTTGAGCTTTTACACCAAAACATGGAGCTAAAGAGGAAATACGAAGAGATTTCCAAGGAGACCGTAGCAATGGCACAAGGTAATACTTTTATAGGGATTCCAGAGGAAGTTCAAAAGATAGGAATTGCAAGGCCACAACTGAAGATCTTCCATGCAAAGAAAAAGGGTAAAGCTGGAAGGCCATTTGCTAAGAGGGGCCGTGGATCGGGTGGTGTGACAAATTGTAGTTATTGTAGAAAATCCAATCATACTGAAGTAGATTGTTGGTTAAAGGGGAGGAGATGTCTGTGTTGTGGGAGCGCCGAGCATCTGATTGCTAATTGCCCGGGTTTAGTGCCCGAAAAGAAGGGAACCCAGCAGCCAACCAAGACCGACCCTGGACCGTCAAGTGGAGAAGGGACTGGGATGAAGAACCTCGTTTCTTCTGACTCTGACGACGAAGAAGGTACAGGCCATTGGTTATTTTAAATTTGGAAGGTAAAATTTCGAGGGCGAAATTCTTTTAAGGGGGAGAGAGTGTGAGAACCCGTAATTTGCATTTTCTCGGTTTTCGCATTTTTCATGGCTTGTTTTCTGCACTTTCTGTATCCGAAAAATTTTCTAGATAAATTTTATGAGTAAATATAGTTTTTAGAGGATTTTTCTAGTATCGAATAGATTTTGAGAAACTAAGAGCGTATTTTGGACGTGGGACCCACTAGTGCGAAAAGTTCGGAAAATTTCGGCCAATTAGGTTGAGTTTCGGATACTGGTTGAAATTTATCGGGTGTTAAGAGAAAAGTAGAGGATGAGATGTGATTGATGTGAGAGAAACTTAAAGGATAGAAATGCTTTAAATGTAGTGACAAGTGTCACTTGGTGAGTGGTGGCACTTGTAGGACAACTATTCATTTTCTTGACTTTTTGACCAATTGCTTAAATATCTCAAAAATCACACAAAATTCATTCTTGTCTTCAACTTCTTGGCCGGCTCTCTCTCTAGGAAAAGAAAGAAAACTTCTCCAATTTTCAAGCTTCCATCTAGTGCAAATCATCCAAACCAAGTGCTTAAATTTGTTTCTACTCCATAAAATCCCTCCATTTGGTGCTAGTAAGTGTTTTGTGGAAGTGTCCAAGGAAGCTAAGGTGTCCTACAACTCTCCCTCTCTTGTGTTCTAGGTAAGTGGTGATTGAACTTCCTCCTACACCTAATGAAGCTTAAGTTGTGCTTAGTGGTAGCTAAAGTGCTGAAATTTGTGGTTTATTTCTTGGTTTGAGATAAATTGATGAGGTTTTCAATTTAATGGTGTATTTTCTGGTTTAATGTGATAATGATGCTGTGGTTATCTATGATGGTTGGTAATGCAGGGTAATGACTCTAGTAGGTGTACATGATTGGTAATTGCAAGCAATTTTGGGTTTGGAAGGAATTTGAGAAAGTTAGGGTTTTATATCCCCAATTCTGTCCGGTTTTGTATCTCATGGTTAGAGTCCGAATTGGCCTTGGCTTAAAACATTAAAGTTGTAGGTATTGATGTGTTAGAGGTTCCTACAAAATTTCAGGTCAATCGGAGTAGTGTAGAATGAGTTAAGCCGAAATTACTATTGCTGTTCTGGGTTCATCAGGATGGCCGAACTGCGCCTGTAATCGGCTATTTTGACTGGAATTGCTTTCGATTTGGTTGTTGAGGTCTTCTGATGAAATGTATCTTGATGTCTTAGCTACCGCCTGCCTTTGGAATCAATGAATTTGGACTTGTACAGACTGAGTTGGACTAATTACAGCATAGTGTAATTTGTAAACCTGCAATTAAGGTTCTGGTTTGGTATTTTGCATATTTGACCTAGTTGTGCTAGGATTTGGACTGAGTGTCCTTCTACATTGTTGTAGCCCTGTCTTTTGGCTTCGAAATGGTGGGTCTTGCACCCTCATCCGACAATCGTAGTGTCTTTGGTGCCAAAACCGCAACATGACGTCAAAAACTGTTTTCTTGGGTTAAAGCTTATTTCCATTTCCGGATTTTTCTGGTTTCCTTTAATGCTTATATATTCTTATGGAACCTTATTTTGGTAATACTTGGCCTTGGTTTATGACTTGTAAACGAATCTTATTGTGTTTATTTGAATAGTTTTAAGGCTTGTTTTCATTCCGATCATTTCCTAGCTAACTTTTGTACTTGTACTACTTTGAGCCTAGTGAACGGCTTTTGGGAAATGAGATGACTTTTGTGTGAGATGTTGGGACTGATTTGAGGTAATAGTGAAGCCTTAAGGGCTGGAAAAGTAAGAAATTTAGGGGAAGTGCTGCCCGATTTTCTAGGCCGTTTGGTTCCTTTAAGTTGGATTTGCCTTTTGGTAGAAATGAAAGGCTTTTGGGCTGTTTGCGCCTAAGTCTTCATGTTACCTTTTTGTTTCCAAGAAAATCATGTTTTTGCACCCTTGCATTAGTATTTATTTGGCAAGGCATACGACGTGTAGTCGAGCCTCACTTGTGCATTCCGTTTGCTCGATTTGGATATGAAACCTTCAATTGGTTTATTTTGATTATTTTAGGGTTTCTTGGCGATTAAGGCCAATCTGAAGTGAAAACTTTTGAAGTTGAGCCTGTGAGTGTACCACTCCCCTCCATTGCTGTTTAACTTGATTTCTGCTCTGCAATCTGTTTAATTTGTTTGAGACGAGAGTGTACTTTATCACACTCGTTCTCTTGTCTGTTCATATGCCAATTTACCATGCAAAATTTGAATCTGTTATCTGTGTCTGCATCTGTTCGGATTTCTATGACCTATGAGCTCAATCCTGTGGCTAAGTTATTCGAGTCGGGCCGGCAAGGGCCTGGACGATTAGATAACGAACCACGGTAGTCTGTTCGGGGATTTTGGGTATTGAGACCCTTGATTCCGGGTATACTCGAGTATTACCATTTCTGTTCGTTTGCGGTGAGCGGGCCCGGTAAAGGGGTGTTTGGTGAACGGGATTCGGTGTAAAGAGGGGTCTACGGACGTTGGTTCTATATACGTTGGCGGAGTGTCAACTTCGATCAAGCTTCGGTGACGCAAATGGGAATTTGGCTCCTGAGAGCCACCTGTATCCTTTCTGTGTGAATCATTAGTTACTTTACTTTACATCTAGCATGTGTATCTGATTTGTTAAATGTGAAATGCCATGATTTTTCTGCTATATGTCTGGTACCTCATTGAGCGCAAGCTCACCCCTTTCTGTTCCTTTTGTTTTCCTTACAGGAACCTCTTTTGGAAATCATGATTTTGAAAAGCGAGTTGAGCTAGTTAGATAATCTTTTGTTCTTTTGTATAGCTCCTCGAGGGGAAACAAACTCTAAATGTACTTCGTTTCACTTGTTCCATCTGAATTGTAAACCTAGCGACATGTATATATGAAAATGTTTTTTTTTTCCATGTGATTTTGGTAAGTTACTGTTAAGCTTGGCGGTTTTCAATCATTCAATTCTTTTGGATCCTATCTCGTGTAATATCGGATTTGTGTGATTCGACTCCGTAGTCCTGGCGAGAGCTGGGCAGGCGGTCCGCCGAACCCTTTGGTTCGCCTTAGGGTAAGGTGGGGCTGTCACAGGTGGTATCAGAGCCATATGCCGACGGTTGGGACTCTACGTCCTTTTACTGGAAAAGCCCTGAGCCTCTCGTTCGTGAAGAGTCACGAAGCGAAACTCTCCGTAGGGGATGCCCGCGTGCGGGTGGCAAGCTGATAGGTACCTTGTGATGTGACCCTGAGAACTGTCACAGGTGGTATCAGAGCCTGTTTCGCGTGGTCTCTGCGCGGAGTGAGCCTGGACTAAGTGGTGAATAGGTATGAAGGATTAAGTGCTCGTTCGAGCCTAAGCTCTAAATTGTGAATGTTATAGGTCTTAACTTTTCTTGTGGTATCTGAGCATCATAGATCGGTACGTCTGGTGGGAATTTCGATTGTAGATGGTTTTCTCTTGGGACTGGCCAGCTCGAGATGTGAACTATCTTATTTCGGATTCTTGTGCCTGAGTACTCCAGAGTTGAGGCGGTGTTCGTAGGTGAGAGTTGCATTTTGGGAACATGAATAGGCTTTGTTCGACTGGAATGAGTACAAGAGGTTAATGGATATTTCATTTGGATAATAGGTGATGTGAGAGACCGGACGGGGTTATTTTAGCAAGGTTTGGGACGATATATCCCTTTTCTTTTGATTCGCTCGTATGTTGTTACCACATGCCGTCGGTTGTATAATTGTGTATATGAATAATTGCCTAATTTGATACGTATTTGTATATTTGATCATTTGTTTCCTTGATATGTGGAATGTTATGTGCATATATGTTTATTTGTGTAATTGGTGGTCTCAATTTTAGATACTTTAGTCAATTTCCTATTGCTATGTTTATTTACTAAAATATCTTTGGGGGGAAAAAAAAAAGGAGAGGAAAAAAAATATATATATATATATATATGTAAGAAAGACGGAAACACGGATGTGGTCGTGGCCGTGGAGCTAAGCGAGGCCAAGAATCAAGAGAAGAAAGGGAAACAATAGCTGGACAAGGACCGAGAATGCCACTTGTACTTAGGAATGTATTATGACCCATTGTTTTGCCGACAGGCTAGCCTTCGAGTTCCAGCAACTCCGTAAGATGACACACTGGGTTGATCCATATCAAGAAATTTCGGTTCTCCGAGACGAAATAGAGGTTCAAAGGAGGCTAATCGAGTACTGGGAAGGGCGATGGAAGCAAGAGTATTCGGAGATACTTGAGCTTTTACACCAAAACATGGAGCTAAAGAGGAAATACGAAGAGATTTCCAAGGAGACCGTAGCAATGGCACAAGGTAATACTTTTATAGGGATTCCAGAGGAAGTTCAAAAGATAGGAATTGCAAGGCCACAACTGAAGATCTTCCATGCAAAGAAAAAGGGTAAAGCTGGAAGGCCATTTGCTAAGAGGGGCCGTGGATCGGGTGGTGTGACAAATTGTAGTTATTGTAGAAAATCCAATCATACTGAAGTAGATTGTTGGTTAAAGGGGAGGAGATGTCTGTGTTGTGGGAGCGCCGAGCATCTGATTGCTAATTGCCCGGGTTTAGTGCCCGAAAAGAAGGGAACCCAGCAGCCAACCAAGACCGACCCTGGACCGTCAAGTGGAGAAGGGACTGGGATGAAGAACCTCGTTTCTTCTGACTCTGACGACGAAGAAGGTACAGGCCATTGGTTATTTTAAATTTGGAAGGTAAAATTTCGAGGGCGAAATTCTTTTAAGGGGGAGAGAGTGTGAGAACCCGTAATTTGCATTTTCTCGGTTTTCGCATTTTTCATGGCTTGTTTTCTGCACTTTCTGTATCCGAAAAATTTTCTAGATAAATTTTATGAGTAAATATAGTTTTTAGAGGATTTTTCTAGTATCGAATAGATTTTGAGAAACTAAGAGCGTATTTTGGACGTGGGACCCACTAGTGCGAAAAGTTCGAAAAATTTCGGCCAATTAGGTTGAGTTTCGGATACTGGTTGAAATTTATCGGGTGTTAAGAGAAAAGTAGAGGATGAGATGTGATTGATGTGAGAGAAACTTAAAGGATAGAAATGCTTTAAATGTAGTGACAAGTGTCACTTGGTGAGTGGTGGCACTTGTAGGACAACTATTCATTTTCTTGACTTTTTGACCAATTGCTTAAATATCTCAAAAATCACACAAAATTCATTCTTGTCTTCAACTTCTTGGCCGGCTCTCTCTCTAGGAAAAGAAAGAAAACTTCTCCAATTTTCAAGCTTCCATCTAGTGCAAATCATCCAAACCAAGTGCTTAAATTTGTTTCTACTCCATAAAATCCCTCCATTTGGTGCTAGTAAGTGTTTTGTGGAAGTGTCCAAGGAAGCTAAGGTGTCCTACAACTCTCCCTCTCTTGTGTTCTAGGTAAGTGGTGATTGAACTTCCTCCTACACCTAATGAAGCTTAAGTTGTGCTTAGTGGTAGCTAAAGTGCTGAAATTTGTGGTTTATTTCTTGGTTTGAGATAAATTGATGAGGTTTTCAATTTAATGGTGTATTTTCTGGTTTAATGTGATAATGATGCTGTGGTTATCTATGATGGTTGGTAATGCAGGGTAATGACTCTAGTAGGTGTACATGATTGGTAATTGCAAGCAATTTTGGGTTTGGAAGGAATTTGAGAAAGTTAGGGTTTTATATCCCCAATTCTGTCCGGTTTTGTATCTCATGGTTAGAGTCCGAATTGGCCTTGGCTTAAAACATTAAAGTTGTAGGTATTGATGTGTTAGAGGTTCCTACAAAATTTCAGGTCAATCGGAGTAGTGTAGAATGAGTTAAGCCGAAATTACTATTGCTGTTCTGGGTTCATCAGGATGGCCGAACTGCGCCTGTAATCGGCTATTTTGACTGGAATTGCTTTCGATTTGGTTGTTGAGGTCTTCTGATGAAATGTATCTTGATGTCTTAGCTACCGCCTGCCTTTGGAATCAATGAATTTGGACTTGTACAGACTGAGTTGGACTAATTACAGCATAGTGTAATTTGTAAACCTGCAATTAAGGTTCTGGTTTGGTATTTTGCATATTTGACCTAGTTGTGCTAGGATTTGGACTGAGTGTCCTTCTACATTGTTGTAGCCCTGTCTTTTGGCTTCGAAATGGTGGGTCTTGCACCCTCATCCGACAATCGTAGTGTCTTTGGTGCCAAAACCGCAACATGACGTCAAAAACTGTTTTCTTGGGTTAAAGCTTATTTCCATTTCCGGATTTTTCTGGTTTCCTTTAATGCTTATATATTCTTATGGAACCTTATTTTGGTAATACTTGGCCTTGGTTTATGACTTGTAAACGAATCTTATTGTGTTTATTTGAATAGTTTTAAGGCTTGTTTTCATTCCGATCATTTCCTAGCTAACTTTTGTACTTGTACTACTTTGAGCCTAGTGAACGGCTTTTGGGAAATGAGATGACTTTTGTGTGAGATGTTGGGACTGATTTGAGGTAATAGTGAAGCCTTAAGGGCTGGAAAAGTAAGAAATTTAGGGGAAGTGCTGCCCGATTTTCTAGGCCGTTTGGTTCCTTTAAGTTGGATTTGCCTTTTGGTAGAAATGAAAGGCTTTTGGGCTGTTTGCGCCTAAGTCTTCATGTTACCTTTTTGTTTCCAAGAAAATCATGTTTTTGCACCCTTGCATTAGTATTTATTTGGCAAGGCATACGACGTGTAGTCGAGCCTCACTTGTGCATTCCGTTTGCTCGATTTGGATATGAAACCTTCAATTGGTTTATTTTGATTATTTTAGGGTTTCTTGGCGATTAAGGCCAATCTGAAGTGAAAACTTTTGAAGTTGAGCCTGTGAGTGTACCACTCCCCTCCATTGCTGTTTAACTTGATTTCTGCTCTGCAATCTGTTTAATTTGTTTGAGACGAGAGTGTACTTTATCACACTCGTTCTCTTGTCTGTTCATATGCCAATTTACCATGCAAAATTTGAATCTGTTATCTGTGTCTGCATCTGTTCGGATTTCTATGACCTATGAGCTCAATCCTGTGGCTAAGTTATTCGAGTCGGGCCGGCAAGGGCCTGGACGATTAGATAACGAACCACGGTAGTCTGTTCGGGGATTTTGGGTATTGAGACCCTTGATTCCGGGTATACTCGAGTATTACCATTTCTGTTCGTTTGCGGTGAGCGGGCCCGGTAAAGGGGTGTTTGGTGAACGGGATTCGGTGTAAAGAGGGGTCTACGGACGTTGGTTCTATATACGTTGGCGGAGTGTCAACTTCGATCAAGCTTCGGTGACGCAAATGGGAATTTGGCTCCTGAGAGCCACCTGTATCCTTTCTGTGTGAATCATTAGTTACTTTACTTTACATCTAGCATGTGTATCTGATTTGTTAAATGTGAAATGCCATGATTTTTCTGCTATATGTCTGGTACCTCATTGAGCGCAAGCTCACCCCTTTCTGTTCCTTTTGTTTTCCTTACAGGAACCTCTTTTGGAAATCATGATTTTGAAAAGCGAGTTGAGCTAGTTAGATAATCTTTTGTTCTTTTGTATAGCTCCTCGAGGGGAAACAAACTCTAAATGTACTTCGTTTCACTTGTTCCATCTGAATTGTAAACCTAGCGACATGTATATATGAAAATGTTTTTTTTTTCCATGTGATTTTGGTAAGTTACTGTTAAGCTTGGCGGTTTTCAATCATTCAATTCTTTTGGATCCTATCTCGTGTAATATCGGATTTGTGTGATTCGACTCCGTAGTCCTGGCGAGAGCTGGGCAGGCGGTCCGCCGAACCCTTTGGTTCGCCTTAGGGTAAGGTGGGGCTGTCACAGGTGGTATCAGAGCCATATGCCGACGGTTGGGACTCTACGTCCTTTTACTGGAAAAGCCCTGAGCCTCTCGTTCGTGAAGAGTCACGAAGCGAAACTCTCCGTAGGGGATGCCCGCGTGCGGGTGGCAAGCTGATAGGTACCTTGTGATGTGACCCTGAGAACTGTCACAGGTGGTATCAGAGCCTGTTTCGCGTGGTCTCTGCGCGGAGTGAGCCTGGACTAAGTGGTGAATAGGTATGAAGGATTAAGTGCTCGTTCGAGCCTAAGCTCTAAATTGTGAATGTTATAGGTCTTAACTTTTCTTGTGGTATCTGAGCATCATAGATCGGTACGTCTGGTGGGAATTTCGATTGTAGATGGTTTTCTCTTGGGACTGGCCAGCTCGAGATGTGAACTATCTTATTTCGGATTCTTGTGCCTGAGTACTCCAGAGTTGAGGCGGTGTTCGTAGGTGAGAGTTGCATTTTGGGAACATGAATAGGCTTTGTTCGACTGGAATGAGTACAAGAGGTTAATGGATATTTCATTTGGATAATAGGTGATGTGAGAGACCGGACGGGGTTATTTTAGCAAGGTTTGGGACGATATATCCCTTTTCTTTTGATTCGCTCGTATGTTGTTACCACATGCCGTCGGTTGTATAATTGTGTATATGAATAATTGCCTAATTTGATACGTATTTGTATATTTGATCATTTGTTTCCTTGATATGTGGAATGTTATGTGCATATATGTTTATTTGTGTAATTGGTGGTCTCAATTTTAGATACTTTAGTCAATTTCCTATTGCTATGTTTATTTACTAAAATATCTTTGGGGGGAAAAAAAAAAGGAGAGGAAAAAAAAAAATATATATATATATATGTAAGAAAGACGGAAACACGGATGTGGTCGTGGCCGTGGAGCTAAGCGAGGCCAAGAATCAAGAGAAGAAAGGGAAACAATAGCTGGACAAGGACCGAGAATGCCACTTGTACTTAGGAATGTATTATGACCCATTGTTTTGCCGACAGGCTAGCCTTCGAGTTCCAGCAACTCCGTAAGATGACACACTGGGTTGATCCATATCAAGAAATTTCGGTTCTCCGAGACGAAATAGAGGTTCAAAGGAGGCTAACCGAGTACTGGGAAGGGCGATGGAAGCAAGAGTATTCGGAGAAACTTGAGCTTTTACACCAAAACATGGAGCTAAAGAGGAAATACGAAGAGATTTCCAAGGAGACCGTAGCAATGGCACAAGGTAATACTTTTATAGGGATTCCAGAGGAAGTTCAAAAGATAGGAATTGCAAGGCCACAACTGAAGATCTTCCATGCAAAGAAAAAGGGTAAAGCTGGAAGGCCATTTGCTAAGAGGGGCCGTGGATCGGGTGGTGTGACAAATTGTAGTTATTGTAGAAAATCCAATCATACTGAAGTAGATTGTTGGTTAAAGGGGAGGAGATGTCTGTGTTGTGGGAGCGCCGAGCATCTGATTGCTAATTGCCCGGGTTTAGTGCCCGAAAAGAAGGGAACCCAGCAGCCAACCAAGACCGACCCTGGACCGTCAAGTGGAGAAGGGACTGGGATGAAGAACCTCGTTTCTTCTGACTCTGACGACGAAGAAGGTACAGGCCATTGGTTATTTTAAATTTGGAAGGTAAAATTTCGAGGGCGAAATTCTTTTAAGGGGGAGAGAGTGTGAGAACCCGTAATTTGCATTTTCTCGGTTTTCGCATTTTTCATGGCTTGTTTTCTGCACTTTCTGTATCCGAAAAATTTTCTAGATAAATTTTATGAGTAAATATAGTTTTTAGAGGATTTTTCTAGTATCGAATAGATTTTGAGAAACTAAGAGCGTATTTTGGACGTGTGACCCACTAGTGCGAAAAGTTCGGAAAATTTCGGCCAATTAGGTTGAGTTTCGGATACTGGTTGAAATTTATCGGGTGTTAAGAGAAAAGTAGAGGATGAGATGTGATTGATGTGAGAGAAACTTAAAGGATAGAAATGCTTTAAATGTAGTGACAAGTGTCACTTGGTGAGTGGTGGCACTTGTAGGACAACTATTCATTTTCTTGACTTTTTGACCAATTGCTTAAATATCTCAAAAATCACACAAAATTCATTCTTGTCTTCAACTTCTTGGCCGGCTCTCTCTCTAGGAAAAGAAAGAAAACTTCTCCAATTTTCAAGCTTCCATCTAGTGCAAATCATCCAAACCAAGTGCTTAAATTTGTTTCTACTCCATAAAATCCCTCCATTTGGTGCTAGTAAGTGTTTTGTGGAAGTGTCCAAGGAAGCTAAGGTGTCCTACAACTCTCCCTCTCTTGTGTTCTAGGTAAGTGGTGATTGAACTTCCTCCTACACCTAATGAAGCTTAAGTTGTGCTTAGTGGTAGCTAAAGTGCTGAAATTTGTGGTTTATTTCTTGGTTTGAGATAAATTGATGAGGTTTTCAATTTAATGGTGTATTTTCTGGTTTAATGTGATAATGATGCTGTGGTTATCTATGATGGTTGGTAATGCAGGGTAATGACTCTAGTAGGTGTACATGATTGGTAATTGCAAGCAATTTTGGGTTTGGAAGGAATTTGAGAAAGTTAGGGTTTTATATCCCCAATTCTGTCCGGTTTTGTATCTCATGGTTAGTATTTTGACTGGAATTGCTTTCGATTTGGTTGTTGAGGTCTTCTGATGAAATGTATCTTGATGTCTTAGCTACCGCCTGCCTTTGGAATCAATGAATTTGGACTTGTACAGACTGAGTTGGACTAATTACAGCATAGTGTAATTTGTAAACCTGCAATTAAGGTTCTGGTTTGGTATTTTGCATATTTGACCTAGTTGTGCTAGGATTTGGACTGAGTGTCCTTCTACATTGTTGTAGCCCTGTCTTTTGGCTTCGAAATGGTGGGTCTTGCACCCTCATCCGACAATCGTAGTGTCTTTGGTGCCAAAACCGCAACATGACGTCAAAAACTGTTTTCTTGGGTTAAAGCTTATTTCCATTTCCGGATTTTTCTGGTTTCCTTTAATGCTTATATATTCTTATGGAACCTTATTTTGGTAATACTTGGCCTTGGTTTATGACTTGTAAACGAATCTTATTGTGTTTATTTGAATAGTTTTAAGGCTTGTTTTCATTCCGATCATTTCCTAGCTAACTTTTGTACTTGTACTACTTTGAGCCTAGTGAACGGCTTTTGGGAAATGAGATGACTTTTGTGTGAGATGTTGGGACTGATTTGAGGTAATAGTGAAGCCTTAAGGGCTGGAAAAGTAAGAAATTTAGGGGAAGTGCTGCCCGATTTTCTAGGCCGTTTGGTTCCTTTAAGTTGGATTTGCCTTTTGGTAGAAATGAAAGGCTTTTGGGCTGTTTGCGCCTAAGTCTTCATGTTACCTTTTTGTTTCCAAGAAAATCATGTTTTTGCACCCTTGCATTAGTATTTATTTGGCAAGGCATACGACGTGTAGTCGAGCCTCACTTGTGCATTCCGTTTGCTCGATTTGGATATGAAACCTTCAATTGGTTTATTTTGATTATTTTAGGGTTTCTTGGCGATTAAGGCCAATCTGAAGTGAAAACTTTTGAAGTTGAGCCTGTGAGTGTACCACTCCCCTCCATTGCTGTTTAACTTGATTTCTGCTCTGCAATCTGTTTAATTTGTTTGAGACGAGAGTGTACTTTATCACACTCGTTCTCTTGTCTGTTCATATGCCAATTTACCATGCAAAATTTGAATCTGTTATCTGTGTCTGCATCTGTTCGGATTTCTATGACCTATGAGCTCAATCCTGTGGCTAAGTTATTCGAGTCGGGCCGGCAAGGGCCTGGACGATTAGATAACGAACCACGGTAGTCTGTTCGGGGATTTTGGGTATTGAGACCCTTGATTCCGGGTATACTCGAGTATTACCATTTCTGTTCGTTTGCGGTGAGCGGGCCCGGTAAAGGGGTGTTTGGTGAACGGGATTCGGTGTAAAGAGGGGTCTACGGACGTTGGTTATATATACGTTGGCGGAGTGTCAACTTCGATCAAGCTTCGGTGACGCAAATGGGAATTTGGCTCCTGAGAGCCACCTGTATCCTTTCTGTGTGAATCATTAGTTACTTTACTTTACATCTAGCATGTGTATCTGATTTGTTAAATGTGAAATGCCATGATTTTTCTGCTATATGTCTGGTACCTCATTGAGCGCAAGCTCACCCCTTTCTGTTCCTTTTCTTTTCCTTACAGGAACCTCTTTTGACCAATTGCTTAAATATCTCAAAAATCACACAAAATTCATTCTTGTCTTCAACTTCTTGGCCGGCTCTCTCTCTAGGAAAAGAAAGAAAACTTCTCCAATTTTCAAGCTTCCATCTAGTGCAAATCATCCAAACCAAGTGCTTAAATTTGTTTCTACTCCATAAAATCCCTCCATTTGGTGCTAGTAAGTGTTTTGTGGAAGTGTCCAAGGAAGCTAAGGTGTCCTACAACTCTCCCTCTCTTGTGTTCTAGGTAAGTGGTGATTGAACTTCCTCCTACACCTAATGAAGCTTAAGTTGTGCTTAGTGGTAGCTAAAGTGCTGAAATTTGTGGTTTATTTCTTGGTTTGAGATAAATTGATGAGGTTTTCAATTTAATGGTGTATTTTCTGGTTTAATGTGATAATGATGCTGTGGTTATCTATGATGGTTGGTAATGCAGGGTAATGACTCTAGTAGGTGTACATGATTGGTAATTGCAAGCAATTTTGGGTTTGGAAGGAATTTGAGAAAGTTAGGGTTTTATATCCCCAATTCTGTCCGGTTTTGTATCTCATGGTTAGAGTCCGAATTGGCCTTGGCTTAAAACATTAAAGTTGTAGGTATTGATGTGTTAGAGGTTCCTACAAAATTTCAGGTCAATCGGAGTAGTGTAGAATGAGTTAAGCCGAAATTACTATTGCTGTTCTGGGTTCATCAGGATGGCCGAACTGCGCCTGTAATCGGCTATTTTGACTGGAATTGCTTTCGATTTGGTTGTTGAGGTCTTCTGATGAAATGTATCTTGATGTCTTAGCTACCGCCTGCCTTTGGAATCAATGAATTTGGACTTGTACAGACTGAGTTGGACTAATTACAGCATAGTGTAATTTGTAAACCTGCAATTAAGGTTCTGGTTTGGTATTTTGCATATTTGACCTAGTTGTGCTAGGATTTGGACTGAGTGTCCTTCTACATTGTTGTAGCCCTGTCTTTTGGCTTCGAAATGGTGGGTCTTGCACCCTCATCCGACAATCGTAGTGTCTTTGGTGCCAAAACCGCAACATGACGTCAAAAACTGTTTTCTTGGGTTAAAGCTTATTTCCATTTCCGGATTTTTCTGGTTTCCTTTAATGCTTATATATTCTTATGGAACCTTATTTTGGTAATACTTGGCCTTGGTTTATGACTTGTAAACGAATCTTATTGTGTTTATTTGAATAGTTTTAAGGCTTGTTTTCATTCCGATCATTTCCTAGCTAACTTTTGTACTTGTACTACTTTGAGCCTAGTGAACGGCTTTTGGGAAATGAGATGACTTTTGTGTGAGATGTTGGGACTGATTTGAGGTAATAGTGAAGCCTTAAGGGCTGGAAAAGTAAGAAATTTAGGGGAAGTGCTGCCCGATTTTCTAGGCCGTTTGGTTCCTTTAAGTTGGATTTGCCTTTTGGTAGAAATGAAAGGCTTTTGGGCTGTTTGCGCCTAAGTCTTCATGTTACCTTTTTGTTTCCAAGAAAATCATGTTTTTGCACCCTTGCATTAGTATTTATTTGGCAAGGCATACGACGTGTAGTCGAGCCTCACTTGTGCATTCCGTTTGCTCGATTTGGATATGAAACCTTCAATTGGTTTATTTTGATTATTTTAGGGTTTCTTGGCGATTAAGGCCAATCTGAAGTGAAAACTTTTGAAGTTGAGCCTGTGAGTGTACCACTCCCCTCCATTGCTGTTTAACTTGATTTCTGCTCTGCAATCTGTTTAATTTGTTTGAGACGAGAGTGTACTTTATCACACTCGTTCTCTTGTCTGTTCATATGCCAATTTACCATGCAAAATTTGAATCTGTTATCTGTGTCTGCATCTGTTCGGATTTCTATGACCTATGAGCTCAATCCTGTGGCTAAGTTATTCGAGTCGGGCCGGCAAGGGCCTGGACGATTAGATAACGAACCACGGTAGTCTGTTCGGGGATTTTGGGTATTGAGACCCTTGATTCCGGGTATACTCGAGTATTACCATTTCTGTTCGTTTGCGGTGAGCGGGCCCGGTAAAGGGGTGTTTGGTGAACGGGATTCGGTGTAAAGAGGGGTCTACGGACGTTGGTTCTATATACGTTGGCGGAGTGTCAACTTCGATCAAGCTTCGGTGACGCAAATGGGAATTTGGCTCCTGAGAGCCACCTGTATCCTTTCTGTGTGAATCATTAGTTACTTTACTTTACATCTAGCATGTGTATCTGATTTGTTAAATGTGAAATGCCATGATTTTTCTGCTATATGTCTGGTACCTCATTGAGCGCAAGCTCACCCCTTTCTGTTCCTTTTGTTTTCCTTACAGGAACCTCTTTTGGAAATCATGATTTTGAAAAGCGAGTTGAGCTAGTTAGATAATCTTTTGTTCTTTTGTATAGCTCCTCGAGGGGAAACAAACTCTAAATGTACTTCGTTTCACTTGTTCCATCTGAATTGTAAACCTAGCGACATGTATATATGAAAATGTTTTTTTTTTCCATGTGATTTTGGTAAGTTACTGTTAAGCTTGGCGGTTTTCAATCATTCAATTCTTTTGGATCCTATCTCGTGTAATATCGGATTTGTGTGATTCGACTCCGTAGTCCTGGCGAGAGCTGGGCAGGCGGTCCGCCGAACCCTTTGGTTCGCCTTAGGGTAAGGTGGGGCTGTCACAGGTGGTATCAGAGCCATATGCCGACGGTTGGGACTCTACGTCCTTTTACTGGAAAAGCCCTGAGCCTCTCGTTCGTGAAGAGTCACGAAGCGAAACTCTCCGTAGGGGATGCCCGCGTGCGGGTGGCAAGCTGATAGGTACCTTGTGATGTGACCCTGAGAACTGTCACAGGTGGTATCAGAGCCTGTTTCGCGTGGTCTCTGCGCGGAGTGAGCCTGGACTAAGTGGTGAATAGGTATGAAGGATTAAGTGCTCGTTCGAGCCTAAGCTCTAAATTGTGAATGTTATAGGTCTTAACTTTTCTTGTGGTATCTGAGCATCATAGATCGGTACGTCTGGTGGGAATTTCGATTGTAGATGGTTTTCTCTTGGGACTGGCCAGCTCGAGATGTGAACTATCTTATTTCGGATTCTTGTGCCTGAGTACTCCAGAGTTGAGGCGGTGTTCGTAGGTGAGAGTTGCATTTTGGGAACATGAATAGGCTTTGTTCGACTGGAATGAGTACAAGAGGTTAATGGATATTTCATTTGGATAATAGGTGATGTGAGAGACCGGACGGGGTTATTTTAGCAAGGTTTGGGACGATATATCCCTTTTCTTTTGATTCGCTCGTATGTTGTTACCACATGCCGTCGGTTGTATAATTGTGTATATGAATAATTGCCTAATTTGATACGTATTTGTATATTTGATCATTTGTTTCCTTGATATGTGGAATGTTATGTGCATATATGTTTATTTGTGTAATTGGTGGTCTCAATTTTAGATACTTTAGTCAATTTCCTATTGCTATGTTTATTTACTAAAATATCTTTGGGGGGAAAAAAAAAAGGAGAGGAAAAAAAAAATATATATATATATATATGTAAGAAAGACGGAAACACGGATGTGGTCGTGGCCGTGGAGCTAAGCGAGGCCAAGAATCAAGAGAAGAAAGGGAAACAATAGCTGGACAAGGACCGAGAATGCCACTTGTACTTAGGAATGTATTATGACCCATTGTTTTGCCGACAGGCTAGCCTTCGAGTTCCAGCAACTCCGTAAGATGACACACTGGGTTGATCCATATCAAGAAATTTCGGTTCTCCGAGACGAAATAGAGGTTCAAAGGAGGCTAATCGAGTACTGGGAAGGGCGATGGAAGCAAGAGTATTCGGAGATACTTGAGCTTTTACACCAAAACATGGAGCTAAAGAGGAAATACGAAGAGATTTCCAAGGAGACCGTAGCAATGGCACAAGGTAATACTTTTATAGGGATTCCAGAGGAAGTTCAAAAGATAGGAATTGCAAGGCCACAACTGAAGATCTTCCATGCAAAGAAAAAGGGTAAAGCTGGAAGGCCATTTGCTAAGAGGGGCCGTGGATCGGGTGGTGTGACAAATTGTAGTTATTGTAGAAAATCCAATCATACTGAAGTAGATTGTTGGTTAAAGGGGAGGAGATGTCTGTGTTGTGGGAGCGCCGAGCATCTGATTGCTAATTGCCCGGGTTTAGTGCCCGAAAAGAAGGGAACCCAGCAGCCAACCAAGACCGACCCTGGACCGTCAAGTGGAGAAGGGACTGGGATGAAGAACCTCGTTTCTTCTGACTCTGACGACGAAGAAGGTACAGGCCATTGGTTATTTTAAATTTGGAAGGTAAAATTTCGAGGGCGAAATTCTTTTAAGGGGGAGAGAGTGTGAGAACCCGTAATTTGCATTTTCTCGGTTTTCGCATTTTTCATGGCTTGTTTTCTGCACTTTCTGTATCCGAAAAATTTTCTAGATAAATTTTATGAGTAAATATAGTTTTTAGAGGATTTTTCTAGTATCGAATAGATTTTGAGAAACTAAGAGCGTATTTTGGACGTGTGACCCACTAGTGCGAAAAGTTCGGAAAATTTCGGCCAATTAGGTTGAGTTTCGGATACTGGTTGAAATTTATCGGGTGTTAAGAGAAAAGTAGAGGATGAGATGTGATTGATGTGAGAGAAACTTAAAGGATAGAAATGCTTTAAATGTAGTGACAAGTGTCACTTGGTGAGTGGTGGCACTTGTAGGACAACTATTCATTTTCTTGACTTTTTGACCAATTGCTTAAATATCTCAAAAATCACACAAAATTCATTCTTGTCTTCAACTTCTTGGCCGGCTCTCTCTCTAGGAAAAGAAAGAAAACTTCTCCAATTTTCAAGCTTCCATCTAGTGCAAATCATCCAAACCAAGTGCTTAAATTTGTTTCTACTCCATAAAATCCCTCCATTTGGTGCTAGTAAGTGTTTTGTGGAAGTGTCCAAGGAAGCTAAGGTGTCCTACAACTCTCCCTCTCTTGTGTTCTAGGTAAGTGGTGATTGAACTTCCTCCTACACCTAATGAAGCTTAAGTTGTGCTTAGTGGTAGCTAAAGTGCTGAAATTTGTGGTTTATTTCTTGGTTTGAGATAAATTGATGAGGTTTTCAATTTAATGGTGTATTTTCTGGTTTAATGTGATAATGATGCTGTGGTTATCTATGATGGTTGGTAATGCAGGGTAATGACTCTAGTAGGTGTACATGATTGGTAATTGCAAGCAATTTTGGGTTTGGAAGGAATTTGAGAAAGTTAGGGTTTTATATCCCCAATTCTGTCCGGTTTTGTATCTCATGGTTAGAGTCCGAATTGGCCTTGGCTTAAAACATTAAAGTTGTAGGTATTGATGTGTTAGAGGTTCCTACAAAATTTCAGGTCAATCGGAGTAGTGTAGAATGAGTTAAGCCGAAATTACTATTGCTGTTCTGGGTTCATCAGGATGGCCGAACTGCGCCTGTAATCGGCTATTTTGACTGGAATTGCTTTCGATTTGGTTGTTGAGGTCTTCTGATGAAATGTATCTTGATGTCTTAGCTACCGCCTGCCTTTGGAATCAATGAATTTGGACTTGTACAGACTGAGTTGGACTAATTACAGCATAGTGTAATTTGTAAACCTGCAATTAAGGTTCTGGTTTGGTATTTTGCATATTTGACCTAGTTGTGCTAGGATTTGGACTGAGTGTCCTTCTACATTGTTGTAGCCCTGTCTTTTGGCTTCGAAATGGTGGGTCTTGCACCCTCATCCGACAATCGTAGTGTCTTTGGTGCCAAAACCGCAACATGACGTCAAAAACTGTTTTCTTGGGTTAAAGCTTATTTCCATTTCCGGATTTTTCTGGTTTCCTTTAATGCTTATATATTCTTATGGAACCTTATTTTGGTAATACTTGGCCTTGGTTTATGACTTGTAAACGAATCTTATTGTGTTTATTTGAATAGTTTTAAGGCTTGTTTTCATTCCGATCATTTCCTAGCTAACTTTTGTACTTGTACTACTTTGAGCCTAGTGAACGGCTTTTGGGAAATGAGATGACTTTTGTGTGAGATGTTGGGACTGATTTGAGGTAATAGTGAAGCCTTAAGGGCTGGAAAAGTAAGAAATTTAGGGGAAGTGCTGCCCGATTTTCTAGGCCGTTTGGTTCCTTTAAGTTGGATTTGCCTTTTGGTAGAAATGAAAGGCTTTTGGGCTGTTTGCGCCTAAGTCTTCATGTTACCTTTTTGTTTCCAAGAAAATCATGTTTTTGCACCCTTGCATTAGTATTTATTTGGCAAGGCATACGACGTGTAGTCGAGCCTCACTTGTGCATTCCGTTTGCTCGATTTGGATATGAAACCTTCAATTGGTTTATTTTGATTATTTTAGGGTTTCTTGGCGATTAAGGCCAATCTGAAGTGAAAACTTTTGAAGTTGAGCCTGTGAGTGTACCACTCCCCTCCATTGCTGTTTAACTTGATTTCTGCTCTGCAATCTGTTTAATTTGTTTGAGACGAGAGTGTACTTTATCACACTCGTTCTCTTGTCTGTTCATATGCCAATTTACCATGCAAAATTTGAATCTGTTATCTGTGTCTGCATCTGTTCGGATTTCTATGACCTATGAGCTCAATCCTGTGGCTAAGTTATTCGAGTCGGGCCGGCAAGGGCCTGGACGATTAGATAACGAACCACGGTAGTCTGTTCGGGGATTTTGGGTATTGAGACCCTTGATTCCGGGTATACTCGAGTATTACCATTTCTGTTCGTTTGCGGTGAGCGGGCCCGGTAAAGGGGTGTTTGGTGAACGGGATTCGGTGTAAAGAGGGGTCTACGGACGTTGGTTCTATATACGTTGGCGGAGTGTCAACTTCGATCAAGCTTCGGTGACGCAAATGGGAATTTGGCTCCTGAGAGCCACCTGTATCCTTTCTGTGTGAATCATTAGTTACTTTACTTTACATCTAGCATGTGTATCTGATTTGTTAAATGTGAAATGCCATGATTTTTCTGCTATATGTCTGGTACCTCATTGAGCGCAAGCTCACCCCTTTCTGTTCCTTTTGTTTTCCTTACAGGAACCTCTTTTGGAAATCATGATTTTGAAAAGCGAGTTGAGCTAGTTAGATAATCTTTTGTTCTTTTGTATAGCTCCTCGAGGGGAAACAAACTCTAAATGTACTTCGTTTCACTTGTTCCATCTGAATTGTAAACCTAGCGACATGTATATATGAAAATGTTTTTTTTTTCCATGTGATTTTGGTAAGTTACTGTTAAGCTTGGCGGTTTTCAATCATTCAATTCTTTTGGATCCTATCTCGTGTAATATCGGATTTGTGTGATTCGACTCCGTAGTCCTGGCGAGAGCTGGGCAGGCGGTCCGCCGAACCCTTTGGTTCGACTTAGGGTAAGGTGGGGCTGTCACAGGTGGTATCAGAGCCATATGCCGACGGTTGGGACTCTACGTCCTTTTACTGGAAAAGCCCTGAGCCTCTCGTTCGTGAAGAGTCACGAAGCGAAACTCTCCGTAGGGGATGCCCGCGTGCGGGTGGCAAGCTGATAGGTACCTTGTGATGTGACCCTGAGAACTGTCACAGGTGGTATCAGAGCCTGTTTCGCGTGGTCTCTGCGCGGAGTGAGCCTGGACTAAGTGGTGAATAGGTATGAAGGATTAAGTGCTCGTTCGAGCCTAAGCTCTAAATTGTGAATGTTATAGGTCTTAACTTTTCTTGTGGTATCTGAGCATCATAGATCGGTACGTCTGGTGGGAATTTCGATTGTAGATGGTTTTCTCTTGGGACTGGCCAGCTCGAGATGTGAACTATCTTATTTCGGATTCTTGTGCCTGAGTACTCCAGAGTTGAGGCGGTGTTCGTAGGTGAGAGTTGCATTTTGGGAACATGAATAGGCTTTGTTCGACTGGAATGAGTACAAGAGGTTAATGGATATTTCATTTGGATAATAGGTGATGTGAGAGACCGGACGGGGTTATTTTAGCAAGGTTTGGGACGATATATCCCTTTTCTTTTGATTCGCTCGTATGTTGTTACCACATGCCGTCGGTTGTATAATTGTGTATATGAATAATTGCCTAATTTGATACGTATTTGTATATTTGATCATTTGTTTCCTTGATATGTGGAATGTTATGTGCATATATGTTTATTTGTGTAATTGGTGGTCTCAATTTTAGATACTTTAGTCAATTTCCTATTGCTATGTTTATTTACTAAAATATCTTTGGGGGGAAAAAAAAAAGGAGAGGAAAAAAAATATATATATATATATATATGTAAGAAAGACGGAAACACGGATGTGGTCGTGGCCGTGGAGCTAAGCGAGGCCAAGAATCAAGAGAAGAAAGGGAAACAATAGCTGGACAAGGACCGAGAATGCCACTTGTACTTAGGAATGTATTATGACCCATTGTTTTGCCGACAGGCTAGCCTTCGAGTTCCAGCAACTCCGTAAGATGACACACTGGGTTGATCCATATCAAGAAATTTCGGTTCTCCGAGACGAAATAGAGGTTCAAAGGAGGCTAACCGAGTACTGGGAAGGGCGATGGAAGCAAGAGTATTCGGAGAAACTTGAGCTTTTACACCAAAACATGGAGCTAAAGAGGAAATACGAAGAGATTTCCAAGGAGACCGTAGCAATGGCACAAGGTAATACTTTTATAGGGATTCCAGAGGAAGTTCAAAAGATAGGAATTGCAAGGCCACAACTGAAGATCTTCCATGCAAAGAAAAAGGGTAAAGCTGGAAGGCCATTTGCTAAGAGGGGCCGTGGATCGGGTGGTGTGACAAATTGTAGTTATTGTAGAAAATCCAATCATACTGAAGTAGATTGTTGGTTAAAGGGGAGGAGATGTCTGTGTTGTGGGAGCGCCGAGCATCTGATTGCTAATTGCCCGGGTTTAGTGCCCGAAAAGAAGGGAACCCAGCAGCCAACCAAGACCGACCCTGGACCGTCAAGTGGAGAAGGGACTGGGATGAAGAACCTCGTTTCTTCTGACTCTGACGACGAAGAAGGTACAGGCCATTGGTTATTTTAAATTTGGAAGGTAAAATTTCGAGGGCGAAATTCTTTTAAGGGGGAGAGAGTGTGAGAACCCGTAATTTGCATTTTCTCGGTTTTCGCATTTTTCATGGCTTGTTTTCTGCACTTTCTGTATCCGAAAAATTTTCTAGATAAATTTTATGAGTAAATATAGTTTTTAGAGGATTTTTCTAGTATCGAATAGATTTTGAGAAACTAAGAGCGTATTTTGGACGTGTGACCCACTAGTGCGAAAAGTTCGGAAAATTTCGGCCAATTAGGTTGAGTTTCGGATACTGGTTGAAATTTATCGGGTGTTAAGAGAAAAGTAGAGGATGAGATGTGATTGATGTGAGAGAAACTTAAAGGATAGAAATGCTTTAAATGTAGTGACAAGTGTCACTTGGTGAGTGGTGGCACTTGTAGGACAACTATTCATTTTCTTGACTTTTTGACCAATTGCTTAAATATCTCAAAAATCACACAAAATTCATTCTTGTCTTCAACTTCTTGGCCGGCTCTCTCTCTAGGAAAAGAAAGAAAACTTCTCCAATTTTCAAGCTTCCATCTAGTGCAAATCATCCAAACCAAGTGCTTAAATTTGTTTCTACTCCATAAAATCCCTCCATTTGGTGCTAGTAAGTGTTTTGTGGAAGTGTCCAAGGAAGCTAAGGTGTCCTACAACTCTCCCTCTCTTGTGTTCTAGGTAAGTGGTGATTGAACTTCCTCCTACACCTAATGAAGCTTAAGTTGTGCTTAGTGGTAGCTAAAGTGCTGAAATTTGTGGTTTATTTCTTGGTTTGAGATAAATTGATGAGGTTTTCAATTTAATGGTGTATTTTCTGGTTTAATGTGATAATGATGCTGTGGTTATCTATGATGGTTGGTAATGCAGGGTAATGACTCTAGTAGGTGTACATGATTGGTAATTGCAAGCAATTTTGGGTTTGGAAGGAATTTGAGAAAGTTAGGGTTTTATATCCCCAATTCTGTCCGGTTTTGTATCTCATGGTTAGAGTCCGAATTGGCCTTGGCTTAAAACATTAAAGTTGTAGGTATTGATGTGTTAGAGGTTCCTACAAAATTTCAGGTCAATCGGAGTAGTGTAGAATGAGTTAAGCCGAAATTACTATTGCTGTTCTGGGTTCATCAGGATGGCCGAACTGCGCCTGTAATCGGCTATTTTGACTGGAATTGCTTTCGATTTGGTTGTTGAGGTCTTCTGATGAAATGTATCTTGATGTCTTAGCTACCGCCTGCCTTTGGAATCAATGAATTTGGACTTGTACAGACTGAGTTGGACTAATTACAGCATAGTGTAATTTGTAAACCTGCAATTAAGGTTCTGGTTTGGTATTTTGCATATTTGACCTAGTTGTGCTAGGATTTGGACTGAGTGTCCTTCTACATTGTTGTAGCCCTGTCTTTTGGCTTCGAAATGGTGGGTCTTGCACCCTCATCCGACAATCGTAGTGTCTTTGGTGCCAAAACCGCAACATGACGTCAAAAACTGTTTTCTTGGGTTAAAGCTTATTTCCATTTCCGGATTTTTCTGGTTTCCTTTAATGCTTATATATTCTTATGGAACCTTATTTTGGTAATACTTGGCCTTGGTTTATGACTTGTAAACGAATCTTATTGTGTTTATTTGAATAGTTTTAAGGCTTGTTTTCATTCCGATCATTTCCTAGCTAACTTTTGTACTTGTACTACTTTGAGCCTAGTGAACGGCTTTTGGGAAATGAGATGACTTTTGTGTGAGATGTTGGGACTGATTTGAGGTAATAGTGAAGCCTTAAGGGCTGGAAAAGTAAGAAATTTAGGGGAAGTGCTGCCCGATTTTCTAGGCCGTTTGGTTCCTTTAAGTTGGATTTGCCTTTTGGTAGAAATGAAAGGCTTTTGGGCTGTTTGCGCCTAAGTCTTCATGTTACCTTTTTGTTTCCAAGAAAATCATGTTTTTGCACCCTTGCATTAGTATTTATTTGGCAAGGCATACGACGTGTAGTCGAGCCTCACTTGTGCATTCCGTTTGCTCGATTTGGATATGAAACCTTCAATTGGTTTATTTTGATTATTTTAGGGTTTCTTGGCGATTAAGGCCAATCTGAAGTGAAAACTTTTGAAGTTGAGCCTGTGAGTGTACCACTCCCCTCCATTGCTGTTTAACTTGATTTCTGCTCTGCAATCTGTTTAATTTGTTTGAGACGAGAGTGTACTTTATCACACTCGTTCTCTTGTCTGTTCATATGCCAATTTACCATGCAAAATTTGAATCTGTTATCTGTGTCTGCATCTGTTCGGATTTCTATGACCTATGAGCTCAATCCTGTGGCTAAGTTATTCGAGTCGGGCCGGCAAGGGCCTGGACGATTAGATAACGAACCACGGTAGTCTGTTCGGGGATTTTGGGTATTGAGACCCTTGATTCCGGGTATACTCGAGTATTACCATTTCTGTTCGTTTGCGGTGAGCGGGCCCGGTAAAGGGGTGTTTGGTGAACGGGATTCGGTGTAAAGAGGGGTCTACGGACGTTGGTTCTATATACGTTGGCGGAGTGTCAACTTCGATCAAGCTTCGGTGACGCAAATGGGAATTTGGCTCCTGAGAGCCACCTGTATCCTTTCTGTGTGAATCATTAGTTACTTTACTTTA
The DNA here is from genome assembly GCF_036785885.1 of Coffea arabica. Lineage (NCBI taxonomy): Eukaryota > Viridiplantae > Streptophyta > Magnoliopsida > Gentianales > Rubiaceae > Coffea > Coffea arabica. The sequence continues at coordinate 13,227,473 of NC_092315.1, read as the reverse complement.
CATCTAGCATGTGTATCTGATTTGTTAAATGTGAAATGCCATGATTTTTCTGCTATATGTCTGGTACCTCATTGAGCGCAAGCTCACCCCTTTCTGTTCCTTTTGTTTTCCTTACAGGAACCTCTTTTGGAAATCATGATTTTGAAAAGCGAGTTGAGCTAGTTAGATAATCTTTTGTTCTTTTGTATAGCTCCTCGAGGGGAAACAAACTCTAAATGTACTTCGTTTCACTTGTTCCATCTGAATTGTAAACCTAGCGACATGTATATATGAAAATGTTTTTTTTTTCCATGTGATTTTGGTAAGTTACTGTTAAGCTTGGCGGTTTTCAATCATTCAATTCTTTTGGATCCTATCTCGTGTAATATCGGATTTGTGTGATTCGACTCCGTAGTCCTGGCGAGAGCTGGGCAGGCGGTCCGCCGAACCCTTTGGTTCGACTTAGGGTAAGGTGGGGCTGTCACAGGTGGTATCAGAGCCATATGCCGACGGTTGGGACTCTACGTCCTTTTACTGGAAAAGCCCTGAGCCTCTCGTTCGTGAAGAGTCACGAAGCGAAACTCTCCGTAGGGGATGCCCGCGTGCGGGTGGCAAGCTGATAGGTACCTTGTGATGTGACCCTGAGAACTGTCACAGGTGGTATCAGAGCCTGTTTCGCGTGGTCTCTGCGCGGAGTGAGCCTGGACTAAGTGGTGAATAGGTATGAAGGATTAAGTGCTCGTTCGAGCCTAAGCTCTAAATTGTGAATGTTATAGGTCTTAACTTTTCTTGTGGTATCTGAGCATCATAGATCGGTACGTCTGGTGGGAATTTCGATTGTAGATGGTTTTCTCTTGGGACTGGCCAGCTCGAGATGTGAACTATCTTATTTCGGATTCTTGTGCCTGAGTACTCCAGAGTTGAGGCGGTGTTCGTAGGTGAGAGTTGCATTTTGGGAACATGAATAGGCTTTGTTCGACTGGAATGAGTACAAGAGGTTAATGGATATTTCATTTGGATAATAGGTGATGTGAGAGACCGGACGGGGTTATTTTAGCAAGGTTTGGGACGATATATCCCTTTTCTTTTGATTCGCTCGTATGTTGTTACCACATGCCGTCGGTTGTATAATTGTGTATATGAATAATTGCCTAATTTGATACGTATTTGTATATTTGATCATTTGTTTCCTTGATATGTGGAATGTTATGTGCATATATGTTTATTTGTGTAATTGGTGGTCTCAATTTTAGATACTTTAGTCAATTTCCTATTGCTATGTTTATTTACTAAAATATCTTTGGGGGGAAAAAAAAAAGGAGAGGAAAAAAAATATATATATATATATATATGTAAGAAAGACGGAAACACGGATGTGGTCGTGGCCGTGGAGCTAAGCGAGGCCAAGAATCAAGAGAAGAAAGGGAAACAATAGCTGGACAAGGACCGAGAATGCCACTTGTACTTAGGAATGTATTATGACCCATTGTTTTGCCGACAGGCTAGCCTTCGAGTTCCAGCAACTCCGTAAGATGACACACTGGGTTGATCCATATCAAGAAATTTCGGTTCTCCGAGACGAAATAGAGGTTCAAAGGAGGCTAATCGAGTACTGGGAAGGGCGATGGAAGCAAGAGTATTCGGAGATACTTGAGCTTTTACACCAAAACATGGAGCTAAAGAGGAAATACGAAGAGATTTCCAAGGAGACCGTAGCAATGGCACAAGGTAATACTTTTATAGGGATTCCAGAGGAAGTTCAAAAGATAGGAATTGCAAGGCCACAACTGAAGATCTTCCATGCAAAGAAAAAGGGTAAAGCTGGAAGGCCATTTGCTAAGAGGGGCCGTGGATCGGGTGGTGTGACAAATTGTAGTTATTGTAGAAAATCCAATCATACTGAAGTAGATTGTTGGTTAAAGGGGAGGAGATGTCTGTGTTGTGGGAGCGCCGAGCATCTGATTGCTAATTGCCCGGGTTTAGTGCCCGAAAAGAAGGGAACCCAGCAGCCAACCAAGACCGACCCTGGACCGTCAAGTGGAGAAGGGACTGGGATGAAGAACCTCGTTTCTTCTGACTCTGACGACGAAGAAGGTACAGGCCATTGGTTATTTTAAATTTGGAAGGTAAAATTTCGAGGGCGAAATTCTTTTAAGGGGGAGAGAGTGTGAGAACCCGTAATTTGCATTTTCTCGGTTTTCGCATTTTTCATGGCTTGTTTTCTGCACTTTCTGTATCCGAAAAATTTTCTAGATAAATTTTATGAGTAAATATAGTTTTTAGAGGATTTTTCTAGTATCGAATAGATTTTGAGAAACTAAGAGCGTATTTTGGACGTGGGACCCACTAGTGCGAAAAGTTCGGAAAATTTCGGCCAATTAGGTTGAGTTTCGGATACTGGTTGAAATTTATCGGGTGTTAAGAGAAAAGTAGAGGATGAGATGTGATTGATGTGAGAGAAACTTAAAGGATAGAAATGCTTTAAATGTAGTGACAAGTGTCACTTGGTGAGTGGTGGCACTTGTAGGACAACTATTCATTTTCTTGACTTTTTGACCAATTGCTTAAATATCTCAAAAATCACACAAAATTCATTCTTGTCTTCAACTTCTTGGCCGGCTCTCTCTCTAGGAAAAGAAAGAAAACTTCTCCAATTTTCAAGCTTCCATCTAGTGCAAATCATCCAAACCAAGTGCTTAAATTTGTTTCTACTCCATAAAATCCCTCCATTTGGTGCTAGTAAGTGTTTTGTGGAAGTGTCCAAGGAAGCTAAGGTGTCCTACAACTCTCCCTCTCTTGTGTTCTAGGTAAGTGGTGATTGAACTTCCTCCTACACCTAATGAAGCTTAAGTTGTGCTTAGTGGTAGCTAAAGTGCTGAAATTTGTGGTTTATTTCTTGGTTTGAGATAAATTGATGAGGTTTTCAATTTAATGGTGTATTTTCTGGTTTAATGTGATAATGATGCTGTGGTTATCTATGATGGTTGGTAATGCAGGGTAATGACTCTAGTAGGTGTACATGATTGGTAATTGCAAGCAATTTTGGGTTTGGAAGGAATTTGAGAAAGTTAGGGTTTTATATCCCCAATTCTGTCCGGTTTTGTATCTCATGGTTAGAGTCCGAATTGGCCTTGGCTTAAAACATTAAAGTTGTAGGTATTGATGTGTTAGAGGTTCCTACAAAATTTCAGGTCAATCGGAGTAGTGTAGAATGAGTTAAGCCGAAATTACTATTGCTGTTCTGGGTTCATCAGGATGGCCGAACTGCGCCTGTAATCGGCTATTTTGACTGGAATTGCTTTCGATTTGGTTGTTGAGGTCTTCTGATGAAATGTATCTTGATGTCTTAGCTACCGCCTGCCTTTGGAATCAATGAATTTGGACTTGTACAGACTGAGTTGGACTAATTACAGCATAGTGTAATTTGTAAACCTGCAATTAAGGTTCTGGTTTGGTATTTTGCATATTTGACCTAGTTGTGCTAGGATTTGGACTGAGTGTCCTTCTACATTGTTGTAGCCCTGTCTTTTGGCTTCGAAATGGTGGGTCTTGCACCCTCATCCGACAATCGTAGTGTCTTTGGTGCCAAAACCGCAACATGACGTCAAAAACTGTTTTCTTGGGTTAAAGCTTATTTCCATTTCCGGATTTTTCTGGTTTCCTTTAATGCTTATATATTCTTATGGAACCTTATTTTGGTAATACTTGGCCTTGGTTTATGACTTGTAAACGAATCTTATTGTGTTTATTTGAATAGTTTTAAGGCTTGTTTTCATTCCGATCATTTCCTAGCTAACTTTTGTACTTGTACTACTTTGAGCCTAGTGAACGGCTTTTGGGAAATGAGATGACTTTTGTGTGAGATGTTGGGACTGATTTGAGGTAATAGTGAAGCCTTAAGGGCTGGAAAAGTAAGAAATTTAGGGGAAGTGCTGCCCGATTTTCTAGGCCGTTTGGTTCCTTTAAGTTGGATTTGCCTTTTGGTAGAAATGAAAGGCTTTTGGGCTGTTTGCGCCTAAGTCTTCATGTTACCTTTTTGTTTCCAAGAAAATCATGTTTTTGCACCCTTGCATTAGTATTTATTTGGCAAGGCATACGACGTGTAGTCGAGCCTCACTTGTGCATTCCGTTTGCTCGATTTGGATATGAAACCTTCAATTGGTTTATTTTGATTATTTTAGGGTTTCTTGGCGATTAAGGCCAATCTGAAGTGAAAACTTTTGAAGTTGAGCCTGTGAGTGTACCACTCCCCTCCATTGCTGTTTAACTTGATTTCTGCTCTGCAATCTGTTTAATTTGTTTGAGACGAGAGTGTACTTTATCACACTCGTTCTCTTGTCTGTTCATATGCCAATTTACCATGCAAAATTTGAATCTGTTATCTGTGTCTGCATCTGTTCGGATTTCTATGACCTATGAGCTCAATCCTGTGGCTAAGTTATTCGAGTCGGGCCGGCAAGGGCCTGGACGATTAGATAACGAACCACGGTAGTCTGTTCGGGGATTTTGGGTATTGAGACCCTTGATTCCGGGTATACTCGAGTATTACCATTTCTGTTCGTTTGCGGTGAGCGGGCCCGGTAAAGGGGTGTTTGGTGAACGGGATTCGGTGTAAAGAGGGGTCTACGGACGTTGGTTCTATATACGTTGGCGGAGTGTCAACTTCGATCAAGCTTCGGTGACGCAAATGGGAATTTGGCTCCTGAGAGCCACCTGTATCCTTTCTGTGTGAATCATTAGTTACTTTACTTTACATCTAGCATGTGTATCTGATTTGTTAAATGTGAAATGCCATGATTTTTCTGCTATATGTCTGGTACCTCATTGAGCGCAAGCTCACCCCTTTCTGTTCCTTTTGTTTTCCTTACAGGAACCTCTTTTGGAAATCATGATTTTGAAAAGCGAGTTGAGCTAGTTAGATAATCTTTTGTTCTTTTGTATAGCTCCTCGAGGGGAAACAAACTCTAAATGTACTTCGTTTCACTGGTTCCATCTGAATTGTAAACCTAGCGACATGTATATATGAAAATGTTTTTTTTTTTTCCATGTGATTTTGGTAAGTTACTGTTAAGCTTGGCGGTTTTCAATCATTCAATTCTTTTGGATCCTATCTCGTGTAATATCGGATTTGTGTGATTCGACTCCGTAGTCCTGGCGAGAGCTGGGCAGGCGGTCCGCCGAACCCTTTGGTTCGCCTTAGGGTAAGGTGGGGCTGTCACAGGTGGTATCAGAGCCATATGCCGACGGTTGGGACTCTACGTCCTTTTACTGGAAAAGCCCTGAGCCTCTCGTTCGTGAAGAGTCACGAAGCGAAACTCTCCGTAGGGGATGCCCGCGTGCGGGTGGCAAGCTGATAGGTACCTTGTGATGTGACCCTGAGAACTGTCACAGGTGGTATCAGAGCCTGTTTCGCGTGGTCTCTGCGCGGAGTGAGCCTGGACTAAGTGGTGAATAGGTATGAAGGATTAAGTGCTCGTTCGAGCCTAAGCTCTAAATTGTGAATGTTATAGGTCTTAACTTTTCTTGTGGTATCTGAGCATCATAGATCGGTACGTCTGGTGGGAATTTCGATTGTAGATGGTTTTCTCTTGGGACTGGCCAGCTCGAGATGTGAACTATCTTATTTCGGATTCTTGTGCCTGAGTACTCCAGAGTTGAGGCGGTGTTCGTAGGTGAGAGTTGCATTTTGGGAACATGAATAGGCTTTGTTCGACTGGAATGAGTACAAGAGGTTAATGGATATTTCATTTGGATAATAGGTGATGTGAGAGACCGGACGGGGTTATTTTAGCAAGGTTTGGGACGATATATCCCTTTTCTTTTGATTCGCTCGTATGTTGTTACCACATGCCGTCGGTTGTATAATTGTGTATATGAATAATTGCCTAATTTGATACGTATTTGTATATTTGATCATTTGTTTCCTTGATATGTGGAATGTTATGTGCATATATGTTTATTTGTGTAATTGGTGGTCTCAATTTTAGATACTTTAGTCAATTTCCTATTGCTATGTTTATTTACTAAAATATCTTTGGGGGGAAAAAAAAAAGGAGAGGAAAAAAAAAATATATATATATATATATGTAAGAAAGACGGAAACACGGATGTGGTCGTGGCCGTGGAGCTAAGCGAGGCCAAGAATCAAGAGAAGAAAGGGAAACAATAGCTGGACAAGGACCGAGAATGCCACTTGTACTTAGGAATGTATTATGACCCATTGTTTTGCCGACAGGCTAGCCTTCGAGTTCCAGCAACTCCGTAAGATGACACACTGGGTTGATCCATATCAAGAAATTTCGGTTCTCCGAGACGAAATAGAGGTTCAAAGGAGGCTAATCGAGTACTGGGAAGGGCGATGGAAGCAAGAGTATTCGGAGATACTTGAGCTTTTACACCAAAACATGGAGCTAAAGAGGAAATACGAAGAGATTTCCAAGGAGACCGTAGCAATGGCACAAGGTAATACTTTTATAGGGATTCCAGAGGAAGTTCAAAAGATAGGAATTGCAAGGCCACAACTGAAGATCTTCCATGCAAAGAAAAAGGGTAAAGCTGGAAGGCCATTTGCTAAGAGGGGCCGTGGATCGGGTGGTGTGACAAATTGTAGTTATTGTAGAAAATCCAATCATACTGAAGTAGATTGTTGGTTAAAGGGGAGGAGATGTCTGTGTTGTGGGAGCGCCGAGCATCTGATTGCTAATTGCCCGGGTTTAGTGCCCGAAAAGAAGGGAACCCAGCAGCCAACCAAGACCGACCCTGGACCGTCAAGTGGAGAAGGGACTGGGATGAAGAACCTCGTTTCTTCTGACTCTGACGACGAAGAAGGTACAGGCCATTGGTTATTTTAAATTTGGAAGGTAAAATTTCGAGGGCGAAATTCTTTTAAGGGGGAGAGAGTGTGAGAACCCGTAATTTGCATTTTCTCGGTTTTCGCATTTTTCATGGCTTGTTTTCTGCACTTTCTGTATCCGAAAAATTTTCTAGATAAATTTTATGAGTAAATATAGTTTTTAGAGGATTTTTCTAGTATCGAATAGATTTTGAGAAACTAAGAGCGTATTTTGGACGTGGGACCCACTAGTGCGAAAAGTTCGGAAAATTTCGGCCAATTAGGTTGAGTTTCGGATACTGGTTGAAATTTATCGGGTGTTAAGAGAAAAGTAGAGGATGAGATGTGATTGATGTGAGAGAAACTTAAAGGATAGAAATGCTTTAAATGTAGTGACAAGTGTCACTTGGTGAGTGGTGGCACTTGTAGGACAACTATTCATTTTCTTGACTTTTTGACCAATTGCTTAAATATCTCAAAAATCACACAAAATTCATTCTTGTCTTCAACTTCTTGGCCGGCTCTCTCTCTAGGAAAAGAAAGAAAACTTCTCCAATTTTCAAGCTTCCATCTAGTGCAAATCATCCAAACCAAGTGCTTAAATTTGTTTCTACTCCATAAAATCCCTCCATTTGGTGCTAGTAAGTGTTTTGTGGAAGTGTCCAAGGAAGCTAAGGTGTCCTACAACTCTCCCTCTCTTGTGTTCTAGGTAAGTGGTGATTGAACTTCCTCCTACACCTAATGAAGCTTAAGTTGTGCTTAGTGGTAGCTAAAGTGCTGAAATTTGTGGTTTATTTCTTGGTTTGAGATAAATTGATGAGGTTTTCAATTTAATGGTGTATTTTCTGGTTTAATGTGATAATGATGCTGTGGTTATCTATGATGGTTGGTAATGCAGGGTAATGACTCTAGTAGGTGTACATGATTGGTAATTGCAAGCAATTTTGGGTTTGGAAGGAATTTGAGAAAGTTAGGGTTTTATATCCCCAATTCTGTCCGGTTTTGTATCTCATGGTTAGAGTCCGAATTGGCCTTGGCTTAAAACATTAAAGTTGTAGGTATTGATGTGTTAGAGGTTCCTACAAAATTTCAGGTCAATCGGAGTAGTGTAGAATGAGTTAAGCCGAAATTACTATTGCTGTTCTGGGTTCATCAGGATGGCCGAACTGCGCCTGTAATCGGCTATTTTGACTGGAATTGCTTTCGATTTGGTTGTTGAGGTCTTCTGATGAAATGTATCTTGATGTCTTAGCTACCGCCTGCCTTTGGAATCAATGAATTTGGACTTGTACAGACTGAGTTGGACTAATTACAGCATAGTGTAATTTGTAAACCTGCAATTAAGGTTCTGGTTTGGTATTTTGCATATTTGACCTAGTTGTGCTAGGATTTGGACTGAGTGTCCTTCTACATTGTTGTAGCCCTGTCTTTTGGCTTCGAAATGGTGGGTCTTGCACCCTCATCCGACAATCGTAGTGTCTTTGGTGCCAAAACCGCAACATGACGTCAAAAACTGTTTTCTTGGGTTAAAGCTTATTTCCATTTCCGGATTTTTCTGGTTTCCTTTAATGCTTATATATTCTTATGGAACCTTATTTTGGTAATACTTGGCCTTGGTTTATGACTTGTAAACGAATCTTATTGTGTTTATTTGAATAGTTTTAAGGCTTGTTTTCATTCCGATCATTTCCTAGCTAACTTTTGTACTTGTACTACTTTGAGCCTAGTGAACGGCTTTTGGGAAATGAGATGACTTTTGTGTGAGATGTTGGGACTGATTTGAGGTAATAGTGAAGCCTTAAGGGCTGGAAAAGTAAGAAATTTAGGGGAAGTGCTGCCCGATTTTCTAGGCCGTTTGGTTCCTTTAAGTTGGATTTGCCTTTTGGTAGAAATGAAAGGCTTTTGGGCTGTTTGCGCCTAAGTCTTCATGTTACCTTTTTGTTTCCAAGAAAATCATGTTTTTGCACCCTTGCATTAGTATTTATTTGGCAAGGCATACGACGTGTAGTCGAGCCTCACTTGTGCATTCCGTTTGCTCGATTTGGATATGAAACCTTCAATTGGTTTATTTTGATTATTTTAGGGTTTCTTGGCGATTAAGGCCAATCTGAAGTGAAAACTTTTGAAGTTGAGCCTGTGAGTGTACCACTCCCCTCCATTGCTGTTTAACTTGATTTCTGCTCTGCAATCTGTTTAATTTGTTTGAGACGAGAGTGTACTTTATCACACTCGTTCTCTTGTCTGTTCATATGCCAATTTACCATGCAAAATTTGAATCTGTTATCTGTGTCTGCATCTGTTCGGATTTCTATGACCTATGAGCTCAATCCTGTGGCTAAGTTATTCGAGTCGGGCCGGCAAGGGCCTGGACGATTAGATAACGAACCACGGTAGTCTGTTCGGGGATTTTGGGTATTGAGACCCTTGATTCCGGGTATACTCGAGTATTACCATTTCTGTTCGTTTGCGGTGAGCGGGCCCGGTAAAGGGGTGTTTGGTGAACGGGATTCGGTGTAAAGAGGGGTCTACGGACGTTGGTTCTATATACGTTGGCGGAGTGTCAACTTCGATCAAGCTTCGGTGACGCAAATGGGAATTTGGCTCCTGAGAGCCACCTGTATCCTTTCTGTGTGAATCATTAGTTACTTTACTTTACATCTAGCATGTGTATCTGATTTGTTAAATGTGAAATGCCATGATTTTTCTGTTATATGTCTGGTACCTCATTGAGCGCAAGCTCACCCCTTTCTGTTCCTTTTGTTTTCCTTACAGGAACCTCTTTTGGAAATCATGATTTTGAAAAGCGAGTTGAGCTAGTTAGATAATCTTTTGTTCTTTTGTATAGCTCCTCGAGGGGAAACAAACTCTAAATGTACTTCGTTTCACTGGTTCCATCTGAATTGTAAACCTAGCGACATGTATATATGAAAATGTTTTTTTTTTCCATGTGATTTTGGTAAGTTACTGTTAAGCTTGGCGGTTTTCAATCATTCAATTCTTTTGGATCCTATCTCGTGTAATATCGGATTTGTGTGATTCGACTCCGTAGTCCTGGCGAGAGCTGGGCAGGCGGTCCGCCGAACCCTTTGGTTCGCCTTAGGGTAAGGTGGAGCTGTCACAGGTGGTATCAGAGCCATATGCCGACGGTTGGGACTCTACGTCCTTTTACTGGAAAAGCCCTGAGCCTCTCGTTCGTGAAGAGTCACGAAGCGAAACTCTCCGTAGGGGATGCCCGCGTGCGGGTGGCAAGCTGATAGGTACCTTGTGATGTGACCCTGAGAACTGTCACAGGTGGTATCAGAGCCTGTTTCGCGTGGTCTCTACGCGGAGTGAGCCTGGACTAAGTGGTGAATAGGTATGAAGGATTAAGTGCTCGTTCGAGCCTAAGCTCTAAATTGTGAATGTTATAGGTCTTAACTTTTCTTGTGGTATCTGAGCATCATAGATCGGTACGTCTGGTGGGAATTTCGATTGTAGATGGTTTTCTCTTGGGACTGGCCAGCTCGAGATGTGAACTATCTTATTTCGGATTCTTGTGCCTGAGTACTCCAGAGTTGAGGCGGTGTTCATAGGTGAGAGTTGCATTTTGGGAACATGAATAGGCTTTGTTCGACTGGAATGAGTACAAGAGGTTAATGGATATTTCATTTGGATAATAGGTGATGTGAGAGACCGGACGGGGTTATTTTAGCAAGGTTTGGGACGATATATCCCTTTTCTTTTGATTCGCTCGTATGTTGTTACCACATGCCGTCGGTTGTATAATTGTGTATATGAATAATTGCCTAATTTGATACGTATTTGTATATTTGATCATTTGTTTCCTTGATATGTGGAATGTTATGTGCATATATGTTTATTTGTGTAATTGGTGGTCTCAATTTTAGATACTTTAGTCAATTTCCTATTGCTATGTTTATTTACTAAAATATCTTTGGGGGGAAAAAAAAAAGGAGAGGAAAAAAAAATATATATATATATATGTAAGAAAGACGGAAACACGGATGTGGTCGTGGCCGTGGAGCTAAGCGAGGCCAAGAATCAAGAGAAGAAAGGGAAACAATAGCTGGACAAGGACCGAGAATGCCACTTGTACTTAGGAATGTATTATGACCCATTGTTTTGCCGACAGGCTAGCCTTCGAGTTCCAGCAACTCCGTAAGATGACACACTGGGTTGATCCATATCAAGAAATTTCGGTTCTCCGAGACGAAATAGAGGTTCAAAGGAGGCTAACCGAGTACTGGGAAGGGCGATGGAAGCAAGAGTATTCGGAGAAACTTGAGCTTTTACACCAAAACATGGAGCTAAAGAGGAAATACGAAGAGATTTCCAAGGAGACCGTAGCAATGGCACAAGGTAATACTTTTATAGGGATTCCAGAGGAAGTTCAAAAGATAGGAATTGCAAGGCCACAACTGAAGATCTTCCATGCAAAGAAAAAGGGTAAAGCTGGAAGGCCATTTGCTAAGAGGGGCCGTGGATCGGGTGGTGTGACAAATTGTAGTTATTGTAGAAAATCCAATCATACTGAAGTAGATTGTTGGTTAAAGGGGAGGAGATGTCTGTGTTGTGGGAGCGCCGAGCATCTGATTGCTAATTGCCCGGGTTTAGTGCCCGAAAAGAAGGGAACCCAGCAGCCAACCAAGACCGACCCTGGACCGTCAAGTGGAGAAGGGACTGGGATGAAGAACCTCGTTTCTTCTGACTCTGACGACGAAGAAGGTACAGGCCATTGGTTATTTTAAATTTGGAAGGTAAAATTTCGAGGGCGAAATTCTTTTAAGGGGGAGAGAGTGTGAGAACCCGTAATTTGCATTTTCTCGGTTTTCGCATTTTTCATGGCTTGTTTTCTGCACTTTCTGTATCCGAAAAATTTTCTAGATAAATTTTATGAGTAAATATAGTTTTTAGAGGATTTTTCTAGTATCGAATAGATTTTGAGAAACTAAGAGCGTATTTTGGACGTGGGACCCACTAGTGCGAAAAGTTCGGAAAATTTCGGCCAATTAGGTTGAGTTTCGGATACTGGTTGAAATTTATCGGGTGTTAAGAGAAAAGTAGAGGATGAGATGTGATTGATGTGAGAGAAACTTAAAGGATAGAAATGCTTTAAATGTAGTGACAAGTGTCACTTGGTGAGTGGTGGCACTTGTAGGACAACTATTCATTTTCTTGACTTTTTGACCAATTGCTTAAATATCTCAAAAATCACACAAAATTCATTCTTGTCTTCAACTTCTTGGCCGGCTCTCTCTCTAGGAAAAGAAAGAAAACTTCTCCAATTTTCAAGCTTCCATCTAGTGCAAATCATCCAAACCAAGTGCTTAAATTTGTTTCTACTCCATAAAATCCCTCCATTTGGTGCTAGTAAGTGTTTTGTGGAAGTGTCCAAGGAAGCTAAGGTGTCCTACAACTCTCCCTCTCTTGTGTTCTAGGTAAGTGGTGATTGAACTTCCTCCTACACCTAATGAAGCTTAAGTTGTGCTTAGTGGTAGCTAAAGTGCTGAAATTTGTGGTTTATTTCTTGGTTTGAGATAAATTGATGAGGTTTTCAATTTAATGGTGTATTTTCTGGTTTAATGTGATAATGATGCTGTGGTTATCTATGATGGTTGGTAATGCAGGGTAATGACTCTAGTAGGTGTACATGATTGGTAATTGCAAGCAATTTTGGGTTTGGAAGGAATTTGAGAAAGTTAGGGTTTTATATCCCCAATTCTGTCCGGTTTTGTATCTCATGGTTAGAGTCCGAATTGGCCTTGGCTTAAAACATTAAAGTTGTAGGTATTGATGTGTTAGAGGTTCCTACAAAATTTCAGGTCAATCGGAGTAGTGTAGAATGAGTTAAGCCGAAATTACTATTGCTGTTCTGGGTTCATCAGGATGGCCGAACTGCGCCTGTAATCGGCTATTTTGACTGGAATTGCTTTCGATTTGGTTGTTGAGGTCTTCTGATGAAATGTATCTTGATGTCTTAGCTACCGCCTGCCTTTGGAATCAATGAATTTGGACTTGTACAGACTGAGTTGGACTAATTACAGCATAGTGTAATTTGTAAACCTGCAATTAAGGTTCTGGTTTGGTATTTTGCATATTTGACCTAGTTGTGCTAGGATTTGGACTGAGTGTCCTTCTACATTGTTGTAGCCCTGTCTTTTGGCTTCGAAATGGTGGGTCTTGCACCCTCATCCGACAATCGTAGTGTCTTTGGTGCCAAAACCGCAACATGACGTCAAAAACTGTTTTCTTGGGTTAAAGCTTATTTCCATTTCCGGATTTTTCTGGTTTCCTTTAATGCTTATATATTCTTATGGAACCTTATTTTGGTAATACTTGGCCTTGGTTTATGACTTGTAAACGAATCTTATTGTGTTTATTTGAATAGTTTTAAGGCTTGTTTTCATTCCGATCATTTCCTAGCTAACTTTTGTACTTGTACTACTTTGAGCCTAGTGAACGGCTTTTGGGAAATGAGATGACTTTTGTGTGAGATGTTGGGACTGATTTGAGGTAATAGTGAAGCCTTAAGGGCTGGAAAAGTAAGAAATTTAGGGGAAGTGCTGCCCGATTTTCTAGGCCGTTTGGTTCCTTTAAGTTGGATTTGCCTTTTGGTAGAAATGAAAGGCTTTTGGGCTGTTTGCGCCTAAGTCTTCATGTTACCTTTTTGTTTCCAAGAAAATCATGTTTTTGCACCCTTGCATTAGTATTTATTTGGCAAGGCATACGACGTGTAGTCGAGCCTCACTTGTGCATTCCGTTTGCTCGATTTGGATATGAAACCTTCAATTGGTTTATTTTGATTATTTTAGGGTTTCTTGGCGATTAAGGCCAATCTGAAGTGAAAACTTTTGAAGTTGAGCCTGTGAGTGTACCACTCCCCTCCATTGCTGTTTAACTTGATTTCTGCTCTGCAATCTGTTTAATTTGTTTGAGACGAGAGTGTACTTTATCACACTCGTTCTCTTGTCTGTTCATATGCCAATTTACCATGCAAAATTTGAATCTGTTATCTGTGTCTGCATCTGTTCGGATTTCTATGACCTATGAGCTCAATCCTGTGGCTAAGTTATTCGAGTCGGGCCGGCAAGGGCCTGGACGATTAGATAACGAACCACGGTAGTCTGTTCGGGGATTTTGGGTATTGAGACCCTTGATTCCGGGTATACTCGAGTATTACCATTTCTGTTCGTTTGCGGTGAGCGGGCCCGGTAAAGGGGTGTTTGGTGAACGGGATTCGGTGTAAAGAGGGGTCTACGGACGTTGGTTCTATATACGTTGGCGGAGTGTCAACTTCGATCAAGCTTCGGTGACGCAAATGGGAATTTGGCTCCTGAGAGCCACCTGTATCCTTTCTGTGTGAATCATTAGTTACTTTACTTTACATCTAGCATGTGTATCTGATTTGTTAAATGTGAAATGCCATGATTTTTCTGTTATATGTCTGGTACCTCATTGAGCGCAAGCTCACCCCTTTCTGTTCCTTTTGTTTTCCTTACAGGAACCTCTTTTGGAAATCATGATTTTGAAAAGCGAGTTGAGCTAGTTAGATAATCTTTTGTTCTTTTGTATAGCTCCTCGAGGGGAAACAAACTCTAAATGTACTTCGTTTCACTGGTTCCATCTGAATTGTAAACCTAGCGACATGTATATATGAAAATGTTTTTTTTTTCCATGTGATTTTGGTAAGTTACTGTTAAGCTTGGCGGTTTTCAATCATTCAATTCTTTTGGATCCTATCTCGTGTAATATCGGATTTGTGTGATTCGACTCCGTAGTCCTGGCGAGAGCTGGGCAGGCGATCCGCCGAACCCTTTGGTTCGCCTTAGGGTAAGGTGGAGCTGTCACAGGTGGTATCAGAGCCATATGCCGACGGTTGGGACTCTACGTCCTTTTACTGGAAAAGCCCTGAGCCTCTCGTTCGTGAAGAGTCACGAAGCGAAACTCTCCGTAGGGGATGCCCGCGTGCGGGTGGCAAGCTGATAGGTACCTTGTGATGTGACCCTGAGAACTGTCACAGGTGGTATCAGAGCCTGTTTCGCGTGGTCTCTGCGCGGAGTGAGCCTGGACTAAGTGGTGAATAGGTATGAAGGATTAAGTGCTCGTTCGAGCCTAAGCTCTAAATTGTGAATGTTATAGGTCTTAACTTTTCTTGTGGTATCTGAGCATCATAGATCGGTACGTCTGGTGGGAATTTCGATTGTAGATGGTTTTCTCTTGGGACTGGCCAGCTCGAGATGTGAACTATCTTATTTCGGATTCTTGTGCCTGAGTACTCCAGAGTTGAGGCGGTGTTCGTAGGTGAGAGTTGCATTTTGGGAACATGAATAGGCTTTGTTCGACTGGAATGAGTACAAGAGGTTAATGGATATTTCATTTGGATAATAGGTGATGTGAGAGACCGGACGGGGTTATTTTAGCAAGGTTTGGGACGATATATCCCTTTTCTTTTGATTCGCTCGTATGTTGTTACCACATGCCGTCGGTTGTATAATTGTGTATATGAATAATTGCCTAATTTGATACGTATTTGTATATTTGATCATTTGTTTCCTTGATATGTGGAATGTTATGTGCATATATGTTTATTTGTGTAATTGGTGGTCTCAATTTTAGATACTTTAGTCAATTTCCTATTGCTATGTTTATTTACTAAAATATCTTTGGGGGGAAAAAAAAAAGGAGAGGAAAAAAAAATATATATATATATATGTAAGAAAGACGGAAACACGGATGTGGTCGTGGCCGTGGAGCTAAGCGAGGCCAAGAATCAAGAGAAGAAAGGGAAACAATAGCTGGACAAGGATCGAGAATGCCACTTGTACTTAGGAATGTATTATGACCCATTGTTTTGCCGACAGGCTAGCCTTCGAGTTCCAGCAACTCCGTAAGATGACACACTGGGTTGATCCATATCAAGAAATTTCGGTTCTCCGAGACGAAATAGAGGTTCAAAGGAGGCTAACCGAGTACTGGGAAGGGCGATGGAAGCAAGAGTATTCGGAGAAACTTGAGCTTTTACACCAAAACATGGAGCTAAAGAGGAAATACGAAGAGATTTCCAAGGAGACCGTAGCAATGGCACAAGGTAATACTTTTATAGGGATTCCAGAGGAAGTTCAAAAGATAGGAATTGCAAGGCCACAACTGAAGATCTTCCATGCAAAGAAAAAGGGTAAAGCTGGAAGGCCATTTGCTAAGAGGGGCCGTGGATCGGGTGGTGTGACAAATTGTAGTTATTGTAGAAAATCCAATCATACTGAAGTAGATTGTTGGTTAAAGGGGAGGAGATGTCTGTGTTGTGGGAGCGCCGAGCATCTGATTGCTAATTGCCCGGGTTTAGTGCCCGAAAAGAAGGGAACCCAGCAGCCAACCAAGACCGACCCTGGACCGTCAAGTGGAGAAGGGACTGGGATGAAGAACCTCGTTTCTTCTGACTCTGACGACGAAGAAGGTACAGGCCATTGGTTATTTTAAATTTGGAAGGTAAAATTTCGAGGGCGAAATTCTTTTAAGGGGGAGAGAGTGTGAGAACCCGTAATTTGCATTTTCTCGGTTTTCGCATTTTTCATGGCTTGTTTTCTGCACTTTCTGTATCCGAAAAATTTTCTAGATAAATTTTATGAGTAAATATAGTTTTTAGAGGATTTTTCTAGTATCGAATAGATTTTGAGAAACTAAGAGCGTATTTTGGACGTGGGACCCACTAGTGCGAAAAGTTCGGAAAATTTCGGCCAATTAGGTTGAGTTTCGGATACTGGTTGAAATTTATCGGGTGTTAAGAGAAAAGTAGAGGATGAGATGTGATTGATGTGAGAGAAACTTAAAGGATAGAAATGCTTTAAATGTAGTGACAAGTGTCACTTGGTGAGTGGTGGCACTTGTAGGACAACTATTCATTTTCTTGACTTTTTGACCAATTGCTTAAATATCTCAAAAATCACACAAAATTCATTCTTGTCTTCAACTTCTTGGCCGGCTCTCTCTCTAGGAAAAGAAAGAAAACTTCTCCAATTTTCAAGCTTCCATCTAGTGCAAATCATCCAAACCAAGTGCTTAAATTTGTTTCTACTCCATAAAATCCCTCCATTTGGTGCTAGTAAGTGTTTTGTGGAAGTGTCCAAGGAAGCTAAGGTGTCCTACAACTCTCCCTCTCTTGTGTTCTAGGTAAGTGGTGATTGAACTTCCTCCTACACCTAATGAAGCTTAAGTTGTGCTTAGTGGTAGCTAAAGTGCTGAAATTTGTGGTTTATTTCTTGGTTTGAGATAAATTGATGAGGTTTTCAATTTAATGGTGTATTTTCTGGTTTAATGTGATAATGATGCTGTGGTTATCTATGATGGTTGGTAATGCAGGGTAATGACTCTAGTAGGTGTACATGATTGGTAATTGCAAGCAATTTTGGGTTTGGAAGGAATTTGAGAAAGTTAGGGTTTTATATCCCCAATTCTGTCCGGTTTTGTATCTCATGGTTAGAGTCCGAATTGGCCTTGGCTTAAAACATTAAAGTTGTAGGTATTGATGTGTTAGAGGTTCCTACAAAATTTCAGGTCAATCGGAGTAGTGTAGAATGAGTTAAGCCGAAATTACTATTGCTGTTCTGGGTTCATCAGGATGGCCGAACTGCGCCTGTAATCGGCTATTTTGACTGGAATTGCTTTCGATTTGGTTGTTGAGGTCTTCTGATGAAATGTATCTTGATGTCTTAGCTACCGCCTGCCTTTGGAATCAATGAATTTGGACTTGTACAGACTGAGTTGGACTAATTACAGCATAGTGTAATTTGTAAACCTGCAATTAAGGTTCTGGTTTGGTATTTTGCATATTTGACCTAGTTGTGCTAGGATTTGGACTGAGTGTCCTTCTACATTGTTGTAGCCCTGTCTTTTGGCTTCGAAATGGTGGGTCTTGCACCCTCATCCGACAATCGTAGTGTCTTTGGTGCCAAAACCGCAACATGACGTCAAAAACTGTTTTCTTGGGTTAAAGCTTATTTCCATTTCCGGATTTTTCTGGTTTCCTTTAATGCTTATATATTCTTATGGAACCTTATTTTGGTAATACTTGGCCTTGGTTTATGACTTGTAAACGAATCTTATTGTGTTTATTTGAATAGTTTTAAGGCTTGTTTTCATTCCGATCATTTCCTAGCTAACTTTTGTACTTGTACTACTTTGAGCCTAGTGAACGGCTTTTGGGAAATGAGATGACTTTTGTGTGAGATGTTGGGACTGATTTGAGGTAATAGTGAAGCCTTAAGGGCTGGAAAAGTAAGAAATTTAGGGGAAGTGCTGCCCGATTTTCTAGGCCGTTTGGTTCCTTTAAGTTGGATTTGCCTTTTGGTAGAAATGAAAGGCTTTTGGGCTGTTTGCGCCTAAGTCTTCATGTTACCTTTTTGTTTCCAAGAAAATCATGTTTTTGCACCCTTGCATTAGTATTTATTTGGCAAGGCATACGACGTGTAGTCGAGCCTCACTTGTGCATTCCGTTTGCTCGATTTGGATATGAAACCTTCAATTGGTTTATTTTGATTATTTTAGGGTTTCTTGGCGATTAAGGCCAATCTGAAGTGAAAACTTTTGAAGTTGAGCCTGTGAGTGTACCACTCCCCTCCATTGCTGTTTAACTTGATTTCTGCTCTGCAATCTGTTTAATTTGTTTGAGACGAGAGTGTACTTTATCACACTCGTTCTCTTGTCTGTTCATATGCCAATTTACCATGCAAAATTTGAATCTGTTATCTGTGTCTGCATCTGTTCGGATTTCTATGACCTATGAGCTCAATCCTGTGGCTAAGTTATTCGAGTCGGGCCGGCAAGGGCCTGGACGATTAGATAACGAACCACGGTAGTCTGTTCGGGGATTTTGGGTATTGAGACCCTTGATTCCGGGTATACTCGAGTATTACCATTTCTGTTCGTTTGCGGTGAGCGGGCCCGGTAAAGGGGTGTTTGGTGAACGGGATTCGGTGTAAAGAGGGGTCTACGGACGTTGGTTCTATATACGTTGGCGGAGTGTCAACTTCGATCAAGCTTCGGTGACGCAAATGGGAATTTGGCTCCTGAGAGCCACCTGTATCCTTTCTGTGTGAATCATTAGTTACTTTACTTTACATCTAGCATGTGTATCTGATTTGTTAAATGTGAAATGCCATGATTTTTCTGTTATATGTCTGGTACCTCATTGAGCGCAAGCTCACCCCTTTCTGTTCCTTTTGTTTTCCTTACAGGAACCTCTTTTGGAAATCATGATTTTGAAAAGCGAGTTGAGCTAGTTAGATAATCTTTTGTTCTTTTGTATAGCTCCTCGAGGGGAAACAAACTCTAAATGTACTTCGTTTCACTGGTTCCATCTGAATTGTAAACCTAGCGACATGTATATATGAAAATGTTTTTTTTTTTCCATGTGATTTTGGTAAGTTACTGTTAAGCTTGGCGGTTTTCAATCATTCAATTCTTTTGGATCCTATCTCGTGTAATATCGGATTTGTGTGATTCGACTCCGTAGTCCTGGCGAGAGCTGGGCAGGCGGTCCGCCGAACCCTTTGGTTCGCCTTAGGGTAAGGTGGAGCTGTCACAGGTGGTATCAGAGCCATATGCCGACGGTTGGGACTCTACGTCCTTTTACTGGAAAAGCCCTGAGCCTCTCGTTCGTGAAGAGTCACGAAGCGAAACTCTCCGTAGGGGATGCCCGCGTGCGGGTGGCAAGCTGATAGGTACCTTGTGATGTGACCCTGAGAACTGTCACAGGTGGTATCAGAGCCTGTTTCGCGTGGTCTCTGCGCGGAGTGAGCCTGGACTAAGTGGTGAATAGGTATGAAGGATTAAGTGCTCGTTCGAGCCTAAGCTCTAAATTGTGAATGTTATAGGTCTTAACTTTTCTTGTGGTATCTGAGCATCATAGATCGGTACGTCTGGTGGGAATTTCGATTGTAGATGGTTTTCTCTTGGGACTGGCCAGCTCGAGATGTGAACTATCTTATTTCGGATTCTTGTGCCTGAGTACTCCAGAGTTGAGGCGGTGTTCGTAGGTGAGAGTTGCATTTTGGGAACATGAATAGGCTTTGTTCGACTGGAATGAGTACAAGAGGTTAATGGATATTTCATTTGGATAATAGGTGATGTGAGAGACCGGACGGGGTTATTTTAGCAAGGTTTGGGACGATATATCCCTTTTCTTTTGATTCGCTCGTATGTTGTTACCACATGCCGTCGGTTGTATAATTGTGTATATGAATAATTGCCTAATTTGATACGTATTTGTATATTTGATCATTTGTTTCCTTGATATGTGGAATGTTATGTGCATATATGTTTATTTGTGTAATTGGTGGTCTCAATTTTAGATACTTTAGTCAATTTCCTATTGCTATGTTTATTTACTAAAATATCTTTGGGGGGAAAAAAAAAAGGAGAGGAAAAAAAAAATATATATATATATATGTAAGAAAGACGGAAACACGGATGTGGTCGTGGCCGTGGAGCTAAGCGAGGCCAAGAATCAAGAGAAGAAAGGGAAACAATAGCTGGACAAGGACCGAGAATGCCACTTGTACTTAGGAATGTATTATGACCCATTGTTTTGCCGACAGGCTAGCCTTCGAGTTCCAGCAACTCCGTAAGATGACACACTGGGTTGATCCATATCAAGAAATTTCGGTTCTCCGAGACGAAATAGAGGTTCAAAGGAGGCTAACCGAGTACTGGGAAGGGCGATGGAAGCAAGAGTATTCGGAGAAACTTGAGCTTTTACACCAAAACATGGAGCTAAAGAGGAAATACGAAGAGATTTCCAAGGAGACCGTAGCAATGGCACAAGGTAATACTTTTATAGGGATTCCAGAGGAAGTTCAAAAGATAGGAATTGCAAGGCCACAACTGAAGATCTTCCATGCAAAGAAAAAGGGTAAAGCTGGAAGGCCATTTGCTAAGAGGGGCCGTGGATCGGGTGGTGTGACAAATTGTAGTTATTGTAGAAAATCCAATCATACTGAAGTAGATTGTTGGTTAAAGGGGAGGAGATGTCTGTGTTGTGGGAGCGCCGAGCATCTGATTGCTAATTGCCCGGGTTTAGTGCCCGAAAAGAAGGGAACCCAGCAGCCAACCAAGACCGACCCTGGACCGTCAAGTGGAGAAGGGACTGGGATGAAGAACCTCGTTTCTTCTGACTCTGACGACGAAGAAGGTACAGGCCATTGGTTATTTTAAATTTGGAAGGTAAAATTTCGAGGGCGAAATTCTTTTAAGGGGGAGAGAGTGTGAGAACCCGTAATTTGCATTTTCTCGGTTTTCGCATTTTTCATGGCTTGTTTTCTGCACTTTCTGTATCCGAAAAATTTTCTAGATAAATTTTATGAGTAAATATAGTTTTTAGAGGATTTTTCTAGTATCGAATAGATTTTGAGAAACTAAGAGCGTATTTTGGACGTGGGACCCACTAGTGCGAAAAGTTCGAAAAATTTCGGCCAATTAGGTTGAGTTTCGGATACTGGTTGAAATTTATCGGGTGTTAAGAGAAAAGTAGAGGATGAGATGTGATTGATGTGAGAGAAACTTAAAGGATAGAAATGCTTTAAATGTAGTGACAAGTGTCACTTGGTGAGTGGTGGCACTTGTAGGACAACTATTCATTTTCTTGACTTTTTGACCAATTGCTTAAATATCTCAAAAATCACACAAAATTCATTCTTGTCTTCAACTTCTTGGCCGGCTCTCTCTCTAGGAAAAGAAAGAAAACTTCTCCAATTTTCAAGCTTCCATCTAGTGCAAATCATCCAAACCAAGTGCTTAAATTTGTTTCTACTCCATAAAATCCCTCCATTTGGTGCTAGTAAGTGTTTTGTGGAAGTGTCCAAGGAAGCTAAGGTGTCCTACAACTCTCCCTCTCTTGTGTTCTAGGTAAGTGGTGATTGAACTTCCTCCTACACCTAATGAAGCTTAAGTTGTGCTTAGTGGTAGCTAAAGTGCTGAAATTTGTGGTTTATTTCTTGGTTTGAGATAAATTGATGAGGTTTTCAATTTAATGGTGTATTTTCTGGTTTAATGTGATAATGATGCTGTGGTTATCTATGATGGTTGGTAATGCAGGGTAATGACTCTAGTAGGTGTACATGATTGGTAATTGCAAGCAATTTTGGGTTTGGAAGGAATTTGAGAAAGTTAGGGTTTTATATCCCCAATTCTGTCCGGTTTTGTATCTCATGGTTAGAGTCCGAATTGGCCTTGGCTTAAAACATTAAAGTTGTAGGTATTGATGTGTTAGAGGTTCCTACAAAATTTCAGGTCAATCGGAGTAGTGTAGAATGAGTTAAGCCGAAATTACTATTGCTGTTCTGGGTTCATCAGGATGGCCGAACTGCGCCTGTAATCGGCTATTTTGACTGGAATTGCTTTCGATTTGGTTGTTGAGGTCTTCTGATGAAATGTATCTTGATGTCTTAGCTACCGCCTGCCTTTGGAATCAATGAATTTGGACTTGTACAGACTGAGTTGGACTAATTACAGCATAGTGTAATTTGTAAACCTGCAATTAAGGTTCTGGTTTGGTATTTTGCATATTTGACCTAGTTGTGCTAGGATTTGGACTGAGTGTCCTTCTACATTGTTGTAGCCCTGTCTTTTGGCTTCGAAATGGTGGGTCTTGCACCCTCATCCGACAATCGTAGTGTCTTTGGTGCCAAAACCGCAACATGACGTCAAAAACTGTTTTCTTGGGTTAAAGCTTATTTCCATTTCCGGATTTTTCTGGTTTCCTTTAATGCTTATATATTCTTATGGAACCTTATTTTGGTAATACTTGGCCTTGGTTTATGACTTGTAAACGAATCTTATTGTGTTTATTTGAATAGTTTTAAGGCTTGTTTTCATTCCGATCATTTCCTAGCTAACTTTTGTACTTGTACTACTTTGAGCCTAGTGAACGGCTTTTGGGAAATGAGATGACTTTTGTGTGAGATGTTGGGACTGATTTGAGGTAATAGTGAAGCCTTAAGGGCTGGAAAAGTAAGAAATTTAGGGGAAGTGCTGCCCGATTTTCTAGGCCGTTTGGTTCCTTTAAGTTGGATTTGCCTTTTGGTAGAAATGAAAGGCTTTTGGGCTGTTTGCGCCTAAGTCTTCATGTTACCTTTTTGTTTCCAAGAAAATCATGTTTTTGCACCCTTGCATTAGTATTTATTTGGCAAGGCATACGACGTGTAGTCGAGCCTCACTTGTGCATTCCGTTTGCTCGATTTGGATATGAAACCTTCAATTGGTTTATTTTGATTATTTTAGGGTTTCTTGGCGATTAAGGCCAATCTGAAGTGAAAACTTTTGAAGTTGAGCCTGTGAGTGTACCACTCCCCTCCATTGCTGTTTAACTTGATTTCTGCTCTGCAATCTGTTTAATTTGTTTGAGACGAGAGTGTACTTTATCACACTCGTTCTCTTGTCTGTTCATATGCCAATTTACCATGCAAAATTTGAATCTGTTATCTGTGTCTGCATCTGTTCGGATTTCTATGACCTATGAGCTCAATCCTGTGGCTAAGTTATTCGAGTCGGGCCGGCAAGGGCCTGGACGATTAGATAACGAACCACGGTAGTCTGTTCGGGGATTTTGGGTATTGAGACCCTTGATTCCGGGTATACTCGAGTATTACCATTTCTGTTCGTTTGCGGTGAGCGGGCCCGGTAAAGGGGTGTTTGGTGAACGGGATTCGGTGTAAAGAGGGGTCTACGGACGTTGGTTCTATATACGTTGGCGGAGTGTCAACTTCGATCAAGCTTCGGTGACGCAAATGGGAATTTGGCTCCTGAGAGCCACCTGTATCCTTTCTGTGTGAATCATTAGTTACTTTACTTTACATCTAGCATGTGTATCTGATTTGTTAAATGTGAAATGCCATGATTTTTCTGTTATATGTCTGGTACCTCATTGAGCGCAAGCTCACCCCTTTCTGTTCCTTTTGTTTTCCTTACAGGAACCTCTTTTGGAAATCATGATTTTGAAAAGCGAGTTGAGCTAGTTAGATAATCTTTTGTTCTTTTGTATAGCTCCTCGAGGGGAAACAAACTCTAAATGTACTTCGTTTCACTGGTTCCATCTGAATTGTAAACCTAGCGACATGTATATATGAAAATGTTTTTTTTTTCCATGTGATTTTGGTAAGTTACTGTTAAGCTTGGCGGTTTTCAATCATTCAATTCTTTTGGATCCTATCTCGTGTAATATCGGATTTGTGTGATTCGACTCCGTAGTCCTGGCGAGAGCTGGGCAGGCGGTCCGCCGAACCCTTTGGTTCGCCTTAGGGTAAGGTGGAGCTGTCACAGGTGGTATCAGAGCCATATGCCGACGGTTGGGACTCTACGTCCTTTTACTGGAAAAGCCCTGAGCCTCTCGTTCGTGAAGAGTCACGAAGCGAAACTCTCCGTAGGGGATGCCCGCGTGCGGGTGGCAAGCTGATAGGTACCTTGTGATGTGACCCTGAGAACTGTCACAGGTGGTATCAGAGCCTGTTTCGCGTGGTCTCTGCGCGGAGTGAGCCTGGACTAAGTGGTGAATAGGTATGAAGGATTAAGTGCTCGTTCGAGCCTAAGCTCTAAATTGTGAATGTTATAGGTCTTAACTTTTCTTGTGGTATCTGAGCATCATAGATCGGTACGTCTGGTGGGAATTTCGATTGTAGATGGTTTTCTCTTGGGACTGGCCAGCTCGAGATGTGAACTATCTTATTTCGGATTCTTGTGCCTGAGTACTCCAGAGTTGAGGCGGTGTTCGTAGGTGAGAGTTGCATTTTGGGAACATGAATAGGCTTTGTTCGACTGGAATGAGTACAAGAGGTTAATGGATATTTCATTTGGATAATAGGTGATGTGAGAGACCGGACGGGGTTATTTTAGCAAGGTTTGGGACGATATATCCCTTTTCTTTTGATTCGCTCGTATGTTGTTACCACATGCCGTCGGTTGTATAATTGTGTATATGAATAATTGCCTAATTTGATACGTATTTGTATATTTGATCATTTGTTTCCTTGATATGTGGAATGTTATGTGCATATATGTTTATTTGTGTAATTGGTGGTCTCAATTTTAGATACTTTAGTCAATTTCCTATTGCTATGTTTATTTACTAAAATATCTTTGGGGGGAAAAAAAAAAGGAGAGGAAAAAAAAAAATATATATATATATGTAAGAAAGACGGAAACACGGATGTGGTCGTGGCCGTGGAGCTAAGCGAGGCCAAGAATCAAGAGAAGAAAGGGAAACAATAGCTGGACAAGGACCGAGAATGCCACTTGTACTTAGGAATGTATTATGACCCATTGTTTTGCCGACAGGCTAGCCTTCGAGTTCCAGCAACTCCGTAAGATGACACACTGGGTTGATCCATATCAAGAAATTTCGGTTCTCCGAGACGAAATAGAGGTTCAAAGGAGGCTAACCGAGTACTGGGAAGGGCGATGGAAGCAAGAGTATTCGGAGAAACTTGAGCTTTTACACCAAAACATGGAGCTAAAGAGGAAATACGAAGAGATTTCCAAGGAGACCGTAGCAATGGCACAAGGTAATACTTTTATAGGGATTCCAGAGGAAGTTCAAAAGATAGGAATTGCAAGGCCACAACTGAAGATCTTCCATGCAAAGAAAAAGGGTAAAGCTGGAAGGCCATTTGCTAAGAGGGGCCGTGGATCGGGTGGTGTGACAAATTGTAGTTATTGTAGAAAATCCAATCATACTGAAGTAGATTGTTGGTTAAAGGGGAGGAGATGTCTGTGTTGTGGGAGCGCCGAGCATCTGATTGCTAATTGCCCGGGTTTAGTGCCCGAAAAGAAGGGAACCCAGCAGCCAACCAAGACCGACCCTGGACCGTCAAGTGGAGAAGGGACTGGGATGAAGAACCTCGTTTCTTCTGACTCTGACGACGAAGAAGGTACAGGCCATTGGTTATTTTAAATTTGGAAGGTAAAATTTCGAGGGCGAAATTCTTTTAAGGGGGAGAGAGTGTGAGAACCCGTAATTTGCATTTTCTCGGTTTTCGCATTTTTCATGGCTTGTTTTCTGCACTTTCTGTATCCGAAAAATTTTCTAGATAAATTTTATGAGTAAATATAGTTTTTAGAGGATTTTTCTAGTATCGAATAGATTTTGAGAAACTAAGAGCGTATTTTGGACGTGGGACCCACTAGTGCGAAAAGTTCGGAAAATTTCGGCCAATTAGGTTGAGTTTCGGATACTGGTTGAAATTTATCGGGTGTTAAGAGAAAAGTAGAGGATGAGATGTGATTGATGTGAGAGAAACTTAAAGGATAGAAATGCTTTAAATGTAGTGACAAGTGTCACTTGGTGAGTGGTGGCACTTGTAGGACAACTATTCATTTTCTTGACTTTTTGACCAATTGCTTAAATATCTCAAAAATCACACAAAATTCATTCTTGTCTTCAACTTCTTGGCCGGCTCTCTCTCTAGGAAAAGAAAGAAAACTTCTCCAATTTTCAAGCTTCCATCTAGTGCAAATCATCCAAACCAAGTGCTTAAATTTGTTTCTACTCCATAAAATCCCTCCATTTGGTGCTAGTAAGTGTTTTGTGGAAGTGTCCAAGGAAGCTAAGGTGTCCTACAACTCTCCCTCTCTTGTGTTCTAGGTAAGTGGTGATTGAACTTCCTCCTACACCTAATGAAGCTTAAGTTGTGCTTAGTGGTAGCTAAAGTGCTGAAATTTGTGGTTTATTTCTTGGTTTGAGATAAATTGATGAGGTTTTCAATTTAATGGTGTATTTTCTGGTTTAATGTGATAATGATGCTGTGGTTATCTATGATGGTTGGTAATGCAGGGTAATGACTCTAGTAGGTGTACATGATTGGTAATTGCAAGCAATTTTGGGTTTGGAAGGAATTTGAGAAAGTTAGGGTTTTATATCCCCAATTCTGTCCGATTTTGTATCTCATGGTTAGAGTCCGAATTGGCCTTGGCTTAAAACATTAAAGTTGTAGGTATTGATGTGTTAGAGGTTCCTACAAAATTTCAGGTCAATCGGAGTAGTGTAGAATGAGTTAAGCCGAAATTACTATTGCTGTTCTGGGTTCATCAGGATGGCCGAACTGCGCCTGTAATCGGCTATTTTGACTGGAATTGCTTTCGATTTGGTTGTTGAGGTCTTCTGATGAAATGTATCTTGATGTCTTAGCTACCGCCTGCCTTTGGAATCAATGAATTTGGACTTGTACAGACTGAGTTGGACTAATTACAGCATAGTGTAATTTGTAAACCTGCAATTAAGGTTCTGGTTTGGTATTTTGCATATTTGACCTAGTTGTGCTAGGATTTGGACTGAGTGTCCTTCTACATTGTTGTAGCCCTGTCTTTTGGCTTCGAAATGGTGGGTCTTGCACCCTCATCCGACAATCGTAGTGTCTTTGGTGCCAAAACCGCAACATGACGTCAAAAACTGTTTTCTTGGGTTAAAGCTTATTTCCATTTCCGGATTTTTCTGGTTTCCTTTAATGCTTATATATTCTTATGGAACCTTATTTTGGTAATACTTGGCCTTGGTTTATGACTTGTAAACGAATCTTATTGTGTTTATTTGAATAGTTTTAAGGCTTGTTTTCATTCCGATCATTTCCTAGCTAACTTTTGTACTTGTACTACTTTGAGCCTAGTGAACGGCTTTTGGGAAATGAGATGACTTTTGTGTGAGATGTTGGGACTGATTTGAGGTAATAGTGAAGCCTTAAGGGCTGGAAAAGTAAGAAATTTAGGGGAAGTGCTGCCCGATTTTCTAGGCCGTTTGGTTCCTTTAAGTTGGATTTGCCTTTTGGTAGAAATGAAAGGCTTTTGGGCTGTTTGCGCCTAAGTCTTCATGTTACCTTTTTGTTTCCAAGAAAATCATGTTTTTGCACCCTTGCATTAGTATTTATTTGGCAAGGCATACGACGTGTAGTCGAGCCTCACTTGTGCATTCCGTTTGCTCGATTTGGATATGAAACCTTCAATTGGTTTATTTTGATTATTTTAGGGTTTCTTGGCGATTAAGGCCAATCTGAAGTGAAAACTTTTGAAGTTGAGCCTGTGAGTGTACCACTCCCCTCCATTGCTGTTTAACTTGATTTCTGCTCTGCAATCTGTTTAATTTGTTTGAGACGAGAGTGTACTTTATCACACTCGTTCTCTTGTCTGTTCATATGCCAATTTACCATGCAAAATTTGAATCTGTTATCTGTGTCTGCATCTGTTCGGATTTCTATGACCTATGAGCTCAATCCTGTGGCTAAGTTATTCGAGTCGGGCCGGCAAGGGCCTGGACGATTAGATAACGAACCACGGTAGTCTGTTCGGGGATTTTGGGTATTGAGACCCTTGATTCCGGGTATACTCGAGTATTACCATTTCTGTTCGTTTGCGGTGAGCGGGCCCGGTAAAGGGGTGTTTGGTGAACGGGATTCGGTGTAAAGAGGGGTCTACGGACGTTGGTTCTATATACGTTGGCGGAGTGTCAACTTCGATCAAGCTTCGGTGACGCAAATGGGAATTTGGCTCCTGAGAGCCACCTGTATCCTTTCTGTGTGAATCATTAGTTACTTTACTTTACATCTAGCATGTGTATCTGATTTGTTAAATGTGAAATGCCATGATTTTTCTGTTATATGTCTGGTACCTCATTGAGCGCAAGCTCACCCCTTTCTGTTCCTTTTGTTTTCCTTACAGGAACCTCTTTTGGAAATCATGATTTTGAAAAGCGAGTTGAGCTAGTTAGATAATCTTTTGTTCTTTTGTATAGCTCCTCGAGGGGAAACAAACTCTAAATGTACTTCGTTTCACTGGTTCCATCTGAATTGTAAACCTAGCGACATGTATATATGAAAATGTTTTTTTTTTTCCATGTGATTTTGGTAAGTTACTGTTAAGCTTGGCGGTTTTCAATCATTCAATTCTTTTGGATCCTCTCGTTTCTTCTGACTCTGACGACGAAGAAGGTACAGGCCATTGGTTATTTTAAATTTGGAAGGTAAAATTTCGAGGGCGAAATTCTTTTAAGGGGGAGAGAGTGTGAGAACCCGTAATTTGCATTTTCTCGGTTTTCGCATTTTTCATGGCTTGTTTTCTGCACTTTCTGTATCCGAAAAATTTTCTAGATAAATTTTATGAGTAAATATAGTTTTTAGAGGATTTTTCTAGTATCGAATAGATTTTGAGAAACTAAGAGCGTATTTTGGACGTGGGACCCACTAGTGCGAAAAGTTCGGAAAATTTCGGCCAATTAGGTTGAGTTTCGGATACTGGTTGAAATTTATCGGGTGTTAAGAGAAAAGTAGAGGATGAGATGTGATTGATGTGAGAGAAACTTAAAGGATAGAAATGCTTTAAATGTAGTGACAAGTGTCACTTGGTGAGTGGTGGCACTTGTAGGACAACTATTCATTTTCTTGACTTTTTGACCAATTGCTTAAATATCTCAAAAATCACACAAAATTCATTCTTGTCTTCAACTTCTTGGCCGGCTCTCTCTCTAGGAAAAGAAAGAAAACTTCTCCAATTTTCAAGCTTCCATCTAGTGCAAATCATCCAAACCAAGTGCTTAAATTTGTTTCTACTCCATAAAATCCCTCCATTTGGTGCTAGTAAGTGTTTTGTGGAAGTGTCCAAGGAAGCTAAGGTGTCCTACAACTCTCCCTCTCTTGTGTTCTAGGTAAGTGGTGATTGAACTTCCTCCTACACCTAATGAAGCTTAAGTTGTGCTTAGTGGTAGCTAAAGTGCTGAAATTTGTGGTTTATTTCTTGGTTTGAGATAAATTGATGAGGTTTTCAATTTAATGGTGTATTTTCTGGTTTAATGTGATAATGATGCTGTGGTTATCTATGATGGTTGGTAATGCAGGGTAATGACTCTAGTAGGTGTACATGATTGGTAATTGCAAGCAATTTTGGGTTTGGAAGGAATTTGAGAAAGTTAGGGTTTTATATCCCCAATTCTGTCCGGTTTTGTATCTCATGGTTAGAGTCCGAATTGGCCTTGGCTTAAAACATTAAAGTTGTAGGTATTGATGTGTTAGAGGTTCCTACAAAATTTCAGGTCAATCGGAGTAGTGTAGAATGAGTTAAGCCGAAATTACTATTGCTGTTCTGGGTTCATCAGGATGGCCGAACTGCGCCTGTAATCGGCTATTTTGACTGGAATTGCTTTCGATTTGGTTGTTGAGGTCTTCTGATGAAATGTATCTTGATGTCTTAGCTACCGCCTGCCTTTGGAATCAATGAATTTGGACTTGTACAGACTGAGTTGGACTAATTACAGCATAGTGTAATTTGTAAACCTGCAATTAAGGTTCTGGTTTGGTATTTTGCATATTTGACCTAGTTGTGCTAGGATTTGGACTGAGTGTCCTTCTACATTGTTGTAGCCCTGTCTTTTGGCTTCGAAATGGTGGGTCTTGCACCCTCATCCGACAATCGTAGTGTCTTTGGTGCCAAAACCGCAACATGACGTCAAAAACTGTTTTCTTGGGTTAAAGCTTATTTCCATTTCCGGATTTTTCTGGTTTCCTTTAATGCTTATATATTCTTATGGAACCTTATTTTGGTAATACTTGGCCTTGGTTTATGACTTGTAAACGAATCTTATTGTGTTTATTTGAATAGTTTTAAGGCTTGTTTTCATTCCGATCATTTCCTAGCTAACTTTTGTACTTGTACTACTTTGAGCCTAGTGAACGGCTTTTGGGAAATGAGATGACTTTTGTGTGAGATGTTGGGACTGATTTGAGGTAATAGTGAAGCCTTAAGGGCTGGAAAAGTAAGAAATTTAGGGGAAGTGCTGCCCGATTTTCTAGGCCGTTTGGTTCCTTTAAGTTGGATTTGCCTTTTGGTAGAAATGAAAGGCTTTTGGGCTGTTTGCGCCTAAGTCTTCATGTTACCTTTTTGTTTCCAAGAAAATCATGTTTTTGCACCCTTGCATTAGTATTTATTTGGCAAGGCATACGACGTGTAGTCGAGCCTCACTTGTGCATTCCGTTTGCTCGATTTGGATATGAAACCTTCAATTGGTTTATTTTGATTATTTTAGGGTTTCTTGGCGATTAAGGCCAATCTGAAGTGAAAACTTTTGAAGTTGAGCCTGTGAGTGTACCACTCCCCTCCATTGCTGTTTAACTTGATTTCTGCTCTGCAATCTGTTTAATTTGTTTGAGACGAGAGTGTACTTTATCACACTCGTTCTCTTGTCTGTTCATATGCCAATTTACCATGCAAAATTTGAATCTGTTATCTGTGTCTGCATCTGTTCGGATTTCTATGACCTATGAGCTCAATCCTGTGGCTAAGTTATTCGAGTCGGGCCGGCAAGGGCCTGGACGATTAGATAACGAACCACGGTAGTCTGTTCGGGGATTTTGGGTATTGAGACCCTTGATTCCGGGTATACTCGAGTATTACCATTTCTGTTCGTTTGCGGTGAGCGGGCCCGGTAAAGGGGTGTTTGGTGAACGGGATTCGGTGTAAAGAGGGGTCTACGGACGTTGGTTCTATATACGTTGGCGG
This sequence comes from Coffea arabica, assembly GCF_036785885.1. Taxonomy (NCBI): domain Eukaryota; kingdom Viridiplantae; phylum Streptophyta; class Magnoliopsida; order Gentianales; family Rubiaceae; genus Coffea; species Coffea arabica. The sequence goes on along the minus strand of NC_092315.1, from coordinate 13,196,143 downwards.
AGTGTCAACTTCGATCAAGCTTCGGTGACGCAAATGGGAATTTGGCTCCTGAGAGCCACCTGTATCCTTTCTGTGTGAATCATTAGTTACTTTACTTTACATCTAGCATGTGTATCTGATTTGTTAAATGTGAAATGCCATGATTTTTCTGTTATATGTCTGGTACCTCATTGAGCGCAAGCTCACCCCTTTCTGTTCCTTTTGTTTTCCTTACAGGAACCTCTTTTGGAAATCATGATTTTGAAAAGCGAGTTGAGCTAGTTAGATAATCTTTTGTTCTTTTGTATAGCTCCTCGAGGGGAAACAAACTCTAAATGTACTTCGTTTCACTGGTTCCATCTGAATTGTAAACCTAGCGACATGTATATATGAAAATGTTTTTTTTTTTCCATGTGATTTTGGTAAGTTACTGTTAAGCTTGGCGGTTTTCAATCATTCAATTCTTTTGGATCCTATCTCGTGTAATATCGGATTTGTGTGATTCGACTCCGTAGTCCTGGCGAGAGCTGGGCAGGCGGTCCGCCGAACCCTTTGGTTCGCCTTAGGGTAAGGTGGAGCTGTCACAGGTGGTATCAGAGCCATATGCCGACGGTTGGGACTCTACGTCCTTTTACTGGAAAAGCCCTGAGCCTCTCGTTCGTGAAGAGTCACGAAGCGAAACTCTCCGTAGGGGATGCCCGCGTGCGGGTGGCAAGCTGATAGGTACCTTGTGATGTGACCCTGAGAACTGTCACAGGTGGTATCAGAGCCTGTTTCGCGTGGTCTCTGCGCGGAGTGAGCCTGGACTAAGTGGTGAATAGGTATGAAGGATTAAGTGCTCGTTCGAGCCTAAGCTCTAAATTGTGAATGTTATAGGTCTTAACTTTTCTTGTGGTATCTGAGCATCATAGATCGGTACGTCTGGTGGGAATTTCGATTGTAGATGGTTTTCTCTTGGGACTGGCCAGCTCGAGATGTGAACTATCTTATTTCGGATTCTTGTGCCTGAGTACTCCAGAGTTGAGGCGGTGTTCGTAGGTGAGAGTTGCATTTTGGGAACATGAATAGGCTTTGTTCGACTGGAATGAGTACAAGAGGTTAATGGATATTTCATTTGGATAATAGGTGATGTGAGAGACCGGACGGGGTTATTTTAGCAAGGTTTGGGACGATATATCCCTTTTCTTTTGATTCGCTCGTATGTTGTTACCACATGCCGTCGGTTGTATAATTGTGTATATGAATAATTGCCTAATTTGATACGTATTTGTATATTTGATCATTTGTTTCCTTGATATGTGGAATGTTATGTGCATATATGTTTATTTGTGTAATTGGTGGTCTCAATTTTAGATACTTTAGTCAATTTCCTATTGCTATGTTTATTTACTAAAATATCTTTGGGGGGAAAAAAAAAAGGAGAGGAAAAAAAAAATATATATATATATATGTAAGAAAGACGGAAACACGGATGTGGTCGTGGCCGTGGAGCTAAGCGAGGCCAAGAATCAAGAGAAGAAAGGGAAACAATAGCTGGACAAGGACCGAGAATGCCACTTGTACTTAGGAATGTATTATGACCCATTGTTTTGCCGACAGGCTAGCCTTCGAGTTCCAGCAACTCCGTAAGATGACACACTGGGTTGATCCATATCAAGAAATTTCGGTTCTCCGAGACGAAATAGAGGTTCAAAGGAGGCTAACCGAGTACTGGGAAGGGCGATGGAAGCAAGAGTATTCGGAGAAACTTGAGCTTTTACACCAAAACATGGAGCTAAAGAGGAAATACGAAGAGATTTCCAAGGAGACCGTAGCAATGGCACAAGGTAATACTTTTATAGGGATTCCAGAGGAAGTTCAAAAGATAGGAATTGCAAGGCCACAACTGAAGATCTTCCATGCAAAGAAAAAGGGTAAAGCTGGAAGGCCATTTGCTAAGAGGGGCCGTGGATCGGGTGGTGTGACAAATTGTAGTTATTGTAGAAAATCCAATCATACTGAAGTAGATTGTTGGTTAAAGGGGAGGAGATGTCTGTGTTGTGGGAGCGCCGAGCATCTGATTGCTAATTGCCCGGGTTTAGTGCCCGAAAAGAAGGGAACCCAGCAGCCAACCAAGACCGACCCTGGACCGTCAAGTGGAGAAGGGACTGGGATGAAGAACCTCGTTTCTTCTGACTCTGACGACGAAGAAGGTACAGGCCATTGGTTATTTTAAATTTGGAAGGTAAAATTTCGAGGGCGAAATTCTTTTAAGGGGGAGAGAGTGTGAGAACCCGTAATTTGCATTTTCTCGGTTTTCGCATTTTTCATGGCTTGTTTTCTGCACTTTCTGTATCCGAAAAATTTTCTAGATAAATTTTATGAGTAAATATAGTTTTTAGAGGATTTTTCTAGTATCGAATAGATTTTGAGAAACTAAGAGCGTATTTTGGACGTGGGACCCACTAGTGCGAAAAGTTCGGAAAATTTCGGCCAATTAGGTTGAGTTTCGGATACTGGTTGAAATTTATCGGGTGTTAAGAGAAAAGTAGAGGATGAGATGTGATTGATGTGAGAGAAACTTAAAGGATAGAAATGCTTTAAATGTAGTGACAAGTGTCACTTGGTGAGTGGTGGCACTTGTAGGACAACTATTCATTTTCTTGACTTTTTGACCAATTGCTTAAATATCTCAAAAATCACACAAAATTCATTCTTGTCTTCAACTTCTTGGCCGGCTCTCTCTCTAGGAAAAGAAAGAAAACTTCTCCAATTTTCAAGCTTCCATCTAGTGCAAATCATCCAAACCAAGTGCTTAAATTTGTTTCTACTCCATAAAATCCCTCCATTTGGTGCTAGTAAGTGTTTTGTGGAAGTGTCCAAGGAAGCTAAGGTGTCCTACAACTCTCCCTCTCTTGTGTTCTAGGTAAGTGGTGATTGAACTTCCTCCTACACCTAATGAAGCTTAAGTTGTGCTTAGTGGTAGCTAAAGTGCTGAAATTTGTGGTTTATTTCTTGGTTTGAGATAAATTGATGAGGTTTTCAATTTAATGGTGTATTTTCTGGTTTAATGTGATAATGATGCTGTGGTTATCTATGATGGTTGGTAATGCAGGGTAATGACTCTAGTAGGTGTACATGATTGGTAATTGCAAGCAATTTTGGGTTTGGAAGGAATTTGAGAAAGTTAGGGTTTTATATCCCCAATTCTGTCCGGTTTTGTATCTCATGGTTAGAGTCCGAATTGGCCTTGGCTTAAAACATTAAAGTTGTAGGTATTGATGTGTTAGAGGTTCCTACAAAATTTCAGGTCAATCGGAGTAGTGTAGAATGAGTTAAGCCGAAATTACTATTGCTGTTCTGGGTTCATCAGGATGGCCGAACTGCGCCTGTAATCGGCTATTTTGACTGGAATTGCTTTCGATTTGGTTGTTGAGGTCTTCTGATGAAATGTATCTTGATGTCTTAGCTACCGCCTGCCTTTGGAATCAATGAATTTGGACTTGTACAGACTGAGTTGGACTAATTACAGCATAGTGTAATTTGTAAACCTGCAATTAAGGTTCTGGTTTGGTATTTTGCATATTTGACCTAGTTGTGCTAGGATTTGGACTGAGTGTCCTTCTACATTGTTGTAGCCCTGTCTTTTGGCTTCGAAATGGTGGGTCTTGCACCCTCATCCGACAATCGTAGTGTCTTTGGTGCCAAAACCGCAACATGACGTCAAAAACTGTTTTCTTGGGTTAAAGCTTATTTCCATTTCCGGATTTTTCTGGTTTCCTTTAATGCTTATATATTCTTATGGAACCTTATTTTGGTAATACTTGGCCTTGGTTTATGACTTGTAAACGAATCTTATTGTGTTTATTTGAATAGTTTTAAGGCTTGTTTTCATTCCGATCATTTCCTAGCTAACTTTTGTACTTGTACTACTTTGAGCCTAGTGAACGGCTTTTGGGAAATGAGATGACTTTTGTGTGAGATGTTGGGACTGATTTGAGGTAATAGTGAAGCCTTAAGGGCTGGAAAAGTAAGAAATTTAGGGGAAGTGCTGCCCGATTTTCTAGGCCGTTTGGTTCCTTTAAGTTGGATTTGCCTTTTGGTAGAAATGAAAGGCTTTTGGGCTGTTTGCGCCTAAGTCTTCATGTTACCTTTTTGTTTCCAAGAAAATCATGTTTTTGCACCCTTGCATTAGTATTTATTTGGCAAGGCATACGACGTGTAGTCGAGCCTCACTTGTGCATTCCGTTTGCTCGATTTGGATATGAAACCTTCAATTGGTTTATTTTGATTATTTTAGGGTTTCTTGGCGATTAAGGCCAATCTGAAGTGAAAACTTTTGAAGTTGAGCCTGTGAGTGTACCACTCCCCTCCATTGCTGTTTAACTTGATTTCTGCTCTGCAATCTGTTTAATTTGTTTGAGACGAGAGTGTACTTTATCACACTCGTTCTCTTGTCTGTTCATATGCCAATTTACCATGCAAAATTTGAATCTGTTATCTGTGTCTGCATCTGTTCGGATTTCTATGACCTATGAGCTCAATCCTGTGGCTAAGTTATTCGAGTCGGGCCGGCAAGGGCCTGGACGATTAGATAACGAACCACGGTAGTCTGTTCGGGGATTTTGGGTATTGAGACCCTTGATTCCGGGTATACTCGAGTATTACCATTTCTGTTCGTTTGCGGTGAGCGGGCCCGGTAAAGGGGTGTTTGGTGAACGGGATTCGGTGTAAAGAGGGGTCTACGGACGTTGGTTCTATATACGTTGGCGGAGTGTCAACTTCGATCAAGCTTCGGTGACGCAAATGGGAATTTGGCTCCTGAGAGCCACCTGTATCCTTTCTGTGTGAATCATTAGTTACTTTACTTTACATCTAGCATGTGTATCTGATTTGTTAAATGTGAAATGCCATGATTTTTCTGTTATATGTCTGGTACCTCATTGAGCGCAAGCTCACCCCTTTCTGTTCCTTTTGTTTTCCTTACAGGAACCTCTTTTGGAAATCATGATTTTGAAAAGCGAGTTGAGCTAGTTAGATAATCTTTTGTTCTTTTGTATAGCTCCTCGAGGGGAAACAAACTCTAAATGTACTTCGTTTCACTGGTTCCATCTGAATTGTAAACCTAGCGACATGTATATATGAAAATGTTTTTTTTTTTCCATGTGATTTTGGTAAGTTACTGTTAAGCTTGGCGGTTTTCAATCATTCAATTCTTTTGGATCCTATCTCGTGTAATATCGGATTTGTGTGATTCGACTCCGTAGTCCTGGCGAGAGCTGGGCAGGCGGTCCGCCGAACCCTTTGGTTCGCCTTAGGGTAAGGTGGAGCTGTCACAGGTGGTATCAGAGCCATATGCCGACGGTTGGGACTCTACGTCCTTTTACTGGAAAAGCCCTGAGCCTCTCGTTCGTGAAGAGTCACGAAGCGAAACTCTCCGTAGGGGATGCCCGCGTGCGGGTGGCAAGCTGATAGGTACCTTGTGATGTGACCCTGAGAACTGTCACAGGTGGTATCAGAGCCTGTTTCGCGTGGTCTCTGCGCGGAGTGAGCCTGGACTAAGTGGTGAATAGGTATGAAGGATTAAGTGCTCGTTCGAGCCTAAGCTCTAAATTGTGAATGTTATAGGTCTTAACTTTTCTTGTGGTATCTGAGCATCATAGATCGGTACGTCTGGTGGGAATTTCGATTGTAGATGGTTTTCTCTTGGGACTGGCCAGCTCGAGATGTGAACTATCTTATTTCGGATTCTTGTGCCTGAGTACTCCAGAGTTGAGGCGGTGTTCGTAGGTGAGAGTTGCATTTTGGGAACATGAATAGGCTTTGTTCGACTGGAATGAGTACAAGAGGTTAATGGATATTTCATTTGGATAATAGGTGATGTGAGAGACCGGACGGGGTTATTTTAGCAAGGTTTGGGACGATATATCCCTTTTCTTTTGATTCGCTCGTATGTTGTTACCACATGCCGTCGGTTGTATAATTGTGTATATGAATAATTGCCTAATTTGATACGTATTTGTATATTTGATCATTTGTTTCCTTGATATGTGGAATGTTATGTGCATATATGTTTATTTGTGTAATTGGTGGTCTCAATTTTAGATACTTTAGTCAATTTCCTATTGCTATGTTTATTTACTAAAATATCTTTGGGGGGAAAAAAAAAAGGAGAGGAAAAAAAAAATATATATATATATATGTAAGAAAGACGGAAACACGGATGTGGTCGTGGCCGTGGAGCTAAGCGAGGCCAAGAATCAAGAGAAGAAAGGGAAACAATAGCTGGACAAGGACCGAGAATGCCACTTGTACTTAGGAATGTATTATGACCCATTGTTTTGCCGACAGGCTAGCCTTCGAGTTCCAGCAACTCCGTAAGATGACACACTGGGTTGATCCATATCAAGAAATTTCGGTTCTCCGAGACGAAATAGAGGTTCAAAGGAGGCTAACCGAGTACTGGGAAGGGCGATGGAAGCAAGAGTATTCGGAGAAACTTGAGCTTTTACACCAAAACATGGAGCTAAAGAGGAAATACGAAGAGATTTCCAAGGAGACCGTAGCAATGGCACAAGGTAATACTTTTATAGGGATTCCAGAGGAAGTTCAAAAGATAGGAATTGCAAGGCCACAACTGAAGATCTTCCATGCAAAGAAAAAGGGTAAAGCTGGAAGGCCATTTGCTAAGAGGGGCCGTGGATCGGGTGGTGTGACAAATTGTAGTTATTGTAGAAAATCCAATCATACTGAAGTAGATTGTTGGTTAAAGGGGAGGAGATGTCTGTGTTGTGGGAGCGCCGAGCATCTGATTGCTAATTGCCCGGGTTTAGTGCCCGAAAAGAAGGGAACCCAGCAGCCAACCAAGACCGACCCTGGACCGTCAAGTGGAGAAGGGACTGGGATGAAGAACCTCGTTTCTTCTGACTCTGACGACGAAGAAGGTACAGGCCATTGGTTATTTTAAATTTGGAAGGTAAAATTTCGAGGGCGAAATTCTTTTAAGGGGGAGAGAGTGTGAGAACCCGTAATTTGCATTTTCTCGGTTTTCGCATTTTTCATGGCTTGTTTTCTGCACTTTCTGTATCCGAAAAATTTTCTAGATAAATTTTATGAGTAAATATAGTTTTTAGAGGATTTTTCTAGTATCGAATAGATTTTGAGAAACTAAGAGCGTATTTTGGACGTGGGACCCACTAGTGCGAAAAGTTCGGAAAATTTCGGCCAATTAGGTTGAGTTTCGGATACTGGTTGAAATTTATCGGGTGTTAAGAGAAAAGTAGAGGATGAGATGTGATTGATGTGAGAGAAACTTAAAGGATAGAAATGCTTTAAATGTAGTGACAAGTGTCACTTGGTGAGTGGTGGCACTTGTAGGACAACTATTCATTTTCTTGACTTTTTGACCAATTGCTTAAATATCTCAAAAATCACACAAAATTCATTCTTGTCTTCAACTTCTTGGCCGGCTCTCTCTCTAGGAAAAGAAAGAAAACTTCTCCAATTTTCAAGCTTCCATCTAGTGCAAATCATCCAAACCAAGTGCTTAAATTTGTTTCTACTCCATAAAATCCCTCCATTTGGTGCTAGTAAGTGTTTTGTGGAAGTGTCCAAGGAAGCTAAGGTGTCCTACAACTCTCCCTCTCTTGTGTTCTAGGTAAGTGGTGATTGAACTTCCTCCTACACCTAATGAAGCTTAAGTTGTGCTTAGTGGTAGCTAAAGTGCTGAAATTTGTGGTTTATTTCTTGGTTTGAGATAAATTGATGAGGTTTTCAATTTAATGGTGTATTTTCTGGTTTAATGTGATAATGATGCTGTGGTTATCTATGATGGTTGGTAATGCAGGGTAATGACTCTAGTAGGTGTACATGATTGGTAATTGCAAGCAATTTTGGGTTTGGAAGGAATTTGAGAAAGTTAGGGTTTTATATCCCCAATTCTGTCCGGTTTTGTATCTCATGGTTAGAGTCCGAATTGGCCTTGGCTTAAAACATTAAAGTTGTAGGTATTGATGTGTTAGAGGTTCCTACAAAATTTCAGGTCAATCGGAGTAGTGTAGAATGAGTTAAGCCGAAATTACTATTGCTGTTCTGGGTTCATCAGGATGGCCGAACTGCGCCTGTAATCGGCTATTTTGACTGGAATTGCTTTCGATTTGGTTGTTGAGGTCTTCTGATGAAATGTATCTTGATGTCTTAGCTACCGCCTGCCTTTGGAATCAATGAATTTGGACTTGTACAGACTGAGTTGGACTAATTACAGCATAGTGTAATTTGTAAACCTGCAATTAAGGTTCTGGTTTGGTATTTTGCATATTTGACCTAGTTGTGCTAGGATTTGGACTGAGTGTCCTTCTACATTGTTGTAGCCCTGTCTTTTGGCTTCGAAATGGTGGGTCTTGCACCCTCATCCGACAATCGTAGTGTCTTTGGTGCCAAAACCGCAACATGACGTCAAAAACTGTTTTCTTGGGTTAAAGCTTATTTCCATTTCCGGATTTTTCTGGTTTCCTTTAATGCTTATATATTCTTATGGAACCTTATTTTGGTAATACTTGGCCTTGGTTTATGACTTGTAAACGAATCTTATTGTGTTTATTTGAATAGTTTTAAGGCTTGTTTTCATTCCGATCATTTCCTAGCTAACTTTTGTACTTGTACTACTTTGAGCCTAGTGAACGGCTTTTGGGAAATGAGATGACTTTTGTGTGAGATGTTGGGACTGATTTGAGGTAATAGTGAAGCCTTAAGGGCTGGAAAAGTAAGAAATTTAGGGGAAGTGCTGCCCGATTTTCTAGGCCGTTTGGTTCCTTTAAGTTGGATTTGCCTTTTGGTAGAAATGAAAGGCTTTTGGGCTGTTTGCGCCTAAGTCTTCATGTTACCTTTTTGTTTCCAAGAAAATCATGTTTTTGCACCCTTGCATTAGTATTTATTTGGCAAGGCATACGACGTGTAGTCGAGCCTCACTTGTGCATTCCGTTTGCTCGATTTGGATATGAAACCTTCAATTGGTTTATTTTGATTATTTTAGGGTTTCTTGGCGATTAAGGCCAATCTGAAGTGAAAACTTTTGAAGTTGAGCCTGTGAGTGTACCACTCCCCTCCATTGCTGTTTAACTTGATTTCTGCTCTGCAATCTGTTTAATTTGTTTGAGACGAGAGTGTACTTTATCACACTCGTTCTCTTGTCTGTTCATATGCCAATTTACCATGCAAAATTTGAATCTGTTATCTGTGTCTGCATCTGTTCGGATTTCTATGACCTATGAGCTCAATCCTGTGGCTAAGTTATTCGAGTCGGGCCGGCAAGGGCCTGGACGATTAGATAACGAACCACGGTAGTCTGTTCGGGGATTTTGGGTATTGAGACCCTTGATTCCGGGTATACTCGAGTATTACCATTTCTGTTCGTTTGCGGTGAGCGGGCCCGGTAAAGGGGTGTTTGGTGAACGGGATTCGGTGTAAAGAGGGGTCTACGGACGTTGGTTCTATATACGTTGGCGGAGTGTCAACTTCGATCAAGCTTCGGTGACGCAAATGGGAATTTGGCTCCTGAGAGCCACCTGTATCCTTTCTGTGTGAATCATTAGTTACTTTACTTTACATCTAGCATGTGTATCTGATTTGTTAAATGTGAAATGCCATGATTTTTCTGTTATATGTCTGGTACCTCATTGAGCGCAAGCTCACCCCTTTCTGTTCCTTTTGTTTTCCTTACAGGAACCTCTTTTGGAAATCATGATTTTGAAAAGCGAGTTGAGCTAGTTAGATAATCTTTTGTTCTTTTGTATAGCTCCTCGAGGGGAAACAAACTCTAAATGTACTTCGTTTCACTGGTTCCATCTGAATTGTAAACCTAGCGACATGTATATATGAAAATGTTTTTTTTTTTCCATGTGATTTTGGTAAGTTACTGTTAAGCTTGGCGGTTTTCAATCATTCAATTCTTTTGGATCCTATCTCGTGTAATATCGGATTTGTGTGATTCGACTCCGTAGTCCTGGCGAGAGCTGGGCAGGCGGTCCGCCGAACCCTTTGGTTCGCCTTAGGGTAAGGTGGAGCTGTCACAGGTGGTATCAGAGCCATATGCCGACGGTTGGGACTCTACGTCCTTTTACTGGAAAAGCCCTGAGCCTCTCGTTCGTGAAGAGTCACGAAGCGAAACTCTCCGTAGGGGATGCCCGCGTGCGGGTGGCAAGCTGATAGGTACCTTGTGATGTGACCCTGAGAACTGTCACAGGTGGTATCAGAGCCTGTTTCGCGTGGTCTCTGCGCGGAGTGAGCCTGGACTAAGTGGTGAATAGGTATGAAGGATTAAGTGCTCGTTCGAGCCTAAGCTCTAAATTGTGAATGTTATAGGTCTTAACTTTTCTTGTGGTATCTGAGCATCATAGATCGGTACGTCTGGTGGGAATTTCGATTGTAGATGGTTTTCTCTTGGGACTGGCCAGCTCGAGATGTGAACTATCTTATTTCGGATTCTTGTGCCTGAGTACTCCAGAGTTGAGGCGGTGTTCGTAGGTGAGAGTTGCATTTTGGGAACATGAATAGGCTTTGTTCGACTGGAATGAGTACAAGAGGTTAATGGATATTTCATTTGGATAATAGGTGATGTGAGAGACCGGACGGGGTTATTTTAGCAAGGTTTGGGACGATATATCCCTTTTCTTTTGATTCGCTCGTATGTTGTTACCACATGCCGTCGGTTGTATAATTGTGTATATGAATAATTGCCTAATTTGATACGTATTTGTATATTTGATCATTTGTTTCCTTGATATGTGGAATGTTATGTGCATATATGTTTATTTGTGTAATTGGTGGTCTCAATTTTAGATACTTTAGTCAATTTCCTATTGCTATGTTTATTTACTAAAATATCTTTGGGGGGAAAAAAAAAAGGAGAGGAAAAAAAAAATATATATATATATATGTAAGAAAGACGGAAACACGGATGTGGTCGTGGCCGTGGAGCTAAGCGAGGCCAAGAATCAAGAGAAGAAAGGGAAACAATAGCTGGACAAGGACCGAGAATGCCACTTGTACTTAGGAATGTATTATGACCCATTGTTTTGCCGACAGGCTAGCCTTCGAGTTCCAGCAACTCCGTAAGATGACACACTGGGTTGATCCATATCAAGAAATTTCGGTTCTCCGAGACGAAATAGAGGTTCAAAGGAGGCTAACCGAGTACTGGGAAGGGCGATGGAAGCAAGAGTATTCGGAGAAACTTGAGCTTTTACACCAAAACATGGAGCTAAAGAGGAAATACGAAGAGATTTCCAAGGAGACCGTAGCAATGGCACAAGGTAATACTTTTATAGGGATTCCAGAGGAAGTTCAAAAGATAGGAATTGCAAGGCCACAACTGAAGATCTTCCATGCAAAGAAAAAGGGTAAAGCTGGAAGGCCATTTGCTAAGAGGGGCCGTGGATCGGGTGGTGTGACAAATTGTAGTTATTGTAGAAAATCCAATCATACTGAAGTAGATTGTTGGTTAAAGGGGAGGAGATGTCTGTGTTGTGGGAGCGCCGAGCATCTGATTGCTAATTGCCCGGGTTTAGTGCCCGAAAAGAAGGGAACCCAGCAGCCAACCAAGACCGACCCTGGACCGTCAAGTGGAGAAGGGACTGGGATGAAGAACCTCGTTTCTTCTGACTCTGACGACGAAGAAGGTACAGGCCATTGGTTATTTTAAATTTGGAAGGTAAAATTTCGAGGGCGAAATTCTTTTAAGGGGGAGAGAGTGTGAGAACCCGTAATTTGCATTTTCTCGGTTTTCGCATTTTTCATGGCTTGTTTTCTGCACTTTCTGTATCCGAAAAATTTTCTAGATAAATTTTATGAGTAAATATAGTTTTTAGAGGATTTTTCTAGTATCGAATAGATTTTGAGAAACTAAGAGCGTATTTTGGACGTGGGACCCACTAGTGCGAAAAGTTCGGAAAATTTCGGCCAATTAGGTTGAGTTTCGGATACTGGTTGAAATTTATCGGGTGTTAAGAGAAAAGTAGAGGATGAGATGTGATTGATGTGAGAGAAACTTAAAGGATAGAAATGCTTTAAATGTAGTGACAAGTGTCACTTGGTGAGTGGTGGCACTTGTAGGACAACTATTCATTTTCTTGACTTTTTGACCAATTGCTTAAATATCTCAAAAATCACACAAAATTCATTCTTGTCTTCAACTTCTTGGCCGGCTCTCTCTCTAGGAAAAGAAAGAAAACTTCTCCAATTTTCAAGCTTCCATCTAGTGCAAATCATCCAAACCAAGTGCTTAAATTTGTTTCTACTCCATAAAATCCCTCCATTTGGTGCTAGTAAGTGTTTTGTGGAAGTGTCCAAGGAAGCTAAGGTGTCCTACAACTCTCCCTCTCTTGTGTTCTAGGTAAGTGGTGATTGAACTTCCTCCTACACCTAATGAAGCTTAAGTTGTGCTTAGTGGTAGCTAAAGTGCTGAAATTTGTGGTTTATTTCTTGGTTTGAGATAAATTGATGAGGTTTTCAATTTAATGGTGTATTTTCTGGTTTAATGTGATAATGATGCTGTGGTTATCTATGATGGTTGGTAATGCAGGGTAATGACTCTAGTAGGTGTACATGATTGGTAATTGCAAGCAATTTTGGGTTTGGAAGGAATTTGAGAAAGTTAGGGTTTTATATCCCCAATTCTGTCCGGTTTTGTATCTCATGGTTAGAGTCCGAATTGGCCTTGGCTTAAAACATTAAAGTTGTAGGTATTGATGTGTTAGAGGTTCCTACAAAATTTCAGGTCAATCGGAGTAGTGTAGAATGAGTTAAGCCGAAATTACTATTGCTGTTCTGGGTTCATCAGGATGGCCGAACTGCGCCTGTAATCGGCTATTTTGACTGGAATTGCTTTCGATTTGGTTGTTGAGGTCTTCTGATGAAATGTATCTTGATGTCTTAGCTACCGCCTGCCTTTGGAATCAATGAATTTGGACTTGTACAGACTGAGTTGGACTAATTACAGCATAGTGTAATTTGTAAACCTGCAATTAAGGTTCTGGTTTGGTATTTTGCATATTTGACCTAGTTGTGCTAGGATTTGGACTGAGTGTCCTTCTACATTGTTGTAGCCCTGTCTTTTGGCTTCGAAATGGTGGGTCTTGCACCCTCATCCGACAATCGTAGTGTCTTTGGTGCCAAAACCGCAACATGACGTCAAAAACTGTTTTCTTGGGTTAAAGCTTATTTCCATTTCCGGATTTTTCTGGTTTCCTTTAATGCTTATATATTCTTATGGAACCTTATTTTGGTAATACTTGGCCTTGGTTTATGACTTGTAAACGAATCTTATTGTGTTTATTTGAATAGTTTTAAGGCTTGTTTTCATTCCGATCATTTCCTAGCTAACTTTTGTACTTGTACTACTTTGAGCCTAGTGAACGGCTTTTGGGAAATGAGATGACTTTTGTGTGAGATGTTGGGACTGATTTGAGGTAATAGTGAAGCCTTAAGGGCTGGAAAAGTAAGAAATTTAGGGGAAGTGCTGCCCGATTTTCTAGGCCGTTTGGTTCCTTTAAGTTGGATTTGCCTTTTGGTAGAAATGAAAGGCTTTTGGGCTGTTTGCGCCTAAGTCTTCATGTTACCTTTTTGTTTCCAAGAAAATCATGTTTTTGCACCCTTGCATTAGTATTTATTTGGCAAGGCATACGACGTGTAGTCGAGCCTCACTTGTGCATTCCGTTTGCTCGATTTGGATATGAAACCTTCAATTGGTTTATTTTGATTATTTTAGGGTTTCTTGGCGATTAAGGCCAATCTGAAGTGAAAACTTTTGAAGTTGAGCCTGTGAGTGTACCACTCCCCTCCATTGCTGTTTAACTTGATTTCTGCTCTGCAATCTGTTTAATTTGTTTGAGACGAGAGTGTACTTTATCACACTCGTTCTCTTGTCTGTTCATATGCCAATTTACCATGCAAAATTTGAATCTGTTATCTGTGTCTGCATCTGTTCGGATTTCTATGACCTATGAGCTCAATCCTGTGGCTAAGTTATTCGAGTCGGGCCGGCAAGGGCCTGGACGATTAGATAACGAACCACGGTAGTCTGTTCGGGGATTTTGGGTATTGAGACCCTTGATTCCGGGTATACTCGAGTATTACCATTTCTGTTCGTTTGCGGTGAGCGGGCCCGGTAAAGGGGTGTTTGGTGAACGGGATTCGGTGTAAAGAGGGGTCTACGGACGTTGGTTCTATATACGTTGGCGGAGTGTCAACTTCGATCAAGCTTCGGTGACGCAAATGGGAATTTGGCTCCTGAGAGCCACCTGTATCCTTTCTGTGTGAATCATTAGTTACTTTACTTTACATCTAGCATGTGTATCTGATTTGTTAAATGTGAAATGCCATGATTTTTCTGTTATATGTCTGGTACCTCATTGAGCGCAAGCTCACCCCTTTCTGTTCCTTTTGTTTTCCTTACAGGAACCTCTTTTGGAAATCATGATTTTGAAAAGCGAGTTGAGCTAGTTAGATAATCTTTTGTTCTTTTGTATAGCTCCTCGAGGGGAAACAAACTCTAAATGTACTTCGTTTCACTGGTTCCATCTGAATTGTAAACCTAGCGACATGTATATATGAAAATGTTTTTTTTTTTCCATGTGATTTTGGTAAGTTACTGTTAAGCTTGGCGGTTTTCAATCATTCAATTCTTTTGGATCCTATCTCGTGTAATATCGGATTTGTGTGATTCGACTCCGTAGTCCTGGCGAGAGCTGGGCAGGCGGTCCGCCGAACCCTTTGGTTCGCCTTAGGGTAAGGTGGAGCTGTCACAGGTGGTATCAGAGCCATATGCCGACGGTTGGGACTCTACGTCCTTTTACTGGAAAAGCCCTGAGCCTCTCGTTCGTGAAGAGTCACGAAGCGAAACTCTCCGTAGGGGATGCCCGCGTGCGGGTGGCAAGCTGATAGGTACCTTGTGATGTGACCCTGAGAACTGTCACAGGTGGTATCAGAGCCTGTTTCGCGTGGTCTCTGCGCGGAGTGAGCCTGGACTAAGTGGTGAATAGGTATGAAGGATTAAGTGCTCGTTCGAGCCTAAGCTCTAAATTGTGAATGTTATAGGTCTTAACTTTTCTTGTGGTATCTGAGCATCATAGATCGGTACGTCTGGTGGGAATTTCGATTGTAGATGGTTTTCTCTTGGGACTGGCCAGCTCGAGATGTGAACTATCTTATTTCGGATTCTTGTGCCTGAGTACTCCAGAGTTGAGGCGGTGTTCGTAGGTGAGAGTTGCATTTTGGGAACATGAATAGGCTTTGTTCGACTGGAATGAGTACAAGAGGTTAATGGATATTTCATTTGGATAATAGGTGATGTGAGAGACCGGACGGGGTTATTTTAGCAAGGTTTGGGACGATATATCCCTTTTCTTTTGATTCGCTCGTATGTTGTTACCACATGCCGTCGGTTGTATAATTGTGTATATGAATAATTGCCTAATTTGATACGTATTTGTATATTTGATCATTTGTTTCCTTGATATGTGGAATGTTATGTGCATATATGTTTATTTGTGTAATTGGTGGTCTCAATTTTAGATACTTTAGTCAATTTCCTATTGCTATGTTTATTTACTAAAATATCTTTGGGGGGAAAAAAAAAAGGAGAGGAAAAAAAAAATATATATATATATATGTAAGAAAGACGGAAACACGGATGTGGTCGTGGCCGTGGAGCTAAGCGAGGCCAAGAATCAAGAGAAGAAAGGGAAACAATAGCTGGACAAGGACCGAGAATGCCACTTGTACTTAGGAATGTATTATGACCCATTGTTTTGCCGACAGGCTAGCCTTCGAGTTCCAGCAACTCCGTAAGATGACACACTGGGTTGATCCATATCAAGAAATTTCGGTTCTCCGAGACGAAATAGAGGTTCAAAGGAGGCTAACCGAGTACTGGGAAGGGCGATGGAAGCAAGAGTATTCGGAGAAACTTGAGCTTTTACACCAAAACATGGAGCTAAAGAGGAAATACGAAGAGATTTCCAAGGAGACCGTAGCAATGGCACAAGGTAATACTTTTATAGGGATTCCAGAGGAAGTTCAAAAGATAGGAATTGCAAGGCCACAACTGAAGATCTTCCATGCAAAGAAAAAGGGTAAAGCTGGAAGGCCATTTGCTAAGAGGGGCCGTGGATCGGGTGGTGTGACAAATTGTAGTTATTGTAGAAAATCCAATCATACTGAAGTAGATTGTTGGTTAAAGGGGAGGAGATGTCTGTGTTGTGGGAGCGCCGAGCATCTGATTGCTAATTGCCCGGGTTTAGTGCCCGAAAAGAAGGGAACCCAGCAGCCAACCAAGACCGACCCTGGACCGTCAAGTGGAGAAGGGACTGGGATGAAGAACCTCGTTTCTTCTGACTCTGACGACGAAGAAGGTACAGGCCATTGGTTATTTTAAATTTGGAAGGTAAAATTTCGAGGGCGAAATTCTTTTAAGGGGGAGAGAGTGTGAGAACCCGTAATTTGCATTTTCTCGGTTTTCGCATTTTTCATGGCTTGTTTTCTGCACTTTCTGTATCCGAAAAATTTTCTAGATAAATTTTATGAGTAAATATAGTTTTTAGAGGATTTTTCTAGTATCGAATAGATTTTGAGAAACTAAGAGCGTATTTTGGACGTGGGACCCACTAGTGCGAAAAGTTCGGAAAATTTCGGCCAATTAGGTTGAGTTTCGGATACTGGTTGAAATTTATCGGGTGTTAAGAGAAAAGTAGAGGATGAGATGTGATTGATGTGAGAGAAACTTAAAGGATAGAAATGCTTTAAATGTAGTGACAAGTGTCACTTGGTGAGTGGTGGCACTTGTAGGACAACTATTCATTTTCTTGACTTTTTGACCAATTGCTTAAATATCTCAAAAATCACACAAAATTCATTCTTGTCTTCAACTTCTTGGCCGGCTCTCTCTCTAGGAAAAGAAAGAAAACTTCTCCAATTTTCAAGCTTCCATCTAGTGCAAATCATCCAAACCAAGTGCTTAAATTTGTTTCTACTCCATAAAATCCCTCCATTTGGTGCTAGTAAGTGTTTTGTGGAAGTGTCCAAGGAAGCTAAGGTGTCCTACAACTCTCCCTCTCTTGTGTTCTAGGTAAGTGGTGATTGAACTTCCTCCTACACCTAATGAAGCTTAAGTTGTGCTTAGTGGTAGCTAAAGTGCTGAAATTTGTGGTTTATTTCTTGGTTTGAGATAAATTGATGAGGTTTTCAATTTAATGGTGTATTTTCTGGTTTAATGTGATAATGATGCTGTGGTTATCTATGATGGTTGGTAATGCAGGGTAATGACTCTAGTAGGTGTACATGATTGGTAATTGCAAGCAATTTTGGGTTTGGAAGGAATTTGAGAAAGTTAGGGTTTTATATCCCCAATTCTGTCCGGTTTTGTATCTCATGGTTAGAGTCCGAATTGGCCTTGGCTTAAAACATTAAAGTTGTAGGTATTGATGTGTTAGAGGTTCCTACAAAATTTCAGGTCAATCGGAGTAGTGTAGAATGAGTTAAGCCGAAATTACTATTGCTGTTCTGGGTTCATCAGGATGGCCGAACTGCGCCTGTAATCGGCTATTTTGACTGGAATTGCTTTCGATTTGGTTGTTGAGGTCTTCTGATGAAATGTATCTTGATGTCTTAGCTACCGCCTGCCTTTGGAATCAATGAATTTGGACTTGTACAGACTGAGTTGGACTAATTACAGCATAGTGTAATTTGTAAACCTGCAATTAAGGTTCTGGTTTGGTATTTTGCATATTTGACCTAGTTGTGCTAGGATTTGGACTGAGTGTCCTTCTACATTGTTGTAGCCCTGTCTTTTGGCTTCGAAATGGTGGGTCTTGCACCCTCATCCGACAATCGTAGTGTCTTTGGTGCCAAAACCGCAACATGACGTCAAAAACTGTTTTCTTGGGTTAAAGCTTATTTCCATTTCCGGATTTTTCTGGTTTCCTTTAATGCTTATATATTCTTATGGAACCTTATTTTGGTAATACTTGGCCTTGGTTTATGACTTGTAAACGAATCTTATTGTGTTTATTTGAATAGTTTTAAGGCTTGTTTTCATTCCGATCATTTCCTAGCTAACTTTTGTACTTGTACTACTTTGAGCCTAGTGAACGGCTTTTGGGAAATGAGATGACTTTTGTGTGAGATGTTGGGACTGATTTGAGGTAATAGTGAAGCCTTAAGGGCTGGAAAAGTAAGAAATTTAGGGGAAGTGCTGCCCGATTTTCTAGGCCGTTTGGTTCCTTTAAGTTGGATTTGCCTTTTGGTAGAAATGAAAGGCTTTTGGGCTGTTTGCGCCTAAGTCTTCATGTTACCTTTTTGTTTCCAAGAAAATCATGTTTTTGCACCCTTGCATTAGTATTTATTTGGCAAGGCATACGACGTGTAGTCGAGCCTCACTTGTGCATTCCGTTTGCTCGATTTGGATATGAAACCTTCAATTGGTTTATTTTGATTATTTTAGGGTTTCTTGGCGATTAAGGCCAATCTGAAGTGAAAACTTTTGAAGTTGAGCCTGTGAGTGTACCACTCCCCTCCATTGCTGTTTAACTTGATTTCTGCTCTGCAATCTGTTTAATTTGTTTGAGACGAGAGTGTACTTTATCACACTCGTTCTCTTGTCTGTTCATATGCCAATTTACCATGCAAAATTTGAATCTGTTATCTGTGTCTGCATCTGTTCGGATTTCTATGACCTATGAGCTCAATCCTGTGGCTAAGTTATTCGAGTCGGGCCGGCAAGGGCCTGGACGATTAGATAACGAACCACGGTAGTCTGTTCGGGGATTTTGGGTATTGAGACCCTTGATTCCGGGTATACTCGAGTATTACCATTTCTGTTCGTTTGCGGTGAGCGGGCCCGGTAAAGGGGTGTTTGGTGAACGGGATTCGGTGTAAAGAGGGGTCTACGGACGTTGGTTCTATATACGTTGGCGGAGTGTCAACTTCGATCAAGCTTCGGTGACGCAAATGGGAATTTGGCTCCTGAGAGCCACCTGTATCCTTTCTGTGTGAATCATTAGTTACTTTACTTTACATCTAGCATGTGTATCTGATTTGTTAAATGTGAAATGCCATGATTTTTCTGTTATATGTCTGGTACCTCATTGAGCGCAAGCTCACCCCTTTCTGTTCCTTTTGTTTTCCTTACAGGAACCTCTTTTGGAAATCATGATTTTGAAAAGCGAGTTGAGCTAGTTAGATAATCTTTTGTTCTTTTGTATAGCTCCTCGAGGGGAAACAAACTCTAAATGTACTTCGTTTCACTGGTTCCATCTGAATTGTAAACCTAGCGACATGTATATATGAAAATGTTTTTTTTTTTCCATGTGATTTTGGTAAGTTACTGTTAAGCTTGGCGGTTTTCAATCATTCAATTCTTTTGGATCCTATCTCGTGTAATATCGGATTTGTGTGATTCGACTCCGTAGTCCTGGCGAGAGCTGGGCAGGCGGTCCGCCGAACCCTTTGGTTCGCCTTAGGGTAAGGTGGAGCTGTCACAGGTGGTATCAGAGCCATATGCCGACGGTTGGGACTCTACGTCCTTTTACTGGAAAAGCCCTGAGCCTCTCGTTCGTGAAGAGTCACGAAGCGAAACTCTCCGTAGGGGATGCCCGCGTGCGGGTGGCAAGCTGATAGGTACCTTGTGATGTGACCCTGAGAACTGTCACAGGTGGTATCAGAGCCTGTTTCGCGTGGTCTCTGCGCGGAGTGAGCCTGGACTAAGTGGTGAATAGGTATGAAGGATTAAGTGCTCGTTCGAGCCTAAGCTCTAAATTGTGAATGTTATAGGTCTTAACTTTTCTTGTGGTATCTGAGCATCATAGATCGGTACGTCTGGTGGGAATTTCGATTGTAGATGGTTTTCTCTTGGGACTGGCCAGCTCGAGATGTGAACTATCTTATTTCGGATTCTTGTGCCTGAGTACTCCAGAGTTGAGGCGGTGTTCGTAGGTGAGAGTTGCATTTTGGGAACATGAATAGGCTTTGTTCGACTGGAATGAGTACAAGAGGTTAATGGATATTTCATTTGGATAATAGGTGATGTGAGAGACCGGACGGGGTTATTTTAGCAAGGTTTGGGACGATATATCCCTTTTCTTTTGATTCGCTCGTATGTTGTTACCACATGCCGTCGGTTGTATAATTGTGTATATGAATAATTGCCTAATTTGATACGTATTTGTATATTTGATCATTTGTTTCCTTGATATGTGGAATGTTATGTGCATATATGTTTATTTGTGTAATTGGTGGTCTCAATTTTAGATACTTTAGTCAATTTCCTATTGCTATGTTTATTTACTAAAATATCTTTGGGGGGAAAAAAAAAAGGAGAGGAAAAAAAAAATATATATATATATATGTAAGAAAGACGGAAACACGGATGTGGTCGTGGCCGTGGAGCTAAGCGAGGCCAAGAATCAAGAGAAGAAAGGGAAACAATAGCTGGACAAGGACCGAGAATGCCACTTGTACTTAGGAATGTATTATGACCCATTGTTTTGCCGACAGGCTAGCCTTCGAGTTCCAGCAACTCCGTAAGATGACACACTGGGTTGATCCATATCAAGAAATTTCGGTTCTCCGAGACGAAATAGAGGTTCAAAGGAGGCTAACCGAGTACTGGGAAGGGCGATGGAAGCAAGAGTATTCGGAGAAACTTGAGCTTTTACACCAAAACATGGAGCTAAAGAGGAAATACGAAGAGATTTCCAAGGAGACCGTAGCAATGGCACAAGGTAATACTTTTATAGGGATTCCAGAGGAAGTTCAAAAGATAGGAATTGCAAGGCCACAACTGAAGATCTTCCATGCAAAGAAAAAGGGTAAAGCTGGAAGGCCATTTGCTAAGAGGGGCCGTGGATCGGGTGGTGTGACAAATTGTAGTTATTGTAGAAAATCCAATCATACTGAAGTAGATTGTTGGTTAAAGGGGAGGAGATGTCTGTGTTGTGGGAGCGCCGAGCATCTGATTGCTAATTGCCCGGGTTTAGTGCCCGAAAAGAAGGGAACCCAGCAGCCAACCAAGACCGACCCTGGACCGTCAAGTGGAGAAGGGACTGGGATGAAGAACCTCGTTTCTTCTGACTCTGACGACGAAGAAGGTACAGGCCATTGGTTATTTTAAATTTGGAAGGTAAAATTTCGAGGGCGAAATTCTTTTAAGGGGGAGAGAGTGTGAGAACCCGTAATTTGCATTTTCTCGGTTTTCGCATTTTTCATGGCTTGTTTTCTGCACTTTCTGTATCCGAAAAATTTTCTAGATAAATTTTATGAGTAAATATAGTTTTTAGAGGATTTTTCTAGTATCGAATAGATTTTGAGAAACTAAGAGCGTATTTTGGACGTGGGACCCACTAGTGCGAAAAGTTCGGAAAATTTCGGCCAATTAGGTTGAGTTTCGGATACTGGTTGAAATTTATCGGGTGTTAAGAGAAAAGTAGAGGATGAGATGTGATTGATGTGAGAGAAACTTAAAGGATAGAAATGCTTTAAATGTAGTGACAAGTGTCACTTGGTGAGTGGTGGCACTTGTAGGACAACTATTCATTTTCTTGACTTTTTGACCAATTGCTTAAATATCTCAAAAATCACACAAAATTCATTCTTGTCTTCAACTTCTTGGCCGGCTCTCTCTCTAGGAAAAGAAAGAAAACTTCTCCAATTTTCAAGCTTCCATCTAGTGCAAATCATCCAAACCAAGTGCTTAAATTTGTTTCTACTCCATAAAATCCCTCCATTTGGTGCTAGTAAGTGTTTTGTGGAAGTGTCCAAGGAAGCTAAGGTGTCCTACAACTCTCCCTCTCTTGTGTTCTAGGTAAGTGGTGATTGAACTTCCTCCTACACCTAATGAAGCTTAAGTTGTGCTTAGTGGTAGCTAAAGTGCTGAAATTTGTGGTTTATTTCTTGGTTTGAGATAAATTGATGAGGTTTTCAATTTAATGGTGTATTTTCTGGTTTAATGTGATAATGATGCTGTGGTTATCTATGATGGTTGGTAATGCAGGGTAATGACTCTAGTAGGTGTACATGATTGGTAATTGCAAGCAATTTTGGGTTTGGAAGGAATTTGAGAAAGTTAGGGTTTTATATCCCCAATTCTGTCCGGTTTTGTATCTCATGGTTAGAGTCCGAATTGGCCTTGGCTTAAAACATTAAAGTTGTAGGTATTGATGTGTTAGAGGTTCCTACAAAATTTCAGGTCAATCGGAGTAGTGTAGAATGAGTTAAGCCGAAATTACTATTGCTGTTCTGGGTTCATCAGGATGGCCGAACTGCGCCTGTAATCGGCTATTTTGACTGGAATTGCTTTCGATTTGGTTGTTGAGGTCTTCTGATGAAATGTATCTTGATGTCTTAGCTACCGCCTGCCTTTGGAATCAATGAATTTGGACTTGTACAGACTGAGTTGGACTAATTACAGCATAGTGTAATTTGTAAACCTGCAATTAAGGTTCTGGTTTGGTATTTTGCATATTTGACCTAGTTGTGCTAGGATTTGGACTGAGTGTCCTTCTACATTGTTGTAGCCCTGTCTTTTGGCTTCGAAATGGTGGGTCTTGCACCCTCATCCGACAATCGTAGTGTCTTTGGTGCCAAAACCGCAACATGACGTCAAAAACTGTTTTCTTGGGTTAAAGCTTATTTCCATTTCCGGATTTTTCTGGTTTCCTTTAATGCTTATATATTCTTATGGAACCTTATTTTGGTAATACTTGGCCTTGGTTTATGACTTGTAAACGAATCTTATTGTGTTTATTTGAATAGTTTTAAGGCTTGTTTTCATTCCGATCATTTCCTAGCTAACTTTTGTACTTGTACTACTTTGAGCCTAGTGAACGGCTTTTGGGAAATGAGATGACTTTTGTGTGAGATGTTGGGACTGATTTGAGGTAATAGTGAAGCCTTAAGGGCTGGAAAAGTAAGAAATTTAGGGGAAGTGCTGCCCGATTTTCTAGGCCGTTTGGTTCCTTTAAGTTGGATTTGCCTTTTGGTAGAAATGAAAGGCTTTTGGGCTGTTTGCGCCTAAGTCTTCATGTTACCTTTTTGTTTCCAAGAAAATCATGTTTTTGCACCCTTGCATTAGTATTTATTTGGCAAGGCATACGACGTGTAGTCGAGCCTCACTTGTGCATTCCGTTTGCTCGATTTGGATATGAAACCTTCAATTGGTTTATTTTGATTATTTTAGGGTTTCTTGGCGATTAAGGCCAATCTGAAGTGAAAACTTTTGAAGTTGAGCCTGTGAGTGTACCACTCCCCTCCATTGCTGTTTAACTTGATTTCTGCTCTGCAATCTGTTTAATTTGTTTGAGACGAGAGTGTACTTTATCACACTCGTTCTCTTGTCTGTTCATATGCCAATTTACCATGCAAAATTTGAATCTGTTATCTGTGTCTGCATCTGTTCGGATTTCTATGACCTATGAGCTCAATCCTGTGGCTAAGTTATTCGAGTCGGGCCGGCAAGGGCCTGGACGATTAGATAACGAACCACGGTAGTCTGTTCGGGGATTTTGGGTATTGAGACCCTTGATTCCGGGTATACTCGAGTATTACCATTTCTGTTCGTTTGCGGTGAGCGGGCCCGGTAAAGGGGTGTTTGGTGAACGGGATTCGGTGTAAAGAGGGGTCTACGGACGTTGGTTCTATATACGTTGGCGGAGTGTCAACTTCGATCAAGCTTCGGTGACGCAAATGGGAATTTGGCTCCTGAGAGCCACCTGTATCCTTTCTGTGTGAATCATTAGTTACTTTACTTTACATCTAGCATGTGTATCTGATTTGTTAAATGTGAAATGCCATGATTTTTCTGTTATATGTCTGGTACCTCATTGAGCGCAAGCTCACCCCTTTCTGTTCCTTTTGTTTTCCTTACAGGAACCTCTTTTGGAAATCATGATTTTGAAAAGCGAGTTGAGCTAGTTAGATAATCTTTTGTTCTTTTGTATAGCTCCTCGAGGGGAAACAAACTCTAAATGTACTTCGTTTCACTGGTTCCATCTGAATTGTAAACCTAGCGACATGTATATATGAAAATGTTTTTTTTTTTCCATGTGATTTTGGTAAGTTACTGTTAAGCTTGGCGGTTTTCAATCATTCAATTCTTTTGGATCCTATCTCGTGTAATATCGGATTTGTGTGATTCGACTCCGTAGTCCTGGCGAGAGCTGGGCAGGCGGTCCGCCGAACCCTTTGGTTCGCCTTAGGGTAAGGTGGAGCTGTCACAGGTGGTATCAGAGCCATATGCCGACGGTTGGGACTCTACGTCCTTTTACTGGAAAAGCCCTGAGCCTCTCGTTCGTGAAGAGTCACGAAGCGAAACTCTCCGTAGGGGATGCCCGCGTGCGGGTGGCAAGCTGATAGGTACCTTGTGATGTGACCCTGAGAACTGTCACAGGTGGTATCAGAGCCTGTTTCGCGTGGTCTCTGCGCGGAGTGAGCCTGGACTAAGTGGTGAATAGGTATGAAGGATTAAGTGCTCGTTCGAGCCTAAGCTCTAAATTGTGAATGTTATAGGTCTTAACTTTTCTTGTGGTATCTGAGCATCATAGATCGGTACGTCTGGTGGGAATTTCGATTGTAGATGGTTTTCTCTTGGGACTGGCCAGCTCGAGATGTGAACTATCTTATTTCGGATTCTTGTGCCTGAGTACTCCAGAGTTGAGGCGGTGTTCGTAGGTGAGAGTTGCATTTTGGGAACATGAATAGGCTTTGTTCGACTGGAATGAGTACAAGAGGTTAATGGATATTTCATTTGGATAATAGGTGATGTGAGAGACCGGACGGGGTTATTTTAGCAAGGTTTGGGACGATATATCCCTTTTCTTTTGATTCGCTCGTATGTTGTTACCACATGCCGTCGGTTGTATAATTGTGTATATGAATAATTGCCTAATTTGATACGTATTTGTATATTTGATCATTTGTTTCCTTGATATGTGGAATGTTATGTGCATATATGTTTATTTGTGTAATTGGTGGTCTCAATTTTAGATACTTTAGTCAATTTCCTATTGCTATGTTTATTTACTAAAATATCTTTGGGGGGAAAAAAAAAAGGAGAGGAAAAAAAAAAATATATATATATATGTAAGAAAGACGGAAACACGGATGTGGTCGTGGCCGTGGAGCTAAGCGAGGCCAAGAATCAAGAGAAGAAAGGGAAACAATAGCTGGACAAGGACCGAGAATGCCACTTGTACTTAGGAATGTATTATGACCCATTGTTTTGCCGACAGGCTAGCCTTCGAGTTCCAGCAACTCCGTAAGATGACACACTGGGTTGATCCATATCAAGAAATTTCGGTTCTCCGAGACGAAATAGAGGTTCAAAGGAGGCTAACCGAGTACTGGGAAGGGCGATGGAAGCAAGAGTATTCGGAGAAACTTGAGCTTTTACACCAAAACATGGAGCTAAAGAGGAAATACGAAGAGATTTCCAAGGAGACCGTAGCAATGGCACAAGGTAATACTTTTATAGGGATTCCAGAGGAAGTTCAAAAGATAGGAATTGCAAGGCCACAACTGAAGATCTTCCATGCAAAGAAAAAGGGTAAAGCTGGAAGGCCATTTGCTAAGAGGGGCCGTGGATCGGGTGGTGTGACAAATTGTAGTTATTGTAGAAAATCCAATCATACTGAAGTAGATTGTTGGTTAAAGGGGAGGAGATGTCTGTGTTGTGGGAGCGCCGAGCATCTGATTGCTAATTGCCCGGGTTTAGTGCCCGAAAAGAAGGGAACCCAGCAGCCAACCAAGACCGACCCTGGACCGTCAAGTGGAGAAGGGACTGGGATGAAGAACCTCGTTTCTTCTGACTCTGACGACGAAGAAGGTACAGGCCATTGGTTATTTTAAATTTGGAAGGTAAAATTTCGAGGGCGAAATTCTTTTAAGGGGGAGAGAGTGTGAGAACCCGTAATTTGCATTTTCTCGGTTTTCGCATTTTTCATGGCTTGTTTTCTGCACTTTCTGTATCCGAAAAATTTTCTAGATAAATTTTATGAGTAAATATAGTTTTTAGAGGATTTTTCTAGTATCGAATAGATTTTGAGAAACTAAGAGCGTATTTTGGACGTGGGACCCACTAGTGCGAAAAGTTCGGAAAATTTCGGCCAATTAGGTTGAGTTTCGGATACTGGTTGAAATTTATCGGGTGTTAAGAGAAAAGTAGAGGATGAGATGTGATTGATGTGAGAGAAACTTAAAGGATAGAAATGCTTTAAATGTAGTGACAAGTGTCACTTGGTGAGTGGTGGCACTTGTAGGACAACTATTCATTTTCTTGACTTTTTGACCAATTGCTTAAATATCTCAAAAATCACACAAAATTCATTCTTGTCTTCAACTTCTTGGCCGGCTCTCTCTCTAGGAAAAGAAAGAAAACTTCTCCAATTTTCAAGCTTCC
Organism: Coffea arabica; assembly: GCF_036785885.1. Lineage (NCBI taxonomy): Eukaryota > Viridiplantae > Streptophyta > Magnoliopsida > Gentianales > Rubiaceae > Coffea > Coffea arabica. Next base: position 13,169,745 of record NC_092315.1, on the reverse strand, counting down.
ATCTAGTGCAAATCATCCAAACCAAGTGCTTAAATTTGTTTCTACTCCATAAAATCCCTCCATTTGGTGCTAGTAAGTGTTTTGTGGAAGTGTCCAAGGAAGCTAAGGTGTCCTACAACTCTCCCTCTCTTGTGTTCTAGGTAAGTGGTGATTGAACTTCCTCCTACACCTAATGAAGCTTAAGTTGTGCTTAGTGGTAGCTAAAGTGCTGAAATTTGTGGTTTATTTCTTGGTTTGAGATAAATTGATGAGGTTTTCAATTTAATGGTGTATTTTCTGGTTTAATGTGATAATGATGCTGTGGTTATCTATGATGGTTGGTAATGCAGGGTAATGACTCTAGTAGGTGTACATGATTGGTAATTGCAAGCAATTTTGGGTTTGGAAGGAATTTGAGAAAGTTAGGGTTTTATATCCCCAATTCTGTCCGGTTTTGTATCTCATGGTTAGAGTCCGAATTGGCCTTGGCTTAAAACATTAAAGTTGTAGGTATTGATGTGTTAGAGGTTCCTACAAAATTTCAGGTCAATCGGAGTAGTGTAGAATGAGTTAAGCCGAAATTACTATTGCTGTTCTGGGTTCATCAGGATGGCCGAACTGCGCCTGTAATCGGCTATTTTGACTGGAATTGCTTTCGATTTGGTTGTTGAGGTCTTCTGATGAAATGTATCTTGATGTCTTAGCTACCGCCTGCCTTTGGAATCAATGAATTTGGACTTGTACAGACTGAGTTGGACTAATTACAGCATAGTGTAATTTGTAAACCTGCAATTAAGGTTCTGGTTTGGTATTTTGCATATTTGACCTAGTTGTGCTAGGATTTGGACTGAGTGTCCTTCTACATTGTTGTAGCCCTGTCTTTTGGCTTCGAAATGGTGGGTCTTGCACCCTCATCCGACAATCGTAGTGTCTTTGGTGCCAAAACCGCAACATGACGTCAAAAACTGTTTTCTTGGGTTAAAGCTTATTTCCATTTCCGGATTTTTCTGGTTTCCTTTAATGCTTATATATTCTTATGGAACCTTATTTTGGTAATACTTGGCCTTGGTTTATGACTTGTAAACGAATCTTATTGTGTTTATTTGAATAGTTTTAAGGCTTGTTTTCATTCCGATCATTTCCTAGCTAACTTTTGTACTTGTACTACTTTGAGCCTAGTGAACGGCTTTTGGGAAATGAGATGACTTTTGTGTGAGATGTTGGGACTGATTTGAGGTAATAGTGAAGCCTTAAGGGCTGGAAAAGTAAGAAATTTAGGGGAAGTGCTGCCCGATTTTCTAGGCCGTTTGGTTCCTTTAAGTTGGATTTGCCTTTTGGTAGAAATGAAAGGCTTTTGGGCTGTTTGCGCCTAAGTCTTCATGTTACCTTTTTGTTTCCAAGAAAATCATGTTTTTGCACCCTTGCATTAGTATTTATTTGGCAAGGCATACGACGTGTAGTCGAGCCTCACTTGTGCATTCCGTTTGCTCGATTTGGATATGAAACCTTCAATTGGTTTATTTTGATTATTTTAGGGTTTCTTGGCGATTAAGGCCAATCTGAAGTGAAAACTTTTGAAGTTGAGCCTGTGAGTGTACCACTCCCCTCCATTGCTGTTTAACTTGATTTCTGCTCTGCAATCTGTTTAATTTGTTTGAGACGAGAGTGTACTTTATCACACTCGTTCTCTTGTCTGTTCATATGCCAATTTACCATGCAAAATTTGAATCTGTTATCTGTGTCTGCATCTGTTCGGATTTCTATGACCTATGAGCTCAATCCTGTGGCTAAGTTATTCGAGTCGGGCCGGCAAGGGCCTGGACGATTAGATAACGAACCACGGTAGTCTGTTCGGGGATTTTGGGTATTGAGACCCTTGATTCCGGGTATACTCGAGTATTACCATTTCTGTTCGTTTGCGGTGAGCGGGCCCGGTAAAGGGGTGTTTGGTGAACGGGATTCGGTGTAAAGAGGGGTCTACGGACGTTGGTTCTATATACGTTGGCGGAGTGTCAACTTCGATCAAGCTTCGGTGACGCAAATGGGAATTTGGCTCCTGAGAGCCACCTGTATCCTTTCTGTGTGAGGAGCTGTCACAGGTGGTATCAGAGCCATATGCCGACGGTTGGGACTCTACGTCCTTTTACTGGAAAAGCCCTGAGCCTCTCGTTCGTGAAGAGTCACGAAGCGAAACTCTCCGTAGGGGATGCCCGCGTGCGGGTGGCAAGCTGATAGGTACCTTGTGATGTGACCCTGAGAACTGTCACAGGTGGTATCAGAGCCTGTTTCGCGTGGTCTCTGCGCGGAGTGAGCCTGGACTAAGTGGTGAATAGGTATGAAGGATTAAGTGCTCGTTCGAGCCTAAGCTCTAAATTGTGAATGTTATAGGTCTTAACTTTTCTTGTGGTATCTGAGCATCATAGATCGGTACGTCTGGTGGGAATTTCGATTGTAGATGGTTTTCTCTTGGGACTGGCCAGCTCGAGATGTGAACTATCTTATTTCGGATTCTTGTGCCTGAGTACTCCAGAGTTGAGGCGGTGTTCGTAGGTGAGAGTTGCATTTTGGGAACATGAATAGGCTTTGTTCGACTGGAATGAGTACAAGAGGTTAATGGATATTTCATTTGGATAATAGGTGATGTGAGAGACCGGACGGGGTTATTTTAGCAAGGTTTGGGACGATATATCCCTTTTCTTTTGATTCGCTCGTATGTTGTTACCACATGCCGTCGGTTGTATAATTGTGTATATGAATAATTGCCTAATTTGATACGTATTTGTATATTTGATCATTTGTTTCCTTGATATGTGGAATGTTATGTGCATATATGTTTATTTGTGTAATTGGTGGTCTCAATTTTAGATACTTTAGTCAATTTCCTATTGCTATGTTTATTTACTAAAATATCTTTGGGGGGAAAAAAAAAAGGAGAGGAAAAAAAAAAATATATATATATATGTAAGAAAGACGGAAACACGGATGTGGTCGTGGCCGTGGAGCTAAGCGAGGCCAAGAATCAAGAGAAGAAAGGGAAACAATAGCTGGACAAGGACCGAGAATGCCACTTGTACTTAGGAATGTATTATGACCCATTGTTTTGCCGACAGGCTAGCCTTCGAGTTCCAGCAACTCCGTAAGATGACACACTGGGTTGATCCATATCAAGAAATTTCGGTTCTCCGAGACGAAATAGAGGTTCAAAGGAGGCTAACCGAGTACTGGGAAGGGCGATGGAAGCAAGAGTATTCGGAGAAACTTGAGCTTTTACACCAAAACATGGAGCTAAAGAGGAAATACGAAGAGATTTCCAAGGAGACCGTAGCAATGGCACAAGGTAATACTTTTATAGGGATTCCAGAGGAAGTTCAAAAGATAGGAATTGCAAGGCCACAACTGAAGATCTTCCATGCAAAGAAAAAGGGTAAAGCTGGAAGGCCATTTGCTAAGAGGGGCCGTGGATCGGGTGGTGTGACAAATTGTAGTTATTGTAGATGCTAGGATTTGGACTGAGTGTCCTTCTACATTGTTGTAGCCCTGTCTTTTGGCTTCGAAATGGTGGGTCTTGCACCCTCATCCGACAATCGTAGTGTCTTTGGTGCCAAAACCGCAACATGACGTCAAAAACTGTTTTCTTGGGTTAAAGCTTATTTCCATTTCCGGATTTTTCTGGTTTCCTTTAATGCTTATATATTCTTATGGAACCTTATTTTGGTAATACTTGGCCTTGGTTTATGACTTGTAAACGAATCTTATTGTGTTTATTTGAATAGTTTTAAGGCTTGTTTTCATTCCGATCATTTCCTAGCTAACTTTTGTACTTGTACTACTTTGAGCCTAGTGAACGGCTTTTGGGAAATGAGATGACTTTTGTGTGAGATGTTGGGACTGATTTGAGGTAATAGTGAAGCCTTAAGGGCTGGAAAAGTAAGAAATTTAGGGGAAGTGCTGCCCGATTTTCTAGGCCGTTTGGTTCCTTTAAGTTGGATTTGCCTTTTGGTAGAAATGAAAGGCTTTTGGGCTGTTTGCGCCTAAGTCTTCATGTTACCTTTTTGTTTCCAAGAAAATCATGTTTTTGCACCCTTGCATTAGTATTTATTTGGCAAGGCATACGACGTGTAGTCGAGCCTCACTTGTGCATTCCGTTTGCTCGATTTGGATATGAAACCTTCAATTGGTTTATTTTGATTATTTTAGGGTTTCTTGGCGATTAAGGCCAATCTGAAGTGAAAACTTTTGAAGTTGAGCCTGTGAGTGTACCACTCCCCTCCATTGCTGTTTAACTTGATTTCTGCTCTGCAATCTGTTTAATTTGTTTGAGACGAGAGTGTACTTTATCACACTCGTTCTCTTGTCTGTTCATATGCCAATTTACCATGCAAAATTTGAATCTGTTATCTGTGTCTGCATCTGTTCGGATTTCTATGACCTATGAGCTCAATCCTGTGGCTAAGTTATTCGAGTCGGGCCGGCAAGGGCCTGGACGATTAGATAACGAACCACGGTAGTCTGTTCGGGGATTTTGGGTATTGAGACCCTTGATTCCGGGTATACTCGAGTATTACCATTTCTGTTCGTTTGCGGTGAGCGGGCCCGGTAAAGGGGTGTTTGGTGAACGGGATTCGGTGTAAAGAGGGGTCTACGGACGTTGGTTCTATATACGTTGGCGGAGTGTCAACTTCGATCAAGCTTCGGTGACGCAAATGGGAATTTGGCTCCTGAGAGCCACCTGTATCCTTTCTGTGTGAATCATTAGTTACTTTACTTTACATCTAGCATGTGTATCTGATTTGTTAAATGTGAAATGCCATGATTTTTCTGTTATATGTCTGGTACCTCATTGAGCGCAAGCTCACCCCTTTCTGTTCCTTTTGTTTTCCTTACAGGAACCTCTTTTGGAAATCATGATTTTGAAAAGCGAGTTGAGCTAGTTAGATAATCTTTTGTTCTTTTGTATAGCTCCTCGAGGGGAAACAAACTCTAAATGTACTTCGTTTCACTGGTTCCATCTGAATTGTAAACCTAGCGACATGTATATATGAAAATGTTTTTTTTTTCCATGTGATTTTGGTAAGTTACTGTTAAGCTTGGCGGTTTTCAATCATTCAATTCTTTTGGATCCTATCTCGTGTAATATCGGATTTGTGTGATTCGACTCCGTAGTCCTGGCGAGAGCTGGGCAGGCGGTCCGCCGAACCCTTTGGTTCGCCTTAGGGTAAGGTGGAGCTGTCACAGGTGGTATCAGAGCCATATGCCGACGGTTGGGACTCTACGTCCTTTTACTGGAAAAGCCCTGAGCCTCTCGTTCGTGAAGAGTCACGAAGCGAAACTCTCCGTAGGGGATGCCCGCGTGCGGGTGGCAAGCTGATAGGTACCTTGTGATGTGACCCTGAGAACTGTCACAGGTGGTATCAGAGCCTGTTTCGCGTGGTCTCTGCGCGGAGTGAGCCTGGACTAAGTGGTGAATAGGTATGAAGGATTAAGTGCTCGTTCGAGCCTAAGCTCTAAATTGTGAATGTTATAGGTCTTAACTTTTCTTGTGGTATCTGAGCATCATAGATCGGTACGTCTGGTGGGAATTTCGATTGTAGATGGTTTTCTCTTGGGACTGGCCAGCTCGAGATGTGAACTATCTTATTTCGGATTCTTGTGCCTGAGTACTCCAGAGTTGAGGCGGTGTTCGTAGGTGAGAGTTGCATTTTGGGAACATGAATAGGCTTTGTTCGACTGGAATGAGTACAAGAGGTTAATGGATATTTCATTTGGATAATAGGTGATGTGAGAGACCGGACGGGGTTATTTTAGCAAGGTTTGGGACGATATATCCCTTTTCTTTTGATTCGCTCGTATGTTGTTACCACATGCCGTCGGTTGTATAATTGTGTATATGAATAATTGCCTAATTTGATACGTATTTGTATATTTGATCATTTGTTTCCTTGATATGTGGAATGTTATGTGCATATATGTTTATTTGTGTAATTGGTGGTCTCAATTTTAGATACTTTAGTCAATTTCCTATTGCTATGTTTATTTACTAAAATATCTTTGGGGGGAAAAAAAAAAGGAGAGGAAAAAAAAAATATATATATATATATGTAAGAAAGACGGAAACACGGATGTGGTCGTGGCCGTGGAGCTAAGCGAGGCCAAGAATCAAGAGAAGAAAGGGAAACAATAGCTGGACAAGGACCGAGAATGCCACTTGTACTTAGGAATGTATTATGACCCATTGTTTTGCCGACAGGCTAGCCTTCGAGTTCCAGCAACTCCGTAAGATGACACACTGGGTTGATCCATATCAAGAAATTTCGGTTCTCCGAGACGAAATAGAGGTTCAAAGGAGGCTAACCGAGTACTGGGAAGGGCGATGGAAGCAAGAGTATTCGGAGAAACTTGAGCTTTTACACCAAAACATGGAGCTAAAGAGGAAATACGAAGAGATTTCCAAGGAGACCGTAGCAATGGCACAAGGTAATACTTTTATAGGGATTCCAGAGGAAGTTCAAAAGATAGGAATTGCAAGGCCACAACTGAAGATCTTCCATGCAAAGAAAAAGGGTAAAGCTGGAAGGCCATTTGCTAAGAGGGGCCGTGGATCGGGTGGTGTGACAAATTGTAGTTATTGTAGAAAATCCAATCATACTGAAGTAGATTGTTGGTTAAAGGGGAGGAGATGTCTGTGTTGTGGGAGCGCCGAGCATCTGATTGCTAATTGCCCGGGTTTAGTGCCCGAAAAGAAGGGAACCCAGCAGCCAACCAAGACCGACCCTGGACCGTCAAGTGGAGAAGGGACTGGGATGAAGAACCTCGTTTCTTCTGACTCTGACGACGAAGAAGGTACAGGCCATTGGTTATTTTAAATTTGGAAGGTAAAATTTCGAGGGCGAAATTCTTTTAAGGGGGAGAGAGTGTGAGAACCCGTAATTTGCATTTTCTCGGTTTTCGCATTTTTCATGGCTTGTTTTCTGCACTTTCTGTATCCGAAAAATTTTCTAGATAAATTTTATGAGTAAATATAGTTTTTAGAGGATTTTTCTAGTATCGAATAGATTTTGAGAAACTAAGAGCGTATTTTGGACGTGGGACCCACTAGTGCGAAAAGTTCGGAAAATTTCGGCCAATTAGGTTGAGTTTCGGATACTGGTTGAAATTTATCGGGTGTTAAGAGAAAAGTAGAGGATGAGATGTGATTGATGTGAGAGAAACTTAAAGGATAGAAATGCTTTAAATGTAGTGACAAGTGTCACTTGGTGAGTGGTGGCACTTGTAGGACAACTATTCATTTTCTTGACTTTTTGACCAATTGCTTAAATATCTCAAAAATCACACAAAATTCATTCTTGTCTTCAACTTCTTGGCCGGCTCTCTCTCTAGGAAAAGAAAGAAAACTTCTCCAATTTTCAAGCTTCCATCTAGTGCAAATCATCCAAACCAAGTGCTTAAATTTGTTTCTACTCCATAAAATCCCTCCATTTGGTGCTAGTAAGTGTTTTGTGGAAGTGTCCAAGGAAGCTAAGGTGTCCTACAACTCTCCCTCTCTTGTGTTCTAGGTAAGTGGTGATTGAACTTCCTCCTACACCTAATGAAGCTTAAGTTGTGCTTAGTGGTAGCTAAAGTGCTGAAATTTGTGGTTTATTTCTTGGTTTGAGATAAATTGATGAGGTTTTCAATTTAATGGTGTATTTTCTGGTTTAATGTGATAATGATGCTGTGGTTATCTATGATGGTTGGTAATGCAGGGTAATGACTCTAGTAGGTGTACATGATTGGTAATTGCAAGCAATTTTGGGTTTGGAAGGAATTTGAGAAAGTTAGGGTTTTATATCCCCAATTCTGTCCGGTTTTGTATCTCATGGTTAGAGTCCGAATTGGCCTTGGCTTAAAACATTAAAGTTGTAGGTATTGATGTGTTAGAGGTTCCTACAAAATTTCAGGTCAATCGGAGTAGTGTAGAATGAGTTAAGCCGAAATTACTATTGCTGTTCTGGGTTCATCAGGATGGCCGAACTGCGCCTGTAATCGGCTATTTTGACTGGAATTGCTTTCGATTTGGTTGTTGAGGTCTTCTGATGAAATGTATCTTGATGTCTTAGCTACCGCCTGCCTTTGGAATCAATGAATTTGGACTTGTACAGACTGAGTTGGACTAATTACAGCATAGTGTAATTTGTAAACCTGCAATTAAGGTTCTGGTTTGGTATTTTGCATATTTGACCTAGTTGTGCTAGGATTTGGACTGAGTGTCCTTCTACATTGTTGTAGCCCTGTCTTTTGGCTTCGAAATGGTGGGTCTTGCACCCTCATCCGACAATCGTAGTGTCTTTGGTGCCAAAACCGCAACATGACGTCAAAAACTGTTTTCTTGGGTTAAAGCTTATTTCCATTTCCGGATTTTTCTGGTTTCCTTTAATGCTTATATATTCTTATGGAACCTTATTTTGGTAATACTTGGCCTTGGTTTATGACTTGTAAACGAATCTTATTGTGTTTATTTGAATAGTTTTAAGGCTTGTTTTCATTCCGATCATTTCCTAGCTAACTTTTGTACTTGTACTACTTTGAGCCTAGTGAACGGCTTTTGGGAAATGAGATGACTTTTGTGTGAGATGTTGGGACTGATTAGAGGTAATAGTGAAGCCTTAAGGGCTGGAAAAGTAAGAAATTTAGGGGAAGTGCTGCCCGATTTTCTAGGCCGTTTGGTTCCTTTAAGTTGGATTTGCCTTTTGGTAGAAATGAAAGGCTTTTGGGCTGTTTGCGCCTAAGTCTTCATGTTACCTTTTTGTTTCCAAGAAAATCATGTTTTTGCACCCTTGCATTAGTATTTATTTGGCAAGGCATACGACGTGTAGTCGAGCCTCACTTGTGCATTCCGTTTGCTCGATTTGGATATGAAACCTTCAATTGGTTTATTTTGATTATTTTAGGGTTTCTTGGCGATTAAGGCCAATCTGAAGTGAAAACTTTTGAAGTTGAGCCTGTGAGTGTACCACTCCCCTCCATTGCTGTTTAACTTGATTTCTGCTCTGCAATCTGTTTAATTTGTTTGAGACGAGAGTGTACTTTATCACACTCGTTCTCTTGTCTGTTCATATGCCAATTTACCATGCAAAATTTGAATCTGTTATCTGTGTCTGCATCTGTTCGGATTTCTATGACCTATGAGCTCAATCCTGTGGCTAAGTTATTCGAGTCGGGCCGGCAAGGGCCTGGACGATTAGATAACGAACCACGGTAGTCTGTTCGGGGATTTTGGGTATTGAGACCCTTGATTCCGGGTATACTCGAGTATTACCATTTCTGTTCGTTTGCGGTGAGCGGGCCCGGTAAAGGGGTGTTTGGTGAACGGGATTCGGTGTAAAGAGGGGTCTACGGACGTTGGTTCTATATACGTTGGCGGAGTGTCAACTTCGATCAAGCTTCGGTGACGCAAATGGGAATTTGGCTCCTGAGAGCCACCTGTATCCTTTCTGTGTGAATCATTAGTTACTTTACTTTACATCTAGCATGTGTATCTGATTTGTTAAATGTGAAATGCCATGATTTTTCTGTTATATGTCTGGTACCTCATTGAGCGCAAGCTCACCCCTTTCTGTTCCTTTTGTTTTCCTTACAGGAACCTCTTTTGGAAATCATGATTTTGAAAAGCGAGTTGAGCTAGTTAGATAATCTTTTGTTCTTTTGTATAGCTCCTCGAGGGGAAACAAACTCTAAATGTACTTCGTTTCACTGGTTCCATCTGAATTGTAAACCTAGCGACATGTATATATGAAAATGTTTTTTTTTTTCCATGTGATTTTGGTAAGTTACTGTTAAGCTTGGCGGTTTTCAATCATTCAATTCTTTTGGATCCTATCTCGTGTAATATCGGATTTGTGTGATTCGACTCCGTAGTCCTGGCGAGAGCTGGGCAGGCGGTCCGCCGAACCCTTTGGTTCGCCTTAGGGTAAGGTGGAGCTGTCACAGGTGGTATCAGAGCCATATGCCGACGGTTGGGACTCTACGTCCTTTTACTGGAAAAGCCCTGAGCCTCTCGTTCGTGAAGAGTCACGAAGCGAAACTCTCCGTAGGGGATGCCCGCGTGCGGGTGGCAAGCTGATAGGTACCTTGTGATGTGACCCTGAGAACTGTCACAGGTGGTATCAGAGCCTGTTTCGCGTGGTCTCTGCGCGGAGTGAGCCTGGACTAAGTGGTGAATAGGTATGAAGGATTAAGTGCTCGTTCGAGCCTAAGCTCTAAATTGTGAATGTTATAGGTCTTAACTTTTCTTGTGGTATCTGAGCATCATAGATCGGTACGTCTGGTGGGAATTTCGATTGTAGATGGTTTTCTCTTGGGACTGGCCAGCTCGAGATGTGAACTATCTTATTTCGGATTCTTGTGCCTGAGTACTCCAGAGTTGAGGCGGTGTTCGTAGGTGAGAGTTGCATTTTGGGAACATGAATAGGCTTTGTTCGACTGGAATGAGTACAAGAGGTTAATGGATATTTCATTTGGATAATAGGTGATGTGAGAGACCGGACGGGGTTATTTTAGCAAGGTTTGGGACGATATATCCCTTTTCTTTTGATTCGCTCGTATGTTGTTACCACATGCCGTCGGTTGTATAATTGTGTATATGAATAATTGCCTAATTTGATACGTATTTGTATATTTGATCATTTGTTTCCTTGATATGTGGAATGTTATGTGCATATATGTTTATTTGTGTAATTGGTGGTCTCAATTTTAGATACTTTAGTCAATTTCCTATTGCTATGTTTATTTACTAAAATATCTTTGGGGGGAAAAAAAAAAGGAGAGGAAAAAAAAAATATATATATATATGTAAGAAAGACGGAAACACGGATGTGGTCGTGGCCGTGGAGCTAAGCGAGGCCAAGAATCAAGAGAAGAAAGGGAAACAATAGCTGGACAAGGACCGAGAATGCCACTTGTACTTAGGAATGTATTATGACCCATTGTTTTGCCGACAGGCTAGCCTTCGAGTTCCAGCAACTCCGTAAGATGACACACTGGGTTGATCCATATCAAGAAATTTCGGTTCTCCGAGACGAAATAGAGGTTCAAAGGAGGCTAACCGAGTACTGGGAAGGGCGATGGAAGCAAGAGTATTCGGAGAAACTTGAGCTTTTACACCAAAACATGGAGCTAAAGAGGAAATACGAAGAGATTTCCAAGGAGACCGTAGCAATGGCACAAGGTAATACTTTTATAGGGATTCCAGAGGAAGTTCAAAAGATAGGAATTGCAAGGCCACAACTGAAGATCTTCCATGCAAAGAAAAAGGGTAAAGCTGGAAGGCCATTTGCTAAGAGGGGCCGTGGATCGGGTGGTGTGACAAATTGTAGTTATTGTAGAAAATCCAATCATACTGAAGTAGATTGTTGGTTAAAGGGGAGGAGATGTCTGTGTTGTGGGAGCGCCGAGCATCTGATTGCTAATTGCCCGGGTTTAGTGCCCGAAAAGAAGGGAACCCAGCAGCCAACCAAGACCGACCCTGGACCGTCAAGTGGAGAAGGGACTGGGATGAAGAACCTCGTTTCTTCTGACTCTGACGACGAAGAAGGTACAGGCCATTGGTTATTTTAAATTTGGAAGGTAAAATTTCGAGGGCGAAATTCTTTTAAGGGGGAGAGAGTGTGAGAACCCGTAATTTGCATTTTCTCGGTTTTCGCATTTTTCATGGCTTGTTTTCTGCACTTTCTGTATCCGAAAAATTTTCTAGATAAATTTTATGAGTAAATATAGTTTTTAGAGGATTTTTCTAGTATCGAATAGATTTTGAGAAACTAAGAGCGTATTTTGGACGTGGGACCCACTAGTGCGAAAAGTTCGGAAAATTTCGGCCAATTAGGTTGAGTTTCGGATACTGATTGGTAATTGCAAGCAATTTTGGGTTTGGAAGGAATTTGAGAAAGTTAGGGTTTTATATCCCCAATTCTGTCCGGTTTTGTATCTCATGGTTAGAGTCCGAATTGGCCTTGGCTTAAAACATTAAAGTTGTAGGTATTGATGTGTTAGAGGTTCCTACAAAATTTCAGGTCAATCGGAGTAGTGTAGAATGAGTTAAGCCGAAATTACTATTGCTGTTCTGGGTTCATCAGGATGGCCGAACTGCGCCTGTAATCGGCTATTTTGACTGGAATTGCTTTCGATTTGGTTGTTGAGGTCTTCTGATGAAATGTATCTTGATGTCTTAGCTACCGCCTGCCTTTGGAATCAATGAATTTGGACATGTACAGACTGAGTTGGACTAATTACAGCATAGTGTAATTTGTAAACCTGCAATTAAGGTTCTGGTTTGGTATTTTGCATATTTGACCTAGTTGTGCTAGGATTTGGACTGAGTGTCCTTCTACATTGTTGTAGCCCTGTCTTTTGGCTTCGAAATGGTGGGTCTTGCACCCTCATCCGACAATCGTAGTGTCTTTGGTGCCAAAACCGCAACATGACGTCAAAAACTGTTTTCTTGGGTTAAAGCTTATTTCCATTTCCGGATTTTTCTGGTTTCCTTTAATGCTTATATATTCTTATGGAACCTTATTTTGGTAATACTTGGCCTTGGTTTATGACTTGTAAACGAATCTTATTGTGTTTATTTGAATAGTTTTAAGGCTTGTTTTCATTCCGATCATTTCCTAGCTAACTTTTGTACTTGTACTACTTTGAGCCTAGTGAACGGCTTTTGGGAAATGAGATGACTTTTGTGTGAGATGTTGGGACTGATTTGAGGTAATAGTGAAGCCTTAAGGGCTGGAAAAGTAAGAAATTTAGGGGAAGTGCTGCCCGATTTTCTAGGCCGTTTGGTTCCTTTAAGTTGGATTTGCCTTTTGGTAGAAATGAAAGGCTTTTGGGCTGTTTGCGCCTAAGTCTTCATGTTACCTTTTTGTTTCCAAGAAAATCATGTTTTTGCACCCTTGCATTAGTATTTATTTGGCAAGGCATACGACGTGTAGTCGAGCCTCACTTGTGCATTCCGTTTGCTCGATTTGGATATGAAACCTTCAATTGGTTTATTTTGATTATTTTAGGGTTTCTTGGCGATTAAGGCCAATCTGAAGTGAAAACTTTTGAAGTTGAGCCTGTGAGTGTACCACTCCCCTCCATTGCTGTTTAACTTGATTTCTGCTCTGCAATCTGTTTAATTTGTTTGAGACGAGAGTGTACTTTATCACACTCGTTCTCTTGTCTGTTCATATGCCAATTTACCATGCAAAATTTGAATCTGTTATCTGTGTCTGCATCTGTTCGGATTTCTATGACCTATGAGCTCAATCCTGTGGTTAAGTTATTCGAGTCGGGCCGGCAAGGGCCTGGACGATTAGATAACGAACCACGGTAGTCTGTTCGGGGATTTTGGGTATTGAGACCCTTGATTCCGGGTATACTCGAGTATTACCATTTCTGTTCGTTTGCGGTGAGCGGGCCCGGTAAAGGGGTGTTTGGTGAACGGGATTCGGTGTAAAGAGGGGTCTACGGACGTTGGTTCTATATACGTTGGCGGAGTGTCAACTTCGATCAAGCTTCGGTGACGCAAATGGGAATTTGGCTCCTGAGAGCCACCTGTATCCTTTCTGTGTGAATCATTAGTTACTTTACTTTACATCTAGCATGTGTATCTGATTTGTTAAATGTGAAATGCCATGATTTTTCTGTTATATGTCTGGTACCTCATTGAGCGCAAGCTCACCCCTTTCTGTTCCTTTTGTTTTCCTTACAGGAACCTCTTTTGGAAATCATGATTTTGAAAAGCGAGTTGAGCTAGTTAGATAATCTTTTGTTCTTTTGTATAGCTCCTCGAGGGGAAACAAACTCTAAATGTACTTCGTTTCACTGGTTCCATCTGAATTGTAAACCTAGCGACATGTATATATGAAAATGTTTTTTTTTTTCCATGTGATTTTGGTAAGTTACTGTTAAGCTTGGCGGTTTTCAATCATTCAATTCTTTTGGATCCTATCTCGTGTAATATCGGATTTGTGTGATTCGACTCCGTAGTCCTGGCGAGAGCTGGGCAGGCGGTCCGCCGAACCCTTTGGTTCGCCTTAGGGTAAGGTGGAGCTGTCACAGGTGGTATCAGAGCCATATGCCGACGGTTGGGACTCTACGTCCTTTTACTGGAAAAGCCCTGAGCCTCTCGTTCGTGAAGAGTCACGAAGCGAAACTCTCCGTAGGGGATGCCCGCGTGCGGGTGGCAAGCTGATAGGTACCTTGTGATGTGACCCTGAGAACTGTCACAGGTGGTATCAGAGCCTGTTTCGCGTGGTCTCTGCGCGGAGTGAGCCTGGACTAAGTGGTGAATAGGTATGAAGGATTAAGTGCTCGTTCGAGCCTAAGCTCTAAATTGTGAATGTTATAGGTCTTAACTTTTCTTGTGGTATCTGAGCATCATAGATCGGTACGTCTGGTGGGAATTTCGATTGTAGATGGTTTTCTCTTGGGACTGGCCAGCTCGAGATGTGAACTATCTTATTTCGGATTCTTGTGCCTGAGTACTCCAGAGTTGAGGCGGTGTTCGTAGGTGAGAGTTGCATTTTGGGAACATGAATAGGCTTTGTTCGACTGGAATGAGTACAAGAGGTTAATGGATATTTCATTTGGATAATAGGTGATGTGAGAGACCGGACGGGGTTATTTTAGCAAGGTTTGGGACGATATATCCCTTTTCTTTTGATTCGCTCGTATGTTGTTACCACATGCCGTCGGTTGTATAATTGTGTATATGAATAATTGCCTAATTTGATACGTATTTGTATATTTGATCATTTGTTTCCTTGATATGTGGAATGTTATGTGCATATATGTTTATTTGTGTAATTGGTGGTCTCAATTTTAGATACTTTAGTCAATTTCCTATTGCTATGTTTATTTACTAAAATATCTTTGGGGGGAAAAAAAAAAGGAGAGGAAAAAAAAAATATATATATATATATGTAAGAAAGACGGAAACACGGATGTGGTCGTGGCCGTGGAGCTAAGCGAGACCAAGAATCAAGAGAAGAAAGGGAAACAATAGCTGGACAAGGACCGAGAATGCCACTTGTACTTAGGAATGTATTATGACCCATTGTTTTGCCGACAGGCTAGCCTTCGAGTTCCAGCAACTCCGTAAGATGACACACTGGGTTGATCCATATCAAGAAATTTCGGTTCTCCGAGACGAAATAGAGGTTCAAAGGAGGCTAACCGAGTACTGGGAAGGGCGATGGAAGCAAGAGTATTCGGAGAAACTTGAGCTTTTACACCAAAACATGGAGCTAAAGAGGAAATACGAAGAGATTTCCAAGGAGACCGTAGCAATGGCACAAGGTAATACTTTTATAGGGATTCCAGAGGAAGTTCAAAAGATAGGAATTGCAAGGCCACAACTGAAGATCTTCCATGCAAAGAAAAAGGGTAAAGCTGGAAGGCCATTTGCTAAGAGGGGCCGTGGATCGGGTGGTGTGACAAATTGTAGTTATTGTAGAAAATCCAATCATACTGAAGTAGATTGTTGGTTAAAGGGGAGGAGATGTCTGTGTTGTGGGAGCGCCGAGCATCTGATTGCTAATTGCCCGGGTTTAGTGCCCGAAAAGAAGGGAACCCAGCAGCCAACCAAGACCGACCCTGGACCGTCAAGTGGAGAAGGGACTGGGATGAAGAACCTCGTTTCTTCTGACTCTGACGACGAAGAAGGTACAGGCCATTGGTTATTTTAAATTTGGAAGGTAAAATTTCGAGGGCGAAATTCTTTTAAGGGGGAGAGAGTGTGAGAACCCGTAATTTGCATTTTCTCGGTTTTCGCATTTTTCATGGCTTGTTTTCTGCACTTTCTGTATCCGAAAAATTTTCTAGATAAATTTTATGAGTAAATATAGTTTTTAGAGGATTTTTCTAGTATCGAATAGATTTTGAGAAACTAAGAGCGTATTTTGGACGTGGGACCCACTAGTGCGAAAAGTTCGGAAAATTTCGGCCAATTAGGTTGAGTTTCGGATACTGGTTGAAATTTATCGGGTGTTAAGAGAAAAGTAGAGGATGAGATGTGATTGATGTGAGAGAAACTTAAAGGATAGAAATGCTTTAAATGTAGTGACAAGTGTCACTTGGTGAGTGGTGGCACTTGTAGGACAACTATTCATTTTCTTGACTTTTTGACCAATTGCTTAAATATCTCAAAAATCACACAAAATTCATTCTTGTCTTCAACTTCTTGGCCGGCTCTCTCTCTAGGAAAAGAAAGAAAACTTCTCCAATTTTCAAGCTTCCATCTAGTGCAAATCATCCAAACCAAGTGCTTAAATTTGTTTCTACTCCATAAAATCCCTCCATTTGGTGCTAGTAAGTGTTTTGTGGAAGTGTCCAAGGAAGCTAAGGTGTCCTACAACTCTCCCTCTCTTGTGTTCTAGGTAAGTGGTGATTGAACTTCCTCCTACACCTAATGAAGCTTAAGTTGTGCTTAGTGGTAGCTAAAGTGCTGAAATTTGTGGTTTATTTCTTGGTTTGAGATAAATTGATGAGGTTTTCAATTTAATGGTGTATTTTCTGGTTTAATGTGATAATGATGCTGTGGTTATCTATGATGGTTGGTAATGCAGGGTAATGACTCTAGTAGGTGTACATGATTGGTAATTGCAAGCAATTTTGGGTTTGGAAGGAATTTGAGAAAGTTAGGGTTTTATATCCCCAATTCTGTCCGGTTTTGTATCTCATGGTTAGAGTCCGAATTGGCCTTGGCTTAAAACATTAAAGTTGTAGGTATTGATGTGTTAGAGGTTCCTACAAAATTTCAGGTCAATCGGAGTAGTGTAGAATGAGTTAAGCCGAAATTAATATTGCTGTTCTGGGTTCATCAGGATGGCCGAACTGCGCCTGTAATCGGCTATTTTGACTGGAATTGCTTTCGATTTGGTTGTTGAGGTCTTCTGATGAAATGTATCTTGATGTCTTAGCTACCGCCTGCCTTTGGAATCAATGAATTTGGACTTGTACAGACTGAGTTGGACTAATTACAGCATAGTGTAATTTGTAAACCTGCAATTAAGGTTCTGGTTTGGTATTTTGCATATTTGACCTAGTTGTGCTAGGATTTGGACTGAGTGTCCTTCTACATTGTTGTAGCCCTGTCTTTTGGCTTCGAAATGGTGGGTCTTGCACCCTCATCCGACAATCGTAGTGTCTTTGGTGCCAAAACCGCAACATGACGTCAAAAACTGTTTTCTTGGGTTAAAGCTTATTTCCATTTCCGGATTTTTCTGGTTTCCTTTAATGCTTATATATTCTTATGGAACCTTATTTTGGTAATACTTGGCCTTGGTTTATGACTTGTAAACGAATCTTATTGTGTTTATTTGAATAGTTTTAAGGCTTGTTTTCATTCCGATCATTTCCTAGCTAACTTTTGTACTTGTACTACTTTGAGCCTAGTGAACGGCTTTTGGGAAATGAGATGACTTTTGTGTGAGATGTTGGGACTGATTTGAGGTAATAGTGAAGCCTTAAGGGCTGGAAAAGTAAGAAATTTAGGGGAAGTGCTGCCCGATTTTCTAGGCCGTTTGGTTCCTTTAAGTTGGATTTGCCTTTTGGTAGAAATGAAAGGCTTTTGGGCTGTTTGCGCCTAAGTCTTCATGTTACCTTTTTGTTTCCAAGAAAATCATGTTTTTGCACCCTTGCATTAGTATTTATTTGGCAAGGCATACGACGTGTAGTCGAGCCTCACTTGTGCATTCCGTTTGCTCGATTTGGATATGAAACCTTCAATTGGTTTATTTTGATTATTTTAGGGTTTCTTGGCGATTAAGGCCAATCTGAAGTGAAAACTTTTGAAGTTGAGCCTGTGAGTGTACCACTCCCCTCCATTGCTGTTTAACTTGATTTCTGCTCTGCAATCTGTTTAATTTGTTTGAGACGAGAGTGTACTTTATCACACTCGTTCTCTTGTCTGTTCATATGCCAATTTACCATGCAAAATTTGAATCTGTTATCTGTGTCTGCATCTGTTCGGATTTCTATGACCTATGAGCTCAATCCTGTGGCTAAGTTATTCGAGTCGGGCCGGCAAGGGCCTGGACGATTAGATAACGAACCACGGTAGTCTGTTCGGGGATTTTGGGTATTGAGACCCTTGATTCCGGGTATACTCGAGTATTACCATTTCTGTTCGTTTGCGGTGAGCGGGCCCGGTAAAGGGGTGTTTGGTGAACGGGATTCGGTGTAAAGAGGGGTCTACGGACGTTGGTTCTATATACGTTGGCGGAGTGTCAACTTCGATCAAGCTTCGGTGACGCAAATGGGAATTTGGCTCCTGAGAGCCACCTGTATCCTTTCTGTGTGAATCATTAGTTACTTTACTTTACATCTAGCATGTGTATCTGATTTGTTAAATGTGAAATGCCATGATTTTTCTGTTATATGTCTGGTACCTCATTGAGCGCAAGCTCACCCCTTTCTGTTCCTTTTGTTTTCCTTACAGGAACCTCTTTTGGAAATCATGATTTTGAAAAGCGAGTTGAGCTAGTTAGATAATCTTTTGTTCTTTTGTATAGCTCCTCGAGGGGAAACAAACTCTAAATGTACTTCGTTTCACTGGTTCCATCTGAATTGTAAACCTAGCGACATGTATATATGAAAATGTTTTTTTTTTCCATGTGATTTTGGTAAGTTACTGTTAAGCTTGGCGGTTTTCAATCATTCAATTCTTTTGGATCCTATCTCGTGTAATATCGGATTTGTGTGATTCGACTCCGTAGTCCTGACGAGAGCTGGGCAGGCGGTCCGCCGAACCCTTTGGTTCGCCTTAGGGTAAGGTGGAGCTGTCACAGGTGGTATCAGAGCCATATGCCGACGGTTGGGACTCTACGTCCTTTTACTGGAAAAGCCCTGAGCCTCTCGTTCGTGAAGAGTCACGAAGCGAAACTCTCCGTAGGGGATGCCCGCGTGCGGGTGGCAAGCTGATAGGTACCTTGTGATGTGACCCTGAGAACTGTCACAGGTGGTATCAGAGCCTGTTTCGCGTGGTCTCTGCGCGGAGTGAGCCTGGACTAAGTGGTGAATAGGTATGAAGGATTAAGTGCTCGTTCGAGCCTAAGCTCTAAATTGTGAATGTTATAGGTCTTAACTTTTCTTGTGGTATCTGAGCATCATAGATCGGTACGTCTGGTGGGAATTTCGATTGTAGATGGTTTTCTCTTGGGACTGGCCAGCTCGAGATGTGAACTATCTTATTTCGGATTCTTGTGCTTGAGTACTCCAGAGTTGAGGCGGTGTTCGTAGGTGAGAGTTGCATTTTGGGAACATGAATAGGCTTTGTTCGACTGGAATGAGTACAAGAGGTTAATGGATATTTCATTTGGATAATAGGTGATGTGAGAGACCGGACGGGGTTATTTTAGCAAGGTTTGGGACGATATATCCCTTTTCTTTTGATTCGCTCGTATGTTGTTACCACATGCCGTCGGTTGTATAATTGTGTATATGAATAATTGCCTAATTTGATACGTATTTGTATATTTGATCTGCTTAAATATCTCAAAATTCACACAAAATTCATTCTTGTCTTCAACTTCTTGGCCGGCTCTCTCTCTAGGAAAAGAAAGAAAACTTCTCCAATTTTCAAGCTTCCATATAGTGCAAATCTTCCAAACCAATTGCTTAAATTTGTTTCTACTCCATAAAATCCCTCCATTTGGTGCTAGTAAGTGATTTTGTGGAAGTGTTCAAGGAAGCTAAGGTGTCCTACAACTCTCCCTCTCTTGTTTACTAGGTGAGTGGTGATTGAACTTCCTCCTACACTTAATGAAGCTTAAGTTGTGCTTAGGGGTAGCTAAAGTGCTGAAATTTGTGGTTTATTTCTTGGTTTGAGATGAATTGGTGAAGTTTTTAATTTATTGATGATTTTGCTGGTTTAATTTGATCATGATGTTGTGGTTATTGTCGCGCCCCACTTTTTGATTGAATGTGTTGTGGTGTGTGAGTGTGTAGTATGTGCGTGAACGTGTACAAAAAGAAAATAAAGGCCATGGGACTTGATAATGCGACGGTTTGGCCATATAAAGTTCAAAAAGGGTTTTTTGTATCAAAAACGGAGTCGCCACTTGGTATAGAGTTTAGGGTGTACCAAGTCACCCAAAAAGAAATTTTCTAAAGGAAAGATAGAAAGAAACCCCTTTTGAACGACTCCTAGTCCACGTAAACCAACGAAAAAAGTTCGGGAGTCACATTTGACGAAGGGGAAGGCAAGGATAAAAATCCAAGGCACCCCTTCGACCTAGCCAAGGCTAGTTGCGTGATTTAGCCCAACCTTTCCTAATTTTTCTACCCAAGGTATGTATAGCGTGTTGGATATGACTATATGAATGCAAGAACCTAGACCTAGGGGACATGGGGGAAATTTCTCTTCAAAGGGTGAGTGGTACCAATCACATTAATTGTGAAGCCCAATAATGATCCTTTGGAGAGGTCACACATAAATCTAAATGACGTACAAATGAGTGGAATGCATGCCATGTGAAAATGTGAGTTTGTGTGAAATGAGAAAAATGATAAAAATAATAGGATGTAAGTGGAGGTGTGCAAATGAAGATAAAAAGTGTTCGTGTGCAAGTGAAGGGATATAAAGGTGCACGTGTGCAAATAAAAGTGTAAAGTGTGAGTAGTTAAGTGAAAACGTCCAAAAGTAGTGTGAAGTGAGAATGTGGAAAAAGGGTTAGAATATAAAGTAAGTGTATGTGATAGTGAATGAATAGAATGCATGAATCCTATAGGAATGCAGCAAGACGGGAACGGGGAGTCCTAACTTTGTGACTTAATCTTCCCTTTGATTAGAAGGCAAAACTAGCGTGCTAAGGCTATCGAGTAGCCACACTCGCTCGTTTCCCTTATCGAAAGGGGACACTCAAGCAAATGAACCCTATAACTAGTATGAGATGCAAAACCTAAAAATGAGGGGAAAAAGGGGTTCGAGGAACATGCCAATGATAAAACTAAGAAAAATGCATGACATGTAGTGAACATGCAAATATGCACTAACAAAAGGGGATGGCCTATTGGGTCTAGCGTTGGACTAGCCCTTTCTATGAATTCCTAATGAAATAATGAGCCACAACTAGCATTGGACTAGTGTGGTGACGTATATTCATCCATCACATTCATTCATGGCTATGGAAAGCGATTAGACATGCCAAACACCCATAAACACATAGCACATAACAATTAGCATGCTCGACTAGATGCAAGAACCTAATAAAGCAAATTAACACATAGCAACTAAGCATGCAAGACACATAAAGCAATTAAAGCCCTAACTATTACATTTGCTAGCTAGGCACATGTCTTCAACAGGTCTTCATCGAATGCTCCTCCAAGCCCTATCTATTACAAGCCAAGAGGTGTACACATACCCCATAATGAATAACTTAAATAAAAGTAAAAATAAATGAAATAAATGCAAGGAATTAAGGAAAGGCAAGGAAAGCGAAATAGACATGCATATTCACATAACACGTAGGAGCACGTAGGAGAATATAAAGTAAGAAGTGAGAGATAGGGGGGTACCTCCCTTGGAATGGAGCTCTAACGGGGTGAAGTCACTTATTCATCCTCCAAAATAATAAAATAGTTAGGGTACCAATTTATTTGACAAATAATCACAAAGGATAAAAATAAACATGAATTTGAATCAATTAAATCATGTTGACAACCTACATTTAAGAAGTCAAAAGAAGAAAGGACTTGATTGCAAAAATTGACAAAATTTTGGGGTCGAAATTATGAAGTTCTAACAACTTTGGGGCTACATCAAAACAACAGAGGCAATTGAAGGACTAGAATCATGACTCAAACAGGTAGACATCTTCCCCAAGCAGGCCAAATACCCGCTGCCATCTTCTTTTACGGATGAAGTACACAAGAAAGTTCAATTGGTATTCTAGAAAAAATGAAAATCACACAGGCCCCTTTTTACACAATGTCAAGATTCAATTCGGATTCATACCAGTGAAAGAGTAAGAAAGACATAAAAGGCACCAAAAGAGAACACATCAAAATTTTCACAATTCTGTTTGAACTGGCCGAATGTATGCGAATAAACAGAAATTGAAGCAGATATCAATTTTTCCTTGGAGCTAAAGTCTCGGTTGGGCATTTTGTCGAACACCAAATGGGCACACAAGATTGTAGCTAATTTCTGCTCAAATGAATCTAGAACCCGCCCAGAATTTTACTAGCAACCCAGAGCATTCAACCCAATCAATACATATAACATGTTCAATCAGAAAACCATAAACAGCCAACATGAAGATTTGCCACCACAATCCACGGCAGACATGCTCTGTAAAAGAACTGAAATGTAAAAGAAAAGGTAGACTCACCGTGGCCTATCGCAACGGCAATTTACAGGCGGTGGTGGTGGTCAACGGATTCCGACTCTGGTCCTCTCTCCTCTGCCTCCGTTTTGATTTTTCCCTAGCCCGAAGCTTCTTTCTTCCTCTTGTTCTGGCTTCAGATTTCTGCAATTTTCGGCCATTATTGGAACTTGACTTCCAGCAAGCAATGGAGCATTATCTCTCACGGCGAAGATTCGCGAGCGGCAGCGGTGGATTCTGACGATATGGTGGCGGTTCCAGTGAGCGGCGGCGGTTACAAGCTTCCATTCCTCCGCTGCTTTCTCCTTCAATTTTTGCCCACAACTCCTCTTCAAATGCTCCCTTTTTGCTTGCTCTGTTTCTTCCCTTTTTGCTCAGACGAAGCGCTCCTCTGTCCACCGCCCACTTTCGGTTTTGCTCAGCCCCAAAACCTCTCCTCGTTGCTTATTTTCTTTTCTCAGCCGCAAGCCTTCTACTTCGGCTTGTTTGTTTTCCTTTTTCCTCCCCTGCTTTTCCTTCAGCCGTAGCCTTCACTCTCTTTTTACTCTGTTTTTCCAGCCGTAAGCCCTTTCTAAGAAACCCCCCGTGAGCTCTTTCTTTTTTTCTCTCTGCCGGCTGCCTTGGACCCCAATTCCTCCCTAATTTTGCACCCCCTTTTAGCTTGCGGCCCTTTTATCTTTTTGGGCACCCCAAAACTAAACCTAATATGAAAGGCCAGGATCTCCTCCTCAAAAATAGGTTTATGTGTCTTGTTTTTGTCCTTTGATTGATTTTTGATTTTTGACTTTTCCTTTTTTTCTTTTTTCTCTTTTTTTATTTTTTTTCTTTTTTTTTAATGCTCGAATGTCTAAAAATGAGATTAGTAAAACCAAACTAAAATAAATATCAATAAAATTAACAATGAAAAATAAAGTCAAAAATTTGGTGTCTACAGTTATCTATGATGGTTGGTAATGAAGGGTAATGACTCTAGTAGGTGTACATGATTGGTAATTGCAAGCAATTTTGGGTTTGGAAGGAATTTGAGAAAGTTAGGGTTTTATATCCCCAATTCTGGCCGGTTTTATATCTCATGGTTAGAGGCCGAATTGGCCTTTTCTTAAAACATGAAAGTTGTAGGTATTGATGTGTTTGAGATGCCTATAAAATTTCAGGTCATTTGGAGTAGTGTAGACTGAGAAATGTTTGAATTTACTATTGCTGTTCTGGGTTCATCAGGATGGCCGAACTGCGCCTGTAATCGGCTGTTTTGACTGGAATTGCTTTGGATTTGGTTGTTAAGGTCTTCTGATGAAATGTATCTTGATGTCTTAGCTACCGTCTGCCTTTGGAATCAATGAATTTGGACTTGTACAGACTGAGTTGGACTAATTACAGCATAGTGTAATTTGTAAACCTGCAATTAAGGTTCTGGGTTGGTATTTTGCATTTTTGACCTAGTTGTGCTAGGATTTGGACTGAGTGGCCTTCTACATTGTTGTACCCCTGTCTTTTAGCTTCGAAACGGTGGGTCTTGAACCTTCATCCGACAATCTTAGCGCCTTTGATACCATTACCGTAAAATGACGTCAAAACTGTTTTTCTGGTTTTGAGCTAAACTTTCATTTCCAGACTTTTCCCTAGCTTGACTTGTACTAGTACTACTTGGAGCTTGCTGAATGGCTATTGGATGAACTTGTTGTTGTGTGTGTACCTTTGGGACTGGCTGAGGATATAATGAAGCCATGATGGCTGGAAAAGTAAGCAAATTCAGGGGAAGTGCTGTCCAAACTTTGAAGGAACTTGTTTGCATTGAGTTTGTGATTTAAGACTTGGATTTGAGCAAGGCAATGATATTTAATGGATGATTTCTGAGCCGTGGAGGTGAGTGACCTCAAACTATTTCTAAAATTATTTATGAACCGTTTCTTGCATTATTTACTTTTGAACTGTTTCCAAATTTAATTTTGGAACTGTTTTCTTACATATCATGCGTGCTTGCATATCAGTGTCTTGTTATTATTGATTTTGCTTTCAATGATTGTTAAAACGAGTTTTCTAGGCGAGTGTGTACTTTATCGCACTCGACCTAAATAAATATGAAATTTTCAATGATTAATGATTAAATGCTACTTGCGCATGAATGTAAGCCTTTTGGGCTGAACTGGCCATTGCCCCTTGTTACCGGTCGTCTTGAGCCAGAAGTGGACTCGGTCGGGCGACTAGGAACTTGGGTGAACGTTTCGGTATACTCGAGTATTACCTTGTAGGTTGGTGGAGCCTGGCCAAAAGCCAGGGACGGGGTGAATGAATGCACGAATGAAACCAAAAATGCAATGAAATGACAGGAGAACGAACGTATCCTTTTCATGAATGTTACTATCGCTTTCCATTGTAAATGTTTCTTGAATTATTGATACTCCATATTTAATGTTTTGTAAACGTTGTAATTGTTTCTAAACTTATCCTTTGATTTACAACATCATTGAAATGAACCATTGTTAAACAGATTTGATAACTGATTTTATTGGTTACTCGCTGAGCTTCTAGCTCACCCCAAAAATGTTTTATTCCCCTCCACAGGGCTCAAGGCGAAGGAAGGGCTTGTAGTGTTTATTCATGGATTATCTCATGTATGGATTGAACTTGGATATCCTTTTGTGTAATCATTCATATTGGGATTGTATTGAACGTTTAGAATTGATTGGATGTGTAATAGTCTAGTTTTGGACTTCCTCCTGTATACTAATTGTGATCAAGGATCAGAGTGGCGCTGCGGAAGCGTGGACGCTTCGCTTTTGATATGTAAAGTTTGGGAACCTTTGATGTATATTTGATATATATATCTTGAAATTCAATTGAGGATTGTAGTGAACGACTGAGTCCCGGCGAGAGCTGGACAGGCGGCACGCCGAACCCTCTGGTTCGCCTCAGTGGGAGGTGGGGCCGCACCCTTAGTTCAAGAAAGGAGGGAGGACGAATTTATTGGACTACGCCAGGGGACCTTAAGTGTGGCTGAATACGAAATGAAATTTACCAAACTATCCAAGTTTGCTTCAGAATTAGTAGCCACAGAACCGAGAAGAGTGAGACGGTTTATACAGGGACTAAATTTGGCGTTGGCAGCAGCGCAAGTGAATACATTTACGGAGGCCCTTGAGAAGGCTCAACGAGTCGATAATGCAAAGGCACAAGTAAAAGCCTCCCAAACACGGAAAAGAGGTGTAGCTGGTAGTATGAGTGAGGAACCAAGTGAATCTATAGTCCCTTCCAAAATGCAGAAAACAAATTTTTTGTCTTACCCACCATGGACAATAGGGGCGGTAGAAAAAAAGTCTACTAAAGGGAGCCAAATCGAACCTAAGGAAATTTCTCAAGAAAGCCAAAAGATGGCTTCTCACCTGACTTGTGGCTATTGCGGAAAGGCCAATCATACCGAGAACGATTGTTGGCGGAAAGGGCGGAAGTGCTTGATTTGTGGGAGTGGTGAGCACCAATTTAGCAACTGTCCGAGGAGACAGTCACGCGAAGGTAGTATTCCGCAACTGGAGGGAGCTAAAACAAAACAAGCAAATGAAAGAGGGAACCGAACTAGTGGGCCAGCAAAAGCTTATGCGTTAGGCACCCAAACAGTTCCGGACTCGTCTGAGGCAAATGAAGGTAAAAATTTCGAGGACGAAATTTCTTTAAGGGGGAGAGAGTGTGAGTGACCTCAAACTATTTCTAAAATTATTTATGAACCGTTTCTTGCATTATTTACTTTTGAACTGTTTCCAAATTTAATTTTGGAACTATTTTCTTACATATCATGCGTGCTTGCATATCAGTGTCTTGTTATTATTGATTTTACTTTCAATGATTGTTAAAACGAGTTTTCTAGGCGAGTGTGTACTTTATCGCACTCGACCTAAATAAATATGAAATTTTCAATGATTAATGATTAAATGCTACTTGCGCATGAATGTAAGCCTTTTTGGGCTGAACTGGTCATTGCCCCTTGTTACCGGTCGTCTCGAGCCAGAAGCGGACTCGATCGGGCGACTAGGAACTTGGGTGAACGTTTCGGTATACTTGAGTATTACCTTGTAGGTTGGTGGAGGTTGGTGGAGCCTGGTGAATGAATGAATGAACGAATGAATGAATGAGGGTTTTACTTATATACAAATGCATTTTCAAATGATTGAAGGTATAAGGGAACGAAAGGAGAATGAATGAACGAATGAATGAACGAATGGCTCCTTGTGAGCGCGTATCCTTTTAATGACGGTGTTTATCGCTTTCTTTTGTATTTGAATGATTGGTAACATGTAATGAATGCATTGAACTTCTTGTTTGCCTATGTGTTAGGAACCTCACTGAGCTTTCCAGCTCATCCCTTTAGTTTTGTTTTCCTTAACAGGGGAAAGCGTGCAAGGACGAGAGCCTGTATAGACTAGCTGGGTCTAGCCTTGGTTTTCTTTTGTCATGGTTTTCGCCCTTGTGCTTGGCACGGGCTGGATGTATAGTGATTTGAGTTGAGAACCTCTGTATATTTGACGGTTGTACTTCTTCTTGAGATATTATTGTATATACGTTTTGTTTTAAGTTGGATCGTGGTTAGATGTTCTTATGGTTGCTTGAAGTGATCGACTGAGTCCCGGCGAGAGCTGGGCAGGTAGTCCGCCGAACCCTTTGGTTCGCCTTAGGGGAAAGTGGGGCTGTTACATTTCTAATACAAGACAATGCAAATCTTTTTCGACAAAAAAAATGTCTTAAGTATGAAAATGATAACCTGAAAAGGACTGAGTCTGATGTGCTTGCTGAACTTTACAAAAAGAAAAATTACTGTGACATACTCAGAAGTGAGCAATGCAGCTTAAGAAAAAGGATGGATGACTTATGTCAATTGTTACATCATTTGAAACAGAGCCATCTTCAAAAGAATGACACTGTACCTTATGTTAATACTCATCAAATAAGACTGAACCAAAATACAAATGAGTTTGCTATCCACAGAAGAAGGCAAGTCAGATTCATTAAACCTGTTCATTTGACTGATCCAATGTCAGTATGCAACTTTTGTTGTCAATCTGGTCACATGAATAGCAACTGTCATGTTAAGAAAAACATGAGGAATGGCATGAGATGCATGTGGGTAGTTAAACATAAGACTAACTCTCAAGGACCCAATATGTAAAGGGTACCAAGTATTATCTTGTGGGTTTGTGTGTAGGTGAACCAGGATAACATTGCTAAAAAATCAAAATGGTTCATTGATAGTGGATGCTCAAGACATATGACTGGTGATGCATCACAATTCATTAAACTCAAGCAAAAAGCAAGTGGAAAGGTAACGTTTGGAGATGATAACAAAGCCAAGACTGTTGGTATTGGCGATGTTGGTAAGAATGATCAAACTTTTATCCACAATGTTCTTCTTGTTGACAATTTGAGCTACAATCTGTTAAGTGTTAGCCAATTGTGTGATAGGAATCTGTTTGTATTGTTCAAAAAGCTTGAATGTCTCATATTTGACTCAAAGTTCAACATTGTTTTCAAAGGAAAAAGAGTTAATGATGTCTATGTAGTTTTTCTTGAAAAAATTGATTCCTCATATCTCAAATGTCTCAAAGTAGCAAATGAGGACCCATGGTTGTGGCATAGAAGGTTGTGTCACTTCAATATGGATTTGCTGAAAGAAATTTCTAAAAAGGAACTTGTTAGAGGTCTTCCAAAAATTAGATTTGAAAAAGACAGAATTTGTGATGCTTGCCAATTTGGAAAACAAGTCAAGGTTTCTTTTAAACCTAAGAAATGTGTTTCTACTTCAAAACCACTTGAACTTCTGCACCTTGATCTGTTTGGTCATACACAGACTGCAAGCCTTGGTGGTAAGAGATACTGTTTTGTGATTGTTGATGACTATTCTAGATATACTTGGGTGATATTCCTTGCTCATAAAGATGATGCCTTTAAGAATTTTACCTCATTATTTGCTAAAGTACAAAATCTGCTTGGCTTGAAAATTGTCAGGATTAGAAGTGATAATGGGACAGAATTCAAGTTCTGTGGTTTTCCAGAATTTTGTGATCATAATGGTATTACTCATGAATTCTCTATTGCTAGAGTCCCTCAACAAAATGGAGTTGTAGAAAGAAAAAATAGAACTCTCCAAGAGGCTGCTAGAACCATGCTTAGTGAATCTGTAGACACCAAATTTTGGTGTAATTTCATTTACTAATTATTTTTTAGTCTGTGCTCGTTTTTTTCACTTTTTAGTTTTTAGTTTTTTAGTTTTTTGTGTTATTATTATTTTTAAGTTTTTAGCATAGAATTTCTTGAAAATGAAAAAAGGAAAAAGAAGAAAAGAAAGAAGGAAAATTAGCATGTCGTTTTATCTTAATTAGCTTTTCTGCATTTATTTGTTATTATTTATCATTAGGAAATTAGCTATTTATATTATACTTTTATAAAAAAAAAAAAAAAAAAAAAAAAAAAAAAGAGAAACACGCGACAACAAGCTGCGTATTTTACGCAGCTTGCAAGAGAGGACCTGGGCAGTCCCTTGGGCTGCAATATTAGTAGAGTTTGCTGAGGGTTTTAGAGTTGAGAGCTACATATAAAAAGAAAGCAGCAAGGCAGCCGCAAGGGGAAGATTAGAGAAGGGAGCTATCGGGCATGGAGAAAAAACAGAAAAATAGACGGCTGAAACAATGAAAACAGGAGAGGACGCGGCTAAGGAAAAATCAGATAGCAGAAACACAAAGGAGGAAAAAGAGTGAAGGCTTTGGAGAGAAAAAAAAAAAGAAAAGAGAACAGAGCAAGAGAGGAAAAACAGAGGGGAGGGGACGATGAAAATCTGGAGAGCTAAGCAGGGGGCTTCGGCCTTGAGAGGAAAAACAGAGGGAAAAATGGAAATTGAGAAGAGGTACGAAAGGAAAGAGCAAGGAAAGAGCGGCGGACAAAGGTTGATCAAGGTGGAAGAAGAGCTCGGGCAGGGGAAAAATTTTCTGGAAAAAGAAACGAGAAGCAGAGGCCGCCCCTGTTTTCTCCCCTTGTTTTTCTTTCGCGCACTGCCGCCCACCCCAAATCTCCTCTCTTCCTCACGCCATCTGCCGTTGCCTCACCGCGCGCAACCTTCATCGAAACCACCGCAGCCGTGAAGGTAGAAGCCGAGGCCATTCAGAAGAGCTTCAGGCAGAAGCAAGAGGGAAAGGCCGCGACCAGAGCCTCTCGTCAACTGCTTCTCCATTTGCTCCTCTTCCATGGATGATTTGAGCAGCAACGGCAACAGAGGTTTCCAATTCACCGAGCTGCCATAACCTCATCGAATGTCCGTCACCATCGTTGCCGAGCAGATGCTGTGAGTCCTCTTCCCCCTTTCAAATTTTGGTTCTCTTTAAGCTTAGGCCTATAAAACTCTCAGAAGAGAATGGCTTATTGTCATTGTTATGTTGATTGTGCGCAAATTTGAGCCTACATGATTTCTGTGTTGATTGGGGCTGAACGTCTTTATGTTTCTGACTAATTTTGGGCTGATTGTAATCTCAATTGAGCAAAGTTCTGCTGAAACTTTTTATGCCCATTCAGTGTTTGATAAAATGCCCAATTGGAAATGCTAATTGGAAACTAATTTGCCTGCATTTTTTCGTATGAAAAAACTAGTTAAGTCAGCGAGCTCATCTCCGGACGTTTGAAAATTGTGATGTATTGGCGTTTGGCATTTTTTTTTTTTTTTTTCTTTTCGTTCCCCTTTGCTTCCCGAATTGATGTTAGGGAAAGAAGTTGTGGATTTCGTTGTCTGCGGAGAATGTCTAAGTTGAAACTTTTTTTATCTTGCTCTGCTTGAAAGAAGGACAGAAATGGCGGGCTATTGTTTAATTTGTTAGGGAAGACGATCGTTTGTCCAAAATCAACTTCAGTCATTCCATTTGCTTTTTATTTTATAATTTAGCCCCAGAGTTCCAGAGTTTCTAATTGTGACCCTCTAAACCTTCATGATTCCTTCAATTAAGTCCCTATTTTATTATGATTGAACCCCAAGTTTCCCCCTTGTTCTGATATGGCCCAAAATCTGGAAAAATTGAACTAATTTTGCCTTTTTAAGTTTAATCCTCTGTTTGAATATTTTATGTGACTTTGTGGATAGATTAATTCTTGATGATGAGTCATAATTATGGCTTAATAATTTTGTTTGTCTTGTTGGGTTTAATGAAATAAGTGATAAGAGATTATTTGTTTGGGCTACTTGGAACAAACATTTTAGAATTCAAAAGGTCCATGAGCATGAAAAGGTCAATTAATCAACTTATTTAGGGAAATTAAAGAAAATGGGTCACCACAAGTTCATTTAGTCGCAAGGTTCACAAATCCATGCATTAAGCATCACCTTAGCAAAACATGGTAACCAATGAAGGCCAACAAGCAATTGAATTGAAACATTGATGCTACCAAAGACTCAATGGTGAACACTAACTAAGCATTCAAGCTCAATCAAATACTTTTCAAAACTGACCCCCCTCATCCCATTCCTCTCAACACAGAAGCCGACTAACAAGCTGGATAGCCGAAACTTTGATGAGCAAGTGCAAGTAAGAAAGCAGCAAAGGGAATGCGAGAGCTATTTTTCTGTTATGCTGCGAATTTTGCAGCTTCAACTTATTGTCATTTGACAGGCCTAAGCATGATCATCTAACTCCCATAAACTAAATGAGATAGCAGGGCATGAAATGCAGCAAAAAAAGAAAGGTGAAGCTTGCGGCATTCTCAAGGAAGAAAGATTATGCACGCTGCTGCAACAGGACCCAGGGCTTTGAACTAGTTTGCAGCAGATTTTCATGCACTCAAGATGTTGATAACATTTCAAATTTAAAACCAACCTCAAATTCCTACCCAAACCATAGTTCCAAATACTCCATCACTTTACAAGTTTCTCTCTTCTCATTTGTATCGTAATTGAATGAGAAATTTTTGTACATTTCATTCTTTATTCTTATTCATTGGAGATTTCATGAATTTTAAGAAGTAAGACCAAATTGAGAAGCTTCATGATCACAAGTGTCTGCTTTCCAAAATCCTTATGTACACCAGATTGTTGAATTGAATCATCCAATAAGAGTGCTAAAAAGATGATCACTCAAAAGGCCTAATGAGATACCTTTTCTCCTTCATTTAACCCCAAAATAAAGTCAGTCACATTGATTGATAAATTGCAAATTGGGACAATCTTTGCTTGGAAAAATCCCCATTGGTTTAACCGGATTCATAACCGGATTCAATTCGCATCTAAGTGAAAGCAAAAATGTGCATTATTCTTGTTTGTTTTGAAAATTTGGAATGATACTTTGAGCATTTGTTTCACCATCTATACAGATTTTTATCACTTGCTCTCCCATTTGAGCCTATGAAAGAATAATTTCGTTTCAGATAAGAGCCTTAATGATCACTACCCTATATTGGGAAATTTTCAAATATCAAATAGGGGAATGGATTTTCAATAACCGTTTCGTTACTTTGGTTGTCATGAGGTGTAAGAATGATGCTTTGGCCGTCGTTTCTACAACCTAAACACTGATCACCCCTTGCATCCCCATTTTGAGCTAAAATTGGTGGTTCTTTTCTAATGCACTCATGGTCGTACCCCACATTGGGGAGGGAGATTGGAAAATTTTCAAAAAAAAAAAAAAAACAAAAAAGAAAAAGGAAAAAAGGGAAAAAGCAAAAATGCTAGAATAAGGAGGGAACTGCAAATTGGGGAAATTTGATTCCACTTGGGTTCCAAGTTTGAAAAAAGAAAAGGAAGGGTTTTTGTCCATGTGAATCGCCTATGTTTCACAAATATGGATGAGCAAGGGTCTTCCTCAGTCAATTAATTCAGATACACGCAAAAAATTTCGCATTAACGAAAGTTTCCTTTCAGAGTTGTTGTAAGGAATGGAATACAAGTCAGGCCATCTTCTTTTCCAATCGAACACTTTATCCCTAGTTATCCCTTTTGAGCCATCAGAATAAATTATTTCGTTTGGCAACCCCTGAGAATCGCAAACCCCACACTGGGGGCGAGTCTGAGTTGAAAAGAAAATTTCAAGAAGTGAAAAGTGAAAAGCAACAAGATCAAAAACAAAGGAAGGAAAAGAGAACCTCAGTTCAAAAATAAACTGGGGCAAATTTTGTGAAAGTTCGAAAGAATGGCAACAGGCCGAAAAATCAAAAGGGAAAAGAAAATGAAAGAGAAAAAGCCTCAATTGAGCAAAAACTGGGGCAAATTCTGATTTTACCCTAAAATAGGGTTGACGCAACAATGCGATCTCAAATTCTTCAAACCAGTGTTGAAATCCGTTTTCAAGCCTTAACTTTTCTAAGCACCCCACCTGACCCCGTTACAAAAGCCGAAAGTCCTGACTTCTGTTCTTTGCAATGGCCCTGTCAAGAAAATTTCTGATGCCGGAAAATTTTAGCTGTATTTCTGAATTACTTGAGCATGAGTTTGACGCTACTCACCATGTGAAAACCCATCAGCTCGAGGGAAAGGGAAAAGAGGCAAAAAGCAAAGAAAGAAAAGTAAATGCAAGAAAAATGCAGAAAATTCGGCGCTGAAGTCTCTGGTGAGTGATGAGAAAAATGCAAACAAAGTCTGAGATCTTTTGATTTCAAAATAAGGGCAATTTTGGAAAAATGCGATCTATGGTGCAATATCCTTGAAAGTCTTAAACTATCGTTTTCAAGCCAAATTACAGGCTAATAAAGTCCATCGTTGACTTATTCTTTCATGACAATCCAAAGTGAGGATCATGCTCATAAGAAATTCATCAAATCATTTGTGATCATAGGGGCATAACCCGTTTCCACATGTTTAGCTATCACTTCTGTCCATACGTTACAAGCCTAGAAAGCTTGTATGTTGACTAAGTTTTCTTGAAAATAAGGGTAACAAACTCTTTGCTTTCACTAAGATGTGACATTGAATGGATTACATACAACTGGGGCACAAAAATGAGACAGATTCTTATCTCCCATTTCCTTAGCCATTTCAAAAATAAAGTCACTTGATTGGTCCTGAAAAGATGAGTCAACCAGAAGTGGTGACCCGTTACCCTAAGCACCAATGCTAAAAGTAAGGAAGAAATCTTCTTAAATTTGGTGTTATTTCGAGGAATTCATCATGAAATTTCTGCATGAGTTCAAACTTGACGATTAAAGTTTCTTCACATTGTTGTATATGTGCACTCTTTTCTAAATTTTAGAAAGTGCGGTTTTTCTTTGTTCAAGTAAATGGGAAATCATCTAAACCAATTTTTGCAATCAAATGGGCCCAAACTGGGGCAAAATTTTTATTTGCAGAATTTCGTAAAATAAGCCCACACAGGGGCAAATATTTTTGTAGTCCAATTGAGGATTTCGTCCAAGAATCAAAATAATGCATTTTTCAAATCAGTCACGCTCATTTGAGTGCACGTAAGCCCTGTGCAGGTATTCACAGTTGAAGTCGACGAAAAGCATCTGGCGATGTGGAAGGCCGATGCCGAAGAAAGAGAAGAAAGAAGGGAAAAGGGCCCTACACTGGGGCAAATTATTTTTGGGAAAAAGATTCTCTCGAAAAATCAGAAAAATTCAAAAAATCAAAAAAACAAGTTCAAAATTTTGTTTCTTGGAAAATCAAATTTAATTTCTTGTATTTTGACGGATCAAATTCTTCACCAATTGGATGGCAGGATTGGGTCTTATCCCACTGACCATTCTAAAAATCACGTTGGGCCTGGATTTCGTGCCGCCAACATTTCAAAAATCACGTTGGGCCTGGACTTTGTGCCGCCAACTTCACAAAATCACGTTGGGCCTGAGTTTCGTGCCGCCAACAGTTCAAATGTCACGTTGGGCCTGAGTTTCGTGCCGCCAACAGTTCAAATGTCACGTTGGGCCTGAGTTTCGTGCCGCCAACAGTTCAAATGTCACGTTGGGCCTGAGTTTCGTGCCGCCAACAGTCCAAACATTACGTTGGGCCTGGATTTTGTGCCGCCAACATTCCAAAGATCCCGTGGGTCTATCCCAATTTTAAATCATTTTCGGGTCAGTCCCACGATCAAAAGCATTTCCGGGTCAATCCCACGATCAAAAGCATTTTCGGGTCAGTCCCGCGATCAAAAGCATTTTCGGGTCAGTCCCACGATCAAAAGCATTTCCGGGTCAGTCCCAAGACCAAAAGCATTTTCGGGTCAGTCCCACGATCAAAAGCATTTCCGGGTCAGTCCCACGATCAAAAGCATTTCCGGGTCAGTCCCACGATCAAAAGCATTTTCGGGTCAGTCCCACGATCAAAAGCATTTCCGGGTCAGTCCCACGATCAAAAGCATTTCTGGGTCAGTCCCACGATCAAAAGCATTTCCGGGTCAGTCCCACGATCAAAAGCATTTCCGGGTCAGTCCCACGATCAAAAGCATTTCCGGGTCAGTCCCATGATCAAAATCTTATTCGGGTCAGTCCCACGATCAAAAGCATTTTCGGGTCAGTCCCATGATCAAAAGCTCATTCGGGTCAGTCCCACGATCAAGAGCATTTTTGGGTCAGTCCCACAATTCAAAGCTTATTCGGGTCAGTCCCGTGATTAAAGCCTGTTCGGGCCAGTCCCATGATTTGAATTTTCTATCTCTAGTCAATCCCAATTTTAAATTTCTGTCCGGGTCTATCCCGTGGGTCTATCCCAATTTTAAATTTCTGTCTGGGTCTATCCCAATTTTAAATTCCTGTTCGGGTCAGTCCCGTTTTTAAATTTCTGTTCGGGTCAGTCCCGTTTTCAATTCTGGTTCGGGCCAGTCCCGTTTAATTTCATGTCCGGGTCAGTCCCGTTTTAGAATTCCTGTTCGTTGGAATCTGTTGCAGCCCAATAACACAGGTAAGTATTTGGTGTCTACTTCTTTGTCTCAAGTTTTTTCAAAACTCAGACAAAGAGGGGCAAACTGTAGACACCAAATTTTGAATAATTTGATGTAGCATCTATTTCATGATTTTCATTTTAGATTGCTTGCATTTTGGTTTGTTGTTGTGTGTTTTGCACTATTAGTTGTTATGTTATTTTAGTTTTATTCATTTTCGCCCTTTTAGCTGATTTATTTCATTTGCTATTTATTTTTATTTTAGTTTTTAGTTTTGGCTTTTAAGTTTAAAATTAGTATGGAGTTTTTAGGAAAAGGAAAAGGAAAATATCAAAAATATGTTTTAGTCATTTTTGTTTTTATTCAATGCTTTCTTGAAAGAAAAATGAAAAAGAAAAAGGAAAAAGGGAAATTTCTTCACAAAAATATGTTTATTTCTTTAAATTCAACCTTTTTGCACTTTAGTTATTTTTATTAAGTTATTTTGAAAAAAAAGAGAAAAAGGAAAAATGAAGAAAATTTGAAAAATGGACATTTTTGTTGTTTTTATTTATTTAGTTTGTTTTTTTTATTTATTTGTTTCCATTCTTATTATTATTACATGGTTTTGGCAATTTGTTATTATTATTATTATTTATATTTTATCATTTCTGTATTTATTAAGTTGAAAGTTAAAAAAAAAAAAAAAAAAAAAGAGAGATGATACGCGACTGCAAGCTGCGTTTTTTACGCAGCTTGCAAACAAAGGATTTAGCGGCCCTTAGCTGCAAATATGGCAAGGGGGCTGAGTTGTTTTAGGGTTGGTTTTGCTGATATAAATAGACAGAGGAAGGACAGCCGCAAGGGGGTTGGAGAGGAGAGAGCTAACGGAAAAGAAAAACTGAGGAGCAAGGGTTGCGCGCGAGAGAGTGAAAAG
Organism: Coffea arabica; assembly: GCF_036785885.1. NCBI lineage: Eukaryota > Viridiplantae > Streptophyta > Magnoliopsida > Gentianales > Rubiaceae > Coffea > Coffea arabica. Next base: position 13,133,680 of record NC_092315.1, on the reverse strand, counting down.
AAAGCTGGGATAATCTGGGGAGTTTTCGGTGAGCAAGAGGGAAGTGAACGGCGGAAGAAAAACTGGAGCCGAGGGAAAAACAAAGAAAAGGGGTAGAGAGATTTTGGGGTGGAACGGGAGAGAGTGGATGACTGCTGAAAGAGAGTGAGGAGCGAGAAAGCTAAGGAAAATTTGGGGAGGAAGTAGTGAAGTTAGGCAAAGAGGAGGAGACATCCAGAGGTCAGAATTTCAAGCCTGCATTTCTTCACCGAAGTCTGCAAAAAATTCATCCTTTTCGAGTCCTAGTATTGATTTCTTACGGGTTCCTGCGGCAGATTCAAGGCCTAGAGCAATTGAAATAAGTAAGTTCCATTCTTTTCTCTGTTCGCCTTAAGATTTGGGCTGCAAAAGTCAGTTTTGTTCATCCAACCAAGCTGTCTGTTTCTTGTTTGTTGTTTTGTTGTTGATGGAACTATCCTGGCTATGAGTTTTGGGTCTAGGAATATCTGGTCAGAAGTCTTTTCTCAAGGAAACATGGAGTCTTGCTCAAATCTGTTCATGAAACCTAAGGACTTTGCTTTTCTCTTGTTTGTTTGTTGTGCCTATATGATGGCCTAGCATGATACGTTTCCCTTTTTACGGCGATCTGGCTGCTAGCATTTGGCTTGGGTTTGAAACATTTGCAGCTCATTTGAGCCGTGTAATCCCAAACCCTTTAAACTCGCATGATTACCCGTAGGGAAAAGGAAAGTGAATCTTGTTTTGGCGTTCATTTTCTTGTTCATTTTATGGTTTGGAATCTGACACCTTTAAGAGCTGAAGTTTGAAATTTCAACTAGTATTCATGGCTAATTTCCTGCGTCCTTATGAAGCCGAATACAAAGTGCCGTGGGAAGGGAAAAATTTTCCGGCTTTGCATGTGTTTTTCTGTTAAATGTTTAAACCCATGGCATGTTTGGCATCTTGTTTGTCTTAGAGTCTGGGCTTAAGCATGTTTTCTTAAACGTTGGTTGGCAATTTCAAACCCAAGTCAAGGATAGTTTGCTGCATTACATTTTGTAACTCGTAAAGTTAACAGCTTCTAAAGCTGTCGCATAACAGCCTATTTGCATGATAGTTCTTGTTAGTTTTGCATTCGGCATGTGGTTTTGTATGCTCCACATATTCACTTTTTGTCTCCTTTTCTTTTTGGAACAAAATGTATTAACAAATTAAATATAGAAAATTTTCCTTTGGAAAACAATTACAACATCTCTCAGAGGCTTTAGCGTAGAGCTTTCAGATAGATCATTTATGTTTTCATCGTAGGATCTGCCCAAGAATCAAATAACACTTGTACTCTTCAAACTTTATTGGATTAAAATTATCATCAGATATAGAAGAATATTTTCATCTTATTGAAACATTTTTATGAATGCAGGGGAGGGGAAAACAAAAGAAAAATACCCCGAGTTAGTAGGCAAAACTGCAAAATCGGTATGCATGTCCTATGGGGGGAACCCTTTTTATGCCAAGGGTAGGCCTAGCATGAAAATGCAATCCGCTAGAATAGGCACTATACAATACCTGATGGATCAGATCAACTCATGGAGTGAAAAATAATTTTGAAAATTTTGGTCCATTGGAAAGAGAAGAGACGTTTGTCAAAATGAGGACCTCATCCGAAGGGATTGATCACTTTTGATTGATACAAGAACTTGCAAAAATGCACGGGTTTAACCTTAACGAACCTCCTATCGAAGAGATTGGAATTTGTCTTGACAACTTTTCTCAGTGAAGTACGGGTCAAAACTCCAACTGATCAAATAACTGGATGCAATGGATGCTTTTCTCAAAATCGACTAGGTTTTCCATGTTGAAATCCGACATTGAAATCCTAATTGGTCAAATGAAATTGACAATTTATTAAAAATCGACCGGACTACCCTAAAAAGGGAAACGGGTCAAAGGAAATGAATGAAATTTGATTTGTCCAAAATTAATCAGATCACCCTAAAAAGGGTAAATTGATCAAATAGATTGAACGAAACTTGATTTATTCAAAATCGGCTCGGTTGCCCTAAAAATGGGTAAATTGGCCAAATGAATGATTGATTCAAAAATCAGCCGAATGACCCTAAAAAGGGTAAATTAGTCAAATGAATTGACGATTTATTCAAAATTGACCGGATGACCCAAAAAAGGGTAAATTGGTCAAATGACCCTAAAAAGGGTAAATTGGTCAAATGACCCTAAAAAGGGTAAATTGGTCAAATGACCCTAAAAAAGGGTAAATTGATCAAATGACTTGACGATTTATTCAAAATTGACCAGATGACCCTAAAAAGGGTAAATTGGTCAAAAGAATTGACGATTTATTCAAAAACGACCGGATGACCCTAAAAAGGGTAATTTGATCAAATGACTTGATGATCTATTCAAAAATCGATCAGGTGACCCTAAACAGGGTAAATTGGTCAAATGAATTGATGATTTATTGAATGAATTGGCAAAATGGATTGGTTGAATTGTCCGGCCATTGGTGATTTCAAAATGATTGAGGTGCATTAGTCTATGACCTTCTAAAAATCAAAATTTTGGCCTCAATTTCTTTATCGTCTCAATAGCAGGAATCATTTGTGAATTTCTTCAAATTAATGTCCTTCACGCAAGGGATTTTTACCAATTTTTGATAAAATGGCCAAAAAGTGATTATTAGATGTTCATATTCCAAAAGATCACTCTATGAACATGATCGGATCCTACCTTACCTTGTGCACTACCCCTTTGGATGATACAAAATGTAAACGTGCAAGTCTCACTGGATTAAGTATCCGAGACACAAGGTGGCTTATTCCTAAACACGGGATTCCCTATGTGGCATTCCCTTTCTATGGTTTATGCATGATGCCATTTATTAAAGCAATGTAAATATGCAACAAATATGGCCTAAAGGATATAAATAACGCAACGGGGAGAAAAGGTCTAAACATGAAATGTATTTACTGAAAAGTAAGTGCAAAGACTGAAATTTAGACATGTGAGCTATCTAGTGGGTGAGTCACTAAAAGAGTGCCAAAAGGGCCTCTTATCGCTAAGGCATATAAATGCAAGCCAAGAAACAAAGAAATGGTTAGTGCAATTGATAGTACACATAACACATTGGGAGCAATTAAGAAAAGAAATACAATAAAGCGAGTAAAAGGGGTAGAACCCCTTCCCTCGTGCCTAATGTGCTTATAAAGGGTGAGGCCGACTCTACCCTAGGTTATTCTAATATGGATGCATGAGGCTGGGGTTCACTAATGCCTAGACTCGATAAAGCTTCGGCTCCCAAGCCTTCAGACCTAAAGGCGAAGGGTCATCACTCCCAGGGCCTTTGATCGGTGGCTCGAGTGATCCCTTAGGTAGCGCTATGGGCGCAGAGCACACCAGCCGCCTACCCAAGGCAATCGATTCTAATCCTACAAGGCGGTGTGGGATGGCGCCCACGAAAATACAAATAAAATGGGATAAAGCAAGTAAATATGCACGTATGAAGTGTTCCCCTAATTTGAGGAAAGGGGTTGAGAACCACGCGAGGCTCTAAAGGTGACACACCCCCACCCAAATGCAATGCAAGCGCGAGATAAACAAGTAAACAACATCCAATCAACCAATCACACATACGTGAGTGAGGGAAATGTTTGATACGCGCGCGATGCGAAAAAGTCCTAAAATAAAAAATGCAACCCTAATATCCAAATGCAATGCATAAAAAGGGTAGAAAAAGGAAACGAATGGCTAAGTCAAATGCTCGGACCCACTTAGGAAGTCCCCAGTGGAGTCGCCAACTGTCGCGCCCCACTTTTTGAATGAGTGATGAATGTGATGTGTGATGCGTGTGTGAAGTGTGCAAAATGAAAAGTAAAAAGGCCATAGGACTTTGGAAAGCGACGATTTGGCCAAATGAAATTTTAAAAAGGGTTTTTTAAATATGAAAACGGAGTCGCCACTTGGTATAGATTTGGGGTGTACCAAGTCACCCAAAAAGTGTTTTTAAAGACAAAATAGTAAAAACCCTTTTTAAAACGACTCCTAGTCCACGTAAGCCAAAGAAAAAGGTTCGGGGGTCACGTTTGACAAAGGGGAAGGCAAGGATAGAATCCAAGGCACCCCTTTGACCTAGCCAAGGCTAGTTGCGCGACTTAACCTTACCTTTCCTAATTTTCTACCCAATATATGTTCGCACGTTGGACATGACTATATGAATGCAAAAACCTAGACCTAGGGGGATCGGGGGAAATTTCTCTTCAAAGGTTGAGTGGTGCCAATCACATTAATTGTGAAGCCCAATAATGATCCTTTTGGAGAGGTCACACCTAAACCTAAATGACGTGAAAAATGAGTGGAATGCATGCCATGTGAAAGTGTGAGTTTGTGTGAAGTGAGAAAAATGATAAAAGTAATAAGATAAGAGTGAAGGTGTGCAAATGTAGATGACAAGTACTCGTGTGCGAGTGAAGATAAAATGCTCGTGTGCAAGTGAAGATAAAAGGGTTCGTGTGCAAGGGGAGACAAAAAAAGTGTTCGTGTGCAAGTGAAGGTGGTAAAAAGGTGCATGTGTGCAAATGAGACAAAAGTGAAAGTGTAATGATAGAGTGGATTGAGAATGCATGAGCCTAGGGAATTCATGCATATTGGGTACGGGGAGACCTAAATCGTGACTTGGTTTTCCCTTTGATTAGAAGGCGAAACTAGCGTGCTAAGGCTATCGAGTAGCCACACTCGCTCGTTTTCCTTATCGGAAGGGGACCCTCAAGCAAATGGACCCTACAACTATCATGATATGCAAAAATCCTAAAATGAAGGGAAAGGGGGTTCGAGGAACATGCAAAATGATAAACTAAGGAAAAATGCGTGATATGTGGTGAACAAGCAAATGATGTACTAGTGAAAAGAAAGGTAATTTCTAAGGGTCTAGCGTTGGACTAGCCCATTCTATGAATTCCGACTAGCGTTGGACTAGTGGAAACGTACATTCATCCATCACATTCATTCAGGTTATGAAAAGCAAGTAGACATGCCAAAATGCTCGTAAACACGTAACACGTAGCACTTAGCATGCTCGACTAGATGCAAGAGCCTAATAAAGCAATTAAACACGTAGCAACAAAAACAAGCAACCAAGGGGAAGGGGAAGTGGACCAGATGCTCTCCGACCCCTATCTATTACAAGCCAGGAGGTGTACACATACCCCATAAAAGCATAAAGGGGAAGGGGAAATGGACAAGATGCTCTCCGAGCCCTATCTATTACAAGCCAAGAGGTGTACACATACCCCATAAAAGCATAAAGGGGAAGGGGAAATGGACAAGATGCTCTCCGAGCTCTATCTATTACAAGCCAAGAGGTGTACACATACCCCATAAAACTTAAGTAAAAGTAAAAGCAAGTAAATGCATGCAAGGAGGTAAGGAAAGCGAAGTAGACATGCATATTCACATAACACGTAGGAGCACGTAGTGTCAAATGAAGTGCAAACATAAGGGATAGAGTGTACCTCCCTTGGAATGGAGTCCAAATGAAAGAAAAATGGCTTCAAAACAATAAAAAGGTCACGGTACCTCAAATAGTAAAGTATAACAAAGTCACCAAAAACTCTCCTAATTGCACTTTAAGTGAAATCAAACTATGCATAATTTCCAATAAAGGAATCCACCAAGGACCCAAATGCAAGCAGTAATCAACCATTCAAAGCTAAATGAAACATTTTAGAATTCAAAAGGTCCATGAGCATGAAAAGGTCAATTAATCAACTTATTTAGGGAAATTAAAGAAAATGGGTCACCACAAGTTCATTTAGTCGCAAGGTTCACAAATCCATGCATTAAGCATCACCTTAGCAAAACATGGTAACCAATGAAGGCCAACAAGCAATTGAATTGAAACATTGATGCTACCAAAGACTCAATGGTGAACACTAACTAAGCATTCAAGCTCAATCAAATACTTTTAGGAACTTCAAAGGTCCAAAGGCAAAGAGAAAAAGTCAAGTAATGGCTCGAAATTCAACTATTCTAAGATCTATTTGCAAAAAAAAAAAAAAATTAGAACTTAATTGAGGCATTTAAGAACTCAAAGGTCCCCAAATAAATAATAAAGTCCGAGCAAACATCATATCTCAAAAATCCAAGAATGAATGAAGGTCCATGAATGGTTCAAACTTGCATTTCTAGGACCCAATAATGACCCCTAATCAATCACAATCAACGTCAAAATGAATCATCAAAGAGTTTCAGAGGTCCCCAAAATAAAGATCAATTAATGATTCAAATGCAAACACCTTAGAACCTAATTGCAAGAACATGAAATGTAATTGGGCCATCATGCATTGCTGCAAAATACAAAGGATCCAATTGATTAAATTTCCAAAGTTTTTGGGCCTTAGTGGCTTAAGGGGAGACTTGGGGGGCCAGAAGTAATTTTTATAAAGTAATTTTTATAACATTTCCATACAATAGCATGCAACTCACGTAGGAAACATTTCTGCAAAAATTTCTGTTATGATTCACCAACCGAAACCATACTCAAACACATGGCTTGTTTTTCAAAAAACAGATTTTAACTCCAAATTCACACCCTTAAACTAATCAGCAAACTACACCATAATCCTCATCCAAACAAAGTGAAAGCTTAGAAAAATCTCATGCAAAGTTCTAAAAAAAAACAAAACATTGGAAGAATGAAGCTGCCGCAACTTTCCTAGCTTCTACTTCCAAGACCAGATTTCAGATTCAAGCATGTATCATAACCAAGGTTCCTTTGATCTAACATCCAAACTTTGAACCAAAGAAACAAGACATGAATTTGACATCCCTACAAGCAAGCTATGGGAAGGAAATTTAACAGCAAAAGTCACGCTGATGTAAAATTCTGGGCAAGATGTTCATATGAAGAGATGATTTAGCAACCTGCAATTTATTTTTGACATGGCTTAACAGCAAGCATTCGACATAATTCAAACCTTTCAACCCCAGACATGCAAAACTGACCCCCCTCATCCCATTCCTCTCAACACAGAAGCCGACTAACAAGCTGGATAGCCGAAACTTTGATGAGCAAGTGCAAGTAAGAAAGCAGCAAAGGGAATGCGAGAGCTATTTTTCTGTTATGCTGCGAATTTTGCAGCTTCAACTTATTGTCATTTGACAGGCCTAAGCATGATCATCTAACTCCCATAAACTAAATGAGATAGCAGGGCATGAAATGCAGCAAAAAAAGAAAGGTGAAGCTTGCGGCATTCTCAAGGAAGAAAGATTATGCACGCTGCTGCAACAGGACCCAGGGCTTTGAACTAGTTTGCAGCAGATTTTCATGCACTCAAGATGTTGATAACATTTCAAATTTAAAACCAACCTCAAATTCCTACCCAAACCATAGTTCCAAATACTCCATCATGCATACAAAACCACATGCCGAATGCAAAACTAACAAGAACTATCATGCAAATAGGCTGTTATGCGACAGCTTTAGAAGCTGTTAACTTTACGAGTTACAAAATGTAATGCAGCAAACTATCCTTGACTTGGGTTTGAAATTGCCAACCAACGTTTAAGAAAACATGCTTAAGCCCAGACTCTAAGACAAACAAGATGCCAAACATGCCATGGGTTTAAACATTTAACAGAAAAACACATGCAAAGCCGGAAAATTTTTCCCTTCCCACGGCACTTTGTATTCGGCTTCATAAGGACGCAGGAAATTAGCCATGAATACTAGTTGAAATTTCAAACTTCAGCTCTTAAAGGTGTCAGATTCCAAACCATAAAATGAACAAGAAAATGAACGCCAAAACAAGATTCACTTTCCTTTTCCCTACGGGTAATCATGCGAGTTTAAAGGGTTTGGGATTACACGGCTCAAATGAGCTGCAAATGTTTCAAACCCAAGCCAAATGCTAGCAGCCAGATCGCCGTAAAAAGGGAAACGTATCATGCTAGGCCATCATATAGGCACAACAAACAAACAAGAGAAAAGCAAAGTCCTTAGGTTTCATGAACAGATTTGAGCAAGACTCCATGTTTCCTTGAGAAAAGACTTCTGACCAGATATTCCTAGACCCAAAACTCATAGCCAGGATAGTTCCATCAACAACAAAACAACAAACAAGAAACAGACAGCTTGGTTGGATGAACAAAACTGACTTTTGCAGCCCAAATCTTAAGGCGAACAGAGAAAAGAATGGAACTTACTTATTTCAATTGCTCTAGGCCTTGAATCTGCCGCAGAAACCCGTAAGAAATCAATACTAGGACTCGAAAAGGATGAATTTTTTGCAGACTTCGGTGAAGAAATGCAGGCTTGAAATTCTGACCTCTGGATGTCTCCTCCTCTTTGCCTAACTTCACTACTTCCTCCCCAAATTTTCCTTAGCTTTCTCGCTCCTCACTCTCTTTCAGCAGTCATCCACTCTCTCCCGTTCCACCCCAAAATCTCTCTACCCCTTTTCTTTGTTTTTCCCTCGGCTCCAGTTTTTCTTCCGCCGTTCACTTCCCTCTTGCTCACCGAAAACTCCCCAGATTATCCCAGCTTTCTTTTCACTCTCTCGCGCGCAACCCTTGCTCCTCAGTTTTTCTTTTCCGTTAGCTCTCTCCTCTCCAACCCCCTTGCGGCTGTCCTTCCTCTGTCTATTTATATCAGCAAAACCAACCCTAAAACAACTCAGCCCCCTTGCCATATTTGCAGCTAAGGGCCGCTAAATCCTTTGTTTGCAAGCTGCGTAAAAAACGCAGCTTGCAGTCGCGTATCATCTCTCTTTTTTTTTTTTTTTTTTTTTTTTAACTTTCAACTTAATAAATACAGAAATGATAAAATATAAATAATAATAATAATAATAACAAATTGCCAAAACCATGTAATAATAATAAGAATGGAAACAAATAAATAAAAAAAACAAACTAAATAAATAAAAACAACAAAAATGTCCATTTTTCAAATTTTCTTCATTTTTCCTTTTTCTCTTTTTTTTTCAAAATAACTTAATAAAAATAACTAAAGTGCAAAAAGGTTGAATTTAAAGAAATAAACATATTTTTGTGAAGAAATTTCCCTTTTTCCTTTTTCTTTTTCATTTTTCTTTCAAGAAAGCATTGAATAAAAACAAAAATGACTAAAACATATTTTTGATATTTTCCTTTTCCTTTTCCTAAAAACTCCATACTAATTTTAAACTTAAAAGCCAAAACTAAAAACTAAAATAAAAATAAATAGCAAATGAAATAAATCAGCTAAAAGGGCGAAAATGAATAAAACTAAAATAACATAACAACTAATAGTGCAAAACACACAACAACAAACCAAAATGCAAGCAATCTAAAATGAAAATCATGAAATAGATGCTACATCAAATTATTCAAAATTTGGTGTCTACACTAACAATCCCAGGTCACAACCCCAACAAAACAGAGAAAGAAAAGGATCTATCGATTCTGCCGTAGCAAACCAAATGTTTGCTCCTGTGGCAGCAGGGAAGTTGTATGCGCAGATCCCGTGTAGGTGACCTGATGGACTTGACCACAATAGAGGATCTAGGAGTAGGGGCATAACATCATACCCATCAAAAGCCAGCAACCCATAAACGCAACCAAGAATAAAAACACTAGAAAAAGCTGCAAGCTTTCCCATAGGAATCACCGGATCTTCAAATAAGAAGACTTTGCTAAACTGAAAGACAAAGATGAGTTACCTTTCCCAGCAAGGGCTTTGGACACAGAACAACACCCAGGGAGTCCTGAAAATGGTGAAAACCTTCGGTCCACAACTTGATGATCCTCCTCAACGCACGGTCGAAGCTTTCTTTTTGGTTCAGGTCTCCTTCCTCCTCTACAGCTTTCTCTCGGTTTTTCTTCTTAGTTTCCTCACCAGCCGTCGCCAACCCTCAGCTCTCTCTTCGGTTGTTTTCACTCTTTCTTCACAGAGCTCTCTGTTGCCAACTCTCCCCCCTCTCTAGCCGTCGTTTCTTTTCTCCTCTCTCTCTCGGACTTTGGCCCAGATTTTTCCCGTTTCTCTCTACCCTTCCTCAGTCTCCCTTTCTTGTTTTTGACTCCCTTCTCCTTTGTTCAGCTTTTTTCTCTCTTCCTTTCCACAACCGAAGCCCTTTCTCCACTTTTTGTTTCCGCCGTCACCCTCAAAAACCTCCCCTCTCTCTGCTGTTTTCTTTTCCTTTTTATATGAGCCCCCAATCTCCTAAACCCTCACCTCAAAGGTGAGGATGAGGGGTTTGTCCCTTCCTTAGAAATCCAGCCCTCCGATGGGGCATGCGGTTGTCCTTTGCAAGCTGCGAAAATACGCAGCTTGCATGCCGCGGGTCTTCTCTTTTTTTTTTCTTTTTTTTTTTGAAAACAAAATTGATAATAAAAATAAATAACAAAAATAATTTAATTAACATTGGATAAAAATAAATAAACTAGAAGCAATAAAGTGCAATTTCCATTTTCCTTTTTTCATTTTCCATTTTTCATCGTTTTTCTTCTCTTTTTTCAAAGTAACTTAACAATAATAAATAAAATGCTAAAAGATTGAATTTAAAAGAAATAAACATATTTTGTGAACATTTTTCTTCTTTTTTTCCCAAATTTTATGTTAGAAACTTAAAAATAAAAACTAAAAAACTAAAAAGTGAATAAAACTTAACACGACAAATAAAAACTAAGAAATAAATAGTAAATTATGCTAAAAAATTTGGTGTCTACAGTTTGCCCCTCTTTGTCTGAGTTTTGGAAAAACTTGAGACAAAGAAATAGACACCAAATACTTACCTGTGTTATTTGGCTGTGAATGACTCGAATGATGGGGACTGACCCCTTTTGATGAGATTGACTGGGACGAGAAATTTATAATGGACTGATTGAACAAGAAATTTAAAACGGGACTGACCCGGACAAGAATTTAAAACGGGACTGGCCCGAACAGTAATTTAAAACGGGATTGACCCGAACAAGAAATTTAAATGGGATAGACCCACGGGATAGACCTGGACAAGAAATTTAAATGGGATAGACCCACGGGATAGATCCGGACAGAAATGTAAATGGGATAGACCCAGACGAGAAATATAAATGGGATAGATCTAGACAGAAATGTAAATGGGATAGACCCACGGGAATCAAAATCATGGGACTGACCCGAACAAAATTAAAAATCATGGGACTGACCCGAACAAAATTAAAAATCATGGGACTGACCCGAATAAAGCTTAAAATCATGGGACTGACCCGAACAAGGGATTTAAAATCATGGAACTGACCCGAATAAGATTTAACATCATGGGACTGGCCCGAACAAAATTAAAATCATGGGCTGACCCGAACAAAATCAAAATCATGAGACTGACTCGAACAAAATTAAAAATCATGGGACTGACTCGAATAAAATTTAAAATCATGGGACTGACCCGAATAAGATTTAACATCATGGGACTAGCCCGAATAAGATTTAAAATCATGGGACTGGCCCGAACAAAATTAAAATCATGGAACTGACCCGAACAAAATTAAAAATCATGGGACTGACTCGAATAAAGCTTAAAATCATGGAACTGGCCCGAACAAGGGATTTAAAATCATGGGACTGACCCGAATAAGATTTAACATCATGGGACTGGCCCGAACAAAATTAAAATCATGGGACTGACCCGAACAAAATCAAAATCATGGGACTGACCCGAATAAAATTTAAAATCATGGGACTGACCAGAATAAGATTTAACATCATGGGACTGGCCCGAATAAGATTTAAAATCATGGGACTGACCCGAATAAGGTTTAAAATCGTGGGACTGGCCCGAATAAAAACTTAAAATCATAGGACTGACCCGAATAAAATTTAAAATCATGGAACTGATCCGAATAAAAACTTAAATCATGGGACTGACCCGAATAAAATTTAAAATCATGGGACTGACCCGAACAAAGTTTAAAATTATGGGACTGACCCGAATAAAAATTAAAATCATGACATTCTAATATACTTACCTGAAAAAGGATCTCAAAGTTTCGCCCCAGTAGAGGTTAGGTCTTTGCATTTGCGCTTATAGTTGATTCCGCATTGCCATGTTGTTACAGCTTTTGAGCAAATTCGTTTGCAACATTTTCGATCCGTCTTTGTTCACTGGAAAATCCTTTCCGATACCGGTTCCAGTGCAAAGTGTGATTGCTTTCATCCATGCACGAAATTTTCTGCAAACGAGAACGAATCAAAGAAAAGTGCCACCATCATTTGAGTCGTTTGCCCTTGAGAATCGCGTAAACATGAGTCTTTTGATGCTTTCGCCAATTTTTGCTGTAGCATCTGACTTAGTTGGATTTTTCGTTTCCAAACGTCTCTGCCTTTCGTAAATTGGCCGGGTACGCCTTTTGCCATATTGTGAAGCCTGCGTAACTAGCTTTGCTGGCCCTTAACCCTTTTCAAGAGATGATTGCATCCAAATATGCTTCGAATAAACCATGAGGGTTGTTATTCACTAAAATTCAATGACCCAAAAATGATGCATGCAAGGTGGCTTCATATGTCATGCATGAATGAATGTGAAAAAGAATGCAAAATACAATCAATTGTGCTTAATCCTACAAAATGCCATGAATACAAGCAATTGAGGAAAATGGGTTCCATGAGAATGTATTTGCAAAAGAATATTTTTACAAAGTGACACAGTTCTGGCCAACGGATGTCATATTCGAATCCCTGGACATCGTTGCTCTGGAATTAGACACTGGTAGAAGTATTATGAAGAGAAATCTCAAAATGAACCAAGTCACCAGCTGTTCCTCCTCGTGCTCGCTCATTGTAAAAACCCACCTCGGCGTCCTTCCGGGTTTTCACCAAGGTTGCCCCCACCCTTTTTGTTTTTGTTTTGTCTTTTCCTTTTTTCTTCTTTTTTCCCTTTTCCTTTTTTTTCTTTCTTTTCTTTTTTTTTTCGAGGCGCCCTTTCGGGCTTTCACCTAAAGAACAATGAAATACCTCGACCATGATCGACTCAGAAATATGAGTTAAAGATTTCGGGCATCAGTAAAATGCACTTCCCTTGTAAGATTAGGCAAAGGCATTATGGACATCACTTACCAGTTGATTAGCAAACTTCCCAATAGAAATACAGCAAGTGACGAAAGCCAGGACTTTGGACTTTTGCAATGAGATCAGGTGGGGTGTTTTCAAGAAAAGTTGAGGCTTGAAAGCAAATTTTTAATGAGAGGTGTGAAATAACCTGAGATTGCATCATTTTGAGATTATCTCCAATTTTTTAACAAAACCGAGAAAAATTTGCCCCAGTTGGATTGGATTTCTCTCTTTGCATTTTTCATTGCATTTCCTCACTTTTGCATTTCCTTTCGAAAACTAAATTTGCCCCAGTGTGGGGGTTTTTTCCTTCTTTTTTCTTTTGTCTTTTGATCATCTCATCTCAAAATAAATTTGCCCCAGTGTGGGGGTTTTCTTTCTTCTTTTTCCTCTTGATCATCTTTTCTCAAAATAAATTTGCCCCAGTGTGGGGTTTGCAATTCTCAGGGGCTGCCAAACGAAAATTATTGTTCTGATAGCTCAAAGAGGATGACGAGGGATGAAATGTTTTGATTGGAAAGGAAGATGGCCTGACTTTTGTTTCGTCCCTTGCATGATTTTCAAAAGAAATTTGCATAATCAAAAATAAAAACTTCTTACACATGTCTGAGTTGATAGGTTGAGGGAATGTTTGTCCATCCATCTCTTCAAGGATAAGTGCTCCACTCGGTAGTACCTTTGAATGACAAATGGCCTTACCAGTTTAGACCAAATTCGTCTTTGACCTCATCTTGCATTGGCAAAACTCGCTTTAACTCTTTGTTCTCCTTCTTTAAAGGACCGGTGGCGGGCCTTTTTATTATGAACACAGGCCATGCGTTTTAGTAACATTGGCCATGGCTCATGGCATTCAACTGCTTTTCATCCATCGAAATCAATCGTCGGTGACGCTGCTTTAACCAATCAGCTTCGAACTTGGCAAGGAAGGGATTTTCTCAATGAAGGGATTTTTCAATGAAGGCTTTCTCGATGAACGAATTCTTAATGAAAGGATTTTCTTAATGAAGTGAAGGGATTTTTCAATGTGCGGCTTCATCGAATTCCAGAACAGTGATATTCAAAGGATCAAATAATTTCATCTTTGGCCATCTTAAAAAATCAAGACAAAAATTAAATAAATAAAACAAACTGTGTATTTCATGAAACTCCAAATCAAAGCGGAAACAAGATAAAAACTCAATTGCAAAAGATACTTTCATTAAACTATTCACATATGCAAGAAGTAGCTTTTACGAATTTTAGTAAATAACAACCCCCAGATTTACCGAAATTCCCCTTCGAGAGGGAAGATACTTGGCCATCCAATTGTGCAAGGTTCCCTCAAGATTTCAAATTTCGTCATTGGAGGTGGATGCCTCCAAGGTGTCCTTGTGTTTGGGAAAGGGGTTTGTACTTACACTTGGTCCTTGTTCACTCTTTCCTCTTAGCACTATTTCCCCAGCCTCGATCATGTCTTGGACTTTGTGCTTAAGGGCTTTACAATCAGTGGTTGAGTGACCGGGTGCTCCCGAATGATAGGCACAAGCGGACTGTGGATTGTATCCGGCAGGCATGCCATAAGGGTAAGTTGGAGGGGGAATCACACCTATTTTACCGGCAGCCTTTAATTGCTCATACAACTGGTCTAACGGCCTGCCTAGATTGGTGAATGTTCGGGTACGATTTTGATTGTAGGTTCCAGTGGGTTGGGGGTAATCATAGGTAGGTCTATTTGGTGGAGAAAATTGTTGATTGTAAGGAGGTCGGGGTCGAACTTGTGGAAAATTAGGTTGAGATATTTGAAAAGGGGCTATGGGCGAGTTGGTGTAATTAGGGCGAGGTCGAGGATGAGTGACATTGGTGTGATAAACAGGATGAGGGTTTGAATAGTAAGGGTAAGGGTTTGAGTAGGTGGGGTTTTGTCGAGATCTAGGTCTTGGGATAGGGTTTCGATCCCATATAAAGGCAGCTTCCCCCTCTTTCTTTTTAAGTTGCGGGTTTCTCCCACTATTCCCCTGTCCTTGCAAAGCATCCAACTGGGATTTGAGGGCAGAGACATTAACAATCTTCCCAACTTTCACGAAGTCATCGTACTCCTCAAGTTTATTGACAATGGCAGCGAACGAGCATCCAGTCATGCGGAAAATTTCTTCAAAATACGGTGGATCATGTGCTTTAATGAAAGTGCGTATGATTTCATCCTCAGTCATCGGTGGCTCGATTTTTACAGCTATTTTCCTCCACCTCTTGGCATAAGTCTTGTGATCCTCGGAGGGTTTTCTTTTCGCTCCTTCCAACGTGGCTCGTGTCGGAGCCAGCTCGCAATTATACTCGTATTGGACAAAAGCATTGGACAAGTCAATCCAGGTTTTTATTTCTCCGGGTTTCAGATTGGAGTACCAATCGAGTGCATCCCCCTCCAGACTTTCTGGAAACAACCGTAAAGGTAGATTCTCGTCATCTATAGGCCTTCCCAATTTGTTAGCAAACAGACGGATGTGCGTTTTGGGATTGCCAGTTCCATCGTACTTGTTAAACTTAGGGGTTTTGAACCCCTCAGGCAATTGCACATTTGGAAAGAGGCAAAGCTCATCGTAATCCAGGACTCCTTGCTTGTTTAACCCCTGAATCTTTCTCATAAACTCATCAAGACGATCGAGGCGTTTGAGCAACTTTATACCAACGGGAGCAGAAGATTCCCCCATTTCTGGCTTGGTTTGAACAGTATAGTCTGGTAGGAATGGCTCAGCAGCAGTGTGATAAAAGGTATGTGACTCAGGTGGTATGTTTGAAGTGATTTACGGTTGGGGACCTTGCATGTGAGTAGGAAAGAACGAAGGGTTAGGAGGGTAAGTGTATGGCAAATTTATGGTGGGATGGGTGAAAGTTCCTTAGGGTGGAATGATGAAAGGTGGAGTAAAAGTGGTTTGGGTCGTGGGCATGACCAATGATTCTGGCCTCGATTGACTGACGAGTACAGGCTCAGGTTGAACTCCGCTACTGATAAGCTCATCGATTAATTTCTTTTGGGCGGCCATTTCAGATGCCATCTCACCAAACTTCGTAAGCATCTCGGTCAGTTGGACCCCCAAACTTGCAGTCTCAGGTTGGGCTGTAGTAGCAGACCTATCCGACAGTTCCGGTTGTGAACTCATGTTTACACGACTCCTCTGGGCTCGACTACGGGATCGCGTTATGATGGGGTTTCGACGAGAAGCTATGTTTAAATATTACCTGAGAATTTTGAAAGGAATTGCCTTTAGATTTAGCCCTGGCTTAGTTATTCCAATAAAAATAAAGAAAAGGAAAAGAAAAAGGCAAGAATTAGTAGATATCTAAAAAATTCGGATGCATGTCCTATGGGGGAGCCCTTTTTGTGCCAAGGGTAGGCCTAGAATGATGTAATTCTCTGAGGTAGGCACGATACCATACCTGATGGATCCGATCAAGTAATTTGGAAATTTTGGACCAATTGAACAGTGGGAGCTCTCCAACAAAATGAGGACAACTCCGAATGAATGATTGGTTTTGATTGGCACAAGAATTAATTTAACTTTGATGAGTTTGAAGAAATTTGAAATTTCCTAACACAGATCAAAACCCTAATTTATCCAAATCAAATAAAAATGCAATGGGTGAACAACTAGGCGCTTCAATCTGAAATTTGACATTAAAACCCTAATTAGTTGACTGGGTTGGATGAAATTGATGATTTATTCAAAAATTGACCGAATCATCTTAAAAAATGGTCAAATGCATTGAATGAAATTTGATTATTTATTCAAAATTGAATGGATAACCCTAAAAATGAATCAAACTAATCAAATGATTTGAATGAGGTCAATTGATCAAGCGGATCGAGTGAAACGATGATTTATTCAAAATCGACCGAATTGACCTAAAATAGGTAAACTGGTCAAATGGATCGGAAAATTGACTAAATCACCCTAAAAAGGGTAAACTGGTCAAATGAAATTGAACGAATCTGATGATTTGAATTTATTCAAAATTGATTGAATCGACCTAAGAATGGGTAAACTAATCAAATGAATTGAATGAAATTGGTGATCTTATTCAAAAATTGACTAGATTGCCCTAAAAGGGGTAAACTAGTCAAATGAATTCAAAATCGACTAGGTTGCTCTAAAAATGAACAAATTGATAAATTGGATTGGATGAAATTGATGAATAAAATGATCCAATCGACTGAATCGAATTGACGGCTTATTGCGATGCATTAGTCTATGAGCCTTCTAAAATCAAATTTTGGCCTCAGTTCATTTATCGTCTCAATAGCAAGGAATGATTTGTGAATTTCTTCCAATTAATGCCCTTTTTGCAAGGGATTTTTACCAATTTTGATAAATTGGCCAAGAAGTGATCATTAGACGCTCATATTCCAAAGATCGCTCTATGAAAATGATCGGATCCTACCTTACCTTGTGCACTACCCCTTTGGATGGTACAAAATGTAAACGTGCAAGTCTCCTTGGATTAAGTATCCGAGACACAAGGTGGTTTATTCCTAACACGGGATCCCCTAAATGGCATTCCCTTCTAGGGTTTATGCATGATGCCAATTTAGGACATAAATATGTGACAAATATGGCCTAAAGGACATAAATAATGCATCGGGGGGAAAAGGTCTAAAATGAAACGTATTTATTGAAAATTAAGTGTAATGACTGAAAGTTAAACATGTGAGTTATCTAGTGGGTAAGTCACTAAAAGAGTGCCAAAGAGACCTCTTATTGCTAAGGCACATGAATGCAGGCCAAAAAACAAAGAAATGGTTAGTACAATTGATAGTACACATAACATGTTGTGAGCAATTAAGAAAAGAGATACAATAAAAACAAGTAAAAGGGGTGGAACCCCTTCCCTCGTGCCTAATGTGCTTAAAAAAGGGTGAGGCTGACTCTAACCTAGGCAAACTCTAACATGGATGCATGAGGTTGGGATTCACTAATGCAACTAGACTCGATAAGGTTTAAAAAGGTCCCCAAGCCTTCAGACCTAAGGGAATGGGTCATCAATCCCAAGACCCTCGGTCGGTGGCTCGAGCGATCCCCTAGGTACTGCTATGGGCGCAGAGCACACCATCCACATACCTTGAGAAACCATTCCTAGTCCTACAAGGCGGTGTGGGAAAGAGCCCACGAAAAATAAAATAAAATAAAATGGGACAACAGTAAATAAACGTGCACGTATGAAATGTTCCCTATTTTGAGGGAAGGGGTTGAGAACCAACGCGAGACTCTAAAGGTGACACACACACCCCCCCAAATGTAATGCAAAGCGCGAGATAAAATAAGTACAACATACATCCAAACAACCCAATCATACATACGTGAGTGAGGGAATAGTTTGATACTCGCGCGAGGCAAAAAGTCCTAAAATGAAAAATGCAACCCTAATATCCAAATGCTATGCATAAAAAGGGTAGAAAAGGGAAAAGAATAGCCAAATCAAATGCTTGGACCCACTTAGGAAGTCCCCAGTGGAGTCGCCAACTGTCGCGCCCCACTTTTTCAAATGCGTGTGAAAGTGTGTGGAATATGTATGTGAACGTGTGTAAAATGAAAATAAAAGGTCATGGGACTTGAAAATGCGACGATTTGGCCAAACGAAATTCAAAAAGGATTTTTGAATGGAAAATGGAGTCACCACTTAGTATAGAGTTAGGGTGTACCAAATCACCCAAAAAATGATTTTTTGGAAAGCAAAGTAAACAAACCCCTTTTTAAGAACTTTTAGGTCTACGTAACCAAAGAAAGGGATCGGGGGTCACATTTGATAAGGGAGAAGGCAAAGGCAAAACCTAAGGCACTCCCTTACCCTAACAAAAGCTAGTCGCGTGACTTAGCTCTTCTTTTCCTAATTTTTTCTTCCCAAAATATGCGTTGCATGTCGGATATGACTAATGGATATGAAAAAGAAATGCAATCCTAAATCTAAAATATCTCTTACGAGGCTTTTTGGTCCCAACCACATGAGTTGTGGTGGTCAATAAGAAAAGTCCTCATAGAGGTCGCGAATGATGCAAATGAAGACTCAAATATGAGTGCAAGTGTGAAAGTGTAAGAAAACGTGCATGTGTGTGAATGTAAGACAAGTGCATGTGTGCAAATTGGACAAATAAAGGTGTTTGTGTGCGAATGGATGAAAATATGATAGTAGATACATATAAGTGCAATTGGGTGCAATTTTGTGAGGTAGAAAATAAATAAATGAAAGGGAAAGAGGAGACGTGTGTGAACATGGCATGTGGAGTGAGAAAAATATAAGTAGTGAGAAAAATGTGGATAAAGAAAGTGAGGGAGTGACATGATGAGAATGAAAGTGTATGAACCTAGAGGAATGCATCAAGTCGGGTACGGGAATGACTCCTAATTTCACGACCTTAATTTTCCCTTTGATTAGAAGGAAGAACTAGCGTGCTAAGGCTATTTTGTAGCCACACTCGCTCGTTTCCCTAATCGAAAGGGGACCCTCAAGGAAATGTACCATATAACTAGCATGAAGATGCAAAAAACCTAAAATGAAGGGGAAAGGATTGGAGGAGCATACCAAATGCTAGAAAACTAAGAAAAATACAAGAAATGTAGTGAAACATGCAAGTATTAACTAGCAAGGGAAATCCCTAAGGGTCTAGCGTTGGGCTAACCCATATCTACGAATTCCTACTAGCGTTGAACTAGTGAAAAACGGGATAATGAGCCACAACTAGCGTTGGACTAGTGTGGTGACGTGCATTCATCCATCACATTCATCTATAACTATAGAAAGCAAGTAGACATGCCAATCACATATAAACACATAGCACATAATACTTAGCATGCTCGACTAGATGCAAAAGCCTAATAAAGCAAATTAACACGTAGCAACAAAGACAAGCAATCAATCTAATGAACCTATTACATTTGCTAACTAAAACAAAAGGGGAAGGGAAAAAATGGACAAAATTGCTCGCCAGGCCCTATCTATTACAAGCCAAGAGGTGTACACATACCCCATGAAGAATAACTTAAATAAAAGCAAAAGTAAATGAAATAAATGAAAGGAATTAAGGAAAGGCAAAGAAAGCGAAGTAGACATGCAATTTTCACTTAGCACATTGGATCACATAGGGTCAAATAAGGTCAAAATAAAGGATAGAGTGTACCTCTCTTGAATCGATGCCCTAACGAAGTGAACTTACTAATTTACCCTCCAAAATAATAAAAAGGTCAAGGTACCACTTTAATTATCAAATAATCACATGAAGCAAAAATTAAACACGAAGATGAAAATTAAGCACGAAATGAACATTAAACATGGAATAAACCGTGCATGTGTAGGCAAACTCGGTTCCAGATAAAAGTTTCAAAAGTCTAAAATGGAGTACTAAATTGAATGGTTTAAGGTGGAATCCATCACAATCAAATGCAAAAATCACAAAAAGAAGAATGGAAAATTATTTATTAGAGTTAAAATAACAAGATTAGCTAAGCAAAATTAAATCAAACGAAACCAAGACTATAAATTCTTCCAAATTATTAAGCTTTCATGATTTTATTCCTAGAAACCCATTGAAAATTGTCCACAATTCACCTGAAAACATGTCAAGGCAAATTATCATGTAAAAGGGATCCAATTGCAAACATTGGTCAGTCATGTGAGTCCAATTAGAACATTTAAGCACTTCGAAAGTCCCAAAATAGTAAGAGGCCAAATAGCGGTTCAAGTTGCAATCAATTTAGGATTTAATTGCAAGAGATTGGAATGTAATTGGGCCATAGAATCAAGGGGGGGACTTGAGAGGCCAAAGTGTAATTTTTCAGAATTTGTTTCATGCAAAATGCAGGCAACCCACGTAGCTTATGCTTCTGCAAATAAGTTCTTAGATGCAATCTCCTTTTCATTCAAATGCAGCTCACGTCTCTTCCAACGACAAATAAATCAAGGTAACAAGATAACCAAGCTTTCTTTTAACTTTTCAACATAAAAGTTTATGTTTAAACTCTAGAAATTCACACGGAAAAGAAATCTAGCAAGCATCGAATGGCAGTATTTTCAAACTTTCTGCAATTTTCTTATGCCAAACCGAAACATGCCTGTGCAAAGTAAAACCTATCCAAGCCCCTAAACATACACACCCAACACCCCCTTTATCCAATTCCTTTCAACCAATACTCCAACACCCCAAACATGCAACCCCAACTAGCGAAAACGAATGGCCGAAACTTATGATGAGCAAGTGCAGGTGAGAAAACAGCAAAGGGAATGCGAGAACTATCTTTTTTTCCGTTCTGCTGCAAATTTTGCAGCTTCAATTTATTGTCATTTAGCATGCCTAAGCATGATCATCTAACCCCCATAAACTGAATGAAAAAGCAGGGCATGAAATGCGGCAAAGATGAAAGGACTTGCGGTGGTCATACACACAGTATGTCAATGAAATGCAAGGGCAAAGAATAAACTTGGTCTGCGAAGTGCACGGCAACGTAAGGGAATGACAGAAACGAATCATCTCTCTCGACCTTTGGCTATCTCCTGGACTCACCTATGGTAGCAAACATTACCGAGGAGCTCAAACTACTCCCCCTAACAATCCCAGGTCACAACCCAACAAAACAGAGAAAGAAAAGGATCTATCGATTCTGCCGTGGCAAACCAAATGTTTGCTCCTGTGGCAGCAGGGAAGTTGTATGCGCAGATCCCGTGTAGGTGACCTGATGGACTTGACCACAATAGAGGATCTAGGAGTAGGGGCATAACATCATACCCATCAAAAGCCAGCAACCCATAAACGCAACCAAGAATAAAAACACTAGAAAAAGCTGCAAGCTTTCCCATAGGAATCACCGAATCTTCAAATAAGAAGACTTTGCTAAACTGAAAGACAAAGATGAGTTACCTTTCCCAGCAAGGGCTTTGGACACAGAACAACACCCAGGGAGTCCTGAAAATGGTGAAAACCTTCGGTCCACAACTTGATGATCCTCCTCAATGCACGGTCGAAGCTTTCTTTTTGGTTCAGGTCTCCTTCCTCCTCTACAGCTTTCTCTCGGTTTTTCTTCTTAGTTTCCTCACCAGCCGTCGCCAACCCTCAGCTCTCTCTTCGGTTGTTTTCACTCTTTCTTCACAGAGCTCTCTGTTGCCAACTCTTCCCCCTCTCTAGCCGTCGTTTCTTTTCTCCTCTCTCTCTCGGACTTTGGCCCAGATTTTTCCCGTTTCTCTTTACCCTTCCTCAGTCTCCCTTTCTTGTTTTTGATTCCCTTCTCCTTTGTTCAGCTTTTTTCTCTCTTCCTTTCCACAGCCGAAGCCCTTTCTCCACTTTTTGTTTCCGCCGTCACCCTCAAAAACCTCCCCTCTCTCTGCTGTTTTCTTTTCCTTTTTATATGAGCCCCCAATCTCCTAAACCCTCACCTCAAAGGTGAGGATGAGGGGTTTGTCCCTTCCTTAGAAATCCAGCCCTCCGATGGGGCATGCGGTTGTCCTTTGCAAGCTGCGAAAATACGCAGCTTGCATGCCGCGGGTCTTCTTTTTTTTTTTTTTTTTTGAAAACAAAATTGATAATAAAAATAAATAACAAAAATAATTTAATTAACATTGGATAAAAATAAATAAACTAGAAGCAACAAAGTGCAATTTCCATTTTCCTTTTTTTCATTTTCCATTTTTCATCGTTTTTCTTCTCTTTTTTCTCTTTTTTCAAAGTAACTTAACAATAATAAATAAAATGCTAAAAGATTGAATTTAAAAGAAATAAACATATTTTGTGAACATTTTTCTTCTTTTTTTTTCCAAATTTTATGTTAGAAACTTAAAAATAAAAAATAAAAAACTAAAAAGTGAATAAAACTTAACACGACAAATAAAAACTAAGAAATAAATAGTAAATTATGCTAAAAAATTTGGTGTCTACATGGTACGATATCTTAGCCTTTCAAATTTAATTGAATAAAAAAAATCAAGGTTTGGAAATAATAAGACGTAATAAATGGGCATCCTTTAAACCAACCAATAAAAAGGCATAAAAATTTTTGGAATTAAAAAATTCAAAATTTCTAGAATGAAAAATAATGGGGATTCTATTTGCTAAGAGGGATTATTTCCTTAGTTTTCTTAGGCAATTCAAAAGTAAGTTTCAAGAATAGTCACTTTCCCTTTCGAGATTGTCTTTTTGTAAGGAAGTCATGGAGAGTGTAATTTTAATTTAATTTATATTGAAATATTTCATTTTAATCACATAATATAACGATTTCGACTTTTGTACAAAAAGTTATGTTCAACCAAAGATACACTATTCAGGCCTTCGGATGACCATTTCCAGATTTCTTGCAGTTTCGAAAATTCTAGTTTTGATTAACCAAATGACATGATTTTCGGACAACACTTTGTACACACAATATACCACATATAACCATCAATTTCACAGCAAAATAAGTACCAAAAATTCGAAATGAAAACAAAGCAACAATGGACAGAATTTCGGCCATCTTGTTTCTCACGGTTTGCCAACATATCATATCTACTATCCAGATAAATCATTGTAACCCAATAGATTTATGCATTTTTCCTACAGTCAAAGATATGATTAAAAACTGGTTCAACTTCAAAGAGAAGTTTAGATCCAATAATAATAAATGGAAAAATTGCAAATTTTAGAAACTAGATCTACAAAATCTCAAATTTCACAGAAAATGACAAAAACTGAAAAAAAAAACCTCATAAGGAAAAAAACTTAGGAGAGAATAAAACTTTTATTAAAACAATTTAGGGAAGAAGAAACTCTCACTAGGAGATTTTATGAGAGAAGAATCTATCATTAGAAAATTCTACAAAAGAAACTAAAAAAATTAAAGAGAGGACTCCCTTTTATGGAAAAAGACCAAATTTGTCTGATCTCTCTTCCATGAAAAAGGCAGAGAAGATTTTGATTAGAGAAGTTTTAGAGAGAACAAGGAAAATAGTTCAATTTCCTTCAACTCTAATTCCCAAATCAACAACTTTCATGCATCAATAACTTGTACTATCATCATCATAGTTTATGGGAAGTGTATCCAATTTAGATGAATGTTTTCGATTAAAGCAAACTCACTGCTGAGCAATTTCAAAAAAAACTGTCAATAAGAAAGATGTATACTTACCGCTGCCGCCAAGTGTCCGTCCAGAGAGAGCGGGTTGGACTAAAATGATGGAAATTATCAAAAGCCAGAAGAAGATGAACATAGGAGAAGCAAAAGTCTTGCTCGTCATTGTTTATTTCTATGTGGCTGTCTCAAAACTTGTACAAGCTCTAGTGTTACATATATGATTGAGATTCGGAGAAAGATTTGAAAGGATAAGGCTACGTGAACCTTGTGAAAAAGTCTTGTGTAGCTGCTGTTTTATTTGACCCCATATATCAGAAATGAAATTAGACTTTAAAGACTTGCATGGGTCTTCTACTCTTTTCTGTGGCGTCCTTCTGTCACACCATATTAGACGCCTGTGGACTAGAAGTCCTAATTCCTTATTCTGGAGTCTTGTGCTTGAAAGAGACTTGAGTGAAAATTTTTGAGGTAAGCTCAATTCGTCATGAAATAAAAATTGTTGTCACTTCTCTTATAAACTTTGCAAGTGTCAAGTGTAATCTAAGAGGACGAGTGAATTAAGTTGTATAAAAACTAGATAAGTTATGGCAGATTTTATCTAATTTTAACTAACCAAATTTATCTAAATGATCACAAACTAAAGCGACTAAGTAGAAAACAATAAAGATGAGGCAAGTATAGCACCTAAATGAGCAAACAATGAGCAATATATTAAAATAAAGTAAACCAAATGAAATTGATACAAGCTTCTCCAAGATTGAAGTTGATCCATTAAAAAAGTTCTTCAAAATTGGTGAAACAATATGCCACTTTGTACAAATAAATGATTACCTTTACTCGCATTAATTTCTCCTTAGTTGAGTCAAAAGTTTTACACTTCCTATATATCTAACCTTTCCAAGGTAAAATTGAATTGCTCACAATTACAATGAAGAATTTTACAAGCTTTTCAACCTCATAAAAAACTACAAGTGAACAAGAAAGAGTATTTTTTTTTACCAAAATTACTCTAGAGAGCTTATAATTGATATAGACAAAATTTCTGAATAAGTTTAGACTTTATGGTATTTATAGGACCCCAAAAATTGGTCCAAAATGCCCTCTAATAATCAAGCATTTAATGCAGGAAAAACTAGCTGTTGAAACTATCACATTTCTGTTCGTTATGCTAGCGTTCGATACAATCGTTCAATCAAGGATGAGAAGCTTTGTTGTGTAGATGTTCGGATGGCCAATGCAAGTTCTCCTTTGTCCAAGAGTCCATCTGACGGATGACCAGAGTATAGCCCTTTGTCCGAGAGATTCGTTCAATCAATATTGATATTTGCTCTTCCATGTTTGGACAGCCGATCCTTGTTTCTTGTGTTCAAAAGTGTGTCCGAAGATGGATGTAGTTCCTTGAAAGGTTGCTTTGTACGTCCAATCCTCGAAGGTCTGTTTGAAGCTGCGTCCAACAGATTGCGACACCGTTCCTTTATTCTTGCTTTTGTTTTGTTTTCTTTTCTTTTTTCCCTAGTGATTGAGCACCTGTTCTATCAGAATTCTCATTGGAAAATATTAGTTCAAATCATCATTTTGACTTGTTAATCATCGTAACAAAGGATTGAGGGACTGAAGTCTTCAAAGTTATTGGGGATTTTGTATTCTTAATTTCTTAGTAGACATATATTTGGCTATTCGATGTAAACCCATTGGGTTGAAAAATAAGATGTGCTCCAGCATCCCGTATTTGTTCATGGTAATTAGGAGTTGTGGGATCATACCGGTGATGGTATTGAGGTATAAGACGTATTAAATATCTTTTACTTATTGTTTTAGACGTTTTATCTACTGTAATTCCTCAGTTGATAAAACTTGAACATTTCACTTAAAAAGACGCTTGGCTTCAATTCACTAGCACAAATTTTGGCCTAATTTCCAAGGATGATATACCTCCGAAATGGATAAATTAAGCGGTCCATTTAGTGAAAAACTCGTACGACTTTCATGACGTTCGTGGATGGCTAACCTTTCTAAATCCAAATCTAGCGCTTTCAACTAAATGAAACTTGTGCGGTCTCTGCCAAAATGAAGGTACCAATAATCTTTAAAGTGAGGCTGGGATCATTTTATTTTTCATTGGTTACTTAAAAAAAAAAAGAATTAAAGTTTGAAGTTTCGACTAGAGGATGGTTGTCCACTTTCCACTGCTAGTTTGTTTTAGACGTTTTATCTACTGTAATTCCTCAGTTGATAAAACTTGGATATTTCACTTAAAAAGACGCTTGGATTCAATTCGCTAGCACAAATTTTGGCATAATTTCCAAGGAAAGAACTAATCAAGTGTAAAGTTATAAGCTAAACAACATGATTAGAGGTTGGCTCTGATACCACATATAAAACTAATTATTTACACATGAATGTACTAGGCAGCAGAAATCTAAATAACCTCACCTCCAACGATTGTCATCAAGTACAAATTAATCCCGTATGCCTCCTTTTCTCCTTGCCTCCTTATCTATTTTAACAACATAAAATATGTAAAGAAGAATTTGGAATGAAGGAACTTCTAACCTATGTCTAATCAAAGAGACTGTATTGTAGATGGAATATCACGGGCTTTTTTTAGGTTAGGTTAGGAACCCTTATTGGTAAATATCAAATCCTTGGGGTTTCCTTCTATCAAGGAAATGTTACTATAAATCATAATTTTAGAATAATATATATGACTAATTGATGGATTTGATTAATTGCAATATTAATTAACATAAGATATTAATCAATCATCTTATATTACTAATCCCTTACAAGAAAAATGAAACAACGAGGCTACTGATTCTTCAAACTAAAACGAATGTAGAGGTAACAATACTAACCCCTTACTGGCTGACTTAAGTTACTAACATTATGGGCCGAATCCAATGTGGCCAACCTCACTAATTCACAATGCAACTTATTATACTAACCAATATATTAATGATGCATGGCCTCAACTAACATATAACCAAATAAACAAATTACTAAGTTTGGTTTATATTATCCCACAATGCCTCCCTTAAACCAAACTCCTATAATCTTGATATATCCAACATCTTCGTCAACTTGACAAAAGTCTCCATCTTCAACGCCTTGGTGAAAATGTCAGCCATTTGCTCTTTAGTTCTGCAATAATCAACTTGAAGCTCCTTTCGAACCAACTCACGCGTGATGTGATATTTGATATCTAAGTGTTTACTGTGCTCACGGAGAACCGAATTCTTAGACAATTCAACAGCCAACTTACTATCACAATAAATGTTCGTAGGACCAATTTGCTTTTGCTGTAGAATGCTAACTATGCGATGTAACCATAAAACTTGAGTTGCACTATTAGCTACTGCAATATACTCCGCCTCTGTAGCAGACAATGCAATTATCTGTTGTTTCTTAGAACTCCAAGAAAACACTCTTGAGTCAATAAAAATGCATGCCCTGAAGTACTCTTCCTCTCAACTGTATCACCTACCTAATTACTATCTGTATAGCCAAACAACTCAATTGGATCATTTCCTGAATAAAAATACTATCACTCTGAGTGCCTTCAATTCACCCCAAAATCCTCTTAGCCGCCTGCAAATATGATTGACTTGGATATTCCATGAATTTGCTAATTAATCAACCCAACAACAAAATTGGTCTTTGGTCTCGTAGATGTCAGATACCTCAAACTCCCTACCAAACTTTTAAAGTAGGTAGGATTCACATATCCACCAACATTCTTCTTGGTCAAGCTCATGGAGTTAGAATTGGCTTAACTGCATCCAACTTGAACTTCTTTATGATATCACTTGCATATTTCTTTTGAGAAATAAAAATCCCACTATTAGACTTAAAAACTTCAATTCCCAAGAAATATGACATAAGTCCCATGTATGTCATTTCAAATTGCTTAATCATAGACGTCCTGAACTGTGCAATCGTTTTCAAATTATTTTTTGTAAAATCATAGCATTTACATATATGCACATAATAAGAATATCACACCGCAGAAGATTGAAAATATAAAATGTGCTCATATAGACATTTCTGAAAATCACGAGCAAGAAAATAAGAGTCAATCCTCGTATACCACTGGATTTAAACTTTGTCTTGTACACCGACTTCACTCTAATGATTTTTTTACCAGTTGAAAGAAAAGTAAGTTTTCAAGTATCATTCTTCTTAATTACATGAATTTCTTTCTCCATTGCTTTCATCCAACGATCATCATGGGCTACCTCCTCATACATCATAGGATCACAATTTGCAAACAAAGCAAAATTAACTATATTTTCATCGGAAGGAATATCATCTGGTATAATCACATAATCTTGCAAATGAGCTGGCATCTGTAGCTGACGCTGTGGACGTCCAATTAACTCAATCTTTGGACCCTGAGCAACTGGTAATGGCTGAATATCATTATTAACCTCCTCTTATTGATAATTTACTGTTACCGTGACGCCCCCACTTCTGCCAAGGGCGAACCCATGGGAATCAGTGGAACGCCTGCCTAGCTCTTGGCAAGACTCAATACGAATCCAATTCAAATTTAAGGATAACAACCAAAGAATAAAAGTCGAAATAAAGAAAAGTCACTTCCTTAATTAAACTTTCAAGTTTTACAACACAAGTTCTCAAAAGTACAACAGCTTTCCCAAAATATAACCATTATCAGTCGACTAGTCAATTACACCCCAAGATTTTTAATCAAAATAGTCAAGTCGACTTCCTCAAAAATTCTTTCCAATCCGAACTCCTGTTAAGGAAAACAAAACTAATGGGATGAGCGATTTCGCTCAGTGAGACCAAGAAAACATGCAAACACATAGTTCCAATAACAATAACACTTACACGGAAAGTAAATCAATAAAGTTCAAGTAATTCATAATTTAATAATAAACACACTTAATAAGGATACAGGAGCTCTCAGGAGCTATATTCCACTTGCTTTGCCGATGCTCGATCTAATACCTCCACGTGATGACACTCCGTCAACCGGGTAGGTATTAAGTCCGTAGAACTCCGCTTATTTTGTACGCCCGTTCACCTTTACACCCCCTGCTCAGGGCCCGCACTTCTTTTATATAAGGCAATACTACTAGAGTATGCCAAGCAAGATCTCTCAAATAAATCAAGCTTATGATTTTTTTCTCATGGCTCACCAAGCTTCACAACCAAGCCCATGCCGGCTCGAGTCGTAAGGTCGGCCAATGAGTTTGGGGGTCCCCCACTATTATAATATAAGTCGATGAGATTCACTCCAATCGACATATGCAAACATAGCATAATTCACTATTGTAACACTTCATTTACTTCACTTAGCAAATTCACTTCATATAATTCAAATATAATTCACTTAAAAGAGAATGAGTGCGATAAAGTACACACTCGTCTCGATAATTCCAAAATACTCAATTAATGAGAAACAATTTATGCACTTAGCAACACTTTATACTTGACACTCACCAATTCAAAACAAATGAGTAAAGAAAGTCTTTAGTGATCTGCTCCGAGATTCTCCTCAAGACCCTCTTGATCGCCTGAAGAAAAATGACCAATAATCATTCTCATACATTCATAATCCCTTATCAAACAAGGAAGAATTTACACTTGCTTAAAATTAAGATAACGTCGTAAAAGAGCTTCACTCTACTGAAATTCAAGATTCAACTCTTAAGAAATCAGAAAATTTCAGCTTTGCGCGACAAAACTTAGAAAATTAGATCTCTTGTTTGGTATGTCCAAAAATAGAAAACTTTATACCGTTGGAAACTAGATCCAAAGTACTAAAAGTTCCCAGAAGAAACTTTTCCAAGATTCCAAACAGAAAGCATTCATTTTTCAGCTCAAATTTGCTGATTCATAAAGACAAGACAGAACCAGTCTTGGTTTTCAGTGGTGTTTGGAAATTCGGCAAAATTCACAGAAAGTGAATTAGCCTCTGAAATTTGTGACACAATAAGAGTCCCATACAAAGTTTCAAAACAAGCAGAACTAAATTCGGAGTTTTGAGTAACAAGATATAGCAGTTTGAAGTAGGTTGGTTTTTGTAATCTGATCAGTGAATTTCCAGATTTGAAGAGAAATCTTTGAGGCATTATTTGAGCATCGAAATGGTATTGGAATTACACCAAATTTGGCACACTTGAACTTCCATACATGGACTGCTTCTCTAAAAAAATTTAGGCAAAAACTCACATGGGAAGGCAGTTTACGAAATGACCAAAATTTGTGAATTATTTCAAGGCTAATCTGCCATCCCACTTCTCTTTGCTTTTCAAAAGTTTGGTCCAATGAAATCAGTCCCAATTCACTCCATTTTTGACACCAAGATTCCAAAAACATTTAATAAGCAATTGACAAGCAATTGACACTAAAATTTTTGAAGTATAACATCCCAAAACAGATTTGACCATTCGGCCAACAAGGAAGAGAAAATTTTCCAGTTTCCAGCTTTGTCACATTTTTGAAATCAAACTATATCTAGCTCTATACAACTCCAAATTGGGAATGGTTTATGGTGTTGGAAACTAGATTCAAAATTCTACAATTCATCAGAAGGCATCGTTTTGAAAATCTTTTCACAAGTAGAACAAAATAGAGTTACAAGGTGCAGCTTCCCAGTTTCATTCGAATAAACAGCCAAAACAGAACAGCCGACTTTGCCGACTCGCTACGGTTCACTCAAAATGAACCAGCAGGGAATTTTTATACCGTTGAAAAGCTATAAATGTCTAGTTTTGAATGCTGCTAACGGGACTCAATTTTGACTTTTGTACAGAGAGTTACGTTCAGTCAAAGAAGCACTGTCTGAGTACCCCTGCTAGGCGTTTTCCAGATTTGAAACTTTTCCAAAACTGAAGTTTTGTGCAACCATTCTACACGATTTTTGAAAGGTACTTTGTACACACAATATACAACATATATCCATCAATTTAACAGTCAACTAAGCATCAAAATTTCGAAACTAAAACAGAACAACATGACCAGAATTTCGGCCAGCTTCCTTTCGCAATTTCCTCCAACTTTTTCTCCACTTTCTAACCGTAATCAAGCTATATATCACATAAACAACCACAATCAAACAATCAAGCCTCAAGTCAAGTACCTAGAGTCCTCATCAGGATAGCTAGCCTATGATTTAAAGTGGAAATAATAGGTTCCTCAAGTCCGCTAGCCTATGAGTGCAATTAGGGTTTCAAACCCATGAAGATTATCCGTTAAACTTCTTATAATTTGAAAGAGAAAAGAGGTGGAATGGTTACCCTTTAAACCCTTGAAGAAAATCAGATTTTCCACCAAAATTTCATTCAAGAAATTCCACAAGATTGCTTCTTACTCCAAGCTAGAATGAATCTCCAAGAAACTAGAAAGTTGGATGATGATTTGTAGACAAAATGGAAGCTAAAGGAAATGGAGATTTTCTTTCCTTTCTTTCTTGGTTGGTCGGCTGAATGGAGAGGAGAAAGATGAGGGTTTGAGTGTTTAGCTTGTGAGGAAAGAATGAAGGAAAGTTGCTTTAAGTTGGGTGCAAAAAGTCAACTTTGAATAGTTGTCGAAATAGTGTCGTGCACTACAGATTCCTCTCTTGTTTGGTACACTTATGCACTAATCCTCCAATAACATTGTAATTACTCACACTTACAAGTCTAGTATTAATTCCTCAAGTTTCTAATTAGTCGGGCGATATGATTTTAGAGAAATTTGTGACGCGCGCGCGATAAGGCGAAAATTTAAAATAAATTCATGCAACTAAAATATAATGTAATCCCCGATGCAACCCAATGAGTACAAACAATTTCACAATGATGCACAAAGATATATCAAATTTAAGCACAATAAAGAAAACTTAATTAAAGAGAAAAGATAAGAAATGCAAACCAAATATCAATCCAATAGCCTCTTCAATAGATGGCGATGCTAACCAAGATGTACATGTGAAGGCTCACTCCTTCCTCACCCCAAACACACTTTGGTTGAGCCAAGGAGTTTTACAACTATTCTAGTTAACCCTCAACAACCTACACTTGAAAGATCACTCACCCAAATAAGAACTATTTTATACAAATGAGGCAACCTTCACCAAGGTTTTACCACTCCAAGTGATAAGTTCACCTTCACCAAGGTTTTACTCCTCCTAGAGAGTAACCTTCACTTGAGCAACCTCACAACCCAACTTCCCCAACCCCTTATACAACCAACAAAGAATCTTTCTACTCAAAAACCTCACTTGTAAGCTTGTATTTTGTGTTGGCAAAAGTCTCTTGTCTTCTTGTGCTTTGGGGTATTTATAGAAGGTGAGAAATGGCTTCAAAAGTCTCTCTAATGGTCAAATATTAAATGCTGTCAAAACTAGCCGTTGGCCTGTCGGACGTCCGAACCACCTGTCGAACGTCCGAACCCTGCGTCCAAACCACCTGTCGGACGTCCGAACCCTGCGTCCGAACGTTGACAGAGAGTCATCAAATCTTTGCGAAATTTCTCGGACGTCCGATGCGATCGATGTGCGTCCGAGGCGTGGGTCCGATGCTTCCGGACGTCCGATGCTTCCTCACGAGCGTCCGACAGAGTTTCCTTTTTGATGTTCTTCATCCTTTCGGACGTCCGATAGCTTCCTTTCGGACGTCCCACATGAGTGCCCTGTTTTTGCTTTTTCTAACAAATTGCTCACATAAAAACATTAGCCCAAATCTACATTTTGGTTTGTTAATCATCAAAACCAAGGATTGATCGACCAAGGTCAACAATCTCCCCCTTTTTGATGATGACAAACAAAATGAAGATTTCTTTTATCAAATAAGTTCAAATAAAGCTCCCCCTTAGAAAGTGCCAACATACAAAGAAATTTCAATAAATCCTACTCCCCCTTTTGGCATCAATCAAAAACAAACTCCCCCTTTATTTTTCAAATCAAGACCATATTGAATATCAAAATTTTCAATTGTACTTACAACCATATAGCACTTCTTGGATCAAATCTTCATGATGTACCTAAATATGAGAAATTTCATTTGGTACCCTTTCTTTATAGGGTCCTTGGGAGTTAATACAACATGATCTAGCAATCCACATGGATTTCATACCTTTTCTCATATTTTTCTTTACATAGCAATCATTTTGCATATGTCCAAATTTGCAACAAAAGTGACACATGATAGAAGTATTTTGCACATAGGTGGATTTAATGCAACTAATTTTCTTACTTCTTATCATAGCAAACTTATTTGTGCCTTGAAAAGATTTGCTTTCTTTTGTTTGAGAAAACTTTTGTTTTTCATTTTGGAGAAACTCGTTCAAGTCATTAATTCTTTTCTTTAACAAATTCTGTTCTTCCAACATTTTTTCATAAAACTTTGTTTTCTCTTCCAACTTCCTTTTCAAAACATTTTTTTGATTTTTTAAATCATCATTTTCCATTCTCAAACATTTGTTTTCTTGAAAAAGTTTGGAGTTTTCTTCCAACAAATCATTTATTTTTGTTTTCAAATCTTTATTTTTAGCATAAGATTTTCTCAAACTTTTATGCATTTTAATCATAAGAATTTTCACATCATCATCTTCATTATCTTCATCACAAGAAGAGTGATAAGAACTTACCTCATCTTCTCCAACGGCCATTAGTGCCATTTGGGCCAACTCTTCTTTTTCTCTTTTTGAATTGCATTCATCCCATGTAATTTTGCAATCTCCTCTTGAACATCTCTTGTTGAAGATCTTCTTGAAACTTTTGATGTGAGGAGTTATATCATTGTCCACTTCCATGATTTCATTACCCATGAAGGATGGGTTATCCCCCACTTGAGATGCTTTAAAAGCTATGCCTCTCTTATACATTCTTGCATTTTCTTCCTCTTGCACTTTGAATTTCAGCTTTAATTCATAAGAGGTTAGGATATCCACAAGAGATTCAATGGACATAGAATTTAAATCATTTGCCTCTTCTATAGCATTTATTTTGTTTTCCCATTCTTTTGGCAAGGCATTCAAAATCTTTCTATTTTTCTCACCCAAAGAATATTCTTTTCCAAGCAATTTAAGATCTTGAATAATGTCACAAAATCTACTACACATCTTATCAACATTTTCAAGAGGATGCATTTTGAAAAATTCATATTGAGAAACAAGCAAAGATTTCTTTTGTTCTTTAATATCTTGGTTACCTTCATGAAATACACACAATTTATCCCAAATATCTTTAGCTGATTTACAACCTTTAATCCTACTAGATTCATTTACATCTAATGCATTGTACAATATACACATGGCCTTGGCATTCAAAGAAAGGTATTTCTTGTCTTTTTCATTCAATTCTTGTCTAGTCTTTAATCTACTCAAATTAGTGATAGAGTCAATTATTCTGGCTTCATAAGGACCATCTTCTACCACATACCATAATTCAATATAAACGGATTGTAAGAAAATCATCATTCTTTGTTTCCACATGCTAAAATAAGAACCATTAAACATAGGTGGTCTATCAATAGATTGCCCTTCTAAAAAAGAAACTTTTATGGTTGCCATGATCTTTACTCTAAGCGGTTAAGCTTGATCAAAAGAGACCAAGCTCTGATACCAATTGTAAGTCCCAAAGACTCTTGTAAGCTTGTAAGCTTGTATTTTGTGTTGGCAAAAGTCTCTTGTCTTCTTGTGCTTTGGGGTATTTATAGAAGGTGAGAAATGGCTTCAAAAGGCTCTCTAACGGTCAAATATTAAATGCTGTCAAAACTAGCCGTTGGCCTGTCGGACGTCCGAACCACCTGTCGAACGTCCGAATCCTGCGTCCAAACCACCTGTCGGACGTCCGAACCCTGCGTCCGAACGTTGACAGAAAGTCATCAAATCTTTGCGAAATTTCTCGGACGTCCGATGCGATCGATGTGCGTCCGAGGCGTGCGTCCGATGCTTCCGGATGTCCGATGCTTCCTCACGAGCGTCCGACAGAGTTTCCTTCTTGATGTTCTTCATCCTTTCGGACGTCCGATAGCTTCCTTTCGGACGTCCCACATAAGTGCCCTGCTTTTGCTTCTTCTAACAAATTGCTCACATAAAAACATTAGCCCAAATCTACATTTTGGTTTGTTAATCATCAAAACCAAGGATTGATCGACCAAGGTCAACATATAATTAACTAACACTAGAGCAAATAATTATAAAATGACTAAATTGAGAAATAAAATATGAGTCTTCACAGTTACCTCTGCTATATTAGAATTTTCAGTAGACCAGTCCCAAACACCTCTTTCATCAAAGGCCACATCTTTACTCACCATCACTTTTTTTGTCACAAGATTATATAACCTATAAGCTTAGAAAACTTCACTGTAGCCAATAAATACACATTTCTTCCCCTTATCATCAAGTTTTTTCCTTAATTGATCATGAACAAGGGAATAGATAATACACCCAAAAACTTTGAGATGGCCAACAAAAGGTCTTCTACCATTCCATACTTCTTCAGGAGTTCTTTTGAGAACACTTCTGAAAGTTCACATGTTCAACAAATAAATTGTACCAAAAATTGCCTCTACCCAAAAAGAGTTTGGCATATTTTTCAGTTTCAACATAGATTTTACCATATTTATAACAGTTCTATTCTTCCTCTTTGTCACTCCATTTGTTGTGAAGTGTACCTAATAGTCAACTGATGCTATATTCCATTTTTCTCAAGAAAATCATCACACACCAAATATTCTTGATCCCTATCAGTTCTCAAAATTTTAATCTAATAGCCACTTTGCTTCTCAACAAAAGTCTTAAAAATTTTAAAAGTGTCATAGGCATCAGATTTTTGTTTCAAAAAATACATCCGGGCTTTTCTACTGAAATCATTAATAAAGGTAATAAAATACCTACAATCACCATTAGAAGGAACTTTCACAGTGCACAAATACGAATGAATAATTTTCATTGGTCTTCTAACCCTTCAGGATTTGCCTGTTTGAAAGACAACCCTGTGTTGTTTTTTCAAAACACACAGATTACAAACTTTACCAGAATTTCTAATACTAGGTTGCCTACTAATCATTTTTCTATTAGCCAAAAATCTCAAACCGTCAAAACCAATTATTGTCATCTATCATCATACTTAAACAAGAAAAATTGGTAGTACTCAATTTCAGTGAAAATAAGCGATTTGAACTGGCAATCATTTTAATATTTTTTTTATTAAAAATGGTGTAATTACCATTCCTAATGCGAATATCATATTTTTTTTCTTAGACAATTGATCCATGCTCAACAAATTATGATGCAGCTCATGAACATAGAAAACATCAGAAATAAAATTAGTAGACCCATTTTTTAAACTGATAGGAATTTTTTCTCTGACAAACACTAGTAAAATAATGTTATTTCCAAATTTAATTTCACCATCGACAGATTCGTCAATCTCAAAAAATAATTCTTTCTTGCCAGATATATGATTGTTGTAACCCATATTTAAATACCATTTTTTTTATCAACCACATCAACAATATTACAAGTTAATAATAAAATTTTAGATTTTTTATTATTATCCTGAACCTGATTGTCAGTAACATTAATCTAAAAATTTCTGTCTATAATTTTTCAAAATTTGTATTTAAACTGTCTATGGCTCAATTTTTCACAATTATAACATTAAATTCTCTGTCCAAAATTATTTTAAAATTATATTGATTAAAATTATTTTCTTTGCCAAAATTACCACCTCTGCCTCTACCATGACTACCTTTAAAATTAAAATTATTACCTCTATCGCGTCCAAGATTTGATGTACCTCCTCTGCCTCTATTATTGTTGCCACGACCACCTCTGATATTTTAGCCACCTCTATTATTGTAGCTTGGATTCATCTGACTGAATTCACTTTGCTCATTTGCTTCATTATTACCTCTCAAATGCAACTGCATTTGTAATACCTTCTCTATTATATCCTTCTCCAGGGTATTTTCCAACTTTTTATTCATTCTTTGCTCATATAGAATTAATGATTCCTGCAATTCTTCAATACTTAAAATTTTCCTAATCTTTATCTCCTGAATCACAGCTACTATATGATTAAAAATCACAGCTACTATATGATTAAAATTCATGGATAGGGTGTTGAGAACTTTCACAATAAATGTTCTGGCAAGAACGTCATACTGATTAGGTGCGATCTTGTTTTTAATATCTGACAAACGAGAAAAATATGATTCAATAGACAAGTTTAAATTTCCTTTTTAATATCATCAAATTATTTTGTTGGATCCTGTTAATCCTTTTGTATGTCTTTTCCAATATATCCCAACGCTCCTTTGCTGAGTGAGCCGTAGTAATTTTTTCAAAAATTGATTCAATATATCAATTAATTTACATGCCTTGAGATGGGTTATCATCTGTTTTGGTCAAAAATTAAATGTCACCTTTGTTTTGAGTTTTTGGATAGTACAAATAATATTAAAATTAGGGTTTACCATACTTCAATCTACCGTAACTTTGATACCACTCTGATGGATCCAAAATAATAATCAAACATAAATCCACAGGAACAATCACAAAAAATTTGATATATGAGGCAAAGGAAATTTCTTGACTAATCATACGAGGCTACGGCTACTGTACAATACAAGAAAAAGGAAACAACGAGGCTACTGATTCTTCAAACGAAAACGGCGGCAACAATACTAATCCCTTACTGGCTCACTTCTATTATTATTACTAACAGTCTAACATTATGGGCCAAATCCAATGTAGCTAACTTTACTAATTTACAATGCAACGTATTGTACTAACCAATATATTAATGACACATGACCTCAACTAACATATAACCAAATAAACAAATTACTAAACTTGGTTTATATTGTCCTACAAAAACTCTATGTAAATAAAAGAGTTGTAAGTTGGGTCCATCACTTAAATGTGTTAGACAACCAAACAGTGAATTAATTGCTTCGTCTTTTATGTCTTAGTTCAATAAGGATGGGCTTCTGCTAAAATTGCAGCCACTTCTCTTTCTATCTTAACTTCTCTCTATTTTTTCACCTCTTCTCAAAAAACCTTCTTCGGGAGAAAGTCCAATCCATGGATTTTTTTTTTGTTTTTCTAATAAAGTCTAATAAAGTTTTTCCTAAATTTTCTTAGTAAAAATTTTTCATTTCTCCTAAAAATTTTTAGTGAGAATTTTCGATTCTTCTAAGGATTCCTATGAAGATTTTTGTATTTTTTCATTTTCTAGGGATTCCTTATTTCAATTTCCTTTGAGACCACATGATAGTGGTGCAACTTAATCTTTCCCAACATTAGTATCTTGGCAAAAAAAGGGTGCGTAATTCAATTCAATTGGCCATGAAAGCTGAAAAATGGAAATGTGCAATCACCCTTAAAGAATACGCAACTGACCTTATTAGAAAAGGTAAAAGAAATAAACAATTAATTCATCATTCCTTCAAAATAAAAATCATAAGTATTTCATCTCAGGAATACTTTACTACCAAAATTTGTAGGCAAAACTGCACTCGGCTTTAAGGAATAATATATATTTCGGGAACGAGCAATTGAACTGCACCCTTGTATGTAAGGATTTGCTTGTACGCCTTGTGGTTTGCAAATATCAATTGCACCATAAGAAAAATATCTTGCGATTAATAGACAGAGCTCCCGTCCGGCTGCAGGGAAAATTTTTCGGGGTGGTGCTGCCCGAGTTAGGAGTACCTTCGCCGGTGGCAAAAGGGGCGGAAGACGAAGGACTTGGATGCAAACTAATTCGCTTTCTATCACTTGTTTTTTGATTGATTATTTTAACTGATTATAGATTCTAATTTTGGATAATTAGTTTTTGTAATATTTTCGATTACTTTTGTCTTCTGATCATGAATTTTCTAATCACTAAAAAAGTTAAAATTCATAATCACCCAAAAGAGTAGTTTTTGCTTATCATTAATTTCTGTAATCAGATTTTGTAAAGTCTAAAATAATCAAGAATAGTGCCATAGAAACTCAATTATTCAACTTCAATTTGTAAAGAAAACCGTGACATACAAACTAATGAAAAGGGCAAGTAGTACTTCTTCTTAATTTCTGCATGTTCTATGCTTTAAGTTAAATTGAATTACAAGGGTAATAAATATCCAAAATAAGAAAAAGATGGACATCACTATATTGATCTCTTCTTCTTCTATAACGAGTAGTTTCTTAGTTTTCAAAGCTACTTTAACTGAACGTAATGGACCATTACTGGAGAAACTAATGAATGAACGTGACCTGTGTACCACTTGGCATAGTAAATCAATTAAAGAGAGATTTTTTTTCTTTTCTTTTCTTTTTTATTGGTATGAATATTTTCTGAACTCATTACGAAGCACAGTTTTGGCAGTAAATATGCTGCCATGCAACCAGATATGCATATTAAAATTCCTTCACCAATAACAAAATACTTGTCCTGAACCAACATAAACAGTTTGCAAACTTGCACACTGAAAACTCAAATGGATGCCAATATACTCAATATTCTTGCATACTTTTCCATTTTCAGGACAAAGTATTTATCAAAGAGAAAAATTTATGCAAATTTAATCCAAATGAAAGGGAATCAGCAAAGTAAATTAGCAAGAAGCCTCAAAGAGGGAGACTCAAACCTACCTAACTCCAAATTATGACCAAAGTGAATCGTATGGTCAATAAAATGTACCCATGCAGAGATTTCATCCAGTTGCCAACGTCAATTGGAATTTATGACCAAACTTCACAAAGTTTAAGTTTGGACCAAAGGAGAAGTTTCATATTTTAGATAAAGCTATCTCCTCTTCTAGGTTGAGAATATAAACCCCTAAACTTGATTTATATCACCACTAGGTGTACTTATGACGGACCAAACTACAAGAGCTCTCGTCAAAACACATTTTTATCCATTATAGATAGAAAAATGTGAACGCCAAATATTATCATGAATAATAATTTAGTAAAATAAGTAGTTTGAGAGCTTCTGCATCTTACGAATTTACTAAATTACAATCAACACATGCACAATCTCTTCATATATTTAATTTTCTACAAACACTTGAAATGTAGGTCTATACAATTTACCATTATTTCATAAACAAGGATTTTAAATACAATACTATAATAATACACTCCAAAACACCTAACCATCTACATTAAAAGTTTTTCACACTATCATAAAAGTTTTGAAAGATATCCTCAAAACATCTAATCCATACGTATATTTCCATTGCATGGGCTCATTTTTTTCTGGGCTTAACTAGGGTTGGATCACTCTGAGTCCAACTTTATTAATAGGGAATCAGGTCCAGTCCGCTTTTATTGGCCACTTTATTTTGGTGGGAGTGGGGGACGGCAACGGGTATAATAATTACATGGTCTTTCTGGTGGGGGCCGCAAACAATAGGCGTATCGTATTTTGTTGCAAATTGGATGCCTTTGTAATGGCCCATAACCTATGGATCCACCGCCTCCATCTTTAGGAGCAGAGTTTGTAGGAGAACTTCCGCCGGTCGCCTTGGGAGCACGACTTGGATCCCCTCCCATCATGCTACCCCCACCTTGCCAAAATACAAAACAAAAAAAAGACTATTATCATAAAATTAGATATCACTATCAAAAGGGCAAAAGTCAAGCCATTTTCCTTCTATTCTTTATTTTGATGGAAAAGATTATTGAATCTGCACTAATGACAGAAATACATCAAATCAAACATAACTCAAATACATATAGAGCTGAAATTAATAGATACCACAGATTTGAAAATCAATTTAAATAAATATAACATTAATGCTCCAACATATCATATCTTCTATCCAGATAAATCATTGTAACCCAATAGGTTTATGCATTTTTCTTACAGTAAAAAATATGATTAAAAACTGGTTCAACTTCAAAGAGAAGTTTAGATACGATAATAATAGATGGAGAAATTGCAAATTTGAGAAACTAGATCTACAAAATCTCAAATTTCACAGAAAATGACAAAAACTGAAAAAAAAACCCTCATAAGGAAAAAAAACTTAGGAGAGAATAAAACTTTTATTAAAACAATTTAGGGAAGAAGAAACTCTCACTAGGAGATTCTATGAGAGAATAATCTATCATTAGAAAATTCTACAAAAGAATTTATTGCTACGATAGAAACTAAAAAAACTTAAAGAGAGGACTCCCTTTTATGGAAAAAGACCAAATTTGTCTGATCTCTCTTCCATGAAAAAGGCAGAGAAGATTTTGATTGGAGAATTTTTAGAGAGAACGAGGAAAATAGTGCAATTTCCTTCTACTCTAATTCCCAAATCAACAACTTTCATGCATCAATGACTTGTACCATCATCATCATAGTTTATGGGAAGTGTATCCAATTTAGATGAATGTTTTCGATTAAAGCAAACTCACTGTTGAGCAATTAAAAAAAAAAAACTGTGAATAAGAAAGATGTATACTTACCGCTGCCGCCAAATGTCCGTCCAGAGAGAGCGGGTTGGACTAAAAGGATGGAAATCATCAAAAGCCAAAAGAAGATGAACATAGGAGAAGCAAAAGTCTTGCTCGTCATTGTTTATTTCTATGTGACTGTCTCATAACTTGTACAAGCTCTAGTGCTGTATATATGATTGAGATTCGGAGAAAGATTTGAAAGGATAAGGCTACGTGAACCTTATGAAAAAGTCTTGTGTAGCTGCTGTTTTATTTGACCACATATATCACAAATGAAATTAAAGACTTGCATGGGTCTTCTACTCTTTTCTGTGGCGTCCTTCTGTCACACCATATTAGACGCCTGTGGACTAGAAGGAATCTGTCCTAATTCCTTATTCTGGAGTCTTGTGCTTGAAAGAGACTTAAGTGAAAATTTTTGAGGTAAGCTCAATTCGTCATGAAATAAGAATTGTTGTCAATTCTCTTATAAACTTTGCAAGTGTCAAGTGTAATCTAAGAGGAGGAGTGAATTAAGTTGTATAAAAACTAGATAAGTTATGGCTGATTTTATCTAATTTTAACTAACCAAATTTATCTAAATGATCACAAACTAAAGCGAGTAAGTAGAAAACAATAAAGATGAGGCAAGTATAGCACCTAAATGAGCAAACAATGAGCAATAGATTAAATAAAGTAAACCAAATGAAATGGTACTCTCATGATACCAAGGTACACTTCCAAGCTTCTCCAAGATCGAAGTTGATCCATTAAAAAAGTTCGTCAAAATTGATGAAACAATGCCACTTTGTACAAAGAAATGATTACCTTTACTCACATTAATCTCTCCTTAGTTGAGTGAAAAGGTTTTACACTTCCTATATATCTAACCTTTCCAAGCTAAAATTGAATTGCTCACAATTACAATGAAGAATTTTACAAGCTTTTCAACCTCATAAAAAACTACAAGTGAACAAGAGAGAGAGTATTTTTTAAACCAAAATTACTCTAGAGAGCTCATAATTGATATAGACAAAAGTTGTTAATGAGTTTAGA
This sequence comes from Coffea arabica, assembly GCF_036785885.1. Taxonomy (NCBI): domain Eukaryota; kingdom Viridiplantae; phylum Streptophyta; class Magnoliopsida; order Gentianales; family Rubiaceae; genus Coffea; species Coffea arabica. Next base: position 13,091,128 of record NC_092315.1, on the reverse strand, counting down.
CTTTATCGTATTTATAGGACCCCAAAAATTGATCGAAAATGCCCTCTAATGGTCAATCATTTAATGCAGAAAAAACGACTGTTGAAAGTTGAAACTATCAGATTTCTGATCGTTATGCTAGCGTTCGATACAATCGTTTAATCAAGGATGAGAAGCTTTCTTGTGTAGATGTTCAGATGGCCAATGCAAGTTCTCCTTCGTCCAAGAGTCCGTCCGACAGATGACCAGAGGATTCCAACTTGGCTTTTGAATTTTTCGAATGGTCGATAGGGATGCCCTTCAAGATTTATATTTGCTCTTCCATCTTTGGACAGCCGATCCTTGTTTCTTGTGTTCAAAACTGTGTCTGAAGATGGATGTAATTCCTTTGAAGGTTGCTTTGTACGTCCAATCCTCCTGGGTGTGTTTGAAGCTGCGTCCAACTGATAGGGACACCGTTCCTTTCTTCTTGCTTTTCTTTGTTTTCCTTTTTCCCAAGTGATTGAGCACCTGTTCTATCAGAATTTTCATTGAAAAATATTAATTCAAATAATCATTTTAGCTTGTTAATCATCATAACAAAGGATTGAGGGACTGAAGTCTTCAAAGTTATTGGGGATTTTGAATTCTTAATTTCTTAGTACACATGTATATATATGGCTATTAGATGTAAAACTATTGGGTTGAAAAAAAATGTGCTCCATCATCCCGTATGTGTTCATGGTAATTGGGAGTTGTGGGATCATACTGGTGATGATATTGAGGTATAAGATCTATTAAATATCTTCTACCTATTGTTTTAGACGTTTTATCTACTGTAATTCCTCAGTTGATAAAACTTGGACATTTCACTTAAAAAGACGCTTGGATTCAATTCACTAGCACAAATTTTGGCCTAATTTCCAAGGATGATATACCTCTGAAATGGATAAATTAAGCAGTCCATTTAGTGAAAAATGCGGATGACTTTCATGACGTTCGTGGATGGCTGACTTTTCTAAATCCAAATCTAGCGCTTTCAACTGATTGAAACTTGTGCGATCTCTGCAAAAATGAAGGTACCGATAATCGCTAAAGTGGGGCTAGGATCATTCTATTTTTCATTGGATATATAAAAAAAAGAATTGAAGTTTTAAGTTTCAACTAGAGGATGGTTGTCCACTTTCCAATTTGTGTAAAACTCGGACGACTTTCATCACGTTCGTGGATGGCTGACTTTTCTAAATCCAAATCTAGCGCTTTCAACTGAATGAAACATGTGTGGTCTCTGCAAAAATGAAGGTACCAATAATCGCTAAAGTGGGGCTGGGATCATTCTATTTTTCACTGGTTACTTAAAAAAAAAACAAGAAGTTTGAAGTTTCGACTAGAGGATGTGTGACGCCCCCACTTCATCCTAAAGCGAACCAAAGGGTATCCACGGGACGCCTGCCTAACTATCGCCAGGACTCAAGCAATTTCATTCAAGCTTAATGCCAGACCGAACGTCACAACAAGATAGAATAACATAAACACAATAATGCGGAAGCGTTCAAGCTTAACAATCATCCATTATCCAACCCATACATGGGGTGTTCAAAATACAACTCAAATCCAAAATATACGTCAGGTCCAAATATTACACTTCAATTCCAAAAGTACAACCCAAACCAAGGGCATAGCCAAAATCTAATAGAAACCCTAAAACAAAAGTACATCAGGAGGGTTTCTCCACATTTTCCCGAGATTCAATCCTGTTAAGGAAAACAAATCTATAGGGTGAGCAAAACGCTCGTGAGGCCAAGAACACACATGCAAGCACGTAGTTCAAATAACAATCTCAATTACGAGCTAAACAATAATATATTTCAATAATTGACAATTCACCAAAGGAAATTTATCAGTAACAATTCAAGGATATAGTAGCTCTCAGGAGCTAAGTTCCACTTGCTTTGTCGATGTCACTCGTATACCTTTCCCCGATGACACTCCGTCAACTGGGTCGGTATTTCCAATCCGTAGATCACCACTTACTTCTTTCCGTCCACCGAACACCCACTCGGGCCCGCAAGACATGTATGAGGCAATACTCCACGAGTATGCCAAGCAAGACCTCTCAATAGGTCGAGCTTATTTGTTTCATGGCACGCCTAGGTTCCCGACCAAGCCCATGCCGGCTCGAGTCCCAGGTCAGCCTATGAGTTTGGGCGTCCCCCATTTACAATTGTGTGTCTGGGAGATTCACTCCAGCGACGTATGCAGCCATTGCATTCAATCTCATTCAATATCATTCAATATCATTTATTCAAATGAGAACGAGTGAGATAAAGTACACACTCGTCTCCATTCCTAAAATCAGTAATCATTCATAACAATTAAGCACGTATCAAGTACTCATACACTTGACACTCACCAAGTATTAAGTGCAAGTAAGGTCAAGGAAAGTTCAAGCGTCCACCGTGGGATCCTCTTGAAGGTCCTAATGTGCGCCTGAGCAAATAATAGTGCATTATTATTCACACAACCCAATTATCGAGAAATAATTCGTGCACTATTATAATCTAGGGAATTTTGTGAAAAGGAACCTTAATTACTTGTAAATCGAGGTTCGAGTGGCGTTTCATAAAGTACAGGAGCATTTGGGTTTTTATCTTAGAAATCGAGGTTAAAACGTTTGCATAATGTCGAAAGAATAAAGAGTTCTTGGAAAACTCTATTTTCTTGAAAGTTGGAAAATTTCAGTTTTGATATGGATCTTTGAAAAATTATATCTCATTTGATACAAGTCTAAAATTGGAAAACTTTATACCGTTGGAAACCTCTTGGAAAGTACTAAAAGTTCTTAGAAGACTCTTTTCCACGAATCTAAGTGAAAAGTACTCAAAAATGAGCTTGAAATCACTGTTCTAGAATGTTCAGGATTGAGCCGGGGTTGGTTTTTTTTCGCTAACTTTGGAAATTTGGCAGAATTCACTCGTTGCAAACCTGCCCTTGAAATTTATAAATCAATTAGAGGTGCAAGTAAGGTTTAGGACAGAACAAGCGGATCGAGAATCGGAGTTTCGAGCACCAAGATATGGTAGGTCAAAGTTGGGGAAAATTCAAGACTCTTGAACAATTTCCAGATTTGGGTTTCCGACTTTGGACCTTTAGTTAACTATCAAAACGGACTTGGATTGGTACCAAATTTTGTAGTATAGTACTCCTATATGAAGGGTATCTCTCTATCAAATTTCGTGGAAAAATACCTTCGGGAAGGTGGTTAACCAATCAACCAAAGTTTTGAAATTACTAAGGCAAAACTGCCTTTAGCTCCATTTCTCTCCGTTTCCAAACATTCGGCTAAGGAAAACCTCCAAACATGGTTCATTTGTGCAAGCAAAGTCTAAGGAATATACATGGTACATTTGGTAGGTGTTTAGCACCAAGAAATTCATTTAGTAAGACCACAACAAGTCTCACATCAAAACTGTCCAAATCCAAGGGTTTTCAAGAACAGGGCAGTCACCGTATTTTGATCATGACTCACTCAATTTAACTCAGAATTGAGCATGGTTGATAGTGTTGGAAAATACATTCATAGGGCGCTATAATTTCACAGAATAAATCATTTTAAGATTCAGCATGCAACTGGCTCGAAATTAAGCCTAAAGTTGCAGCATCATCAAATCGTTCCAGCAGAACAGAGAAACAGGGCAGCCTTCTTAAAACGATTGGTTTGGCTCACACACTTGGAACCAGAACATGCATTTTATACCGTTGGAAAGGTGTGGATATCTAGTTTCAAATGCCACTGACGACACTCAATTTTGACGTCGGAGGACAGAGTTACGGCCGAAACACTATTGCTGGACAGAGCTACACGGAAACAGTTTTCCAGCTTGACTAGTTTCACAAAGAAATTCATTTGCCCAACCAAACCTCAATATTTTCCAATGAAAATTTTTACACAACTAATACAACATATAAAAATCATATTCAAGCCATTAGATCATAAAAAATTGGCCTTAAAATAACCGAACAAGTCAGGGGCAAAATCAGAGATTTCTACCCCATGAGTTCCTTGAAGTTTCTACTAATTATACACCATTAATCCACCATTTCAAACACTAAACCAACATTATAAATATCATCAACCACAAAATCAGTAACAACCTAAGAGTGGGAGTTCATAGAGCCCACTTTCCAATTTTTCCAACAATATCAAGTCATCCACTTACATGCAAGTGCTTAGAGATGCATTTCTACTACCATAAATCAAGTTTAAGGTGTTGGACCATGGTATACCTTCTTGGTGTTCTTAGATCAGAATTTTCGGCCCTTCAAATGCTCCAAGAAAACCGTGAAAGCTCTCCTTCTTCCTAGCTAAATGGTCTCTCCAAGTGATAGGCTAGGTGTAGTTCAAATTTGGTGGGATTTGAATGAGTTTTTGTGAAGATTTGTGAAGTAAAATTGAGAGAGTAAATGTTAGTTTCTCCAATGCTGCTGGCCGAACCAAGAGAGAGAGGAGGGAGAGTGATTTTGATCAAAATTGGTTTTCTTGAGAAGCTACAAGCTTGTGGCCACAAATCACCCATAAGTCAACTCTTCATAGGGTGCGTTTGGCGCGATTAGGGCTCGATTTTCTCTCTCGTTTGGTTCACTAGTGCACTAAACCTCTAATGCACTTGTAATCATATAAATATTATTCACTCTTAATTGTCCCGAAATAAGGGTCTAAAGTCCCTCAAATAAAGTCGCGCGTGTGAAAACGCGTACTGTCCATCTGAACGCTATGACGCGAAACCTTCGAAAAATTCTTATAACGATTATACTACTAACTATCACTTGAGTACTTAAACATAAAATTACCTATTTTAGGACTATTGTACAAGTCTCCAATATTCCAAGTTTATCGTGCTCTCAAGCAGATAAAATTTTCAAGCACTATTCACTATTTTCACTAAACACGCTTCCGGAAATTAATTTTTGAAACGAGACACTATAAAATTATAACGAAATTATAATAAAATATATTTAGGTCCAATAAGACTAGAAAATATTATTCGTGGCAAAATCCAAATAAATAATTAATCGAGCCAAAATTAGGGCTTAAAAATAATAGTTTTTACGAGTCCTCACAGGATGGTTGTCCACTTTCCAATTAGTGAAAAACTCGGACGACTTTCATGACGTTTGTGGATGGCTGACTTTTCTAAATCCAAATCTAGCGCTTTCAACAGAATGAAACTTGTGCGGTCTCTGCAAAAATGAAGGTACCAATAATCGCTAAAGTGGGGCTGGGACATTCTATTTTTCATTGGTTACTTCAAAAAAAAAATTGAAGTTTGAAGTTTCGACTAGAGATGGTTGTCCACTTTCCACTGCTAGTTTGTTTTTGTCGTTTTATCTACTGTAATTCCTCAGTTGAGAAAACTTGGACATTTCACTTAAAAGACGCTCGGATTCAATTCACTAGCACAAATTTTGGCCTAATTTCCAAGGATGATATACCTCCGAAATGGATAAATTAAGCGGTCCATTTAGTGAAAAACTCGGACCACTTTCATGATGTTTGTGGATGGCTTGACTTTTCTAAATCCAAACCTAGCGCTTTCAACTGAATGAAACTTGTGCGGTCTCTGCAAAAATGAAGGTACCAATAATCGCTAAAGTGGGGCTGGGATCATTCTATTTTTCATTGGTTCCTTAAAAAAAAAAGAATTGAAGTTTGAAGTTTCGACTAGAGGATGGTTGTCCACTTTCCACTGCTAGTTTGTTTTAGACGTTTTATCTACTGTAATTCCTCAGTTGATAAAACTTGGACATTTCACTTAAAAAGACGGTTGGATTCAATTCACTAGCACAAATTTTGGCCTAATTTCCAAGGATGATATACCTCCGAAATGGATAAACTAAGCGGTCCATTTAGTGAAAAACTCGGACGACTTTCATGACGTTCGTGGATGGCTTGACTTTTCTAAATCCAAATCTAGCGCTTTCTACTGAATGAAACTTGTGCGGTCTCTGCAAAAATGAAGGTACCAATAATCGCTAAAGTAGGGCTGGGATCATTCTATTTTTCATTGGTTACTTAAAAAAAAAAAGATTTGAAGTTTGGAGTTTCGACTAGGATGGTTGTCCACTTTCCACTGCTTGTTTGTTTTAGACGTTTTATCTACTGTAATTCCTCAGTTGATAAAACTTGGACATTTCACTTAAAAAGACGCTTGGATTCAATTCACTAGCACAAATTTTGGTCTAATTTCCAAGGATGATATACCTCATAAATGGATAAATTAAGTGGTCCATTTAGTGAAAAACTCGGACAGCTTTCATGACGTTCGTGTATGGCTGACTTTTCTAAATCCAAATCTAGCGCTTTCAACTGAATGAAACTTGTGTGGTCTCTGTAAAAATGAAGGTACCAATAATCGCTAAAGTGGGGCTTGGATCATTCTATTTTTCATTGGTTACTTAAAAAAAAAAGGAATTGAAGTTTGAAGTTTCGACTAGAGGATGGTTCTCCACTTTCCACTGCTAGTTTTAGGGTTTGAATTTTGAATTTAACACTTGAGTTTGGAAAGGGTATAAGAAGGAGTGGAAGGTAAGAGAGAGAGAGAGAGAGAGAGAGAGAGGAGAGAGGGGGGGGGGAGGAGTGGTCCACAAAAATAGAAGATGCGTTTTAGATGCTTCGGTGGTAATAATCTTTGGCTAATTGGCATTCCTTTGATAAACTCGGTCTAGCCAAAAGTCATAGTTGCAAGCTAATGCTACGTTGCCTGTTCAAAGTAGCAAGGATTCTTATTTCAGCCCTCCAAGCTCAAAAGTTCTGTAATTTAGGGCCATAATCAAATTGCATCCATCATCTATTTGCTGACTAGTCAATAAGAGTCTTTATTCTCAAATGCATGTTTGAAAGGATTACAAGGATATTATACAGACACCAAAAAGTAAAGTGATAGGAATTTAAAGGATTACAAGGATACCATCATTATTGGTAGCTTGATGAATTGACCAACAAAACCAAATCCAAAACTAATCAGATTACCTCAGCGGGGATTAGAATCCCCTGCCAATTAATTCTCTAATAAAACAAGTCATAGTCCACTAAACTTACTAACTGGATAATGTTTGTGAACTTGCTCCAACATGCTTCTTTGTCCTGAACGGTCTGTTGGCTTTGGGAACACCTCTGGACATTTTTCACGGATATTGAAGGAAAGAAATTACAAGATTGGGGGTGTCAAACTTGAAAAAAATGATCCTTTGGGAAAATTAATTTACTTTAGTTGTATCTCTATTTGTTTCCTTAAAGTCCACTATCGTTGCATTTCAAACCTTAATCAGCGCTACAACTTGTTAGTATGTGCTATATCATCTAAAATATATACAATTTTAGAATTTTATTTAACAATTCATGATGATACTCATATATTCGCAGAGAAACTAACAAAAAAAATCCATTGTGGTTTCTTTATTTCTTGTTGCTGTACCAGACTCCCCTCGAAGACCGCATTTTGCTAGGCTGGATGCATTGTAAATTTGGAGAAAGAAGCTGTAACTTTGTCTCCGTTGTGATCTATGTTGCTGTCTGAAAAGTTGTGCAAGCTCAAGTGTTATATATATCATTAGGGGTGCATTCGAACCGATTCGAGTTCGAGTAGTGTCAGGCTCGAAATTGAACTCAATCATTGTTAGTGCTATTTGAGTTCAAGCTCAAACTCAAATGAGTAAAGATTCTTAAGTTCAAATTCGACTCAACCAAATAGTATATAAGTTCAAGCTCGATTCAATTGAGTTCACAGATCCTTCTGAGCCATTCGAACTTGAACTGAATTTTTTAGTGGAAAATTTCACAACTTCTATACTTATAAGTGTAACACACGCACATATATATTACTTTTAAATTTTAAAAACCTAATTTCTTGAATAAGTTCGTCGAGCATTTGAGCCTCATTCTCTAAGGCTTGTGCTCAACTCGATTTGACAAAATGAGTTACTCAAACTCGAGTCAAACCATTGATCGAACTGCCCCCGAGTAGCTCACTTGTAGCTTGAATCTCTAGCAGACTACATATGATTGAGAAAATTGACGGTTTGTGATTCTATTGGGACAAAGACTTAAAAGGATAAGGCTACGTAAACCGTATGAAAAGTTCTTTTGTAGCTGCTGTTTTATTGACCCCATATATCATAAATTAAATTAGACTTGAAAGACTTGTAGGGGTCATCCACTCTTTTCTGTGGCGTCCTTTTGTCACACCATATTAGATGCTTGTAGACTGAAGGAATCTGTCCTAATTTCTTATTCTGGAGTCTTGTGCTTGAAAGAGAGTTAAGTGAAAGCTTTTGAGGTTAGCTCAAATCGTCATTGAACAAAAATTGTAATGTCACTTCTCTTATGAAGTTATTGGGGATTTTGTATTCTTAATTTCTTAGTACACATATATATTTGGCTATTAGATGTAAAAGCATGGGGTTAAAAAGAAGGAAAAGAAAAAGGCTCCATCAGCCCATTTGTGTTCATGATAAATTGGCAGATGTGGGATCATATTGATGATGGTATTAAGGTGTAAGATCTATTAAATATCTTCAACCGATTGTTTTAGAAGTATTGTCGGTTGTAATTCCGCAGTTGATAAAACTTGGACATTTCACCTAGAAAGACGCCTGGATTGGATTCACTAGCTCAGATTTCAGCCTAATTTCCAAATATGATACACATCCAAAATGGATAAATTAAGCGGTCCATTTAGTGAAAGACTCAGACAACTTTCATGGCATTCGCGGATGGCTGACTTTTCTAAATCCGAATCTAGCGCTTTCAACTGAACGAAACTTGTGCGGTCTTTGTTAAAATGAAGGTACCAATAATTGCTGAAGTGGGGCTGGGATTATTCTATTTATCATTAGTTACTTGAATCTTGGATCTCACAGTTGAGATTGGAAAGGATATGGAGCAGGGTGGGAGGTGAGGGAGAGAGAGAGAGGTGGGGGACGGCGATATTTTGGTGGTAGTCTTTGGCTAATTGGCATTCCTATGATAAACTCGGTCTGGCCAAAAGTCGTCGTTGCAAGCTAATGCTACCAAAAGTCATTGTTGCAAGCTAACGCTACATTGGCGTCCAAAGCAGCAAGAACTCCTAATTAAGTCCTCCAAGCTCAAAAATTCTGTAATTTGGGGCCATAATCAAATTGCATCGATCATCTATTTGCTGACTAGTCAATAAAAGTCTTTATTCTTGAAAGGAGTACAAGATATGATACAGATATTAAACAGACACCAAAAAGTTAAGTGATAAGTATTTAAGTGAATACTAGTATTTTGACTGTGGTGCTTTTCTAAATCCAAATCTAGCGCTTTCTACTGAATGAAACTTGTGCGGTCTCTGCAAAAATGAAGGTACCAATAATCGCTAAAGTAGGGCTGGGATCATTCTATTTTTCATTGGTTACTTAAAAAAAAAAAGATTTGAAGTTTGGAGTTTCGACTAGGATGGTTGTCCACTTTCCACTGCTTGTTTGTTTTAGACGTTTTATCTACTGTAATTCCTCAGTTGATAAAACTTGGACATTTCACTTAAAAAGACGCTTGGATTCAATTCACTAGCACAAATTTTGGTCTAATTTCCAAGGATGATATACCTCATAAATGGATAAATTAAGTGGTCCATTTAGTGAAAAACTCGGACAGCTTTCATGACGTTCGTGTATGGCTGACTTTTCTAAATCCAAATCTAGCGCTTTCAACTGAATGAAACTTGTGTGGTCTCTGTAAAAATGAAGGTACCAATAATCGCTAAAGTGGGGCTTGGATCATTCTATTTTTCATTGGTTACTTAAAAAAAAAAGGAATTGAAGTTTGAAGTTTCGACTAGAGGATGGTTCTCCACTTTCCACTGCTAGTTTTAGGGTTTGAATTTTGAATTTAACACTTGAGTTTGGAAAGGGTATAAGAAGGAGTGGAAGGTAAGAGAGAGAGAGAGAGAGAGAGAGGAGAGAGGGGGGGAGGAGTGGTCCACAAAAATAGAAGATGCGTTTTAGATGCTTCGGTGGTAATAATCTTTGGCTAATTGGCATTCCTTTGATAAACTCGGTCTAGCCAAAAGTCATAGTTGCAAGCTAATGCTACGTTGCCTGTTCAAAGTAGCAAGGATTCTTATTTCAGCCCTCCAAGCTCAAAAGTTCTGTAATTTAGGGCCATAATCAAATTGCATCCATCATCTATTTGCTGACTAGTCAATAAGAGTCTTTATTCTCAAATGCATGTTTGAAAGGATTACAAGGATATTATACAGACACCAAAAAGTAAAGTGATAGGAATTTAAAGGATTACAAGGATACCATCATTATTGGTAGCTTGATGAATTGACCAACAAAACCAAATCCAAAACTAATCAGATTACCTCAGCGGGGATTAGAATCCCCTGCCAATTAATTCTCTAATAAAACAAGTCATAGTCCACTAAACTTACTAACTGGATAATGTTTGTGAACTTGCTCCAACATGCTTCTTTGTCCTGAACGGTCTGTTGGCTTTGGGAACACCTCTGGACATTTTTCACGGATATTGAAGGAAAGAAATTACAAGATTGGGGGTGTCAAACTTGAAAAAAATGATCCTTTGGGAAAATTAATTTACTTTAGTTGTATCTCTATTTGTTTCCTTAAAGTCCACTATCGTTGCATTTCAAACCTTAATCAGCGCTACAACTTGTTAGTATGTGCTATATCATCTAAAATATATACAATTTTAGAATTTTATTTAACAATTCATGATGATACTCATATATTCGCAGAGAAACTAACAAAAAAAATCCATTGTGGTTTCTTTATTTCTTGTTGCTGTACCAGACTCCCCTCGAAGACCGCATTTTGCTAGGCTGGATGCATTGTAAATTTGGAGAAAGAAGCTGTAACTTTGTCTCCGTTGTGATCTATGTTGCTGTCTGAAAAGTTGTGCAAGCTCAAGTGTTATATATATCATTAGGGGTGCATTCGAACCGATTCGAGTTCGAGTAGTGTCAGGCTCGAAATTGAACTCAATCATTGTTAGTGCTATTTGAGTTCAAGCTCAAACTCAAATGAGTAAAGATTCTTAAGTTCAAATTCGACTCAACCAAATAGTATATAAGTTCAAGCTCGATTCAATTGAGTTCACAGATCCTTCTGAGCCATTCGAACTTGAACTGAATTTTTTAGTGGAAAATTTCACAACTTCTATACTTATAAGTGTAACACACGCACATATATATTACTTTTAAATTTTAAAAACCTAATTTCTTGAATAAGTTCGTCGAGCATTTGAGCCTCATTCTCTAAGGCTTGTGCTCAACTCGATTTGACAAAATGAGTTACTCAAACTCGAGTCAAACCATTGATCGAACTGCCCCCGAGTAGCTCACTTGTAGCTTGAATCTCTAGCAGACTACATATGATTGAGAAAATTGACGGTTTGTGATTCTATTGGGACAAAGACTTAAAAGGATAAGGCTACGTAAACCGTATGAAAAGTTCTTTTGTAGCTGCTGTTTTATTGACCCCATATATCATAAATTAAATTAGACTTGAAAGACTTGTAGGGGTCATCCACTCTTTTCTGTGGCGTCCTTTTGTCACACCATATTAGATGCTTGTAGACTGAAGGAATCTGTCCTAATTTCTTATTCTGGAGTCTTGTGCTTGAAAGAGAGTTAAGTGAAAGCTTTTGAGGTTAGCTCAAATCGTCATTGAACAAAAATTGTAATGTCACTTCTCTTATGAAGTTATTGGGGATTTTGTATTCTTAATTTCTTAGTACACATATATATTTGGCTATTAGATGTAAAAGCATGGGGTTAAAAAGAAGGAAAAGAAAAAGGCTCCATCAGCCCATTTGTGTTCATGATAAATTGGCAGATGTGGGATCATATTGATGATGGTATTAAGGTGTAAGATCTATTAAATATCTTCAACCGATTGTTTTAGAAGTATTGTCGGTTGTAATTCCGCAGTTGATAAAACTTGGACATTTCACCTAGAAAGACGCCTGGATTGGATTCACTAGCTCAGATTTCAGCCTAATTTCCAAATATGATACACATCCAAAATGGATAAATTAAGCGGTCCATTTAGTGAAAGACTCAGACAACTTTCATGGCATTCGCGGATGGCTGACTTTTCTAAATCCGAATCTAGCGCTTTCAACTGAACGAAACTTGTGCGGTCTTTGTTAAAATGAAGGTACCAATAATTGCTGAAGTGGGGCTGGGATTATTCTATTTATCATTAGTTACTTGAATCTTGGATCTCACAGTTGAGATTGGAAAGGATATGGAGCAGGGTGGGAGGTGAGGGAGAGAGAGAGAGGTGGGGGACGGCGATATTTTGGTGGTAGTCTTTGGCTAATTGGCATTCCTATGATAAACTCGGTCTGGCCAAAAGTCGTCGTTGCAAGCTAATGCTACCAAAAGTCATTGTTGCAAGCTAACGCTACATTGGCGTCCAAAGCAGCAAGAACTCCTAATTAAGTCCTCCAAGCTCAAAAATTCTGTAATTTGGGGCCATAATCAAATTGCATCGATCATCTATTTGCTGACTAGTCAATAAAAGTCTTTATTCTTGAAAGGAGTACAAGATATGATACAGATATTAAACAGACACCAAAAAGTTAAGTGATAAGTATTTAAGTGAATACTAGTATTTTGACTGTGGTGCTTTTCTAAATCCAAATCTAGCGCTTTCTACTGAATGAAACTTGTGCGGTCTCTGCAAAAATGAAGGTACCAATAATCGCTAAAGTAGGGCTGGGATCATTCTATTTTTCATTGGTTACTTAAAAAAAAAAAGATTTGAAGTTTGGAGTTTCGACTAGGATGGTTGTCCACTTTCCACTGCTTGTTTGTTTTAGACGTTTTATCTACTGTAATTCCTCAGTTGATAAAACTTGGACATTTCACTTAAAAAGACGATTGGATTCAATTCACTAGCACAAATTTTGGTCTAATTTCCAAGGATGATATACCTCATAAATGGATAAATTAAGTGGTCCATTTAGTGAAAAACTCGGACAGCTTTCATGACGTTCGTGTATGGCTGACTTTTCTAAATCCAAATCTAGCGCTTTCAACTGAATGAAACTTGTGTGGTCTCTGTAAAAATGAAGGTACCAATAATCGCTAAAGTGGGGCTTGGATCATTCTATTTTTCATTGGTTACTTAAAAAAAAAAGGAATTGAAGTTTGAAGTTTCGACTAGAGGATGGTTCTCCACTTTCCACTGCTAGTTTTAGGGTTTGAATTTTGAATTTAACACTTGAGTTTGGAAAGGGTATAAGAAGGAGTGGAAGGTAAGAGAGAGAGAGAGAGAGAGAGAGGAGAGAGGGGGGGAGGAGTGGTCCACAAAAATAGAAGATGCGTTTTAGATGCTTCGGTGGTAATAATCTTTGGCTAATTGGCATTCCTTTGATAAACTCGGTCTAGCCAAAAGTCATAGTTGCAAGCTAATGCTACGTTGCCTGTTCAAAGTAGCAAGGATTCTTATTTCAGCCCTCCAAGCTCAAAAGTTCTGTAATTTAGGGCCATAATCAAATTGCATCCATCATCTATTTGCTGACTAGTCAATAAGAGTCTTTATTCTCAAATGCATGTTTGAAAGGATTACAAGGATATTATACAGACACCAAAAAGTAAAGTGATAGGAATTTAAAGGATTACAAGGATACCATCATTATTGGTAGCTTGATGAATTGACCAACAAAACCAAATCCAAAACTAATCAGATTACCTCAGCGGGGATTAGAATCCCCTGCCAATTAATTCTATAATAAAACAAGTCATAGTCCACTAAACTTACTAACTGGATAATGTTTGTGAACTTGCTCCAACATGCTTCTTTGTCCTGAACGGTCTGTTGGCTTTGGGAACACCTCTGGACATTTTTCACGGATATTGAAGGAAAGAAATTACAAGATTGGGGGTGTCAAACTTGAAAAAAATGATCCTTTGGGAAAATTAATTTACTTTAGTTGTATCTCTATTTGTTTCCTTAAAGTCCACTATCGTTGCATTTCAAACCTTAATCAGCGCTACAACTTGTTAGTATGTGCTATATCATCTAAAATATATACAATTTTAGAATTTTATTTAACAATTCATGATGATACTCATATATTCGCAGAGAAACTAACAAAAAAAATCCATTGTGGTTTCTTTATTTCTTGTTGCTGTACCAGACTCCCCTCGAAGACCGCATTTTGCTAGGCTGGATGCATTGTAAAATTGGAGAAAGAAGCTGTAACTTTGTCTCCGTTGTGATCTATGTTGCTGTCTGAAAAGTTGTGCAAGCTCAAGTGTTATATATATCATTAGGGGTGCATTCGAACCGATTCGAGTTCGAGTAGTGTCAGGCTCGAAATTGAACTCAATCATTGTTAGTGCTATTTGAGTTCAAGCTCAAACTCAAATGAGTAAAGATTCTTAAGTTCAAATTCGACTCAACCAAATAGTATATAAGTTCAAGCTCGATTCAATTGAGTTCACAGATCCTTCTGAGCCATTCGAACTTGAACTGAATTTTTTAGTGGAAAATTTCACAACTTCTATACTTATAAGTGTAACACACGCACATATATATTACTTTTAAATTTTAAAAACCTAATTTCTTGAATAAGTTCGTCGAGCATTTGAGCCTCATTCTCTAAGGCTTGTGCTCAACTCGATTTGACAAAATGAGTTACTCAAACTCGAGTCAAACCTTTGATCGAACTGCCCCCGAGTAGCTCACTTGTAGCTTGAATCTCTAGCAGACTACATATGATTGAGAAAATTGACAGTTTGTGATTCTATTGGGACAAAGACTTAAAAGGATAAGGCTACGTAAACCGTATGAAAAGTTCTTTTGTAGCTGCTGTTTTATTGACCCCATATATCATAAATTAAATTAGACTTGAAAGACTTGTAGGGGTCATCCACTCTTTTCTGTGGCGTCCTTTTGTCACACCATATTAGATGCTTGTAGACTGAAGGAATCTGTCCTAATTTCTTATTCTGGAGTCTTGTGCTTGAAAGAGAGTTAAGTGAAAGCTTTTGAGGTTAGCTCAAATCGTCATTGAACAAAAATTGTAATGTCACTTCTCTTATGAAGTTATTGGGGATTTTGTATTCTTAATTTCTTAGTACACATATATATTTGGCTATTAGATGTAAAAGCATGGGGTTAAAAAGAAGGAAAAGAAAAAGGCTCCATCAGCCCATTTGTGTTCATGATAAATTGGCAGATGTGGGATCATATTGATGATGGTATTAAGGTGTAAGATCTATTAAATATCTTCAACCGATTGTTTTAGAAGTATTGTCGGTTGTAATTCCGCAGTTGATAAAACTTGGACATTTCACCTAGAAAGACGCCTGGATTGGATTCACTAGCTCAGATTTCAGCCTAATTTCCAAAGATGATACACCTCCAAAATGGATAAATTAAGCGGTCCATTTAGTGAAAGACTCAGACAACTTTCATGGCATTCGCGGATGGCTGACTTTTCTAAATCCGAATCTAGCGCTTTCAACTGAACGAAACTTGTGCGGTCTTTGTTAAAATGAAGGTACCAATAATTGCTGAAGTGGGGCTGGGATTATTCTATTTATCATTAGTTACTTGAATCTTGGATCTCACAGTTGAGATTGGAAAGGATATGGAGCAGGGTGGGAGGTGAGGGAGAGAGAGAGAGGTGGGGGACGGCGATATTTTGGTGGTAGTCTTTGGCTAATTGGCATTCCTATGATAAACTCGGTCTGGCCAAAAGTCATCGTTGCAAGCTAATGCTACCAAAAGTCATTGTTGCAAGCTAACGCTACATTGGCGTCCAAAGCAGCAAGAACTCCTAATTAAGTCCTCCAAGCTCAAAAATTCTGTAATTTGGGGCCATAATCAAATTGCATCGATCATCTATTTGCTTACTAGTCAATAAAAGTCTTTATTCTTGAAAGGAGTACAAGATATGATACAGATATTAAACAGACACCAAAAAGTTAAGTGATAAGTATTTAAGTGAATACTAGTATTTTGACTGTGGTGCTACGCATGGGGTTATATCAAAGATGATGATGACGATAATAAATGAATTATTTATAATATTTACATGAAAAAATTTAAAAACATAAAAGAGTACTATTTGAGTTCTTTTTCTAATTTATATTGCATTTATGTATCTTAATTAAAACCATAAAGTATGCTAAAAAAAATGGAAAAAGATAAAAATAAATGAATTAAAAGGTACACCAAACACAACATTACTACCACTCTATACTATATTCTTGTTAGGCCCTGGGGATTATCTGCCGGAATATTCACTGGAAATCAAAGAAAAGAGAGAAACTGACCTGGAAGAATAGAGAGAAATGAGGAGATAAGAAGAGAGAGAAAATAACAGAAGAGAGGAAAGAGAGAAGATTGTCCAAATTGGTAGTTTTTATTCCTTGTGGGTCCCCCTTAGATTGCTTTTGGGCCGGTTTGCCGATGTTTGCTGCATGTCTCTCATTATTTGTGTGTGTGTGTAATATTCCGTTTCGGAAAAAAAAAACTCAACTTTCGGTTACACAACCAAGGGTATATATGCAAATATTTCTAACTAACTACATTTAATGGCTAACGGTTAGCTTAAGTCCAATGAAGTAGTTTTGCAACCATCAATGCATTTGGCCAAAACGTACTTTCATGTGAATAAAATGACATTCTTCAAAATAATAGTTCCTGACAATCCCACCCCCTTAATGTGAAGCTTGTCCTCAAGCTTGAAAATCTGGGAATTGTTTGTTGATGAAGGTTTTATCCTCCCAAGATGACTCTGTGTGACGCCCCCACTTCTCCCTAAGACGTACCAAAGGGTATCGGCGGGACACCTGCCCAATTCTCGTCAGAACTCAGTACAATTCCAGTTCAAATTTAAGGATAACGACTAATAACGAAGTCGAAATAAAGACAAGAAGTCATTTCCATACATGAATATTCAATCTTACATCACAAGTTTCGAAATACAACCGCTTTCCCAAAATACACAACTTTCAAAAGATGTCTAGTCCAGTACATTTAAAACCCTAATCAAAAGTGCCTCAAGTCAGCTTCTCCAAAACTCTTTCCATCTCGGCCCCTGTTAAAAAAAACAAATCTAATGGGATGAGCTAAAATTTAGTGAGGCCAAGAAAACATGCAAAACACATAGTTCAAGTAACAATGGCATTTAAGCAAGAATTAAAGCTGTAACATTCAAGCAATTCACAATTTTCAATTAAACACATTCAATGAGGATACAGGAACTTTCAGGAGCTAAGTTCCACTTGCTTCGCCAAACCTCAATCGAATACCTTCCCGCGATGACACTCCATCAACCGGGTCGGCATTTAACTCCGTAGAACTCCACTTATTTCACAGTTCCATCCACCATACACCGCACCGGGCCCGCACTTCAATAAAAGGCACTACTACGCGAGTAGGCCAAGCAAGATCTCTCAATAGGTCATGTTTACAGTTATCTCATGGTTCACCAAGCTCCTCGACCAAGCCCTTGCTAGCTCGAGTAGCAAGGTCGGCCAATTGAGATTTGGGCGTCCCCACAGTTCAGTTATAAGTCGAGGAGATTCATTCCAACGACGTGCAGTCAATCAGTTGCAATTCAGTCAATCAATTACAATTCAGTTGTACAATCGGTTGAAAGAGAACGAGTGCGATAAAGTACACACTCGACTCAACAATTATCAATCATTAATCCATAAGAAGCAATTCACATAATTGCAACAACTCTAGCACTTGACACTTACCAATCAAAGTAGGGAGTAATTGCTCAAACAACTTTTAGGCGTCCGCTTCGAGATCCTCTTGAAAGTCCCCTTGAGCGCCTGAGCAAATAATAATTTACTATCACACACTATCACTTATAAACCCCTTGTTAACAAGAAAGATTGTACATTTGTACAATATTAAGAAAATATCATGAAAGAGAGGCTTAATTACTTGTAAATCGAGACTCAAAAGTGAGGTTTAATAACACAAGGAAAACTAATTTTCTTCATGAAATCAAGTTTAAAATGGTCAACCAATATCGAATGATAGCAAAGAGTTTCCAAAAACTCAATTCCTATCGAGTCGGAAAAATTTTAGTTTTGCACGTCAAATTTAGAAAAATCAAAACTTGCACTCAATAGGTCCAAAATTGGAAAAATTTATACCAGCTGGAATCTTGGTTCAAAATACTAAAGGTTCCTAGAAGACATCTTTCCATGATTCTAAACGGAAGATGTTCAAATTTCAGCTCAAAGTGGTTGACTTGAGCATATAAGACAGTTTCGATCATGTTTTTCGGCAAACTTTGGGAATTCGGAAAAATTCACAAGAAGTGAACTAGCCTCTGAAATTTGTAACACAATAAGAATTCCAAACAAAGTTTCAAACACAATAAATGGAACTAAATTCGAAGTTTTGAACATCAAGATATAGTAGCTCAAAGTTGGTAAATTTTCACTATTAAACAGTGAATTTTTCAGATTTGAAAGTAAACTTTGGGACATCATTTGGGTATCAAAATAGTCTTAGAATAATATCAAATTTGGTACAATTAAACTCCCATATGAGGGATATTTCTCTATCAAATTTCATGTAAAAACTCGTACGGGAAGGTAGTTAACAAAACTACCAAAGTTCAAGAAATTTCCCAAAGCAAATCTGTCCTCTTGTTTTCTTTCTCTTTTCAAACACTTTGCACCATGAAATCAGTCCCATTTTAGTTCATTTGTGAAACCAAGGTCCAAGAAACATTTCATAAGCAATTTATAGTTGGTTGACATCAAAATTTCAAAATAAAACCTCTCACAAGCAACCAAATCAGTTGGCCAGCCAAAAAGAAGGGTTTTTCAGTTTTGTCGCAGTTTGGAAATAGAACCATATTTCACTCAATAAAACTTGGAATTAAGAATGGTTGGTGGAGTTGGAAACTAGAATCATAAGGCTACATTTCATCAGAACAAATCATTTTCAAAATCAATTCCTAAGTGAGAGAAAATAGAGCCACAAAATGCAGCTTCTACCTTTCTCTCGGATAGGCCAACAGAACAGGGCAGCAACTTTGCTGACTCACTACGGCTCACTCATTTCTAACCAGAAAGTGAATTTTATACCGTTAGAAAGCTACAACTGTTTAGTTTCAAATGCCATAGCGGAACTCGATTTTGACAGCTGTACAAAAAGATATGTTCGATCAAAGGGACACTGTTCAAGCTGTCCGAACACATTTTCCAGGTTTCTTCACATTTCGAAATTTCAGATTTTTCGCAATTAATTCAAATGATTTTTGGTAAAAAATTTTTGCACACCATATACAACATATATACATCAGTTTCATAGTCATTTGAGCACTAAAAATTTGAAATATAAACAAGGCAAAACAGAACAGATTTCAGCCAGCATTCTTGCGCAATTTCCTTTGATCTTTCCTTCGATTCTCTATCCATAATCATCTTAAACAACACTTAAACAACTCAAACCAAACATTATATCATCATATCAGTCCATACAACCAAGGTGGGAATTCATAGAGTCCACTTCAACCAATCCAATCCAATCCAAGTAATAACAATAATAATGAAGCTACAAGCTTCAAAGCCAAGGATAAAACCCATTAAAGCCAAGAATGAAAGACTGGATGGTGTTGGATGGTTACCTCCTAGCTTTAAGAGAAACCAGAAATTTTTGGCACCAAAAGCTCCAAGAAAACCGCCAAGATGAAGTATTTCTTCTAGCTTAAGTGAATTCCCAAGTGGTTTGTGAGTTGGATGCAAAGTTTGAGATGAAATGGAGGAAGATTAGTGCAAGAATGGTGGAAAGTTTTCTTCCTTCTTTCTTGGAGGAGTTCGGTCAAGCTTGAGGAGAGGAGAGAGAGTGTATGGCTGATGAATGAAGCTTCCCTTGGAAGCTTAAGTGATTTGTGGTTATAATTTGCAAAAAAGTCAACTATGAATAGTACTCACGCGCGCGTTTCGTGTCCGTTTTCTCTCGGATTTGTTTCATTTGTGCACTAAACTTCTAATGTACTTCTTTTAACATTATAATTATTCACTCTTAGTAGTCTAGAATAAATTTCTTAAATCTTCATTGGGTTGATTCGATGCGAAAAACGCGAACTTCCAATTCGCGCGCGATAAAGTGAAATTTAAAAGAAATTCTTGTAACGATAATATAAGTAACTAGTACTAGGATAAATAATTATAAAAATGACTATTTTAAGAATAAAAATATGAGCCCTTACACGAGTCTAGTATTAATTCCTCAAATCCCCAATTAGTTTGTACCAGCGCGAGTTTTGGAAAACTTTTGACACGCGCACGGTATAAGCTTAATTTTAACTCACTCACATCTAATCTCTCAATTAACTTTTCTTAGTCTACTATTGATCATTCTTAATTTTTCAAGATTATTGTACACTCGAATCGAATTTTGTCTCAAAAAATGTGTACTCATTATTTCTTACTAAACGAGCCTCTGAAAAATAAATTTTGCTAACAAAACGTTTTAAAAACATAAGGGAGACATTGTTCCATACAAATGAACTTGAAATGGTTGAAATAAATTATTCGGAGAAAATGGGTGAATAAATAATTAAATAAGCCAGTCAAATAAGATAAAATTAAGAAAATTTTTGGGTCCTCACACTCTGACTCCGATAGGTGATTCCATTTCACCAAATACTGAATAACCGACTACAAATTCCGCATAGTAGCTCTCCTCTTGAGGACTTTCTCAGGTTTTAGCTTACACTGATCAGCTGTATCTAGTGCTGGCAGGGTAGCTTCAATAGCTTGTGTGTTCCCAATCTTCTTCTTCAATAGGGAAACATGAAACACAGGATGGATTCGAGCTCGTTCAGGTAGTAGTAACTTGTAGGCCACTGCTCCCACTTTGGCAACAATTTAGAAAGGCCCATAATACTTTGCAGTGAGCTTCAAACTCCTTCGAATGGCTACTGTTTGTTGCCTATAAAGCTGCAATTTGAGAAACACCCAGTCTCCCACCTATAGAGTTCTTTCTGTCCTATGCCTGTCTGTAAAAAACTTCATGCGCTTCTGAGCCTTGGTGATACGAACGGCACCAACTTTGTGATGCAACCCGTACAGAAAGGCCTGGATCTAGAAAGTGGAGACTCACATTGAAGACGATGAATGCAGTGGATCACCTAAATCCGTTGATCACGTGGTCAACAAACCTCGGTATTTGTAGAAGACGCCACAATCTAGCGCGGTCCTAGATTGATAAGTCAATTGAATACCTAAGATATAAATCTAAGGTATTCAAGGCGCTTCAATGAAGCTTTGAGAGAACTCTCAATGTAATTTTATTAATCATCAAAAACTGAATGTAAACAATGACTTAAGGCTATTTGTAGTAGTGACTAAGACCCAACAAAGCTTGGAAAACATGAAGGAAATTCGGCCAGCCCTTGGGCTTCTCTTTGGGCTGACACTAGCGACACAACATACGTACCGTAAGGTCCGGGGGCGTTGCCCCTGAGCCCCCACCGGGGCGTGTCGCCCCCTGGACCCCCGACTCGTTGACCGGTCAGCGAGACCCCCGAACTAGCTCAGCGTAGGGACTAACTCGTTAACTAACTAAAAGAGCTATTGGACCTACGGTCCACATGGCCTAGATCTCTTTATTACACCCTACTAAACTAATAATGGGCTATGGACCCCCTTAGCCGAATCTTGGACTTCTAATCTTCAGTGACGGCCGAGACTAGGACAACGAGCCTAGTTTCGTTGAGACCCTCGATGGCCTTTGACTCTCCACTTGACTCTCGGGCCGCACGAACCAATGTTTGTAGTGTCTCATTCAATCTCTTCACGCGAGCTCGTGTCATAGGCCCCAATGGTACCTTCACTTGCTCCACTTGGATAGCTCTCTCGACCTCCTCATCACTTGGCCAAGTTCTCTTTGATGAGAGATAGAGCTTGGAGTCTATCCTACAACATGATAGCTACAGTAGGTATGACACTGTCATGGAAAGGCCCTAGAGGAATGTGGTTTGGCTTGTATCCGTACAGTGCTTCAAATGTAGAGCTGTAAACGAACCGAAACGAACCGAGTATCTCATGTTTGAGCTCTGTTCGTTAAGTGATTCGAACTCCGTTCGTATTCGTTCGTTAAGTTTCGAACTCTAAACCTGTGTTCGTGTTTGGCTGGTTAAGTAAAGTTCGTATTCGTGTTCGTGTTCGTGTTCGACTCGTTTAACATAAACGAGCCGTTCGCGAACACGTTCGAAAAGTTCGAATCCAGATTATTCTAGGCCTTAAATATGCCACACAAATCATTAATCATCCTAAAAAATAATTAAAATACTAAATGACTAAATTCCATTATTCATTAACTGCATAACCAACATTAACATAAAAACAACAAATAAAACAAAGTAATTTGTCCTTCAAATATAAAAATTCAGCCATAAGACAAGTACAAATTTGCTCCACTTCACAATTTGACTATAACTACATCCACTTCATCTATCCATTTGAATCCATCAGCCACGGCAAAGAAAATGAAGTGACTGGACCAAATTCATTGTAGTTGAAAAGAGCTAGGTGGACCAAGGCATTCGAATTTTTTTCCCCAAGACTCTGCAAAGAATAGAGTAATAATCAACTATAAAAGTTTTCAATCAGTTTTAAAAATATCAATCAAAAGGAACTAGACATCATACATGCATATAGAGGAATTAAGAATGACAAACATTGAAAATTTCCACCACCGCTACAGGTATTTCATTTTTTTTTCTATCTTTTCCACCCTTGTTCATCATCATCATCATTTCCCATACCATGAAAAATTCGGTCAAACAAAACCAGAAATCTTAGACTTAGAATTATGTCCCTAACCCCTCAATCCATTGTTCACATCAAACTTAATCCATCCAGTGGTTTACTTGTCATATAATTTTACTTTCTCTGCATCAAGTTTCCATTCTGAGATCTCTAGCTATTGATTTAGCAGCTTGAAGCTCACAAGCACGGAAATGGAAGGAAAAAAAATGCTTTGCTGCTTGCTGCTACTGCCTTGATGTCTTAAATCATCATGCGCCAGTTTTGACAGATTAATGAATGTGTCTTGATGAAAGTAAAAAAAGGAAATGATATGCACAAGAAATATTACATTATTCCAAGATTTCAAGTATTAGATGCCAAAAGACGAAACTACAGCTGAAGACATCACGTGAGGGACAATTTGGCTAGCGTTAGTGCTAAAACTTTGACCCTTCAAGCTTGCAATCAAATTTGATCTAATGAATTCAAAAAATTCCAGATTGAGAAACATAAATCATAGATCTGTGAAAAATCATACCGAATCAAAGGAGGGAGGCACGCGATCTCCGAAGTCAGCCAGCCACCAAAGATGTTGATTGGGGCAACTGAAACTCCGGTCTCTCTCTTATCAGTTTGGAAGTTGGAACAACAGTGGTCTCTCTCTCTTATCAGTCTAGAACAGCAGCGGAGCTTATCAGTTTGGACTATGGACGGTAGAAAGTCTAGAACTTTGGACAGCAGCGGAGCTTTCAGTTTGGACTTTCAGCAGCGGCCAACGGGGAATGAAAACAAAAGTAAGGCTGGAAAGGGAAGGGGAAAGTTTTAGAATTTCTTATGAGTAATCCTAAAATTTGTCAAATGACAATTATGTCCTTGTTCGCGAACGTTCGTTAAAATTAGCGAACATGTTCGTGTTCGCTCGATTATTAAACGAACACAAAAATTCGTTCGTGTTCGGTTCGTTTAAGGCTTTCGAACGAGCCTTTAACGAACACGAACGAGCCGAAACGAACCGAACTAACGAACAGCTCGGTTCGTTTAACAGCTCTATTCAAATGGAGAGACTTGCAAGCTGGTATGAAAATTAGTATTGTACCAGAGTTCAGCTGTTGGTAACCAGCTGCTCCAGTGTGTGGGATGTTCACTGCACATGCTTCTGAGGTAGTTCTCCAAGCATTGGTTCACCCTCTCACTTTGCCCATCAGATTGATGGTGATAAGAAGAACTATAATGTAGGCTTATTCCCAACTTATTGAACAGTTCTTGCCAGAATCTGCTGATGAAAATCTTATCTCTATCAGAAATAATGGACTCTAGTAAGCCATGCAACTTGTAAACATTGTCAAGGATGTGAGGACTCATATTTTAATTATTGCAAAATATTCTTAAATTGGTCATTTAAAAGTATTTTTGCATGTGAGTTACTCAAGTTTTCCCAAATTGCATGAATTTCTTGAAAATGAGTCTAAACAATTGGTTCTTTAAACAATTATTATTTTAATGACCAAATTTATTCGAGTTGAATTGTTTATGGTGATTTTGATTGTTATATATACTTGAATTATCATATTTTAAAGTTTTAGAGTCGAATAAGTTGAAGTTTCAAAGTTCGAGCGAGAATTCCTTAAGTTCGACTCTTGTGCGCCTGCGTGCCGAAATGGCCCCGACAGGCGCATTAATCTGTTTAATTGGAGATTTAAGAATTTGATATTAGACTACTAAGAATGACTATTAATGCACTAGAGGAATTACCTCGGAGGTTTAGTATACAAAAGTAGCAAACGAGCACGAAAAGTGGTCGCGCAAAACCCTATTCGGGCCTAGCGAGGTTTGACCTTGAAAACTTAGCCTTTAAGCTTCCTTTTCTCCCCAAAAACACACTTAAAAAATTCTGAAACAATCTCTCTCATCTTTCTCTCTCTAAATTCGGCCCTCACAAGTAAAAAAATAAAGGAAGAAGAGCTCTCCAATTTTTCTGCTCAAACCTTGCACCTAATCCATCAAAGTTCCTCATCAACTTGTGGGTTTTCATCCTAGCTAAGTGGAGGAGCTGATTTTGTGGCTTTGAGGGTGGATTGGGTGGTTGATGGTGGTGAAATTTGGGAAGGAAAATTCTGATTTTGTTAGGTTTCATAGCTCCAAGAGGTAACACACAAAATCCTTGCTTTCTTGGTTCATTTGTAGCTCTGAAGAATTGTTGTTATTAGTTGAATTTGGTTGGTTGATGTGGGTTTTATGAACTCCCACCATTGTTGTTTGAGGGCTGTTAAGATGTTAATGTGTGTGTGAGTGTGATTTTGATGAGTTATAATGGTAGAAACTAGAAGAGGAAGAGAAAAGAGGGAAATTGAGAGAAAGGAGGACTACTGACCGAAATTCTTGACCTTGTTATTCTGTTTTTCTGCCCATATTTTCGTGCCTTTTTTTCAGTCCATTTGAGTGCTGATATGTTGAGCTTTAAGTGTACAAAATTTCAGCCAAAAACCCTTTGATTTGGTACACCAAAATTGCACGCAAAGTTTGGTCACAACCCTGGAAAATTTCTGACTTACTGCCCGACTTCTTGTTTGCTGCTGCCCTGTAATTTCGAAAATTTTCTGGTGCTAATTGAGCTTCCAAATTGATGTAGATATGTTGTGCTGTGTGTATTGTGGTTGTCTACCAAAAATCAACCCAAATGGTTGGTTAAATTTTGAGTTACAAGTAAAGAAGCAAACTGGAACAAGCTCCAGAATTTTCTGACCAGCAACATTTGTGTAGATATAACATTTTGTTCGTTGATCAAAATCGAGTGCTACTTGTGGAATTTGAAACTAGACTCTTATAGCTTTAAAATGGTACTAAGCTCATTTTCTAGTTCATCCCGAGTGATCCGTGGTGAGTCTTGAAAGTTTGCTAATTGACAGCCACTGTTCACCCGAGGACAGTCCAGAAATTGCAACTTGTTGCTGATTTTTGAACCACTTGGGTTTGGATATTGAAAACAATTTCTTCTGTATAAATGTAACCTTGTGAATCTAGTTTTCAATGCCACCAACCATTCCTGATTTGAGTAAATATAGAGCCAGATATGGCCTTTTTGCTGAAGTGTGTCAGAATTGAAAATTCTGGAAAACAAAGCTCATCAGTCCTTAAGCTTGTGCGAACTTCAAACTTTTATTTCTTGAGCTAGGAACGTCGGAATAAAGTTCCGTTCATTTTTTTTTGAAAACTGGAATGGAACACATATCAAATTTCAAAGGCTGGTTTTGATTCTATGATTTTTGACAAAAATCCAAGGTTATTGGAAAAGTGGGGACTGTTTTGCCCTATCTTCTATGAACAGAAATTTCACTTGAAAAATTAACTTGCTTTTGATTTGACTTTTGGATAACAGTCTTCTACAAAGTTGTTATGTTTCGCATGAAGTGTCCGACGGTGTAAAATTTTACATTTTTGGACTTTCTGAACTTCCAGACCGATTTTTCAAAGTTTCACGCGTAAAAGTGAAATTTTCCGATTTGAACCTGCTTGCTCTTTTAAGAGCTTAGGTCACTCTTTTGAGACTCTTGGGATATTCCAAACTTATTTTTATGGTGAAAACGTGCTCACTTATAATTTGGAACTTTATTTTGAATGTCGGTTTCGATAAACCGAAATACTTGAAAATTTGGCCTTGAGCATTTTAACTAGAGAAATCCTTGAGAAATTTCACTAAATTTCCTATTTGAAAGTTAGAACTTTAACTTCCATATTTATTATGGAAAAAGTGATTGTTTGGAAACTTTGACTTCGTAAGTTTAGAAAACATGATTTTTCACTTATATTCAAGCACTTGGGCTATTATTGAAAATTTTCTAGTACGAACACATTTTTCTCCTTTCTCGATTTCCGTGCCAAATTAAGCATTTTACTCTTCTTTTGAAATTGATAGTCCTTGCCACGATTTAACTCAGAAATGGGACTTTTAAATTCCTTTTGGTTATTATTCCAATGATTAAGTGAAAACTTC
Source organism: Coffea arabica (assembly GCF_036785885.1). NCBI lineage: Eukaryota > Viridiplantae > Streptophyta > Magnoliopsida > Gentianales > Rubiaceae > Coffea > Coffea arabica. The sequence goes on along the minus strand of NC_092315.1, from coordinate 13,064,380 downwards.
CTATTTCGATTTGTTTGAGCTTGAGGCTCTTGAGTGTGTGTATCTAAAAGATTTTCTTTTATTCGCCTTGATTGAGCATCTAGGTAATTCGTGATTGTGATTAATCTCAGGTGATCCAGAGGACACCGAGAAGCTCTTTTAATTTCTTGCTTTTGCTCTTGCTTTGCTCCGGATTACGGTGAGGGATTCCGAACTGTTTTGCACAAAAAAAATTGCTTCTCGAGCTTTTATAACCACTGTTTGTATAATTGCATATATATATACGTGATGTGACTTGATAAGTGCTCCTTACATGGCTAAGTGGTCAAATACTTGATGAATCTTGTTCACTTGAATGATAAATACTTATTCCTAGGTAAGTGTGTACTTTATCGCACTCGACCTAACTGTTACTGTATCACTTAACTGTTCAATATTTCGTTGTTTATATGTTATTTGTGTATGCTGTAGGCCATGTGTACTTTATCACATCGGCTGAACAAGGCCTTTCCCCCCTTCGTTATCACCTATTCGAGCCAGAAGTGGACTCGGTCGGATAGGTTGATAACCCTGGGCACTGTATTTTGGTATACTCGAGTATTACCGCTGGAGGGATAAGGTGATGGCCAGTCAATCGAAGGAGTTACCGATGGGAGTTATAAGGACGGGAAGTGGACCGAGTACTGTATCCGTTTGTGTTTGCTTTACTATTAATATTGTAATTGCTCTCCTAGTTGACATTTCTCGGGTAAGACTCCTCATGAGCATTAATCTCTGAGACGAAGCAATCCTTGTAATGTTCTTCTAGTCGGACGAGCCACTATTTGTTAGACTAAAATTCATGACAATATATTTATATGGTCATTCATTCCAAATGTACGTTAGTGATTTTAAATGATTTATGAGTTGTACTCATAGTAAAGTTACCAGCAAAAGCACTACTTCTACATGTGTTTTCAAAGTAGCACTTACGCACTAGTTTATAAATACTTGATTTTCCCTTTTGAAACCTCATTGAGCTTCAGCTCACCCCCAAAAACATTTTAGTTCTATGCAGGACTCGAGAAGGATAGTTACTCAAGCACAAGGATTTGGAGTACCGTGGATTATCCTTTATTTGGGTTGTGATTGATTTTCATTGTGGAATGTAATGGTTATTTTGAAAGATTTGTGAACTTTATGGTATGATGTACTTGTGGTTGAAGTGAATGTAAATCTCATGATATTTTGGGGATTATACTTTTGTAAGAATGATTTGAATTGCAAACATAAGGATTGTACTTAAGTTATTATTATGAAAATTTAGATGAAGTATTGGACTTGTACTTTGATATGTTGGACTGGTGGATATAACATACTCCGTTTGAGTTTTTAAAAACCATCGATTATATTCATGCTTGAGTTTTGTAGTGAGTCCCGACGAGAGTTGGGCAGGCGGCTCGCCGAACCCTTTGGTTCGCCTTAGGGGGAGGTGAGGCTGTCACAGGTGGTATCAGAGTTTAGGCTCTAGATCTTTGTAGTGTATCTTAAACTTTAAGTATAGGATGCCGGACTGTGGAGTTTGATTGTCTAGTAAGTGGAATGTGATCTTAGTACTTGATGATTGATTGAGTAATATGTGAAGCTGCTGTAATAGTTAAAGTCGGCATGTAGTGATGTGTTAGCTGAAATAATTGTATTTATGGAACGATGTGTATGCAACCCCTATGTAATGAGTGTATTCTCGATAAAAGTAGTAGATCTAGTACCTGATATTTTGAGTGTATTCTCCTTATGTCTTCACAGATTTTCTTAGCATGGCGTTTTAGTCATAGCATTATTACGATTTCTCTCTAGATAGATTGTGGTATGAGGAGAATTTCGAGAACGAAATTTCTTTAAGGGGGAGAGAGTGTGAGGACCCGGAAATTTTCTTTATTTCATAATACGTTATTTTATTTTCTCGCATGCATTTTCGTCACTATACCCTATTATATTGATTTGTCCGAGATTTTTATAAGTAAATATAGTTTTTAAATCATTTTTCTAATATAAGTTAGATCATGAGAAATAAAGAGTGTATATTGGACGTGGGATCCGCTAGTGGCGTTAAGTGCGACAAATTCGGCCAATTAGATTAAGTTTTGTATACCAGAATTAAATTATTAGGTGTTAAGAGGTAATTAGAGATTACCTAGATGGATTAGTATTGGAGAGACAAGAGGATAAGTTTAAGCTTAAAAGGTGACAAGTGTCACCATCCTATTTAATCTTGGATTTTGACCATTTAACTTTACCTTTACCATATATCAAAATTGACCCAAAAATCATTCTTATTTCAAGCGTCTTTGGCCGGCTCTCTCTAGGAAGAAAAGAAAAGAAACCTTCAACTCTTTTGCTGATAATCTTGCTCAATCTCCCAATCCAACCGATTAAACTTGAATTCCTCCATAAAAACCCTTAGTTTAGTAGTAGTGAGGTTGGTTGTGAAGTGGTTTGGAAGAAAATGGTGCTAAGTTGGGTCTTTTCTTGGGTTGGCAAGGTAAGTAACTAAGGAACCTTTCCTTTGATTCTAATAATGTCTAATTAGTGGCTTTTGTGGCTAAATATGTTGATTTGTAGTAGGTCTGATGGTTGGAAGTGGAGTTTTGATGGATTTTTTATTTATTTTTGATTTTTCTGTTTTTATATAGTAATTATTGCTTAGTCATGGATTGATGGTTTGTTATAGTGTAAAATGAAGTTGGTATATGTTGGATATGATTGGTTGCGGAAAATTTCTGGTTTGGTGCGGAAATTCTAGTTTAGGGTTTCAATTTTCCCTGTTCTGTCCGATTTTATTTGAGTATGTTAGAGGCCGAATCAGGTTTAGGTTAAAACATAAAAGTTGTAAGAAATGATGTTTTATAGCTTCCTGTAAAATTTCAGCTCGATCGGAGCACCGTAGCATATAAAATGACCGTAATACCCTTGACTGCCCATAAGCCCTATTTTCGCGGACAGTTTTCTGTCTTCGTGGGGATTTCAATTTTTGCCTCTGAAAATGCATGATTTAGCTTTGTAGGTCTTCATAAGAAATGTAGGTATATGTTTTGGATTCGAAACGCCATAAGATACACCTCAATCGGACTTCAGTAGCCTGAGTTATTGTCGTTTAATCATAGTGCGGTTAACTAGTCTGATTGTGAGATGCTGGTTCTGTAATTTGGAATTTTGACCTGTATACACTATGAACTAGACTAAGTGGTCTTCATCAAAGTTGTAGGCCTTTATTTTCTCTTCGAAACGGTATACATTACACCCCAATCCGATAAGCGTGGCTTCGGTTGTGTCTGTTCCGCTAAGAGATGTCAAATCTGCTATTTAGCTTTTGTCCTTAAAACTTGATTTCGAGTTGCATTCCTAGACTTGTTTTGTATTTGAATGAACTTAAGCCTAGTTGAAGGGCTATTGTATTGAGATTTCTTATGTGTTGAATTGGACTGATTTGAGGAAAAACAATGAAGCCATAAATGGCTGGAATATAGCAAAATACAAAGGGCATGCTGCCCAAAATTTTAGGGCTAAGCGATTCCTTCAATTGAGTTGATCTTAGTAAAAATGAAGGGTTTTGAGGGTTGTTTGTAACCCTAGGACCAACTGTTATCTTTTTATTCAAAAGTCATAGTTTGATTCTTCTGTACTAGTACTGAACTTGAAAAGGCATACGACATATAGTCGGGGCTCATTTATGCATTTCATTTACTGGGTTTGTGGATGTACGAACTATAATTGTTTTATCTTAATTATTTTAGAGTTTCTTGGCGATTAAAGCCACTTTGGGTAAAAACCTTTTGAAGTATCTGTACTGGAACCGGTGAGTGTACCACTCCCCTGAATTGTTGTTTAATCAGTTCATCTATACTTGAAATGTGTGACATGCATAACTATGAACTCTGTTATTCTGAATAAGATGAGGGTGTACTTTATCACACTCGTTCTCTTGCCTGTACTGCATGAGTTGGAATCTATTACTTGTATTTGTTATGTACTTGAACTCGTTACTTGCGCCTGTTATGAGATCGTTTGGAAGTGTGTCCAACGATCTTCCTGTTAATTTGAGCTCAACCTCATGGGGAGTTAATTAAGTCGAGTCAGCAAGGGTTTGGTCGAGGTAATTGACAACTCATGGGTGCCTGTTCCTGGGGAATCTTTGGGTATTGAGACTCTTGATTCCGGTATACTCGAGTATTATCATTTCTGTTCCTGTTCTTGTTTGGCGTTCGGGCCCGATAAGGGGTATGGTTGGTGGACAGGATTTGGCGTTAAAATGGTGTTCTACTGGACTGGTTCCTTTATTTGAATGTTGACAGAGGGTCAACTAGGTTGGATCAAATATTGCAACGGGGATTGGGCTCTTGAGAGCCCTCTGTATCCTTTAAATTGTGGTGTTCATTCATTTCTTGTATTTGATGTGTATATGTGCTCTAAAAGTGATTTCTCATGATTTCTACTATTTATACTTTTGGTACCTCATTGAACTTTTAGCTCACCCCGTCCCGTTATCTTTGTTTTCCTTATAGGAAACCATCTTTTGGAACTTTGATGTTTTTGAATACTGAGTTGGGCTAGTTAGAAATTCTTTTGCTCTTTTGGGTATAGCTTCTCGACAATTTGGAAACCCTAAATGTATCTTTAAAAAAAAAATTTCTTTTGGTGTGTAAACTTACTAATATGTATATTGTACAGTGTTTCCTTATCGTTATATGTCTGTGGGAACGTTGTCCTAAAGATTGATTGTATCTTATAGTTCGGTTCAATTGGGTTCTGAATGTTATTTCCTCGAAGTTCTTCTGAGCGTTTGGTAGGGTTTCCGTTCGTTCCAGATCTGAGTCCCGGCGAGAGTTGGGCAGGCGGTCCGCCGAATCTTTTGGTTCACCTTAGGGGGAGGTGGGGCTGTCACAGTGTGAGCCTTATAAAGTGACTGAATTTGGTTAGACGATCCACCACCACCAAAATAGTTTCAAAGCCTTGAGATAAGGGAAGCTGTTCAATGAAATCCATGTAGATGTGTGACCAGGCCTGCTGAGGTACTGGGATAGGTTGCAGTAGTCCAGGCTATGGAACATTTTCATGCTTATTGCGCTGGCAAATGTCACACGACCGTACAAATTGAATGACATCTCTTTTAATCCCAGGCCAGTGAAATAGAGCTTGTATTCTCTGTAAGCACCTTCTCTGACCAGAGTGTCCTCCCACTGCTGAGTCATGTAATGCTTTGATCAGGTTGTTCCTGATATTGTTGGCAGATCCCACGTATAGTTTTTCTTTGAATTTTAGCAACCCCTGGTCCAAGTGATAATCTGAATCAGCATTGGAGTCTATGAGCAGCTGAGCTATTTTCTGCTGAGCTCCTGGATCACCATTATAACTCTCAACTAGTTCTTGCATCCAAGCTGGTTGTACTGTGGAAATGGCACACATGTGGTATGCTGAGATATGGTTGGCTTTGGTCTCCCCTACTTTCCTTCTAGATAGAGCGTTAGCTACCCCATTGTCTGAACCTTTCTTGTACTGTATTTCATAATCTAATCCTAGTAACTTGGTGAGCCACTTATGCTGTAAGGGATGTGTAAGCCTCTGCTCCAGTAGATGCTTGAGAGCCCGATGATCAGTCTTAATGACAAAATGATGGCCAACCAAATAATGCTTCCATTTGGTGACTGCTAGCACCAGGGCATAAAGTTCCTTTTCATACACAGATAGCCCCAAGTTCTGAGGAAATAAAGCCTTGCTGAGGAATGCTATAGGATGTCCTTGCTGCATCAGAACTGCTCCAATGCCTACACCACAGGCATCAGTTTCTATTACAAAGGGAAGCTCAAAGTAGGGAAGCTCCAATGCCTTCTTGAGGTCTTCAAAAGCTATCTGAGCTTTATGGTCCCATACAAAGCCTTCTTTCTTCAGTAGCTGTGTCAAGGGCTTGCAGATCACTCCATACCCCTTGATGAATCTTCTGTAATACCCAGTCAATCCTAGGAAATCTCTCAATTCTTTGACTGTGCTAGGGGTAGGCCAGGTCCTGATGCAGTCAACCTTGGTTGAGTCCATACTCACCCCAGCATCAGAAATCACACGTCCCAAATACTCTATGGATGTCTGAGCAAATGAACATTTAGACTTCTTGCAGTAAAGTTGATTATTAGTCAAGACCTTAAGAACAGCTTGCAAATGTTGTACATGTAACTCTAGAGTGGGGCCATAAACCAGGATGTGATAAAAAAAAACTAGCACAAACTTCCTCAAAAATGGCTGAAATATCCTGTTCATCAGGGACTGAAACGTGGTTGGTGCATTAGTCAGCCCAAATGGCATCACCAGGAATTCAAAATGTCCATGATGTGTTTGGAAAGCAGTCTTGTGAGTGTCTACTGCCTTAACTCTCAATTGGTGGTAGCCAGCTCTGAGGTCCACTTTAGACATATATTTGGTGCCAAGCAATTCATCCAGTAACTCATCAATATTAGGAATGAGAAATGTTTCCTTAATAGTTAGGTCATTCAGCTTTCTGTAGTCTATGCATAGCCTTCAAGAATTGTCTTTCTTCTTAACTAACAATACAGGTGAAGCAAAAGGACTTGTACTATGTATAATGATCCCATTGATGAGCATTTCAGCAACTTGTTTCTCAATTTCAACTTTATGGGAATGAGGGTACCTGTATGGTTTGAGTTTAAAGGGTTCAGCCCCTGACTTGAGGTTAATCTGATGATCCAGCTCTCTTTCTGGAGGTAGACCTGTTGGGGTAGCAAACACCTTGGAGTACTGTTGCAGGACCCTCTCTATTGGTTCTGGAATGTCTCCCATCTGATCCCCTTTGAGTTCCATATGCAATGATGCACCTTCCCTGCGCTTCTTCTTCTGAATGATCTGAGATCCTTCCCTCTCACTAGCTCCATTGCAGGTTGATTAATGAAGCCTTGGAGATGGAGTAGCTCTCCCCTGCTGCTAAGGGCAATGCTGAGGGTATGAAAATCAAAGATAATAGGACTGAATTGGCACATCCAGTCTACACCAAGGATGATATCTCATCCTCCCAATTCCATTACCTTCGGGTCAAATTGGAACTGATAATCTTGTATGAGCCATGCCACCTTAGGACAGATAGCTCCACTAGTGATGTCTGTCCCATCTGCCAAGGTTACGATGAAAGGATTCATAGCTTGATGAGGCAAGTGCAGTAGATTAGCTAGCCTATGGTGGATGAAGCTATCAGAGCTCTTGTGTCAACCAGGATCTTAACTAGTAAGCCCCCTATATTGCCCAACAACATAATCGACTTCCTCCTGATGGGACCTGACAATGCATTCAAGGACACCTTTGCAAGTTCACCTACTCTGCCTGTGTGTTCATCTTGCTCTCCCACTGCATCCTTAAAGACTGCTTTCTCCTCTTCAATACCTAGACAGTTTAGGTTACCAGGTTTACACTGATATCCCACTCCAAACCTCTCACCACACTTGTAACACAAATTATGCTTACGCTTGTACTGCAGTTCTTCAATTAAGATTCTCCCAACCTCTTTGTGTATGGACTCAGTCTTCCTGATGTTAGGGGCAATTGTAGGGAGTTTGTAAGAATTAGAATGATTCTGATTATTTGCCTGATTCTTATACATCCCAAATTTTGTTTCCAGTGCAATTTTGGCAGAAGGCTTGGACTGTCTAGACTAAATTTTTAGGGCGTATTCTTGTAATTCAACCACTTCAAATGCCTTTGGCAAGGACTAAGGTTTAAACATCTTAACCATGGGTTTGATCTCATCTCTTAGACCACTAATGAAGCTGGAGATGAAATAGGACTCATGTAGTCTGGGATTTCTGATCAGCATTAGTGTTTTTAATTCTTCAAATTTTTCCTCATATTCCTCCACTGTTCCTTTTTGCTGCAATTTGTTGAACTCCTCTATTATGTCAAGGGAGCCTTTTCCAGAAAATCTCTCACACAATAGTTCGCTAAACTCTTTCCATGACAACTCAGGTCTAGCAAGTTTCACTCCCTAGAACCAATTATCAGATTTTCCTTCCAAGAACATCTCAACTAAGTCTATCTTCTGCTTCGCAAGTATATGGCAATTCAGGAAGTACTTCTGGCACTTTCTCAACCACTCCCTAAGGTTACCTGAAGAGAACACAGGTAACTCCAGCCTTGGCAAATTAGGCAAATGCATTCTTCCTCTGGACTCCTGCTAGTGGTTTGGCAGTTCATTTGGGGATAGCAGCTTCAAATGTGCTGGAGGAGTTGGCAGGAGTGGTTCTGGTGCCCCACCGTCACCGTTCAGAAGTCCTTTCTCCTTCATCATTACCTTCAGCAGCGGCGTTGAGCTTTTGCTCCATCTTGTTGAATTTCTGGTCCAAAGTCCCTACCACTGCCTCCAACCTTGAGCTATTATGTTTGAATTCATCATGAAGTTTCCGTTGTAACTCGTCATGGCCGGAGGCCTAAAATGCAGCCATGGTTTCTGCTAGTTCCTGCAACCTACTCTCTTGCCTCTTAAGTTGATCCTCCAACGATCTATACCTAGTGTTTTCAGCCATGGAAGTGTCACAGCAGTCAAGGATCGGCTGCTCTGATACCAAATGTTGGGCCCTAGGGATTTTCTGCTGGAATATTCACCGGAAATCAAAGAAAAAGAGAGAAACTAACCTGGAAGAATAGAGAGAAAGAAGGAGAGAAGAAGAGAGAGAAAATAACATAAGAGAGGAAAGAGAGAAGATTGTCCAAATTGGTAGTTTTACTCGACAACTTTCGGTTACACAGCCAGGGGTATATATGCAAATATTTCTAACTAACTACATTTAATGGCTAACGGTCCGCTTAAGTCCAATGACGAAGTTTTGCAACCATTAGTGCATTTGGCCAAAATGCACTTTCATGTGAATGAAACGACATTCTTCAAAATAATAGTTCCTGACAATTCTCCACATTTGCGTCACTTCCCTCCCTCTCCCTCTTCAGAACCCCTTCTCCTAGATACTTCCTCTATTCTCTCCTACCTTTTTCCTCACCTTCTTAACCCAATTTTCTCTACAACCTTTTCCCATTTCCCCAAATCCTACCTTCTCGTTACTTTACCTTACTCCCCAATTACCCTATCTCTTACCCAACTTTGTAGCCCGCTTGTCTCTTATCCTACTATTGTTTCCATCTATTTATAGTTGTAAATGGTCTATTTACTTGTCTCGTTCATCAATAAATGAATTGCGTATCTAATTTAATTGGAAGTGCAGGCCTAGTTGCAGGTTAGGGGCTCAAATCTCTGCACTTGTAGAAAAATTCAAAAGGTGTGCAGTAGTGCATTGTTTTGATCTAGAGGTGGGATCTTGTTCCTCTAACCACCCCATTAGCTACTTTTGGACTTTTACCTATTATAGGTTAGAGTAGAAGTAGAAGTAAGAGTTGCTAATTGACAAAAAAAGAGAATATAATTTAATTGAATTCAAACGGGTGACCCAATTAAATCCATTAATTTTAGTGGGTATTAAATTGACAGATTTGGATAACTTATTTTGACCTAATTAAATTAGACGTAAATCCAATCTCAATTATTAGTGGTAAATCTAATTCACTCCAATAATTACATTCTAATATTTACAAAATTTTATCATTTTTCCTCTTCTTTAATTTTTATTCTTTATTTTTAAATTTTATCCTACTTCCTTCCTTCCTTTCGTAAAAGTCTAATAAATTTCATGAGTGTTAGTTGATTTTTTGTAGTAATACCTAAATTATTTTGAGATTCTTGTAGAGTGGCAAAATTTGAAACTCACTATGATCACCATTTGAGGTTCCTCTCTGCAAATTTTTATTTTTTTTCTCTTTCTTGGGGTAAAAATTGATTTACTAACTTGATATGCTGCTATTTCTTTATTACAATAATATATTATTTTGTTTCTAAACAAAATGTGGAAGAAAAAAAATAAAATTTAGTAGTGGGCCATGAATAGATAATTGGATAACCCAAACGCATCTAAAACTATATTCATTGATGACTCATCTATTTTGAACCATTAACTAAGTAGGTATATATATAGGTTAATCCAATAATAACTTGTCCAATATAAAAAAATATATATATAACTTGTCCAAACTCACATGAATCATCCAATTTGGTAGCTCTTCCCCAAGCTCAATCCCTCCTAACCCTATAGTCCTATAGTTCCACTCCTTTCACTATTTAGAATTTGTTACCTCACTTTTTAAATGTTTTTGGGCACATAAAATGGTAGAATTATCTTTCCACTCCTTTCACGACCTAGGGATTTGTTGCCTCATTTTTAATTAGTTTTTGTCAAATAAAAAGGTAGAATTGCAATCATCGAGAAAAAGTAAGAAGTCCAACATACAAAAATATGAAACTTAGAAAAAGCAAACCTATTAAAGTGCCCTAAGCTCATTGAATACAAAAAAATAATAATAAAGTTTAAGTCCACAAGAAATTTGATTTAGTGATTATAAGGTAAATCATTAAAAAATAGGAATAATCAAATATATCATTAGAAGACTTTGACAAATGATTATTCTACCTAGAAGGAAAGTGATAAAGATATAATTGGGTGAACGATTAAAAATAGGACTAATCACATTATCCTTGAGAATCTTGCTAGACAAATCAATCTTCTTTGATGAAGGAGTAAAAAAGGATAAAGTGATAGAAGTACTAGCATTCTCATCCATGCAGGTTATATCTTCAAGAAAATAATAAAAATTTATATGATAAGCAAAAGATAAAAAGTTCAAGAGAGTGTCAATGTAATACTAATTTATATTGAAATGTATTATTATAAACAAAGCATAGAAAAAATTGGATAAAGTATGTTACTTTGCATATGCTATATGCTTTGTTTTGTTATTTCTATAAAGAAAAATTACAAGCTACTTGTTAAGAACAAAAAAGAAAATAAAAAAATGCAAAAAAATTACCATGAGTGGATAAGATGAATCTTATTGTTTTATTATTATGGATAATTTCAAGTGTGTGTGTACATGGTAAATATTTGGTGTCAACCTGCGGTTTGACCCAACTCGACCCACTTTTAGTCGTATCATTAATAGGTTAACCCAATAATGGCCCACTTGAATTCAGGTCGTGTTAATACTTGTTAAGTCTGGGTCGTATTCAAGTTGTAATATCATGTCTTGCCAAAAATTGCCACTCCTGCCACCACCTTCCTACTTTTTACTATTCATTCCCAACTATCTTTACGTATCCCTGTAGCCCCCCAATACAAATCACCCTTACTCCAAATGCCACGATACCCCCTCTTTCCTTACTCTCCCTTCCATGTCATCGTTCATGACTCATTTTGCCACTTGCCTATTTTCAAATTATCCTTTCCAAACTAATTTTCATAATATCAATATGTCTTTAGTTTAAATTAAAAACTTTAAGTAGTTACAAAATTTCCTTTTCAATTTCTTTAGTCATTTCATGTTTCTTTTGTATGCTTGAACAAAATTTAATAATTTTAATAGTATGATTAAGGTCTGGTTATATATTTAGATCTAGGTTTGGCCCTAGATTTAGACCTATTTTTTATTTTTTGTGCATGATGACTCTAATAATTGAAGCATCCGATAAGCACATTTCATTTTTTATTGCGGGTATGATTTGTAAATTTTAGTTAGGATTTCCATACAAAAAGGTTGAAGTTTTTGTTCTTTTCTTTTTGTATTTGTTAGTGAATTTTGCTAATTTGCTGAATCATTCAATTTTTATGCTTTAGAATACTAGTTTTTCAGCCTTGACGCCATGTGTCGGTAGCTAAGACTCGTTATTTTGCTGTTATGTTTGTGTGTGTTTTTTTTCTTTGTTAGATATAGTACTCATGTGTGTGAGTATGAGTTTTTCCTAATTGCACAGATAAACATGACCTTGAAATCAGGTTATCTAACATTCTTAAGGTAGCATTAATCAGTAAGTAATGCCTAAAATTAGGTAGAACTAAAAGGTATGGTTTTCTAACATTCTTAATGTAGCATTAATCAGTAAGTAATGCCTAAAAGGTAGAACTAAAAGGCATAGCCTTGCTTATATTCACGTTACTTCTCTAAGATAAGCAATTTGACAATTTTCATTTTTTTTTGACAATTTCTGTTTGCTAGTACTTCGCATTTAACAGTTGATAGAAGAAAGACAATTATAAAATGGGTTTATCATTTTCTTTTGTTTGCTAGACTTGAATCAGCATTCAAACATATTTAAAAATATTTTCAAACCAACATAAAGTTGAATTAATCTTTTTTGTATATTCAATGGCTTTTTATTTTACATTAATAGGTCTGGGTAAAAATATTATGTTTCTTTTGTATGCTTGAACAAAATTTAACAATTTTAATAGTATGAGTAAGGTCTGGTTATATATTTAGATCTAGGTTTGGCCCTAGATTTAGACCTATTTTTTATTTTTTGTGCATGATGACTCTAATAATTGAAGCATCCGATAAGCACATTTCATTTTTTATTGCGGGTATGATTTGTAAATTTTAGTTAGGATTTCCATACAAAAAGGTTGAAGTTTTTGTTCTTTTCTTTTTGTATTTGTTAGTGAATTTTGCTAATTTGCTGAATCATTCAATTTTTATGCTTTAGACTACTAGTTTTTCAGCCTTGACGCCATGTGTCGGTAGCTGAGACTCGTTATTTTGCTGTTATGTTTGTGTGTGTTTTTTTTCTTTGTTAGATATAGTACTCATGGGTGTGAGTATGTGTTTTTCCTAATTGCACAGATAAACATGACCTTGAAATCAGGTTATCTAACATTCTTAAGGTAGCATTAATCAGTAAGTAATGCCTAAAATTAGGTAGAACTAAAAGGTATGGTTATCTAACATTCTTAATGTAGCATTAATCAGTAAGTAATGCCTAAAAGGTAGAACTAAAAGGCATAGCCTTGCTTATATTCACGTTACTTCTCTAAGATAAGCAATTTAACAATTTCCATTTTTTTTTTGACAATTTCTGTTTGCTAGTACTTCGCATTTAACAGTTGATAGAAGAAAGACAATTATAAAATGGGTTTATCATTTTCTTTTGTTTGCTAGACTTGAATCAGCATTCAAACATATTTAAAAATATTTTCAAACCAACATAAAGTTGAATTAATCTTTTTTGTATATTCAATGGCTTTTTATTTTACATTAATAGGTCTGGGTAAAAATATTATGTTTCTTTTGTATGCTTGAACAAAATTTAACAATTTTAATAGTATGAGTAAGGTCTGGTTATATATTTAGATCTAGGTTTGGCCCTAGATTTAGACCTATTTTTTATTTTTTGTGCATGATGACTCTAATAATTGAAGCATCCGATAAGCACATTTCATTTTTTATTGCGGGTATGATTTGTAAATTTTAGTTAGGATTTCCATACAAAAAGGTTGAAGTTTTTGTTCTTTTCTTTTTGTATTTGTTAGTGAATTTTGCTAATTTGCTGAATCATTCAATTTTTATGCTTTAGAATACTAGTTTTTCAACCTTGATGCCATGTGTCGGTAGCTGAGACTCGTTATTTTGCTGTTATGTTTGTGTGTGTTTTTTTCTTTGTTAGATATAGTAGTCATGTGTGTGAGTATGTGTTTTTCCTAATTGCACAGATAAACATGACCTTGAAATCAGGTTATCTAACATTCTTAAGGTAGCATTAATCAGTAAGTAATGCCTAAAATTAGGTAGAACTGAAAGGTATGGTTATCTAACATTCTTAATGTAGCATTAATCAGTAAGTAATGCCTAAAAGGTAGAACTAAAAGGCATAGTCTTGCTTATAGTCACGTTACTTCTCTAAGATAAGCAATTTGACAATTTCCTTTTTTTTTTGACAATTTCTGTTTGCTAGTACTTCGCATTTAACAGTTGATAGAAGAAAGACAATTATAAAATGGGTTTATCATTTTATTTTGTTTGCTAGACTTGAATGAGCATTCAAACATATTTAAAAATATTTTCAAACCAACATAAAGTTGAATTAATCTTTTTTGTATATTCAATGGCTTTTTATTTTACATTAATAGGTCTGGATGCATGACACATAATTTTTATTCAACTCTAGCCCCATCATGACTTCGGTTTATATATATTACCATTTCTCCTAATCAAGATTTCATATTGGAACCTATTCTTTTTTGTTGCAATGCAAATGATTGTTTGATCAGTAGATTAAAAGTGTTCATGTATGGAGGGAGCAACAATAGTTTCTTTGGACAGGACATCATCTATTGAAAATAAGCCTCGAGCTCTCAATATTGACCAACATCAACTTGCAAGAGTAAATATACATATTTGTTATTTTTCTTTCTTTCTTCCCTTTTTTTGGTGGTCTATCTCTTTGTTTTTTTTTTGGGAGATTTTGATGATTTTGGTTATGATAATTTGTATAGGAGGTAGCACTTTATGTGGTGAGTATGAGGAGTATGGAAGAATCTCTTTGAATTTTCACTAAGATAATGACTTAGATATATAACAATATCTAACAATTTCTTGAGCTTAAAATTTTTCTTTTCTATTTTCTAGGTTCTTTGGATTTATAATTCTTACTTATTTGATGATTCTTTCTGTTACTTGGTTGATGAATTTTTTTTTTTTTTGGCAATCTGTATCATAAGCTGCCTGGTTGTTTTTTGAGTTAGAATGGTTAGAGGGTACTTCCGTTTTGCCAAAAAATAAAAAGATATAAAGGGATCTCCATGTAAACATTGTTTTTGGCAAAAGGATAAACTTTCTTCATAAAAAAATATGCAATTTAAGAAGATTATAGTTTTTGAACATTTACAGTAGGCCCAACTTTTTTCTTCTGAGCATGAAAACATGATTTAATAAATACATATTTTCTAACCTTAAACACGAGTTTGTTACCCCATTTGTAGAATAGCTCCACTAGTTATTTCTTAGCATTTTATTCTAACCTATCCTTGAACACAAGTCGATTTGGAATTCACCATTTAAAGATTCCAACTATCTTGATTTTGAATACCACTTTTATTAAAAAAAAAAGTGGAAAATTTTTTTTGCTCTTTTATTCACCATTTTGCTCTTTTATATTTGTTAAGTGGAGAAAATGTAGAAAATTTTTTTGGTAGCTGGCAATAAGAGAAAGAATTATACATATGTGGGTGTGTGTGTATGTCTCTATATATATGGTTTAATAAAGATTAGACAATATACCTTAGCAGCTCTCATGAGATGATCTACTCTGTGGCTAATTAAAGACATCACAAAAAATATATAAATATGGGTAAAATACCAAAAAACTTCTTGTGGTTTGCTAAATATTTAATTTAAATCCCTTTAGTTTGAAAATCTACACTGTAATTCCCTGTGATTTCAACTAAATTGAAAATTGGATAGAAATAATTCAATCTAACGGTTATACGTGAAAAATCAATATTGTTTCTATATAAATGAACTCGCTATGATTTGACGAATATTCAATTTAACTCATCTAGTTTGAAAAACTACACTATACCTCTCTACGATTTCAACTAAATTGAAAATTGAATGGAAAGCATTTCACGTATAGTAGGAGTAATATAGACATTTCACATATAACCATTAGATTGGATGTTTTCTATTCAATTTTTAATTTAGTCAAAATCACAGGGAGTTATAGTGTAGGTTTATAAACTAGAGAAAGTTAAATTGAACATATATCAAATCATAGGGAGTTTTTTGGTATTTTACCCATATAAATATTGAAAAAGCAATCACAACAAACAATGGAAGGGAGGACAATTTTCAGAGAAGATAATTAATTAGTCTCCAAAATATAAGGGCTTTTAGGTCGATATATCTTGTTGCGACATCTGCAGAAGAGTAGAGCATAAACCCCTTAAGTTTTTGCTCCATGACTGAGCAACTAATTAAAAGTTCCAAGCCATAAGCTACCACTTGCAAACCCTTACAGCAAAACATCATCTGAAAAATTGGTCATCTTGTTAAATTTAACCACGAAAGAAAAATTGGTCATCTGAAACGTCATCTTGTTAATACTTTCCATGGAAACTTAATAAGCATTCTGCATATTTCATGACTTTTTAACCATCATTCTGAGATTAATCTACAATACATGATATACATCCAATCATTTAGTGCACGTACACAAAGAAAGCAATCAATTACCTGTACTTGAACCGTTTGGGTTTTACTAAATTTAACGTTCATTAGCTTACAAAGGAGATTGATCAAATCCAATCCTAATTAATTAAATTGGTCAATTTTCTTGTTGTAATCAAGCACATCACATATTGGTGTAGAAAACTCATGGGTCAGGATCCAACACATATTTATTTAACAGTTCAATATATTTTTGTAAATGCAGGCCATATATAACTCATAACTTACAACATGCCACATGCCAAAATGCATTCAATTAATAATTATGATTCCCAGTAATAATGAACTAAAGCATAGTGGCTTGCCAATAACTATTAAAGAGAAAAAAAAAAGAATCTCAAAAGTATAAATTCACAAAAACAGAAGAAGTATAAAACGCTCAGGTCAAGTATGAAAGAAGAGAATATAGTGTCTACTGGAACTTGAAACCTGAGCTCAATAGATTTCATGCTAAAATTAGGGATGGCAATTGGGGCGGGCACCGGCCTCACGGGGGGGTTAATGGGGTGGGGTTGGGGCTAGGTGGGGAGGGGGGGGAAGGAATTTTTCCCCCATTTCTATTATATCTATATATAATATTTAATTTAATTAGTTACAAACTTATAATAATGATTTTATTAGTTATATGTATTATATAATGGATATTATTATATGTAATAAAATTGATATTATCAATTATACTAATAATTATATATGTCTATTAATAAAATTATTAATTAGTTATACTAAATTTACTAATACATTTATACAAAATTCCTAATTACACGTAACACAATAACATTTTTTCTTTAAAAAAATACAATAATGACTTAGTAATTGTATTTGTGTCAAAAGGGAAAAGTTGACAACTTTAGTTGTATTTGTTTCATCATGTTGGATTGTATTCAAATAACTTTTGTTTGATTGTTTTTAGGGTTAATATCAGAAACCTCCCTTGAGGTTTCTTCTAATCACACCTAGCACCCCTCATGTTTTCGAAATCACACTTAGCACCCCTGTAATGACAACTTTGGTATCATTGTCAACCCCTCATTATTTTTGTTCCACATTTACCCTCCTTGTGAACTCTATTTATGTATACAAAATGTTCAAAAAATGTTACATGATTTAGGGATGGTTGATCTAACAACTGCTTCTATCTCACTCCCTAATATTAAATAGCCATGGAGTTTCCAGTGATGTTGACTTTTGGCAATGGACATAGTGTTATTGCCAAAATTGCAATTCCTAAGTGAATAATAACATAATCTAAAAGTAGTTTAAAGATGATGGGAATTCATGAGTATATAGCATTAGCAAGCCATTTCTACTTGACAATAGGGTATCGCAATATTAATAACTTACAAACTCCATTCGACTAGGATGCACAAAAAGCTATTTATACTACCTCATTTTCACAAAAATGGAAGAGCAAGTTTATTTACAACTACAACCACATATTGAAACTATTGCTGCCATTATGAGAATCCATAGTCACATTTTTTTTAATCTCCGTTCAGATCAATGTAACATTTTTTAAACAATGTGTAACTCTATGTGAATTATTTATAAAACTTAATAACAGAAACGCAATCTATTATAAATATGTACAAGAAGTTTACATAAAATTACAAAATGTTCAAAACATGTTACACTGTTCAAGGACGATTTTATAGTGTTACCAAAGTTGGAGGGATGTGAGTTACATAAATAGAGTTCACAAGGAGGGTAAAAGTGGAACAAAAATAATAAAGGGTTGACAATGATACCAAAGTTATCATTCCAGGGGTGCTAAGTGTGATTTCGAAACATGAGGGGTGCTAGGTGTAATTAGAAGAAACCTCAAGGGAGGTTTCTGATATTAACCCTTGTTTTTATGAGTTTCAATTATGAAATTATAATGGATAATAACTTGATGTTGTGTTGATATTTTAGTACTTGATTATTTGCTAAAATTTGACTATAATAAAATTATCTAAGAAATTTTCATTAGCCTCGTAGGCGCCCCGCTGGGGAAGCGGGGCGGGGCAGGGGAGTTAGTAGGCAGTGAGACAGGGGTCTGCCCCGCCCCGTTGCCATCATAGCCGAAATTTGAGCCTGATTCTAAATAGATGGAGGTTAATCTAGACAAGGCTTAATTGAAGTGCTATTTTTCCACCATTACATTGCTGTTTGTTTATTAAATCTAAATGTAATAAATTCTATTCATTCAAATTAAAGAACCCCTATCGTTTCAGCATACTTTTTATCAGGCACAAAGCAAAATAAAAATGGAACAACTGCTTAGAGTAAAACAAACAAAATCTCAAGCAGCCAGAAAGATTTAATTGATAAGTAACATCAAAATAGGGAATATGGTTTGTATCCTGAATGACATCACCGATGATTTCCTATTGCTCAGGGGTTGTATCAATGCCTATTGGATTACGGGTATAGCACAACCATGAAGCTGCACAAATGATCCTTCCAGGGCTGCTTGGTAAAGTGGAGTAGAAATAGCATAGGACTGAAGTGTTTAGCAAGAAAAGGAAAGATATAAGCCAAATATATTGGATGCACTTTTTCTTTATCACTCGGAAACAAAAATGAGAAAGAACAGGGACCAAATGGTGGTTGTTAGAAGTCCACAAGTTTGGCGAAATGAGCTCTTTTGTATTTAAGGAAAAAGTGCAGCTAATCAATAAGGAGAAGGAAGCAAAAAGGTCTGAAACTTTATATATGCTAAGCGCTGTGATTCTGCCAACTATATCACAAGGATACAATGCAATAATCTGAACTGCTTTTTCAATCAACTTTTTACATTTTTTTTAAAGCTTAAAAGATCCAAAATCAGAAGCTAAAAAAGGCCTGCTTTTGGTATTCTGATTTTGAGCTTTTCTAAAATCAACTTTTCAAAATACGAATATCAAATTAGAACATGCCCAAGCCCAATCATTAGTATTCTTGAAAATTAAAAGCCTAAGACAGTTCCTAGAGGGAAAAGGACAGAAACCGGCAAACAATGAAGAATATGACGAACTCAGTCCTAAGGAAATGAAAAGCAAAGGAACTATAAGAAGAATACAAGCACTGAACAATGACCTCCAGAAATAGTGGCCTACTCGTTTAAAGCACTGGGATGGAAAATTGTTTTATTGGAAACAAAACCTACACATTCATCTTGATGGATGCTACAAACATACTTTTACGTGTTTCTGTTTCCTCCAGGATTATGGAAAGTAGCTTTTATGTTACAACTCAAGTAATCTCCAAGCAAAAGGGGCAATTAGGCGTTTAACTATAACCCATCTGCATCCACTACTACCTCTGCTGAACAGAAGCTTGCCCTCTGATTCAGAAAAAAATCCAATTGCTTGTCTAATGACAGATCAACAAATTTAACACCAATAGTTTATTATGAACCTCGCACACAAAATCTCATTACAAATGAACAGATTTAACAGTAGGTAATCTACAAGTGGCAAGAAAACAGCAGTGCAGCAGACAAAATAAGATCAAGGCAGAAGTAGAGTAAGGAGTTCACCTTACAAAAGCACCAGGCCTAAGGTTTCATGAATTCTTATTTCCCCCCAAAGATATTTTAGTAAATAAACATAGCAATAGGAAATTGACTAAA
This sequence comes from Coffea arabica, assembly GCF_036785885.1. Lineage (NCBI taxonomy): Eukaryota > Viridiplantae > Streptophyta > Magnoliopsida > Gentianales > Rubiaceae > Coffea > Coffea arabica. The sequence goes on along the minus strand of NC_092315.1, from coordinate 13,044,678 downwards.
GTATCTAAAATTGAGACCACCAATTACACAAATAAACATATATGCACATAACATTCCACATATCAAGGAAACAAATGATCAAATATACAAATACGTATCAAATTAGGCAATTATTCATATACACAATTATACAACCGACGGCATGTGGTAACAACATACGAGCGAATCAAAAGAAAAGGGATATATCGTCCCAAACCTTGCTAAAATAACCCCGTCCGGTCTCTCACATCACCTATTATCCAAATGAAATATCCATTAACCTCTTGTACTCATTCCAGTCGAACAAAGCCTATTCATGTTCCCAAAATGCAACTCTCACCTACGAACACCGCCTCAACTCTGGAGTACTCAGGCACAAGAATCCGAAATAAGATAGTTCACATCTCGAGCTGGCCAGTCCCAAGAGAAAACCATCTACAATCGAAATTCCCACCAGACGTACCGATCTATGATGCTCAGATACCACAAGAAAAGTTAAGACCTATAACATTCACAATTTAGAGCTTAGGCTCGAACGAGCACTTAATCCTTCATACCTATTCACCACTTAGTCCAGGCTCACTCCGCGCAGAGACCACGCGAAACAGGCTCTGATACCACCTGTGACAGTTCTCAGGGTCACATCACAAGGTACCTATCAGCTTGCCACCCGCACGCGGGCATCCCCTACGGAGAGTTTCGCTTCGTGACTCTTCACGAACGAGAGGCTCAGGGCTTTTCCAGTAAAAGGACGTAGAGTCCCAACCGTCGGCATATGGCTCTGATACCACCTGTGACAGCTCCACCTTACCCTAAGGCGAACCAAAGGGTTCGGCGGACCGCCTGCCCAGCTCTCGCCAGGACTACGGAGTCGAATCACACAAATCCGATATTACACGAGATAGGATCCAAAAGAATTGAATGATTGAAAACCGCCAAGCTTAACAGTAACTTACCAAAATCACATGGAAAAAAAAAAACATTTTCATATATACATGTCGCTAGGTTTACAATTCAGATGGAACCAGTGAAACGAAGTACATTTAGAGTTTGTTTCCCCTCGAGGAGCTATACAAAAGAACAAAAGATTATCTAACTAGCTCAACTCGCTTTTCAAAATCATGATTTCCAAAAGAGGTTCCTGTAAGGAAAACAAAAGGAACAGAAAGGGGTGAGCTTGCGCTCAATGAGGTACCAGACATATAACAGAAAAATCATGGCATTTCACATTTAACAAATCAGATACACATGCTAGATGTAAAGTAAAGTAACTAATGATTCACACAGAAAGGATACAGGTGGCTCTCAGGAGCCAAATTCCCATTTGCGTCACCGAAGCTTGATCGAAGTTGACACTCCGCCAACGTATATAGAACCAACGTCCGTAGACCCCTCTTTACACCGAATCCCGTTCACCAAACACCCCTTTACCGGGCCCGCTCACCGCAAACGAACAGAAATGGTAATACTCGAGTATACCCGGAATCAAGGGTCTCAATACCCAAAATCCCCGAACAGACTACCGTGGTTCGTTATCTAATCGTCCAGGCCCTTGCCGGCCCGACTCGAATAACTTAGCCACAGGATTGAGCTCATAGGTCATAGAAATCCGAACAGATGCAGACACAGATAACAGATTCAAATTTTGCATGGTAAATTGGCATATGAACAGACAAGAGAACGAGTGTGATAAAGTACACTCTCGTCTCAAACAAATTAAACAGATTGCAGAGCAGAAATCAAGTTAAACAGCAATGGAGGGGAGTGGTACACTCACAGGCTCAACTTCAAAAGTTTTCACTTCAGATTGGCCTTAATCGCCAAGAAACCCTAAAATAATCAAAATAAACCAATTGAAGGTTTCATATCCAAATCGAGCAAACGGAATGCACAAGTGAGGCTCGACTACACGTCGTATGCCTTGCCAAATAAATACTAATGCAAGGGTGCAAAAACATGATTTTCTTGGAAACAAAAAGGTAACATGAAGACTTAGGCGCAAACAGCCCAAAAGCCTTTCATTTCTACCAAAAGGCAAATCCAACTTAAAGGAACCAAACGGCCTAGAAAATCGGGCAGCACTTCCCCTAAATTTCTTACTTTTCCAGCCCTTAAGGCTTCACTATTACCTCAAATCAGTCCCAACATCTCACACAAAAGTCATCTCATTTCCCAAAAGCCGTTCACTAGGCTCAAAGTAGTACAAGTACAAAAGTTAGCTAGGAAATGATCGGAATGAAAACAAGCCTTAAAACTATTCAAATAAACACAATAAGATTCGTTTACAAGTCATAAACCAAGGCCAAGTATTACCAAAATAAGGTTCCATAAGAATATATAAGCATTAAAGGAAACCAGAAAAATCCGGAAATGGAAATAAGCTTTAACCCAAGAAAACAGTTTTTGACGTCATGTTGCGGTTTTGGCACCAAAGACACTACGATTGTCGGATGAGGGTGCAAGACCCACCATTTCGAAGCCAAAAGACAGGGCTACAACAATGTAGAAGGACACTCAGTCCAAATCCTAGCACAACTAGGTCAAATATGCAAAATACCAAACCAGAACCTTAATTGCAGGTTTACAAATTACACTATGCTGTAATTAGTCCAACTCAGTCTGTACAAGTCCAAATTCATTGATTCCAAAGGCAGGCGGTAGCTAAGACATCAAGATACATTTCATCAGAAGACCTCAACAACCAAATCGAAAGCAATTCCAGTCAAAATAGCCGATTACAGGCGCAGTTCGGCCATCCTGATGAACCCAGAACAGCAATAGTAATTTCGGCTTAACTCATTCTACACTACTCCGATTGACCTGAAATTTTGTAGGAACCTCTAACACATCAATACCTACAACTTTAATGTTTTAAGCCAAGGCCAATTCGGACTCTAACCATGAGATACAAAACCGGACAGAATTGGGGATATAAAACCCTAACTTTCTCAAATTCCTTCCAAACCCAAAATTGCTTGCAATTACCAATCATGTACACCTACTAGAGTCATTACCCTGCATTACCAACCATCATAGATAACCACAGCATCATTATCACATTAAACCAGAAAATACACCATTAAATTGAAAACCTCATCAATTTATCTCAAACCAAGAAATAAACCACAAATTTCAGCACTTTAGCTACCACTAAGCACAACTTAAGCTTCATTAGGTGTAGGAGGAAGTTCAATCACCACTTACCTAGAACACAAGAGAGGGAGAGTTGTAGGACACCTTAGCTTCCTTGGACACTTCCACAAAACACTTACTAGCACCAAATGGAGGGATTTTATGGAGTAGAAACAAATTTAAGCACTTGGTTTGGATGATTTGCACTAGATGGAAGCTTGAAAATTGGAGAAGTTTTCTTTCTTTTCCTAGAGAGAGAGCCGGCCAAGAAGTTGAAGACAAGAATGAATTTTGTGTGATTTTTGAGATATTTAAGCAATTGGTCAAAAAGTCAAGAAAATGAATAGTTGTCCTACAAGTGCCACCACTCACCAAGTGACACTTGTCACTACATTTAAAGCATTTCTATCCTTTAAGTTTCTCTCACATCAATCACATCTCATCCTCTACTTTTCTCTTAACACCCGATAAATTTCAACCAGTATCCGAAACTCAACCTAATTGGCCGAAATTTTCCGAACTTTTCGCACTAGTGGGTCCCACGTCCAAAATACGCTCTTAGTTTCTCAAAATCTATTCGATACTAGAAAAATCCTCTAAAAACTATATTTACTCATAAAATTTATCTAGAAAATTTTTCGGATACAGAAAGTGCAGAAAACAAGCCATGAAAAATGCGAAAACCGAGAAAATGCAAATTACGGGTTCTCACACTCTCTCCCCCTTAAAAGAATTTCGCCCTCGAAATTTTACCTTCCAAATTTAAAATAACCAATGGCCTGTACCTTCTTCGTCGTCAGAGTCAGAAGAAACGAGGTTCTTCATCCCAGTCCCTTCTCCACTTGACGGTCCAGGGTCGGTCTTGGTTGGCTGCTGGGTTCCCTTCTTTTCGGGCACTAAACCCGGGCAATTAGCAATCAGATGCTCGGCGCTCCCACAACACAGACATCTCCTCCCCTTTAACCAACAATCTACTTCAGTATGATTGGATTTTCTACAATAACTACAATTTGTCACACCACCCGATCCACGGCCCCTCTTAGCAAATGGCCTTCCAGCTTTACCCTTTTTCTTTGCATGGAAGATCTTCAGTTGTGGCCTTGCAATTCCTATCTTTTGAACTTCCTCTGGAATCCCTATAAAAGTATTACCTTGTGCCATTGCTACGGTCTCCTTGGAAATCTCTTCGTATTTCCTCTTTAGCTCCATGTTTTGGTGTAAAAGCTCAAGTTTCTCCGAATACTCTTGCTTCCATCGCCCTTCCCAGTACTCGGTTAGCCTCCTTTGAACCTCTATTTCGTCTCGGAGAACCGAAATTTCTTGATATGGATCAACCCAGTGTGTCATCTTACGGAGTTGCTGGAACTCGAAGGCTAGCCTGTCGGCAAAACAATGGGTCATAATACATTCCTAAGTACAAGTGGCATTCTCGGTCCTTGTCCAGCTATTGTTTCCCTTTCTTCTCTTGATTCTTGGCCTCGCTTAGCTCCACGGCCACGACCACATCCGTGTTTCCGTCTTTCTTACATATATATATATATTTTTTTTTTCCTCTCCTTTTTTTTTTCCCCCCAAAGATATTTTAGTAAATAAACATAGCAATAGGAAATTGACTAAAGTATCTAAAATTGAGACCACCAATTACACAAATAAACATATATGCACATAACATTCCACATATCAAGGAAACAAATGATCAAATATACAAATACGTATCAAATTAGGCAATTATTCATATACACAATTATACAACCGACGGCATGTGGTAACAACATACGAGCGAATCAAAAGAAAAGGGATATATCGTCCCAAACCTTGCTAAAATAACCCCGTCCGGTCTCTCACATCACCTATTATCCAAATGAAATATCCATTAACCTCTTGTACTCATTCCAGTCGAACAAAGCCTATTCATGTTCCCAAAATGCAACTCTCACCTACGAACACCGCCTCAACTCTGGAGTACTCAGGCACAAGAATCCGAAATAAGATAGTTCACATCTCGAGCTGGCCAGTCCCAAGAGAAAACCATCTACAATCGAAATTCCCACCAGACGTACCGATCTATGATGCTCAGATACCACAAGAAAAGTTAAGACCTATAACATTCACAATTTAGAGCTTAGGCTCGAACGAGCACTTAATCCTTCATACCTATTCACCACTTAGTCCAGGCTCACTCCGCGCAGAGACCACGCGAAACAGGCTCTGATACCACCTGTGACAGTTCTCAGGGTCACATCACAAGGTACCTATCAGCTTGCCACCCGCACGCGGGCATCCCCTACGGAGAGTTTCGCTTCGTGACTCTTCACGAACGAGAGGCTCAGGGCTTTTCCAGTAAAAGGACGTAGAGTCCCAACCGTCGGCATATGGCTCTGATACCACCTGTGACAGCTCCACCTTACCCTAAGGCGAACCAAAGGGTTCGGCGGACCGCCTGCCCAGCTCTCGCCAGGACTACGGAGTCGAATCACACAAATCCGATATTACACGAGATAGGATCCAAAAGAATTGAATGATTGAAAACCGCCAAGCTTAACAGTAACTTACCAAAATCACATGGAAAAAAAAAAACATTTTCATATATACATGTCGCTAGGTTTACAATTCAGATGGAACCAGTGAAACGAAGTACATTTAGAGTTTGTTTCCCCTCGAGGAGCTATACAAAAGAACAAAAGATTATCTAACTAGCTCAACTCGCTTTTCAAAATCATGATTTCCAAAAGAGGTTCCTGTAAGGAAAACAAAAGGAACAGAAAGGGGTGAGCTTGCGCTCAATGAGGTACCAGACATATAACAGAAAAATCATGGCATTTCACATTTAACAAATCAGATACACATGCTAGATGTAAAGTAAAGTAACTAATGATTCACACAGAAAGGATACAGGTGGCTCTCAGGAGCCAAATTCCCATTTGCGTCACCGAAGCTTGATCGAAGTTGACACTCCGCCAACGTATATAGAACCAACGTCCGTAGACCCCTCTTTACACCGAATCCCGTTCACCAAACACCCCTTTACCGGGCCCGCTCACCGCAAACGAACAGAAATGGTAATACTCGAGTATACCCGGAATCAAGGGTCTCAATACCCAAAATCCCCGAACAGACTACCGTGGTTCGTTATCTAATCGTCCAGGCCCTTGCCGGCCCGACTCGAATAACTTAGCCACAGGATTGAGCTCATAGGTCATAGAAATCCGAACAGATGCAGACACAGATAACAGATTCAAATTTTGCATGGTAAATTGGCATATGAACAGACAAGAGAACGAGTGTGATAAAGTACACTCTCGTCTCAAACAAATTAAACAGATTGCAGAGCAGAAATCAAGTTAAACAGCAATGGAGGGGAGTGGTACACTCACAGGCTCAACTTCAAAAGTTTTCACTTCAGATTGGCCTTAATCGCCAAGAAACCCTAAAATAATCAAAATAAACCAATTGAAGGTTTCATATCCAAATCGAGCAAACGGAATGCACAAGTGAGGCTCGACTACACGTCGTATGCCTTGCCAAATAAATACTAATGCAAGGGTGCAAAAACATGATTTTCTTGGAAACAAAAAGGTAACATGAAGACTTAGGCGCAAACAGCCCAAAAGCCTTTCATTTCTACCAAAAGGCAAATCCAACTTAAAGGAACCAAACGGCCTAGAAAATCGGGCAGCACTTCCCCTAAATTTCTTACTTTTCCAGCCCTTAAGGCTTCACTATTACCTCTAATCAGTCCCAACATCTCACACAAAAGTCATCTCATTTCCCAAAAGCCGTTCACTAGGCTCAAAGTAGTACAAGTACAAAAGTTAGCTAGGAAATGATCGGAATGAAAACAAGCCTTAAAACTATTCAAATAAACACAATAAGATTCGTTTACAAGTCATAAACCAAGGCCAAGTATTACCAAAATAAGGTTCCATAAGAATATATAAGCATTAAAGGAAACCAGAAAAATCCGGAAATGGAAATAAGCTTTAACCCAAGAAAACAGTTTTTGACGTCATGTTGCGGTTTTGGCACCAAAGACACTACGATTGTCGGATGAGGGTGCAAGACCCACCATTTCGAAGCCAAAAGACAGGGCTACAACAATGTAGAAGGACACTCAGTCCAAATCCTAGCACAACTAGGTCAAATATGCAAAATACCAAACCAGAACCTTAATTGCAGGTTTACAAATTACACTATGCTGTAATTAGTCCAACTCAGTCTGTACAAGTCCAAATTCATTGATTCCAAAGGCAGGCGGTAGCTAAGACATCAAGATACATTTCATCAGAAGACCTCAACAACCAAATCGAAAGCAATTCCAGTCAAAATAGCCGATTACAGGCGCAGTTCGGCCATCCTGATGAACCCAGAACAGCAATAGTAATTTCGGCTTAACTCATTCTACACTACTCCGATTGACCTGAAATTTTGTAGGAACCTCTAACACATCAATACCTACAACTTTAATGTTTTAAGCCAAGGCCAATTCGGACTCTAACCATGAGATACAAAACCGGACAGAATTGGGGATATAAAACCCTAACTTTCTCAAATTCCTTCCAAACCCAAAATTGCTTGCAATTACCAATCATGTACACCTACTAGAGTCATTACCCTGCATTACCAACCATCATAGATAACCACAGCATCATTATCACATTAAACCAGAAAATACACCATTAAATTGAAAACCTCATCAATTTATCTCAAACCAAGAAATAAACCACAAATTTCAGCACTTTAGCTACCACTAAGCACAACTTAAGCTTCATTAGGTGTAGGAGGAAGTTCAATCACCACTTACCTAGAACACAAGAGAGGGAGAGTTGTAGGACACCTTAGCTTCCTTGGACACTTCCACAAAACACTTACTAGCACCAAATGGAGGGATTTTATGGAGTAGAAACAAATTTAAGCACTTGGTTTGGATGATTTGCACTAGATGGAAGCTTGAAAATTGGAGAAGTTTTCTTTCTTTTCCTAGAGAGAGAGCCGGCCAAGAAGTTGAAGACAAGAATGAATTTTGTGTGATTTTTGAGATATTTAAGCAATTGGTCAAAAAGTCAAGAAAATGAATAGTTGTCCTACAAGTGCCACCACTCACCAAGTGACACTTGTCACTACATTTAAAGCATTTCTATCCTTTAAGTTTCTCTCACATCAATCACATCTCATCCTCTACTTTTCTCTTAACACCCGATAAATTTCAACCAGTATCCGAAACTCAACCTAATTGGCCGAAATTTTCCGAACTTTTCGCACTAGTGGGTCCCACGTCCAAAATACGCTCTTAGTTTCTCAAAATCTATTCGATACTAGAAAAATCCTCTAAAAACTATATTTACTCATAAAATTTATCTAGAAAATTTTTCGGATACAGAAAGTGCAGAAAACAAGCCATGAAAAATGCGAAAACCGAGAAAATGCAAATTACGGGTTCTCACACTCTCTCCCCCTTAAAAGAATTTCGCCCTCGAAATTTTACCTTCCAAATTTAAAATAACCAATGGCCTGTACCTTCTTCGTCGTCAGAGTCAGAAGAAACGAGGTTCTTCATCCCAGTCCCTTCTCCACTTGACGGTCCAGGGTCGGTCTTGGTTGGCTGCTGGGTTCCCTTCTTTTCGGGCACTAAACCCGGGCAATTAGCAATCAGATGCTCGGCGCTCCCACAACACAGACATCTCCTCCCCTTTAACCAACAATCTACTTCAGTATGATTGGATTTTCTACAATAACTACAATTTGTCACACCACCCGATCCACGGCCCCTCTTAGCAAATGGCCTTCCAGCTTTACCCTTTTTCTTTGCATGGAAGATCTTCAGTTGTGGCCTTGCAATTCCTATCTTTTGAACTTCCTCTGGAATCCCTATAAAAGTATTACCTTGTGCCATTGCTACGGTCTCCTTGGAAATCTCTTCGTATTTCCTCTTTAGCTCCATGTTTTGGTGTAAAAGCTCAAGTTTCTCCGAATACTCTTGCTTCCATCGCCCTTCCCAGTACTCGGTTAGCCTCCTTTGAACCTCTATTTCGTCTCGGAGAACCGAAATTTCTTGATATGGATCAACCCAGTGTGTCATCTTACGGAGTTGCTGGAACTCGAAGGCTAGCCTGTCGGCAAAACAATGGGTCATAATACATTCCTAAGTACAAGTGGCATTCTCGGTCCTTGTCCAGCTATTGTTTCCCTTTCTTCTCTTGATTCTTGGCCTCGCTTAGCTCCACGGCCACGACCACATCCGTGTTTCCGTCTTTCTTACATATATATATATATATTTTTTTTTTCCTCTCCTTTTTTTTTTCCCCCCAAAGATATTTTAGTAAATAAACATAGCAATAGGAAATTGACTAAAGTATCTAAAATTGAGACCACCAATTACACAAATAAACATATATGCACATAACATTCCACATATCAAGGAAACAAATGATCAAATATACAAATACGTATCAAATTAGGCAATTATTCATATACACAATTATACAACCGACGGCATGTGGTAACAACATACGAGCGAATCAAAAGAAAAGGGATATATCGTCCCAAACCTTGCTAAAATAACCCCGTCCGGTCTCTCACATCACCTATTATCCAAATGAAATATCCATTAACCTCTTGTACTCATTCCAGTCGAACAAAGCCTATTCATGTTCCCAAAATGCAACTCTCACCTACGAACACCGCCTCAACTCTGGAGTACTCAGGCACAAGAATCCGAAATAAGATAGTTCACATCTCGAGCTGGCCAGTCCCAAGAGAAAACCATCTACAATCGAAATTCCCACCAGACGTACCGATCTATGATGCTCAGATACCACAAGAAAAGTTAAGACCTATAACATTCACAATTTAGAGCTTAGGCTCGAACGAGCACTTAATCCTTCATACCTATTCACCACTTAGTCCAGGCTCACTCCGCGCAGAGACCACGCGAAACAGGCTCTGATACCACCTGTGACAGTTCTCAGGGTCACATCACAAGGTACCTATCAGCTTGCCACCCGCACGCGGGCATCCCCTACGGAGAGTTTCGCTTCGTGACTCTTCACGAACGAGAGGCTCAGGGCTTTTCCAGTAAAAGGACGTAGAGTCCCAACCGTCGGCATATGGCTCTGATACCACCTGTGACAGCTCCACCTTACCCTAAGGCGAACCAAAGGGTTCGGCGGACCGCCTGCCCAGCTCTCGCCAGGACTACGGAGTCGAATCACACAAATCCGATATTACACGAGATAGGATCCAAAAGAATTGAATGATTGAAAACCGCCAAGCTTAACAGTAACTTACCAAAATCACATGGAAAAAAAAAAACATTTTCATATATACATGTCGCTAGGTTTACAATTCAGATGGAACCAGTGAAACGAAGTACATTTAGAGTTTGTTTCCCCTCGAGGAGCTATACAAAAGAACAAAAGATTATCTAACTAGCTCAACTCGCTTTTCAAAATCATGATTTCCAAAAGAGGTTCCTGTAAGGAAAACAAAAGGAACAGAAAGGGGTGAGCTTGCGCTCAATGAGGTACCAGACATATAACAGAAAAATCATGGCATTTCACATTTAACAAATCAGATACACATGCTAGATGTAAAGTAAAGTAACTAATGATTCACACAGAAAGGATACAGGTGGCTCTCAGGAGCCAAATTCCCATTTGCGTCACCGAAGCTTGATCGAAGTTGACACTCCGCCAACGTATATAGAACCAACGTCCGTAGACCCCTCTTTACACCGAATCCCGTTCACCAAACACCCCTTTACCGGGCCCGCTCACCGCAAACGAACAGAAATGGTAATACTCGAGTATACCCGGAATCAAGGGTCTCAATACCCAAAATCCCCGAACAGACTACCGTGGTTCGTTATCTAATCGTCCAGGCCCTTGCCGGCCCGACTCGAATAACTTAGCCACAGGATTGAGCTCATAGGTCATAGAAATCCGAACAGATGCAGACACAGATAACAGATTCAAATTTTGCATGGTAAATTGGCATATGAACAGACAAGAGAACGAGTGTGATAAAGTACACTCTCGTCTCAAACAAATTAAACAGATTGCAGAGCAGAAATCAAGTTAAACAGCAATGGAGGGGAGTGGTACACTCACAGGCTCAACTTCAAAAGTTTTCACTTCAGATTGGCCTTAATCGCCAAGAAACCCTAAAATAATCAAAATAAACCAATTGAAGGTTTCATATCCAAATCGAGCAAACGGAATGCACAAGTGAGGCTCGACTACACGTCGTATGCCTTGCCAAATAAATACTAATGCAAGGGTGCAAAAACATGATTTTCTTGGAAACAAAAAGGTAACATGAAGACTTAGGCGCAAACAGCCCAAAAGCCTTTCATTTCTACCAAAAGGCAAATCCAACTTAAAGGAACCAAACGGCCTAGAAAATCGGGCAGCACTTCCCCTAAATTTCTTACTTTTCCAGCCCTTAAGGCTTCACTATTACCTCTAATCAGTCCCAACATCTCACACAAAAGTCATCTCATTTCCCAAAAGCCGTTCACTAGGCTCAAAGTAGTACAAGTACAAAAGTTAGCTAGGAAATGATCGGAATGAAAACAAGCCTTAAAACTATTCAAATAAACACAATAAGATTCGTTTACAAGTCATAAACCAAGGCCAAGTATTACCAAAATAAGGTTCCATAAGAATATATAAGCATTAAAGGAAACCAGAAAAATCCGGAAATGGAAATAAGCTTTAACCCAAGAAAACAGTTTTTGACGTCATGTTGCGGTTTTGGCACCAAAGACACTACGATTGTCGGATGAGGGTGCAAGACCCACCATTTCGAAGCCAAAAGACAGGGCTACAACAATGTAGAAGGACACTCAGTCCAAATCCTAGCACAACTAGGTCAAATATGCAAAATACCAAACCAGAACCTTAATTGCAGGTTTACAAATTACACTATGCTGTAATTAGTCCAACTCAGTCTGTACAAGTCCAAATTCATTGATTCCAAAGGCAGGCGGTAGCTAAGACATCAAGATACATTTCATCAGAAGACCTCAACAACCAAATCGAAAGCAATTCCAGTCAAAATAGCCGATTACAGGCGCAGTTCGGCCATCCTGATGAACCCAGAACAGCAATAGTAATTTCGGCTTAACTCATTCTACACTACTCCGATTGACCTGAAATTTTGTAGGAACCTCTAACACATCAATACCTACAACTTTAATGTTTTAAGCCAAGGCCAATTCGGACTCTAACCATGAGATACAAAACCGGACAGAATTGGGGATATAAAACCCTAACTTTCTCAAATTCCTTCCAAACCCAAAATTGCTTGCAATTACCAATCATGTACACCTACTAGAGTCATTACCCTGCATTACCAACCATCATAGATAACCACAGCATCATTATCACATTAAACCAGAAAATACACCATTAAATTGAAAACCTCATCAATTTATCTCAAACCAAGAAATAAACCACAAATTTCAGCACTTTAGCTACCACTAAGCACAACTTAAGCTTCATTAGGTGTAGGAGGAAGTTCAATCACCACTTACCTAGAACACAAGAGAGGGAGAGTTGTAGGACACCTTAGCTTCCTTGGACACTTCCACAAAACACTTACTAGCACCAAATGGAGGGATTTTATGGAGTAGAAACAAATTTAAGCACTTGGTTTGGATGATTTGCACTAGATGGAAGCTTGAAAATTGGAGAAGTTTTCTTTCTTTTCCTAGAGAGAGAGCCGGCCAAGAAGTTGAAGACAAGAATGAATTTTGTGTGATTTTTGAGATATTTAAGCAATTGGTCAAAAAGTCAAGAAAATGAATAGTTGTCCTACAAGTGCCACCACTCACCAAGTGACACTTGTCACTACATTTAAAGCATTTCTATCCTTTAAGTTTCTCTCACATCAATCACATCTCATCCTCTACTTTTCTCTTAACACCCGATAAATTTCAACCAGTATCCGAAACTCAACCTAATTGGCCGAAATTTTCCGAACTTTTCGCACTAGTGGGTCCCACGTCCAAAATACGCTCTTAGTTTCTCAAAATCTATTCGATACTAGAAAAATCCTCTAAAAACTATATTTACTCATAAAATTTATCTAGAAAATTTTTCGGATACAGAAAGTGCAGAAAACAAGCCATGAAAAATGCGAAAACCGAGAAAATGCAAATTACGGGTTCTCACACTCTCTCCCCCTTAAAAGAATTTCGCCCTCGAAATTTTACCTTCCAAATTTAAAATAACCAATGGCCTGTACCTTCTTCGTCGTCAGAGTCAGAAGAAACGAGGTTCTTCATCCCAGTCCCTTCTCCACTTGACGGTCCAGGGTCGGTCTTGGTTGGCTGCTGGGTTCCCTTCTTTTCGGGCACTAAACCCGGGCAATTAGCAATCAGATGCTCGGCGCTCCCACAACACAGACATCTCCTCCCCTTTAACCAACAATCTACTTCAGTATGATTGGATTTTCTACAATAACTACAATTTGTCACACCACCCGATCCACGGCCCCTCTTAGCAAATGGCCTTCCAGCTTTACCCTTTTTCTTTGCATGGAAGATCTTCAGTTGTGGCCTTGCAATTCCTATCTTTTGAACTTCCTCTGGAATCCCTATAAAAGTATTACCTTGTGCCATTGCTACGGTCTCCTTGGAAATCTCTTCGTATTTCCTCTTTAGCTCCATGTTTTGGTGTAAAAGCTCAAGTTTCTCCGAATACTCTTGCTTCCATCGCCCTTCCCAGTACTCGGTTAGCCTCCTTTGAACCTCTATTTCGTCTCGGAGAACCGAAATTTCTTGATATGGATCAACCCAGTGTGTCATCTTACGGAGTTGCTGGAACTCGAAGGCTAGCCTGTCGGCAAAACAATGGGTCATAATACATTCCTAAGTACAAGTGGCATTCTCGGTCCTTGTCCAGCTATTGTTTCCCTTTCTTCTCTTGATTCTTGGCCTCGCTTAGCTCCACGGCCACGACCACATCCGTGTTTCCGTCTTTCTTACATATATATATATATATTTTTTTTTTCCTCTCCTTTTTTTTTTCCCCCCAAAGATATTTTAGTAAATAAACATAGCAATAGGAAATTGACTAAAGTATCTAAAATTGAGACCACCAATTACACAAATAAACATATATGCACATAACATTCCACATATCAAGGAAACAAATGATCAAATATACAAATACGTATCAAATTAGGCAATTATTCATATACACAATTATACAACCGACGGCATGTGGTAACAACATACGAGCGAATCAAAAGAAAAGGGATATATCGTCCCAAACCTTGCTAAAATAACCCCGTCCGGTCTCTCACATCACCTATTATCCAAATGAAATATCCATTAACCTCTTGTACTCATTCCAGTCGAACAAAGCCTATTCATGTTCCCAAAATGCAACTCTCACCTACGAACACCGCCTCAACTCTGGAGTACTCAGGCACAAGAATCCGAAATAAGATAGTTCACATCTCGAGCTGGCCAGTCCCAAGAGAAAACCATCTACAATCGAAATTCCCACCAGACGTACCGATCTATGATGCTCAGATACCACAAGAAAAGTTAAGACCTATAACATTCACAATTTAGAGCTTAGGCTCGAACGAGCACTTAATCCTTCATACCTATTCACCACTTAGTCCAGGCTCACTCCGCGCAGAGACCACGCGAAACAGGCTCTGATACCACCTGTGACAGTTCTCAGGGTCACATCACAAGGTACCTATCAGCTTGCCACCCGCACGCGGGCATCCCCTACGGAGAGTTTCGCTTCGTGACTCTTCACGAACGAGAGGCTCAGGGCTTTTCCAGTAAAAGGACGTAGAGTCCCAACCGTCGGCATATGGCTCTGATACCACCTGTGACAGCTCCACCTTACCCTAAGGCGAACCAAAGGGTTCGGCGGACCGCCTGCCCAGCTCTCGCCAGGACTACGGAGTCGAATCACACAAATCCGATATTACACGAGATAGGATCCAAAAGAATTGAATGATTGAAAACCGCCAAGCTTAACAGTAACTTACCAAAATCACATGGAAAAAAAAAAACATTTTCATATATACATGTCGCTAGGTTTACAATTCAGATGGAACCAGTGAAACGAAGTACATTTAGAGTTTGTTTCCCCTCGAGGAGCTATACAAAAGAACAAAAGATTATCTAACTAGCTCAACTCGCTTTTCAAAATCATGATTTCCAAAAGAGGTTCCTGTAAGGAAAACAAAAGGAACAGAAAGGGGTGAGCTTGCGCTCAATGAGGTACCAGACATATAACAGAAAAATCATGGCATTTCACATTTAACAAATCAGATACACATGCTAGATGTAAAGTAAAGTAACTAATGATTC
Source organism: Coffea arabica (assembly GCF_036785885.1). Taxonomy (NCBI): domain Eukaryota; kingdom Viridiplantae; phylum Streptophyta; class Magnoliopsida; order Gentianales; family Rubiaceae; genus Coffea; species Coffea arabica. The sequence goes on along the minus strand of NC_092315.1, from coordinate 13,029,227 downwards.
ACACAGAAAGGATACAGGTGGCTCTCAGGAGCCAAATTCCCATTTGCGTCACCGAAGCTTGATCGAAGTTGACACTCCGCCAACGTATATAGAACCAACGTCCGTAGACCCCTCTTTACACCGAATCCCGTTCACCAAACACCCCTTTACCGGGCCCGCTCACCGCAAACGAACAGAAATGGTAATACTCGAGTATACCCGGAATCAAGGGTCTCAATACCCAAAATCCCCGAACAGACTACCGTGGTTCGTTATCTAATCGTCCAGGCCCTTGCCGGCCCGACTCGAATAACTTAGCCACAGGATTGAGCTCATAGGTCATAGAAATCCGAACAGATGCAGACACAGATAACAGATTCAAATTTTGCATGGTAAATTGGCATATGAACAGACAAGAGAACGAGTGTGATAAAGTACACTCTCGTCTCAAACAAATTAAACAGATTGCAGAGCAGAAATCAAGTTAAACAGCAATGGAGGGGAGTGGTACACTCACAGGCTCAACTTCAAAAGTTTTCACTTCAGATTGGCCTTAATCGCCAAGAAACCCTAAAATAATCAAAATAAACCAATTGAAGGTTTCATATCCAAATCGAGCAAACGGAATGCACAAGTGAGGCTCGACTACACGTCGTATGCCTTGCCAAATAAATACTAATGCAAGGGTGCAAAAACATGATTTTCTTGGAAACAAAAAGGTAACATGAAGACTTAGGCGCAAACAGCCCAAAAGCCTTTCATTTCTACCAAAAGGCAAATCCAACTTAAAGGAACCAAACGGCCTAGAAAATCGGGCAGCACTTCCCCTAAATTTCTTACTTTTCCAGCCCTTAAGGCTTCACTATTACCTCAAATCAGTCCCAACATCTCACACAAAAGTCATCTCATTTCCCAAAAGCCGTTCACTAGGCTCAAAGTAGTACAAGTACAAAAGTTAGCTAGGAAATGATCGGAATGAAAACAAGCCTTAAAACTATTCAAATAAACACAATAAGATTCGTTTACAAGTCATAAACCAAGGCCAAGTATTACCAAAATAAGGTTCCATAAGAATATATAAGCATTAAAGGAAACCAGAAAAATCCGGAAATGGAAATAAGCTTTAACCCAAGAAAACAGTTTTTGACGTCATGTTGCGGTTTTGGCACCAAAGACACTACGATTGTCGGATGAGGGTGCAAGACCCACCATTTCGAAGCCAAAAGACAGGGCTACAACAATGTAGAAGGACACTCAGTCCAAATCCTAGCACAACTAGGTCAAATATGCAAAATACCAAACCAGAACCTTAATTGCAGGTTTACAAATTACACTATGCTGTAATTAGTCCAACTCAGTCTGTACAAGTCCAAATTCATTGATTCCAAAGGCAGGCGGTAGCTAAGACATCAAGATACATTTCATCAGAAGACCTCAACAACCAAATCGAAAGCAATTCCAGTCAAAATAGCCGATTACAGGCGCAGTTCGGCCATCCTGATGAACCCAGAACAGCAATAGTAATTTCGGCTTAACTCATTCTACACTACTCCGATTGACCTGAAATTTTGTAGGAACCTCTAACACATCAATACCTACAACTTTAATGTTTTAAGCCAAGGCCAATTCGGACTCTAACCATGAGATACAAAACCGGACAGAATTGGGGATATAAAACCCTAACTTTCTCAAATTCCTTCCAAACCCAAAATTGCTTGCAATTACCAATCATGTACACCTACTAGAGTCATTACCCTGCATTACCAACCATCATAGATAACCACAGCATCATTATCACATTAAACCAGAAAATACACCATTAAATTGAAAACCTCATCAATTTATCTCAAACCAAGAAATAAACCACAAATTTCAGCACTTTAGCTACCACTAAGCACAACTTAAGCTTCATTAGGTGTAGGAGGAAGTTCAATCACCACTTACCTAGAACACAAGAGAGGGAGAGTTGTAGGACACCTTAGCTTCCTTGGACACTTCCACAAAACACTTACTAGCACCAAATGGAGGGATTTTATGGAGTAGAAACAAATTTAAGCACTTGGTTTGGATGATTTGCACTAGATGGAAGCTTGAAAATTGGAGAAGTTTTCTTTCTTTTCCTAGAGAGAGAGCCGGCCAAGAAGTTGAAGACAAGAATGAATTTTGTGTGATTTTTGAGATATTTAAGCAATTGGTCAAAAAGTCAAGAAAATGAATAGTTGTCCTACAAGTGCCACCACTCACCAAGTGACACTTGTCACTACATTTAAAGCATTTCTATCCTTTAAGTTTCTCTCACATCAATCACATCTCATCCTCTACTTTTCTCTTAACACCCGATAAATTTCAACCAGTATCCGAAACTCAACCTAATTGGCCGAAATTTTTCGAACTTTTCGCACTAGTGGGTCCCACGTCCAAAATACGCTCTTAGTTTCTCAAAATCTATTCGATACTAGAAAAATCCTCTAAAAACTATATTTACTCATAAAATTTATCTAGAAAATTTTTCGGATACAGAAAGTGCAGAAAACAAGCCATGAAAAATGCGAAAACCGAGAAAATGCAAATTACGGGTTCTCACACTCTCTCCCCCTTAAAAGAATTTCGCCCTCGAAATTTTACCTTCCAAATTTAAAATAACCAATGGCCTGTACCTTCTTCGTCGTCAGAGTCAGAAGAAACGAGGTTCTTCATCCCAGTCCCTTCTCCACTTGACGGTCCAGGGTCGGTCTTGGTTGGCTGCTGGGTTCCCTTCTTTTCGGGCACTAAACCCGGGCAATTAGCAATCAGATGCTCGGCGCTCCCACAACACAGACATCTCCTCCCCTTTAACCAACAATCTACTTCAGTATGATTGGATTTTCTACAATAACTACAATTTGTCACACCACCCGATCCACGGCCCCTCTTAGCAAATGGCCTTCCAGCTTTACCCTTTTTCTTTGCATGGAAGATCTTCAGTTGTGGCCTTGCAATTCCTATCTTTTGAACTTCCTCTGGAATCCCTATAAAAGTATTACCTTGTGCCATTGCTACGGTCTCCTTGGAAATCTCTTCGTATTTCCTCTTTAGCTCCATGTTTTGGTGTAAAAGCTCAAGTTTCTCCGAATACTCTTGCTTCCATCGCCCTTCCCAGTACTCGGTTAGCCTCCTTTGAACCTCTATTTCGTCTCGGAGAACCGAAATTTCTTGATATGGATCAACCCAGTGTGTCATCTTACGGAGTTGCTGGAACTCGAAGGCTAGCCTGTCGGCAAAACAATGGGTCATAATACATTCCTAAGTACAAGTGGCATTCTCGGTCCTTGTCCAGCTATTGTTTCCCTTTCTTCTCTTGATTCTTGGCCTCGCTTAGCTCCACGGCCACGACCACATCCGTGTTTCCGTCTTTCTTACATATATATATATATATTTTTTTTTTCCTCTCCTTTTTTTTTTCCCCCCAAAGATATTTTAGTAAATAAACATAGCAATAGGAAATTGACTAAAGTATCTAAAATTGAGACCACCAATTACACAAATAAACATATATGCACATAACATTCCACATATCAAGGAAACAAATGATCAAATATACAAATACGTATCAAATTAGGCAATTATTCATATACACAATTATACAACCGACGGCATGTGGTAACAACATACGAGCGAATCAAAAGAAAAGGGATATATCGTCCCAAACCTTGCTAAAATAACCCCGTCCGGTCTCTCACATCACCTATTATCCAAATGAAATATCCATTAACCTCTTGTACTCATTCCAGTCGAACAAAGCCTATTCATGTTCCCAAAATGCAACTCTCACCTACGAACACCGCCTCAACTCTGGAGTACTCAGGCACAAGAATCCGAAATAAGATAGTTCACATCTCGAGCTGGCCAGTCCCAAGAGAAAACCATCTACAATCGAAATTCCCACCAGACGTACCGATCTATGATGCTCAGATACCACAAGAAAAGTTAAGACCTATAACATTCACAATTTAGAGCTTAGGCTCGAACGAGCACTTAATCCTTCATACCTATTCACCACTTAGTCCAGGCTCACTCCGCGCAGAGACCACGCGAAACAGGCTCTGATACCACCTGTGACAGTTCTCAGGGTCACATCACAAGGTACCTATCAGCTTGCCACCCGCACGCGGGCATCCCCTACGGAGAGTTTCGCTTCGTGACTCTTCACGAACGAGAGGCTCAGGGCTTTTCCAGTAAAAGGACGTAGAGTCCCAACCGTCGGCATATGGCTCTGATACCACCTGTGACAGCTCCACCTTACCCTAAGGCGAACCAAAGGGTTCGGCGGACCGCCTGCCCAGCTCTCGCCAGGACTACGGAGTCGAATCACACAAATCCGATATTACACGAGATAGGATCCAAAAGAATTGAATGATTGAAAACCGCCAAGCTTAACAGTAACTTACCAAAATCACATGGAAAAAAAAAAACATTTTCATATATACATGTCGCTAGGTTTACAATTCAGATGGAACCAGTGAAACGAAGTACATTTAGAGTTTGTTTCCCCTCGAGGAGCTATACAAAAGAACAAAAGATTATCTAACTAGCTCAACTCGCTTTTCAAAATCATGATTTCCAAAAGAGGTTCCTGTAAGGAAAACAAAAGGAACAGAAAGGGGTGAGCTTGCGCTCAATGAGGTACCAGACATATAACAGAAAAATCATGGCATTTCACATTTAACAAATCAGATACACATGCTAGATGTAAAGTAAAGTAACTAATGATTCATACAGAAAGGATACAGGTGGCTCTCAGGAGCCAAATTCCCATTTGCGTCACCGAAGCTTGATCGAAGTTGACACTCCGCCAACGTATATAGAACCAACGTCCGTAGACCCCTCTTTACACCGAATCCCGTTCACCAAACACCCCTTTACCGGGCCCGCTCACCGCAAACGAACAGAAATGGTAATACTCGAGTATACCCGGAATCAAGGGTCTCAGTACCCAAAATCCCCGAACAGACTACCGTGGTTCGTTATCTAATCGTCCAGGCCCTTGCCGGCCCGACTCGAATAACTTAGCCACAGGATTGAGCTCATAGGTCATAGAAATCCGAACAGATGCAGACACAGATAACAGATTCAAATTTTGCATGGTAAATTGGCATATGAACAGACAAGAGAACGAGTGTGATAAAGTACACTCTCGTCTCAAACAAATTAAACAGATTGCAGAGCAGAAATCAAGTTAAACAGCAATGGAGGGGAGTGGTACACTCACAGGCTCAACTTCAAAAGTTTTCACTTCAGATTGGCCTTAATCGCCAAGAAACCCTAAAATAATCAAAATAAACCAATTGAAGGTTTCATATCCAAATCGAGCAAACGGAATGCACAAGTGAGGCTCGACTACACGTCGTATGCCTTGCCAAATAAATACTAATGCAAGGGTGCAAAAACATGATTTTCTTGGAAACAAAAAGGTAACATGAAGACTTAGGCGCAAACAGCCCAAAAGCCTTTCATTTCTACCAAAAGGCAAATCCAACTTAAAGGAACCAAACGGCCTAGAAAATCGGGCAGCACTTCCCCTAAATTTCTTACTTTTCCAGCCCTTAAGGCTTCACTATTACCTCAAATCAGTCCCAACATCTCACACAAAAGTCATCTCATTTCCCAAAAGCCGTTCACTAGGCTCAAAGTAGTACAAGTACAAAAGTTAGCTAGGAAATGATCGGAATGAAAACAAGCCTTAAAACTATTCAAATAAACACAATAAGATTCGTTTACAAGTCATAAACCAAGGCCAAGTATTACCAAAATAAGGTTCCATAAGAATATATAAGCATTAAAGGAAACCAGAAAAATCCGGAAATGGAAATAAGCTTTAACCCAAGAAAACAGTTTTTGACGTCATGTTGCGGTTTTGGCACCAAAGACACTACGATTGTCGGATGAGGGTGCAAGACCCACCATTTCGAAGCCAAAAGACAGGGCTACAACAATGTAGAAGGACACTCAGTCCAAATCCTAGCACAACTAGGTCAAATATGCAAAATACCAAACCAGAACCTTAATTGCAGGTTTACAAATTACACTATGCTGTAATTAGTCCAACTCAGTCTGTACAAGTCCAAATTCATTGATTCCAAAGGCAGGCGGTAGCTAAGACATCAAGATACATTTCATCAGAAGACCTCAACAACCAAATCGAAAGCAATTCCAGTCAAAATAGCCGATTACAGGCGCAGTTCGGCCATCCTGATGAACCCAGAACAGCAATAGTAATTTCGGCTTAACTCATTCTACACTACTCCGATTGACCTGAAATTTTGTAGGAACCTCTAACACATCAATACCTACAACTTTAATGTTTTAAGCCAAGGCCAATTCGGACTCTAACCATGAGATACAAAATCGGACAGAATTGGGGATATAAAACCCTAACTTTCTCAAATTCCTTCCAAACCCAAAATTGCTTGCAATTACCAATCATGTACACCTACTAGAGTCATTACCCTGCATTACCAACCATCATAGATAACCACAGCATCATTATCACATTAAACCAGAAAATACACCATTAAATTGAAAACCTCATCAATTTATCTCAAACCAAGAAATAAACCACAAATTTCAGCACTTTAGCTACCACTAAGCACAACTTAAGCTTCATTAGGTGTAGGAGGAAGTTCAATCACCACTTACCTAGAACACAAGAGAGGGAGAGTTGTAGGACACCTTAGCTTCCTTGGACACTTCCACAAAACACTTACTAGCACCAAATGGAGGGATTTTATGGAGTAGAAACAAATTTAAGCACTTGGTTTGGATGATTTGCACTAGATGGAAGCTTGAAAATTGGAGAAGTTTTCTTTCTTTTCCTAGAGAGAGAGCCGGCCAAGAAGTTGAAGACAAGAATGAATTTTGTGTGATTTTTGAGATATTTAAGCAATTGGTCAAAAAGTCAAGAAAATGAATAGTTGTCCTACAAGTGCCACCACTCACCAAGTGACACTTGTCACTACATTTAAAGCATTTCTATCCTTTAAGTTTCTCTCACATCAATCACATCTCATCCTCTACTTTTCTCTTAACACCCGATAAATTTCAACCAGTATCCGAAACTCAACCTAATTGGCCGAAATTTTTCGAACTTTTCGCACTAGTGGGTCCCACGTCCAAAATACGCTCTTAGTTTCTCAAAATCTATTCGATACTAGAAAAATCCTCTAAAAACTATATTTACTCATAAAATTTATCTAGAAAATTTTTCGGATACAGAAAGTGCAGAAAACAAGCCATGAAAAATGCGAAAACCGAGAAAATGCAAATTACGGGTTCTCACACTCTCTCCCCCTTAAAAGAATTTCGCCCTCGAAATTTTACCTTCCAAATTTAAAATAACCAATGGCCTGTACCTTCTTCGTCGTCAGAGTCAGAAGAAACGAGGTTCTTCATCCCAGTCCCTTCTCCACTTGACGGTCCAGGGTCGGTCTTGGTTGGCTGCTGGGTTCCCTTCTTTTCGGGCACTAAACCCGGGCAATTAGCAATCAGATGCTCGGCGCTCCCACAACACAGACATCTCCTCCCCTTTAACCAACAATCTACTTCAGTATGATTGGATTTTCTACAATAACTACAATTTGTCACACCACCCGATCCACGGCCCCTCTTAGCAAATGGCCTTCCAGCTTTACCCTTTTTCTTTGCATGGAAGATCTTCAGTTGTGGCCTTGCAATTCCTATCTTTTGAACTTCCTCTGGAATCCCTATAAAAGTATTACCTTGTGCCATTGCTACGGTCTCCTTGGAAATCTCTTCGTATTTCCTCTTTAGCTCCATGTTTTGGTGTAAAAGCTCAAGTTTCTCCGAATACTCTTGCTTCCATCGCCCTTCCCAGTACTCGGTTAGCCTCCTTTGAACCTCTATTTCGTCTCGGAGAACCGAAATTTCTTGATATGGATCAACCCAGTGTGTCATCTTACGGAGTTGCTGGAACTCGAAGGCTAGCCTGTCGGCAAAACAATGGGTCATAATACATTCCTAAGTACAAGTGGCATTCTCGGTCCTTGTCCAGCTATTGTTTCCCTTTCTTCTCTTGATTCTTGGCCTCGCTTAGCTCCACGGCCACGACCACATCCGTGTTTCCGTCTTTCTTACATATATATATATATTTTTTTTTTTCCTCTCCTTTTTTTTTTCCCCCCAAAGATATTTTAGTAAATAAACATAGCAATAGGAAATTGACTAAAGTATCTAAAATTGAGACCACCAATTACACAAATAAACATATATGCACATAACATTCCACATATCAAGGAAACAAATGATCAAATATACAAATACGTATCAAATTAGGCAATTATTCATATACACAATTATACAACCGACGGCATGTGGTAACAACATACGAGCGAATCAAAAGAAAAGGGATATATCGTCCCAAACCTTGCTAAAATAACCCCGTCCGGTCTCTCACATCACCTATTATCCAAATGAAATATCCATTAACCTCTTGTACTCATTCCAGTCGAACAAAGCCTATTCATGTTCCCAAAATGCAACTCTCACCTACGAACACCGCCTCAACTCTGGAGTACTCAGGCACAAGAATCCGAAATAAGATAGTTCACATCTCGAGCTGGCCAGTCCCAAGAGAAAACCATCTACAATCGAAATTCCCACCAGACGTACCGATCTATGATGCTCAGATACCACAAGAAAAGTTAAGACCTATAACATTCACAATTTAGAGCTTAGGCTCGAACGAGCACTTAATCCTTCATACCTATTCACCACTTAGTCCAGGCTCACTCCGCGCAGAGACCACGCGAAACAGGCTCTGATACCACCTGTGACAGTTCTCAGGGTCACATCACAAGGTACCTATCAGCTTGCCACCCGCACGCGGGCATCCCCTACGGAGAGTTTCGCTTCGTGACTCTTCACGAACGAGAGGCTCAGGGCTTTTCCAGTAAAAGGACGTAGAGTCCCAACCGTCGGCATATGGCTCTGATACCACCTGTGACAGCTCCACCTTACCCTAAGGCGAACCAAAGGGTTCGGCGGACCGCCTGCCCAGCTCTCGCCAGGACTACGGAGTCGAATCACACAAATCCGATATTACACGAGATAGGATCCAAAAGAATTGAATGATTGAAAACCGCCAAGCTTAACAGTAACTTACCAAAATCACATGGAAAAAAAAAACATTTTCATATATACATGTCGCTAGGTTTACAATTCAGATGGAACCAGTGAAACGAAGTACATTTAGAGTTTGTTTCCCCTCGAGGAGCTATACAAAAGAACAAAAGATTATCTAACTAGCTCAACTCGCTTTTCAAAATCATGATTTCCAAAAGAGGTTCCTGTAAGGAAAACAAAAGGAACAGAAAGGGGTGAGCTTGCGCTCAATGAGGTACCAGACATATAACAGAAAAATCATGGCATTTCACATTTAACAAATCAGATACACATGCTAGATGTAAAGTAAAGTAACTAATGATTCACACAGAAAGGATACAGGTGGCTCTCAGGAGCCAAATTCCCATTTGCGTCACCGAAGCTTGATCGAAGTTGACACTCCGCCAACGTATATAGAACCAACGTCCGTAGACCCCTCTTTACACCGAATCCCGTTCACCAAACACCCCTTTACCGGGCCCGCTCACCGCAAACGAACAGAAATGGTAATACTCGAGTATACCCGGAATCAAGGGTCTCAATACCCAAAATCCCCGAACAGACTACCGTGGTTCGTTATCTAATCGTCCAGGCCCTTGCCGGCCCGACTCGAATAACTTAGCCACAGGATTGAGCTCATAGGTCATAGAAATCCGAACAGATGCAGACACAGATAACAGATTCAAATTTTGCATGGTAAATTGGCATATGAACAGACAAGAGAACGAGTGTGATAAAGTACACTCTCGTCTCAAACAAATTAAACAGATTGCAGAGCAGAAATCAAGTTAAACAGCAATGGAGGGGAGTGGTACACTCACAGGCTCAACTTCAAAAGTTTTCACTTCAGATTGGCCTTAATCGCCAAGAAACCCTAAAATAATCAAAATAAACCAATTGAAGGTTTCATATCCAAATCGAGCAAACGGAATGCACAAGTGAGGCTCGACTACACGTCGTATGCCTTGCCAAATAAATACTAATGCAAGGGTGCAAAAACATGATTTTCTTGGAAACAAAAAGGTAACATGAAGACTTAGGCGCAAACAGCCCAAAAGCCTTTCATTTCTACCAAAAGGCAAATCCAACTTAAAGGAACCAAACGGCCTAGAAAATCGGGCAGCACTTCCCCTAAATTTCTTACTTTTCCAGCCCTTAAGGCTTCACTATTACCTCAAATCAGTCCCAACATCTCACACAAAAGTCATCTCATTTCCCAAAAGCCGTTCACTAGGCTCAAAGTAGTACAAGTACAAAAGTTAGCTAGGAAATGATCGGAATGAAAACAAGCCTTAAAACTATTCAAATAAACACAATAAGATTCGTTTACAAGTCATAAACCAAGGCCAAGTATTACCAAAATAAGGTTCCATAAGAATATATAAGCATTAAAGGAAACCAGAAAAATCCGGAAATGGAAATAAGCTTTAACCCAAGAAAACAGTTTTTGACGTCATGTTGCGGTTTTGGCACCAAAGACACTACGATTGTCGGATGAGGGTGCAAGACCCACCATTTCGAAGCCAAAAGACAGGGCTACAACAATGTAGAAGGACACTCAGTCCAAATCCTAGCACAACTAGGTCAAATATGCAAAATACCAAACCAGAACCTTAATTGCAGGTTTACAAATTACACTATGCTGTAATTAGTCCAACTCAGTCTGTACAAGTCCAAATTCATTGATTCCAAAGGCAGGCGGTAGCTAAGACATCAAGATACATTTCATCAGAAGACCTCAACAACCAAATCGAAAGCAATTCCAGTCAAAATAGCCGATTACAGGCGCAGTTCGGCCATCCTGATGAACCCAGAACAGCAATAGTAATTTCGGCTTAACTCATTCTACACTACTCCGATTGACCTGAAATTTTGTAGGAACCTCTAACACATCAATACCTACAACTTTAATGTTTTAAGCCAAGGCCAATTCGGACTCTAACCATGAGATACAAAACCGGACAGAATTGGGGATATAAAACCCTAACTTTCTCAAATTCCTTCCAAACCCAAAATTGCTTGCAATTACCAATCATGTACACCTACTAGAGTCATTACCCTGCATTACCAACCATCATAGATAACCACAGCATCATTATCACATTAAACCAGAAAATACACCATTAAATTGAAAACCTCATCAATTTATCTCAAACCAAGAAATAAACCACAAATTTCAGCACTTTAGCTACCACTAAGCACAACTTAAGCTTCATTAGGTGTAGGAGGAAGTTCAATCACCACTTACCTAGAACACAAGAGAGGGAGAGTTGTAGGACACCTTAGCTTCCTTGGACACTTCCACAAAACACTTACTAGCACCAAATGGAGGGATTTTATGGAGTAGAAACAAATTTAAGCACTTGGTTTGGATGATTTGCACTAGATGGAAGCTTGAAAATTGGAGAAGTTTTCTTTCTTTTCCTAGAGAGAGAGCCGGCCAAGAAGTTGAAGACAAGAATGAATTTTGTGTGATTTTTGAGATATTTAAGCAATTGGTCAAAAAGTCAAGAAAATGAATAGTTGTCCTACAAGTGCCACCACTCACCAAGTGACACTTGTCACTACATTTAAAGCATTTCTATCCTTTAAGTTTCTCTCACATCAATCACATCTCATCCTCTACTTTTCTCTTAACACCCGATAAATTTCAACCAGTATCCGAAACTCAACCTAATTGGCCGAAATTTTTCGAACTTTTCGCACTAGTGGGTCCCACGTCCAAAATACGCTCTTAGTTTCTCAAAATCTATTCGATACTAGAAAAATCCTCTAAAAACTATATTTACTCATAAAATTTATCTAGAAAATTTTTCGGATACAGAAAGTGCAGAAAACAAGCCATGAAAAATGCGAAAACCGAGAAAATGCAAATTACGGGTTCTCACACTCTCTCCCCCTTAAAAGAATTTCGCCCTCGAAATTTTACCTTCCAAATTTAAAATAACCAATGGCCTGTACCTTCTTCGTCGTCAGAGTCAGAAGAAACGAGGTTCTTCATCCCAGTCCCTTCTCCACTTGACGGTCCAGGGTCGGTCTTGGTTGGCTGCTGGGTTCCCTTCTTTTCGGGCACTAAACCCGGGCAATTAGCAATCAGATGCTCGGCGCTCCCACAACACAGACATCTCCTCCCCTTTAACCAACAATCTACTTCAGTATGATTGGATTTTCTACAATAACTACAATTTGTCACACCACCCGATCCACGGCCCCTCTTAGCAAATGGCCTTCCAGCTTTACCCTTTTTCTTTGCATGGAAGATCTTCAGTTGTGGCCTTGCAATTCCTATCTTTTGAACTTCCTCTGGAATCCCTATAAAAGTATTACCTTGTGCCATTGCTACGGTCTCCTTGGAAATCTCTTCGTATTTCCTCTTTAGCTCCATGTTTTGGTGTAAAAGCTCAAGTTTCTCCGAATACTCTTGCTTCCATCGCCCTTCCCAGTACTCGGTTAGCCTCCTTTGAACCTCTATTTCGTCTCGGAGAACCGAAATTTCTTGATATGGATCAACCCAGTGTGTCATCTTACGGAGTTGCTGGAACTCGAAGGCTAGCCTGTCGGCAAAACAATGGGTCATAATACATTCCTAAGTACAAGTGGCATTCTCGGTCCTTGTCCAGCTATTGTTTCCCTTTCTTCTCTTGATTCTTGGCCTCGCTTAGCTCCACGGCCACGACCACATCCGTGTTTCCGTCTTTCTTACATATATATATATATATTTTTTTTTTCCTCTCCTTTTTTTTTTCCCCCCAAAGATATTTTAGTAAATAAACATAGCAATAGGAAATTGACTAAAGTATCTAAAATTGAGACCACCAATTACACAAATAAACATATATGCACATAACATTCCACATATCAAGGAAACAAATGATCAAATATACAAATACGTATCAAATTAGGCAATTATTCATATACACAATTATACAACCGACGGCATGTGGTAACAACATACGAGCGAATCAAAAGAAAAGGGATATATCGTCCCAAACCTTGCTAAAATAACCCCGTCCGGTCTCTCACATCACCTATTATCCAAATGAAATATCCATTAACCTCTTGTACTCATTCCAGTCGAACAAAGCCTATTCATGTTCCCAAAATGCAACTCTCACCTACGAACACCGCCTCAACTCTGGAGTACTCAGGCACAAGAATCCGAAATAAGATAGTTCACATCTCGAGCTGGCCAGTCCCAAGAGAAAACCATCTACAATCGAAATTCCCACCAGACGTACCGATCTATGATGCTCAGATACCACAAGAAAAGTTAAGACCTATAACATTCACAATTTAGAGCTTAGGCTCGAACGAGCACTTAATCCTTCATACCTATTCACCACTTAGTCCAGGCTCACTCCGCGCAGAGACCACGCGAAACAGGCTCTGATACCACCTGTGACAGTTCTCAGGGTCACATCACAAGGTACCTATCAGCTTGCCACCCGCACGCGGGCATCCCCTACGGAGAGTTTCGCTTCGTGACTCTTCACGAACGAGAGGCTCAGGGCTTTTCCAGTAAAAGGACGTAGAGTCCCAACCGTCGGCATATGGCTCTGATACCACCTGTGACAGCTCCACCTTACCCTAAGGCGAACCAAAGGGTTCGGCGGACCGCCTGCCCAGCTCTCGCCAGGACTACGGAGTCGAATCACACAAATCCGATATTACACGAGATAGGATCCAAAAGAATTGAATGATTGAAAACCGCCAAGCTTAACAGTAACTTACCAAAATCACATGGAAAAAAAAAAACATTTTCATATATACATGTCGCTAGGTTTACAATTCAGATGGAACCAGTGAAACGAAGTACATTTAGAGTTTGTTTCCCCTCGAGGAGCTATACAAAAGAACAAAAGATTATCTAACTAGCTCAACTCGCTTTTCAAAATCATGATTTCCAAAAGAGGTTCCTGTAAGGAAAACAAAAGGAACAGAAAGGGGTGAGCTTGCGCTCAATGAGGTACCAGACATATAACAGAAAAATCATGGCATTTCACATTTAACAAATCAGATACACATGCTAGATGTAAAGTAAAGTAACTAATGATTCACACAGAAAGGATACAGGTGGCTCTCAGGAGCCAAATTCCCATTTGCGTCACCGAAGCTTGATCGAAGTTGACACTCCGCCAACGTATATAGAACCAACGTCCGTAGACCCCTCTTTACACCGAATCCCGTTCACCAAACACCCCTTTACCGGGCCCGCTCACCGCAAACGAACAGAAATGGTAATACTCGAGTATACCCGGAATCAAGGGTCTCAATACCCAAAATCCCCGAACAGACTACCGTGGTTCGTTATCTAATCGTCCAGGCCCTTGCCGGCCCGACTCGAATAACTTAGCCACAGGATTGAGCTCATAGGTCATAGAAATCCGAACAGATGCAGACACAGATAACAGATTCAAATTTTGCATGGTAAATTGGCATATGAACAGACAAGAGAACGAGTGTGATAAAGTACACTCTCGTCTCAAACAAATTAAACAGATTGCAGAGCAGAAATCAAGTTAAACAGCAATGGAGGGGAGTGGTACACTCACAGGCTCAACTTCAAAAGTTTTCACTTCAGATTGGCCTTAATCGCCAAGAAACCCTAAAATAATCAAAATAAACCAATTGAAGGTTTCATATCCAAATCGAGCAAACGGAATGCACAAGTGAGGCTCGACTACACGTCGTATGCCTTGCCAAATAAATACTAATGCAAGGGTGCAAAAACATGATTTTCTTGGAAACAAAAAGGTAACATGAAGACTTAGGCGCAAACAGCCCAAAAGCCTTTCATTTCTACCAAAAGGCAAATCCAACTTAAAGGAACCAAACGGCCTAGAAAATCGGGCAGCACTTCCCCTAAATTTCTTACTTTTCCAGCCCTTAAGGCTTCACTATTACCTCAAATCAGTCCCAACATCTCACACAAAAGTCATCTCATTTCCCAAAAGCCGTTCACTAGGCTCAAAGTAGTACAAGTACAAAAGTTAGCTAGGAAATGATCGGAATGAAAACAAGCCTTAAAACTATTCAAATAAACACAATAAGATTCGTTTACAAGTCATAAACCAAGGCCAAGTATTACCAAAATAAGGTTCCATAAGAATATATAAGCATTAAAGGAAACCAGAAAAATCCGGAAATGGAAATAAGCTTTAACCCAAGAAAACAGTTTTTGACGTCATGTTGCGGTTTTGGCACCAAAGACACTACGATTGTCGGATGAGGGTGCAAGACCCACCATTTCGAAGCCAAAAGACAGGGCTACAACAATGTAGAAGGACACTCAGTCCAAATCCTAGCACAACTAGGTCAAATATGCAAAATACCAAACCAGAACCTTAATTGCAGGTTTACAAATTACACTATGCTGTAATTAGTCCAACTCAGTCTGTACAAGTCCAAATTCATTGATTCCAAAGGCAGGCGGTAGCTAAGACATCAAGATACATTTCATCAGAAGACCTCAACAACCAAATCGAAAGCAATTCCAGTCAAAATAGCCGATTACAGGCGCAGTTCGGCCATCCTGATGAACCCAGAACAGCAATAGTAATTTCGGCTTAACTCATTCTACACTACTCCGATTGACCTGAAATTTTGTAGGAACCTCTAACACATCAATACCTACAACTTTAATGTTTTAAGCCAAGGCCAATTCGGACTCTAACCATGAGATACAAAACCGGACAGAATTGGGGATATAAAACCCTAACTTTCTCAAATTCCTTCCAAACCCAAAATTGCTTGCAATTACCAATCATGTACACCTACTAGAGTCATTACCCTGCATTACCAACCATCATAGATAACCACAGCATCATTATCACATTAAACCAGAAAATACACCATTAAATTGAAAACCTCATCAATTTATCTCAAACCAAGAAATAAACCACAAATTTCAGCACTTTAGCTACCACTAAGCACAACTTAAGCTTCATTAGGTGTAGGAGGAAGTTCAATCACCACTTACCTAGAACACAAGAGAGGGAGAGTTGTAGGACACCTTAGCTTCCTTGGACACTTCCACAAAACACTTACTAGCACCAAATGGAGGGATTTTATGGAGTAGAAACAAATTTAAGCACTTGGTTTGGATGATTTGCACTAGATGGAAGCTTGAAAATTGGAGAAGTTTTCTTTCTTTTCCTAGAGAGAGAGCCGGCCAAGAAGTTGAAGACAAGAATGAATTTTGTGTGATTTTTGAGATATTTAAGCAATTGGTCAAAAAGTCAAGAAAATGAATAGTTGTCCTACAAGTGCCACCACTCACCAAGTGACACTTGTCACTACATTTAAAGCATTTCTATCCTTTAAGTTTCTCTCACATCAATCACATCTCATCCTCTACTTTTCTCTTAACACCCGATAAATTTCAACCAGTATCCGAAACTCAACCTAATTGGCCGAAATTTTTCGAACTTTTCGCACTAGTGGGTCCCACGTCCAAAATACGCTCTTAGTTTCTCAAAATCTATTCGATACTAGAAAAATCCTCTAAAAACTATATTTACTCATAAAATTTATCTAGAAAATTTTTCGGATACAGAAAGTGCAGAAAACAAGCCATGAAAAATGCGAAAACCGAGAAAATGCAAATTACGGGTTCTCACACTCTCTCCCCCTTAAAAGAATTTCGCCCTCGAAATTTTACCTTCCAAATTTAAAATAACCAATGGCCTGTACCTTCTTCGTCGTCAGAGTCAGAAGAAACGAGGTTCTTCATCCCAGTCCCTTCTCCACTTGACGGTCCAGGGTCGGTCTTGGTTGGCTGCTGGGTTCCCTTCTTTTCGGGCACTAAACCCGGGCAATTAGCAATCAGATGCTCGGCGCTCCCACAACACAGACATCTCCTCCCCTTTAACCAACAATCTACTTCAGTATGATTGGATTTTCTACAATAACTACAATTTGTCACACCACCCGATCCACGGCCCCTCTTAGCAAATGGCCTTCCAGCTTTACCCTTTTTCTTTGCATGGAAGATCTTCAGTTGTGGCCTTGCAATTCCTATCTTTTGAACTTCCTCTGGAATCCCTATAAAAGTATTACCTTGTGCCATTGCTACGGTCTCCTTGGAAATCTCTTCGTATTTCCTCTTTAGCTCCATGTTTTGGTGTAAAAGCTCAAGTTTCTCCGAATACTCTTGCTTCCATCGCCCTTCCCAGTACTCGGTTAGCCTCCTTTGAACCTCTATTTCGTCTCGGAGAACCGAAATTTCTTGATATGGATCAACCCAGTGTGTCATCTTACGGAGTTGCTGGAACTCGAAGGCTAGCCTGTCGGCAAAACAATGGGTCATAATACATTCCTAAGTACAAGTGGCATTCTCGGTCCTTGTCCAGCTATTGTTTCCCTTTCTTCTCTTGATTCTTGGCCTCGCTTAGCTCCACGGCCACGACCACATCCGTGTTTCCGTCTTTCTTACATATATATATATATATTTTTTTTTTCCTCTCCTTTTTTTTTTCCCCCCAAAGATATTTTAGTAAATAAACATAGCAATAGGAAATTGACTAAAGTATCTAAAATTGAGACCACCAATTACACAAATAAACATATATGCACATAACATTCCACATATCAAGGAAACAAATGATCAAATATACAAATACGTATCAAATTAGGCAATTATTCATATACACAATTATACAACCGACGGCATGTGGTAACAACATACGAGCGAATCAAAAGAAAAGGGATATATCGTCCCAAACCTTGCTAAAATAACCCCGTCCGGTCTCTCACATCACCTATTATCCAAATGAAATATCCATTAACCTCTTGTACTCATTCCAGTCGAACAAAGCCTATTCATGTTCCCAAAATGCAACTCTCACCTACGAACACCGCCTCAACTCTGGAGTACTCAGGCACAAGAATCCGAAATAAGATAGTTCACATCTCGAGCTGGCCAGTCCCAAGAGAAAACCATCTACAATCGAAATTCCCACCAGACGTACCGATCTATGATGCTCAGATACCACAAGAAAAGTTAAGACCTATAACATTCACAATTTAGAGCTTAGGCTCGAACGAGCACTTAATCCTTCATACCTATTCACCACTTAGTCCAGGCTCACTCCGCGCAGAGACCACGCGAAACAGGCTCTGATACCACCTGTGACAGTTCTCAGGGTCACATCACAAGGTACCTATCAGCTTGCCACCCGCACGCGGGCATCCCCTACGGAGAGTTTCGCTTCGTGACTCTTCACGAACGAGAGGCTCAGGGCTTTTCCAGTAAAAGGACGTAGAGTCCCAACCGTCGGCATATGGCTCTGATACCACCTGTGACAGCTCCACCTTACCCTAAGGCGAACCAAAGGGTTCGGCGGACCGCCTGCCCAGCTCTCGCCAGGACTACGGAGTCGAATCACACAAATCCGATATTACACGAGATAGGATCCAAAAGAATTGAATGATTGAAAACCGCCAAGCTTAACAGTAACTTACCAAAATCACATGGAAAAAAAAAAACATTTTCATATATACATGTCGCTAGGTTTACAATTCAGATGGAACCAGTGAAACGAAGTACATTTAGAGTTTGTTTCCCCTCGAGGAGCTATACAAAAGAACAAAAGATTATCTAACTAGCTCAACTCGCTTTTCAAAATCATGATTTCCAAAAGAGGTTCCTGTAAGGAAAACAAAAGGAACAGAAAGGGGTGAGCTTGCGCTCAATGAGGTACCAGACATATAACAGAAAAATCATGGCATTTCACATTTAACAAATCAGATACACATGCTAGATGTAAAGTAAAGTAACTAATGATTCACACAGAAAGGATACAGGTGGCTCTCAGGAGCCAAATTCCCATTTGCGTCACCGAAGCTTGATCGAAGTTGACACTCCGCCAACGTATATAGAACCAACGTCCGTAGACCCCTCTTTACACCGAATCCCGTTCACCAAACACCCCTTTACCGGGCCCGCTCACCGCAAACGAACAGAAATGGTAATACTCGAGTATACCCGGAATCAAGGGTCTCAATACCCAAAATCCCCGAACAGACTACCGTGGTTCGTTATCTAATCGTCCAGGCCCTTGCCGGCCCGACTCGAATAACTTAGCCACAGGATTGAGCTCATAGGTCATAGAAATCCGAACAGATGCAGACACAGATAACAGATTCAAATTTTGCATGGTAAATTGGCATATGAACAGACAAGAGAACGAGTGTGATAAAGTACACTCTCGTCTCAAACAAATTAAACAGATTGCAGAGCAGAAATCAAGTTAAACAGCAATGGAGGGGAGTGGTACACTCACAGGCTCAACTTCAAAAGTTTTCACTTCAGATTGGCCTTAATCGCCAAGAAACCCTAAAATAATCAAAATAAACCAATTGAAGGTTTCATATCCAAATCGAGCAAACGGAATGCACAAGTGAGGCTCGACTACACGTCGTATGCCTTGCCAAATAAATACTAATGCAAGGGTGCAAAAACATGATTTTCTTGGAAACAAAAAGGTAACATGAAGACTTAGGCGCAAACAGCCCAAAAGCCTTTCATTTCTACCAAAAGGCAAATCCAACTTAAAGGAACCAAACGGCCTAGAAAATCGGGCAGCACTTCCCCTAAATTTCTTACTTTTCCAGCCCTTAAGGCTTCACTATTACCTCAAATCAGTCCCAACATCTCACACAAAAGTCATCTCATTTCCCAAAAGCCGTTCACTAGGCTCAAAGTAGTACAAGTACAAAAGTTAGCTAGGAAATGATCGGAATGAAAACAAGCCTTAAAACTATTCAAATAAACACAATAAGATTCGTTTACAAGTCATAAACCAAGGCCAAGTATTACCAAAATAAGGTTCCATAAGAATATATAAGCATTAAAGGAAACCAGAAAAATCCGGAAATGGAAATAAGCTTTAACCCAAGAAAACAGTTTTTGACGTCATGTTGCGGTTTTGGCACCAAAGACACTACGATTGTCGGATGAGGGTGCAAGACCCACCATTTCGAAGCCAAAAGACAGGGCTACAACAATGTAGAAGGACACTCAGTCCAAATCCTAGCACAACTAGGTCAAATATGCAAAATACCAAACCAGAACCTTAATTGCAGGTTTACAAATTACACTATGCTGTAATTAGTCCAACTCAGTCTGTACAAGTCCAAATTCATTGATTCCAAAGGCAGGCGGTAGCTAAGACATCAAGATACATTTCATCAGAAGACCTCAACAACCAAATCGAAAGCAATTCCAGTCAAAATAGCCGATTACAGGCGCAGTTCGGCCATCCTGATGAACCCAGAACAGCAATAGTAATTTCGGCTTAACTCATTCTACACTACTCCGATTGACCTGAAATTTTGTAGGAACCTCTAACACATCAATACCTACAACTTTAATGTTTTAAGCCAAGGCCAATTCGGACTCTAACCATGAGATACAAAACCGGACAGAATTGGGGATATAAAACCCTAACTTTCTCAAATTCCTTCCAAACCCAAAATTGCTTGCAATTACCAATCATGTACACCTACTAGAGTCATTACCCTGCATTACCAACCATCATAGATAACCACAGCATCATTATCACATTAAACCAGAAAATACACCATTAAATTGAAAACCTCATCAATTTATCTCAAACCAAGAAATAAACCACAAATTTCAGCACTTTAGCTACCACTAAGCACAACTTAAGCTTCATTAGGTGTAGGAGGAAGTTCAATCACCACTTACCTAGAACACAAGAGAGGGAGAGTTGTAGGACACCTTAGCTTCCTTGGACACTTCCACAAAACACTTACTAGCACCAAATGGAGGGATTTTATGGAGTAGAAACAAATTTAAGCACTTGGTTTGGATGATTTGCACTAGATGGAAGCTTGAAAATTGGAGAAGTTTTCTTTCTTTTCCTAGAGAGAGAGCCGGCCAAGAAGTTGAAGACAAGAATGAATTTTGTGTGATTTTTGAGATATTTAAGCAATTGGTCAAAAAGTCAAGAAAATGAATAGTTGTCCTACAAGTGCCACCACTCACCAAGTGACACTTGTCACTACATTTAAAGCATTTCTATCCTTTAAGTTTCTCTCACATCAATCACATCTCATCCTCTACTTTTCTCTTAACACCCGATAAATTTCAACCAGTATCCGAAACTCAACCTAATTGGCCGAAATTTTCCGAACTTTTCGCACTAGTGGGTCCCACGTCCAAAATACGCTCTTAGTTTCTCAAAATCTATTCGATACTAGAAAAATCCTCTAAAAACTATATTTACTCATAAAATTTATCTAGAAAATTTTTCGGATACAGAAAGTGCAGAAAACAAGCCATGAAAAATGCGAAAACCGAGAAAATGCAAATTACGGGTTCTCACACTCTCTCCCCCTTAAAAGAATTTCGCCCTCGAAATTTTACCTTCCAAATTTAAAATAACCAATGGCCTGTACCTTCTTCGTCGTCAGAGTCAGAAGAAACGAGGTTCTTCATCCCAGTCCCTTCTCCACTTGACGGTCCAGGGTCGGTCTTGGTTGGCTGCTGGGTTCCCTTCTTTTCGGGCACTAAACCCGGGCAATTAGCAATCAGATGCTCGGCGCTCCCACAACACAGACATCTCCTCCCCTTTAACCAACAATCTACTTCAGTATGATTGGATTTTCTACAATAACTACAATTTGTCACACCACCCGATCCACGGCCCCTCTTAGCAAATGGCCTTCCAGCTTTACCCTTTTTCTTTGCATGGAAGATCTTCAGTTGTGGCCTTGCAATTCCTATCTTTTGAACTTCCTCTGGAATCCCTATAAAAGTATTACCTTGTGCCATTGCTACGGTCTCCTTGGAAATCTCTTCGTATTTCCTCTTTAGCTCCATGTTTTGGTGTAAAAGCTCAAGTTTCTCCGAATACTCTTGCTTCCATCGCCCTTCCCAGTACTCGGTTAGCCTCCTTTGAACCTCTATTTCGTCTCGGAGAACCGAAATTTCTTGATATGGATCAACCCAGTGTGTCATCTTACGGAGTTGCTGGAACTCGAAGGCTAGCCTGTCGGCAAAACAATGGGTCATAATACATTCCTAAGTACAAGTGGCATTCTCGGTCCTTGTCCAGCTATTGTTTCCCTTTCTTCTCTTGATTCTTGGCCTCGCTTAGCTCCACGGCCACGACCACATCCGTGTTTCCGTCTTTCTTACATATATATATATATTTTTTTTTTCCTCTCCTTTTTTTTTTCCCCCCAAAGATATTTTAGTAAATAAACATAGCAATAGGAAATTGACTAAAGTATCTAAAATTGAGACCACCAATTACACAAATAAACATATATGCACATAACATTCCACATATCAAGGAAACAAATGATCAAATATACAAATACGTATCAAATTAGGCAATTATTCATATACACAATTATACAACCGACGGCATGTGGTAACAACATACGAGCGAATCAAAAGAAAAGGGATATATCGTCCCAAACCTTGCTAAAATAACCCCGTCCGGTCTCTCACATCACCTATTATCCAAATGAAATATCCATTAACCTCTTGTACTCATTCCAGTCGAACAAAGCCTATTCATGTTCCCAAAATGCAACTCTCACCTACGAACACCGCCTCAACTCTGGAGTACTCAGGCACAAGAATCCGAAATAAGATAGTTCACATCTCGAGCTGGCCAGTCCCAAGAGAAAACCATCTACAATCGAAATTCCCACCAGACGTACCGATCTATGATGCTCAGATACCACAAGAAAAGTTAAGACCTATAACATTCACAATTTAGGCTCAGGGCTTTTCCAGTAAAAGGACGTAGAGTCCCAACCGTCGGCATATGGCTCTGATACCACCTGTGACAGCTCCACCTTACCCTAAGGCGAACCAAAGGGTTCGGCGGACCGCCTGCCCAGCTCTCGCCAGGACTACGGAGTCGAATCACACAAATCCGATATTACACGAGATAGGATCCAAAAGAATTGAATGATTGAAAACCGCCAAGCTTAACAGTAACTTACCAAAATCACATGGAAAAAAAAAAACATTTTCATATATACATGTCGCTAGGTTTACAATTCAGATGGAACCAGTGAAACGAAGTACATTTAGAGTTTGTTTCCCCTCGAGGAGCTATACAAAAGAACAAAAGATTATCTAACTAGCTCAACTCGCTTTTCAAAATCATGATTTCCAAAAGAGGTTCCTGTAAGGAAAACAAAAGGAACAGAAAGGGGTGAGCTTGCGCTCAATGAGGTACCAGACATATAACAGAAAAATCATGGCATTTCACATTTAACAAATCAGATACACATGCTAGATGTAAAGTAAAGTAACTAATGATTCACACAGAAAGGATACAGGTGGCTCTCAGGAGCCAAATTCCCATTTGCGTCACCGAAGCTTGATCGAAGTTGACACTCCGCCAACGTATATAGAACCAACGTCCGTAGACCCCTCTTTACACCGAATCCCGTTCACCAAACACCCCTTTACCGGGCCCGCTCACCGCAAACGAACAGAAATGGTAATACTCGAGTATACCCGGAATCAAGGGTCTCAATACCCAAAATCCCCGAACAGACTACCGTGGTTCGTTATCTAATCGTCCAGGCCCTTGCCGGCCCGACTCGAATAACTTAGCCACAGGATTGAGCTCATAGGTCATAGAAATCCGAACAGATGCAGACACAGATAACAGATTCAAATTTTGCATGGTAAATTGGCATATGAACAGACAAGAGAACGAGTGTGATAAAGTACACTCTCGTCTCAAACAAATTAAACAGATTGCAGAGCAGAAATCAAGTTAAACAGCAATGGAGGGGAGTGGTACACTCACAGGCTCAACTTCAAAAGTTTTCACTTCAGATTGGCCTTAATCGCCAAGAAACCCTAAAATAATCAAAATAAACCAATTGAAGGTTTCATATCCAAATCGAGCAAACGGAATGCACAAGTGAGGCTCGACTACACGTCGTATGCCTTGCCAAATAAATACTAATGCAAGGGTGCAAAAACATGATTTTCTTGGAAACAAAAAGGTAACATGAAGACTTAGGCGCAAACAGCCCAAAAGCCTTTCATTTCTACCAAAAGGCAAATCCAACTTAAAGGAACCAAACGGCCTAGAAAATCGGGCAGCACTTCCCCTAAATTTCTTACTTTTCCAGCCCTTAAGGCTTCACTATTACCTCAAATCAGTCCCAACATCTCACACAAAAGTCATCTCATTTCCCAAAAGCCGTTCACTAGGCTCAAAGTAGTACAAGTACAAAAGTTAGCTAGGAAATGATCGGAATGAAAACAAGCCTTAAAACTATTCAAATAAACACAATAAGATTCGTTTACAAGTCATAAACCAAGGCCAAGTATTACCAAAATAAGGTTCCATAAGAATATATAAGCATTAAAGGAAACCAGAAAAATCCGGAAATGGAAATAAGCTTTAACCCAAGAAAACAGTTTTTGACGTCATGTTGCGGTTTTGGCACCAAAGACACTACGATTGTCGGATGAGGGTGCAAGACCCACCATTTCGAAGCCAAAAGACAGGGCTACAACAATGTAGAAGGACACTCAGTCCAAATCCTAGCACAACTAGGTCAAATATGCAAAATACCAAACCAGAACCTTAATTGCAGGTTTACAAATTACACTATGCTGTAATTAGTCCAACTCAGTCTGTACAAGTCCAAATTCATTGATTCCAAAGGCAGGCGGTAGCTAAGACATCAAGATACATTTCATCAGAAGACCTCAACAACCAAATCGAAAGCAATTCCAGTCAAAATAGCCGATTACAGGCGCAGTTCGGCCATCCTGATGAACCCAGAACAGCAATAGTAATTTCGGCTTAACTCATTCTACACTACTCCGATTGACCTGAAATTTTGTAGGAACCTCTAACACATCAATACCTACAACTTTAATGTTTTAAGCCAAGGCCAATTCGGACTCTAACCATGAGATACAAAACCGGACAGAATTGGGGATATAAAACCCTAACTTTCTCAAATTCCTTCCAAACCCAAAATTGCTTGCAATTACCAATCATGTACACCTACTAGAGTCATTACCCTGCATTACCAACCATCATAGATAACCACAGCATCATTATCACATTAAACCAGAAAATACACCATTAAATTGAAAACCTCATCAATTTATCTCAAACCAAGAAATAAACCACAAATTTCAGCACTTTAGCTACCACTAAGCACAACTTAAGCTTCATTAGGTGTAGGAGGAAGTTCAATCACCACTTACCTAGAACACAAGAGAGGGAGAGTTGTAGGACACCTTAGCTTCCTTGGACACTTCCACAAAACACTTACTAGCACCAAATGGAGGGATTTTATGGAGTAGAAACAAATTTAAGCACTTGGTTTGGATGATTTGCACTAGATGGAAGCTTGAAAATTGGAGAAGTTTTCTTTCTTTTCCTAGAGAGAGAGCCGGCCAAGAAGTTGAAGACAAGAATGAATTTTGTGTGATTTTTGAGATATTTAAGCAATTGGTCAAAAAGTCAAGAAAATGAATAGTTGTCCTACAAGTGCCACCACTCACCAAGTGACACTTGTCACTACATTTAAAGCATTTCTATCCTTTAAGTTTCTCTCACATCAATCACATCTCATCCTCTACTTTTCTCTTAACACCCGATAAATTTCAACCAGTATCCGAAACTCAACCTAATTGGCCGAAATTTTCCGAACTTTTCGCACTAGTGGGTCCCACGTCCAAAATACGCTCTTAGTTTCTCAAAATCTATTCGATACTAGAAAAATCCTCTAAAAACTATATTTACTCATAAAATTTATCTAGAAAATTTTTCGGATACAGAAAGTGCAGAAAACAAGCCATGAAAAATGCGAAAACCGAGAAAATGCAAATTACGGGTTCTCACACTCTCTCCCCCTTAAAAGAATTTCGCCCTCGAAATTTTACCTTCCAAATTTAAAATAACCAATGGCCTGTACCTTCTTCGTCGTCAGAGTCAGAAGAAACGAGGTTCTTCATCCCAGTCCCTTCTCCACTTGACGGTCCAGGGTCGGTCTTGGTTGGCTGCTGGGTTCCCTTCTTTTCGGGCACTAAACCCGGGCAATTAGCAATCAGATGCTCGGCGCTCCCACAACACAGACATCTCCTCCCCTTTAACCAACAATCTACTTCAGTATGATTGGATTTTCTACAATAACTACAATTTGTCACACCACCCGATCCACGGCCCCTCTTAGCAAATGGCCTTCCAGCTTTACCCTTTTTCTTTGCATGGAAGATCTTCAGTTGTGGCCTTGCAATTCCTATCTTTTGAACTTCCTCTGGAATCCCTATAAAAGTATTACCTTGTGCCATTGCTACGGTCTCCTTGGAAATCTCTTCGTATTTCCTCTTTAGCTCCATGTTTTGGTGTAAAAGCTCAAGTTTCTCCGAATACTCTTGCTTCCATCGCCCTTCCCAGTACTCGGTTAGCCTCCTTTGAACCTCTATTTCGTCTCGGAGAACCGAAATTTCTTGATATGGATCAACCCAGTGTGTCATCTTACGGAGTTGCTGGAACTCGAAGGCTAGCCTGTCGGCAAAACAATGGGTCATAATACATTCCTAAGTACAAGTGGCATTCTCGGTCCTTGTCCAGCTATTGTTTCCCTTTCTTCTCTTGATTCTTGGCCTCGCTTAGCTCCACGGCCACGACCACATCCGTGTTTCCGTCTTTCTTACATATATATATATATATTTTTTTTTTCCTCTCCTTTTTTTTTTCCCCCCAAAGATATTTTAGTAAATAAACATAGCAATAGGAAATTGACTAAAGTATCTAAAATTGAGACCACCAATTACACAAATAAACATATATGCACATAACATTCCACATATCAAGGAAACAAATGATCAAATATACAAATACGTATCAAATTAGGCAATTATTCATATACACAATTATACAACCGACGGCATGTGGTAACAACATACGAGCGAATCAAAAGAAAAGGGATATATCGTCCCAAACCTTGCTAAAATAACCCCGTCCGGTCTCTCACATCACCTATTATCCAAATGAAATATCCATTAACCTCTTGTACTCATTCCAGTCGAACAAAGCCTATTCATGTTCCCAAAATGCAACTCTCACCTACGAACACCGCCTCAACTCTGGAGTACTCAGGCACAAGAATCCGAAATAAGATAGTTCACATCTCGAGCTGGCCAGTCCCAAGAGAAAACCATCTACAATCGAAATTCCCACCAGACGTACCGATCTATGATGCTCAGATACCACAAGAAAAGTTAAGACCTATAACATTCACAATTTAGAGCTTAGGCTCGAACGAGCACTTAATCCTTCATACCTATTCACCACTTAGTCCAGGCTCACTCCGCGCAGAGACCACGCGAAACAGGCTCTGATACCACCTGTGACAGTTCTCAGGGTCACATCACAAGGTACCTATCAGCTTGCCACCCGCACGCGGGCATCCCCTACGGAGAGTTTCGCTTCGTGACTCTTCACGAACGAGAGGCTCAGGGCTTTTCCAGTAAAAGGACGTAGAGTCCCAACCGTCGGCATATGGCTCTGATACCACCTGTGACAGCTCCACCTTACCCTAAGGCGAACCAAAGGGTTCGGCGGACCGCCTGCCCAGCTCTCGCCAGGACTACGGAGTCGAATCACACAAATCCGATATTACACGAGATAGGATCCAAAAGAATTGAATGATTGAAAACCGCCAAGCTTAACAGTAACTTACCAAAATCACATGGAAAAAAAAAACATTTTCATATATACATGTCGCTAGGTTTACAATTCAGATGGAACCAGTGAAACGAAGTACATTTAGAGTTTGTTTCCCCTCGAGGAGCTATACAAAAGAACAAAAGATTATCTAACTAGCTCAACTCGCTTTTCAAAATCATGATTTCCAAAAGAGGTTCCTGTAAGGAAAACAAAAGGAACAGAAAGGGGTGAGCTTGCGCTCAATGAGGTACCAGACATATAACAGAAAAATCATGGCATTTCACATTTAACAAATCAGATACACATGCTAGATGTAAAGTAAAGTAACTAATGATTCACACAGAAAGGATACAGGTGGCTCTCAGGAGCCAAATTCCCATTTGCGTCACCGAAGCTTGATCGAAGTTGACACTCCGCCAACGTATATAGAACCAACGTCCGTAGACCCCTCTTTACACCGAATCCCGTTCACCAAACACCCCTTTACCGGGCCCGCTCACCGCAAACGAACAGAAATGGTAATACTCGAGTATACCCGGAATCAAGGGTCTCAATACCCAAAATCCCCGAACAGACTACCGTGGTTCGTTATCTAATCGTCCAGGCCCTTGCCGGCCCGACTCGAATAACTTAGCCACAGGATTGAGCTCATAGGTCATAGAAATCCGAACAGATGCAGACACAGATAACAGATTCAAATTTTGCATGGTAAATTGGCATATGAACAGACAAGAGAACGAGTGTGATAAAGTACACTCTCGTCTCAAACAAATTAAACAGATTGCAGAGCAGAAATCAAGTTAAACAGCAATGGAGGGGAGTGGTACACTCACAGGCTCAACTTCAAAAGTTTTCACTTCAGATTGGCCTTAATCGCCAAGAAACCCTAAAATAATCAAAATAAACCAATTGAAGGTTTCATATCCAAATCGAGCAAACGGAATGCACAAGTGAGGCTCGACTACACGTCGTATGCCTTGCCAAATAAATACTAATGCAAGGGTGCAAAAACATGATTTTCTTGGAAACAAAAAGGTAACATGAAGACTTAGGCGCAAACAGCCCAAAAGCCTTTCATTTCTACCAAAAGGCAAATCCAACTTAAAGGAACCAAACGGCCTAGAAAATCGGGCAGCACTTCCCCTAAATTTCTTACTTTTCCAGCCCTTAAGGCTTCACTATTACCTCAAATCAGTCCCAACATCTCACACAAAAGTCATCTCATTTCCCAAAAGCCGTTCACTAGGCTCAAAGTAGTACAAGTACAAAAGTTAGCTAGGAAATGATCGGAATGAAAACAAGCCTTAAAACTATTCAAATAAACACAATAAGATTCGTTTACAAGTCATAAACCAAGGCCAAGTATTACCAAAATAAGGTTCCATAAGAATATATAAGCATTAAAGGAAACCAGAAAAATCCGGAAATGGAAATAAGCTTTAACCCAAGAAAACAGTTTTTGACGTCATGTTGCGGTTTTGGCACCAAAGACACTACGATTGTCGGATGAGGGTGCAAGACCCACCATTTCGAAGCCAAAAGACAGGGCTACAACAATGTAGAAGGACACTCAGTCCAAATCCTAGCACAACTAGGTCAAATATGCAAAATACCAAACCAGAACCTTAATTGCAGGTTTACAAATTACACTATGCTGTAATTAGTCCAACTCAGTCTGTACAAGTCCAAATTCATTGATTCCAAAGGCAGGCGGTAGCTAAGACATCAAGATACATTTCATCAGAAGACCTCAACAACCAAATCGAAAGCAATTCCAGTCAAAATAGCCGATTACAGGCGCAGTTCGGCCATCCTGATGAACCCAGAACAGCAATAGTAATTTCGGCTTAACTCATTCTACACTACTCCGATTGACCTGAAATTTTGTAGGAACCTCTAACACATCAATACCTACAACTTTAATGTTTTAAGCCAAGGCCAATTCGGACTCTAACCATGAGATACAAAACCGGACAGAATTGGGGATATAAAACCCTAACTTTCTCAAATTCCTTCCAAACCCAAAATTGCTTGCAATTACCAATCATGTACACCTACTAGAGTCATTACCCTGCATTACCAACCATCATAGATAACCACAGCATCATTATCACATTAAACCAGAAAATACACCATTAAATTGAAAACCTCATCAATTTATCTCAAACCAAGAAATAAACCACAAATTTCAGCACTTTAGCTACCACTAAGCACAACTTAAGCTTCATTAGGTGTAGGAGGAAGTTCAATCACCACTTACCTAGAACACAAGAGAGGGAGAGTTGTAGGACACCTTAGCTTCCTTGGACACTTCCACAAAACACTTACTAGCACCAAATGGAGGGATTTTATGGAGTAGAAACAAATTTAAGCACTTGGTTTGGATGATTTGCACTAGATGGAAGCTTGAAAATTGGAGAAGTTTTCTTTCTTTTCCTAGAGAGAGAGCCGGCCAAGAAGTTGAAGACAAGAATGAATTTTGTGTGATTTTTGAGATATTTAAGCAATTGGTCAAAAAGTCAAGAAAATGAATAGTTGTCCTACAAGTGCCACCACTCACCAAGTGACACTTGTCACTACATTTAAAGCATTTCTATCCTTTAAGTTTCTCTCACATCAATCACATCTCATCCTCTACTTTTCTCTTAACACCCGATAAATTTCAACCAGTATCCGAAACTCAACCTAATTGGCCGAAATTTTTCGAACTTTTCGCACTAGTGGGTCCCACGTCCAAAATACGCTCTTAGTTTCTCAAAATCTATTCGATACTAGAAAAATCCTCTAAAAACTATATTTACTCATAAAATTTATCTAGAAAATTTTTCGGATACAGAAAGTGCAGAAAACAAGCCATGAAAAATGCGAAAACCGAGAAAATGCAAATTACGGGTTCTCACACTCTCTCCCCCTTAAAAGAATTTCGCCCTCGAAATTTTACCTTCCAAATTTAAAATAACCAATGGCCTGTACCTTCTTCGTCGTCAGAGTCAGAAGAAACGAGGTTCTTCATCCCAGTCCCTTCTCCACTTGACGGTCCAGGGTCGGTCTTGGTTGGCTGCTGGGTTCCCTTCTTTTCGGGCACTAAACCCGGGCAATTAGCAATCAGATGCTCGGCGCTCCCACAACACAGACATCTCCTCCCCTTTAACCAACAATCTACTTCAGTATGATTGGATTTTCTACAATAACTACAATTTGTCACACCACCCGATCCACGGCCCCTCTTAGCAAATGGCCTTCCAGCTTTACCCTTTTTCTTTGCATGGAAGATCTTCAGTTGTGGCCTTGCAATTCCTATCTTTTGAACTTCCTCTGGAATCCCTATAAAAGTATTACCTTGTGCCATTGCTACGGTCTCCTTGGAAATCTCTTCGTATTTCCTCTTTAGCTCCATGTTTTGGTGTAAAAGCTCAAGTTTCTCCGAATACTCTTGCTTCCATCGCCCTTCCCAGTACTCGGTTAGCCTCCTTTGAACCTCTATTTCGTCTCGGAGAACCGAAATTTCTTGATATGGATCAACCCAGTGTGTCATCTTACGGAGTTGCTGGAACTCGAAGGCTAGCCTGTCGGCAAAACAATGGGTCATAATACATTCCTAAGTACAAGTGGCATTCTCGGTCCTTGTCCAGCTATTGTTTCCCTTTCTTCTCTTGATTCTTGGCCTCGCTTAGCTCCACGGCCACGACCACATCCGTGTTTCCGTCTTTCTTACATATATATATATATATTTTTTTTTTCCTCTCCTTTTTTTTTTCCCCCCAAAGATATTTTAGTAAATAAACATAGCAATAGGAAATTGACTAAAGTATCTAAAATTGAGACCACCAATTACACAAATAAACATATATGCACATAACATTCCACATATCAAGGAAACAAATGATCAAATATACAAATACGTATCAAATTAGGCAATTATTCATATACACAATTATACAACCGACGGCATGTGGTAACAACATACGAGCGAATCAAAAGAAAAGGGATATATCGTCCCAAACCTTGCTAAAATAACCCCGTCCGGTCTCTCACATCACCTATTATCCAAATGAAATATCCATTAACCTCTTGTACTCATTCCAGTCGAACAAAGCCTATTCATGTTCCCAAAATGCAACTCTCACCTACGAACACCGCCTCAACTCTGGAGTACTCAGGCACAAGAATCCGAAATAAGATAGTTCACATCTCGAGCTGGCCAGTCCCAAGAGAAAACCATCTACAATCGAAATTCCCACCAGACGTACCGATCTATGATGCTCAGATACCACAAGAAAAGTTAAGACCTATAACATTCACAATTTAGAGCTTAGGCTCGAACGAGCACTTAATCCTTCATACCTATTCACCACTTAGTCCAGGCTCACTCCGCGCAGAGACCACGCGAAACAGGCTCTGATACCACCTGTGACAGTTCTCAGGGTCACATCACAAGGTACCTATCAGCTTGCCACCCGCACGCGGGCATCCCCTACGGAGAGTTTCGCTTCGTGACTCTTCACGAACGAGAGGCTCAGGGCTTTTCCAGTAAAAGGACGTAGAGTCCCAACCGTCGGCATATGGCTCTGATACCACCTGTGACAGCTCCACCTTACCCTAAGGCGAACCAAAGGGTTCGGCGGACCGCCTGCCCAGCTCTCGCCAGGACTACGGAGTCGAATCACACAAATCCGATATTACACGAGATAGGATCCAAAAGAATTGAATGATTGAAAACCGCCAAGCTTAACAGTAACTTACCAAAATCACATGGAAAAAAAAAAACATTTTCATATATACATGTCGCTAGGTTTACAATTCAGATGGAACCAGTGAAACGAAGTACATTTAGAGTTTGTTTCCCCTCGAGGAGCTATACAAAAGAACAAAAGATTATCTAACTAGCTCAACTCGCTTTTCAAAATCATGATTTCCAAAAGAGGTTCCTGTAAGGAAAACAAAAGGAACAGAAAGGGGTGAGCTTGCGCTCAATGAGGTACCAGACATATAACAGAAAAATCATGGCATTTCACATTTAACAAATCAGATACACATGCTAGATGTAAAGTAAAGTAACTAATGATTCACACAGAAAGGATACAGGTGGCTCTCAGGAGCCAAATTCCCATTTGCGTCACCGAAGCTTGATCGAAGTTGACACTCCGCCAACGTATATAGAACCAACGTCCGTAGACCCCTCTTTACACCGAATCCCGTTCACCAAACACCCCTTTACCGGGCCCGCTCACCGCAAACGAACAGAAATGGTAATACTCGAGTATACCCGGAATCAAGGGTCTCAATACCCAAAATCCCCGAACAGACTACCGTGGTTCGTTATCTAATCGTCCAGGCCCTTGCCGGCCCGACTCGAATAACTTAGCCACAGGATTGAGCTCATAGGTCATAGAAATCCGAACAGATGCAGACACAGATAACAGATTCAAATTTTGCATGGTAAATTGGCATATGAACAGACAAGAGAACGAGTGTGATAAAGTACACTCTCGTCTCAAACAAATTAAACAGATTGCAGAGCAGAAATCAAGTTAAACAGCAATGGAGGGGAGTGGTACACTCACAGGCTCAACTTCAAAAGTTTTCACTTCAGATTGGCCTTAATCGCCAAGAAACCCTAAAATAATCAAAATAAACCAATTGAAGGTTTCATATCCAAATCGAGCAAACGGAATGCACAAGTGAGGCTCGACTACACGTCGTATGCCTTGCCAAATAAATACTAATGCAAGGGTGCAAAAACATGATTTTCTTGGAAACAAAAAGGTAACATGAAGACTTAGGCGCAAACAGCCCAAAAGCCTTTCATTTCTACCAAAAGGCAAATCCAACTTAAAGGAACCAAACGGCCTAGAAAATCGGGCAGCACTTCCCCTAAATTTCTTACTTTTCCAGCCCTTAAGGCTTCACTATTACCTCAAATCAGTCCCAACATCTCACACAAAAGTCATCTCATTTCCCAAAAGCCGTTCACTAGGCTCAAAGTAGTACAAGTACAAAAGTTAGCTAGGAAATGATCGGAATGAAAACAAGCCTTAAAACTATTCAAATAAACACAATAAGATTCGTTTACAAGTCATAAACCAAGGCCAAGTATTACCAAAATAAGGTTCCATAAGAATATATAAGCATTAAAGGAAACCAGAAAAATCCGGAAATGGAAATAAGCTTTAACCCAAGAAAACAGTTTTTGACGTCATGTTGCGGTTTTGGCACCAAAGACACTACGATTGTCGGATGAGGGTGCAAGACCCACCATTTCGAAGCCAAAAGACAGGGCTACAACAATGTAGAAGGACACTCAGTCCAAATCCTAGCACAACTAGGTCAAATATGCAAAATACCAAACCAGAACCTTAATTGCAGGTTTACAAATTACACTATGCTGTAATTAGTCCAACTCAGTCTGTACAAGTCCAAATTCATTGATTCCAAAGGCAGGCGGTAGCTAAGACATCAAGATACATTTCATCAGAAGACCTCAACAACCAAATCGAAAGCAATTCCAGTCAAAATAGCCGATTACAGGCGCAGTTCGGCCATCCTGATGAACCCAGAACAGCAATAGTAATTTCGGCTTAACTCATTCTACACTACTCCGATTGACCTGAAATTTTGTAGGAACCTCTAACACATCAATACCTACAACTTTAATGTTTTAAGCCAAGGCCAATTCGGACTCTAACCATGAGATACAAAACCGGACAGAATTGGGGATATAAAACCCTAACTTTCTCAAATTCCTTCCAAACCCAAAATTGCTTGCAATTACCAATCATGTACACCTACTAGAGTCATTACCCTGCATTACCAACCATCATAGATAACCACAGCATCATTATCACATTAAACCAGAAAATACACCATTAAATTGAAAACCTCATCAATTTATCTCAAACCAAGAAATAAACCACAAATTTCAGCACTTTAGCTACCACTAAGCACAACTTAAGCTTCATTAGGTGTAGGAGGAAGTTCAATCACCACTTACCTAGAACACAAGAGAGGGAGAGTTGTAGGACACCTTAGCTTCCTTGGACACTTCCACAAAACACTTACTAGCACCAAATGGAGGGATTTTATGGAGTAGAAACAAATTTAAGCACTTGGTTTGGATGATTTGCACTAGATGGAAGCTTGAAAATTGGAGAAGTTTTCTTTCTTTTCCTAGAGAGAGAGCCGGCCAAGAAGTTGAAGACAAGAATGAATTTTGTGTGATTTTTGAGATATTTAAGCAATTGGTCAAAAAGTCAAGAAAATGAATAGTTGTCCTACAAGTGCCACCACTCACCAAGTGACACTTGTCACTACATTTAAAGCATTTCTATCCTTTAAGTTTCTCTCACATCAATCACATCTCATCCTCTACTTTTCTCTTAACACCCGATAAATTTCAACCAGTATCCGAAACTCAACCTAATTGGCCGAAATTTTTCGAACTTTTCGCACTAGTGGGTCCCACGTCCAAAATACGCTCTTAGTTTCTCAAAATCTATTCGATACTAGAAAAATCCTCTAAAAACTATATTTACTCATAAAATTTATCTAGAAAATTTTTCGGATACAGAAAGTGCAGAAAACAAGCCATGAAAAATGCGAAAACCGAGAAAATGCAAATTACGGGTTCTCACACTCTCTCCCCCTTAAAAGAATTTCGCCCTCGAAATTTTACCTTCCAAATTTAAAATAACCAATGGCCTGTACCTTCTTCGTCGTCAGAGTCAGAAGAAACGAGGTTCTTCATCCCAGTCCCTTCTCCACTTGACGGTCCAGGGTCGGTCTTGGTTGGCTGCTGGGTTCCCTTCTTTTCGGGCACTAAACCCGGGCAATTAGCAATCAGATGCTCGGCGCTCCCACAACACAGACATCTCCTCCCCTTTAACCAACAATCTACTTCAGTATGATTGGATTTTCTACAATAACTACAATTTGTCACACCACCCGATCCACGGCCCCTCTTAGCAAATGGCCTTCCAGCTTTACCCTTTTTCTTTGCATGGAAGATCTTCAGTTGTGGCCTTGCAATTCCTATCTTTTGAACTTCCTCTGGAATCCCTATAAAAGTATTACCTTGTGCCATTGCTACGGTCTCCTTGGAAATCTCTTCGTATTTCCTCTTTAGCTCCATGTTTTGGTGTAAAAGCTCAAGTTTCTCCGAATACTCTTGCTTCCATCGCCCTTCCCAGTACTCGGTTAGCCTCCTTTGAACCTCTATTTCGTCTCGGAGAACCGAAATTTCTTGATATGGATCAACCCAGTGTGTCATCTTACGGAGTTGCTGGAACTCGAAGGCTAGCCTGTCGGCAAAACAATGGGTCATAATACATTCCTAAGTACAAGTGGCATTCTCGGTCCTTGT
This sequence comes from Coffea arabica, assembly GCF_036785885.1. Lineage (NCBI taxonomy): Eukaryota > Viridiplantae > Streptophyta > Magnoliopsida > Gentianales > Rubiaceae > Coffea > Coffea arabica. The sequence goes on along the minus strand of NC_092315.1, from coordinate 12,993,029 downwards.
CCAGCTATTGTTTCCCTTTCTTCTCTTGATTCTTGGCCTCGCTTAGCTCCACGGCCACGACCACATCCGTGTTTCCGTCTTTCTTACATATATATATATATATTTTTTTTTTCCTCTCCTTTTTTTTTTCCCCCCAAAGATATTTTAGTAAATAAACATAGCAATAGGAAATTGACTAAAGTATCTAAAATTGAGACCACCAATTACACAAATAAACATATATGCACATAACATTCCACATATCAAGGAAACAAATGATCAAATATACAAATACGTATCAAATTAGGCAATTATTCATATACACAATTATACAACCGACGGCATGTGGTAACAACATACGAGCGAATCAAAAGAAAAGGGATATATCGTCCCAAACCTTGCTAAAATAACCCCGTCCGGTCTCTCACATCACCTATTATCCAAATGAAATATCCATTAACCTCTTGTACTCATTCCAGTCGAACAAAGCCTATTCATGTTCCCAAAATGCAACTCTCACCTACGAACACCGCCTCAACTCTGGAGTACTCAGGCACAAGAATCCGAAATAAGATAGTTCACATCTCGAGCTGGCCAGTCCCAAGAGAAAACCATCTACAATCGAAATTCCCACCAGACGTACCGATCTATGATGCTCAGATACCACAAGAAAAGTTAAGACCTATAACATTCACAATTTAGAGCTTAGGCTCGAACGAGCACTTAATCCTTCATACCTATTCACCACTTAGTCCAGGCTCACTCCGCGCAGAGACCACGCGAAACAGGCTCTGATACCACCTGTGACAGTTCTCAGGGTCACATCACAAGGTACCTATCAGCTTGCCACCCGCACGCGGGCATCCCCTACGGAGAGTTTCGCTTCGTGACTCTTCACGAACGAGAGGCTCAGGGCTTTTCCAGTAAAAGGACGTAGAGTCCCAACCGTCGGCATATGGCTCTGATACCACCTGTGACAGCTCCACCTTACCCTAAGGCGAACCAAAGGGTTCGGCGGACCGCCTGCCCAGCTCTCGCCAGGACTACGGAGTCGAATCACACAAATCCGATATTACACGAGATAGGATCCAAAAGAATTGAATGATTGAAAACCGCCAAGCTTAACAGTAACTTACCAAAATCACATGGAAAAAAAAAACATTTTCATATATACATGTCGCTAGGTTTACAATTCAGATGGAACCAGTGAAACGAAGTACATTTAGAGTTTGTTTCCCCTCGAGGAGCTATACAAAAGAACAAAAGATTATCTAACTAGCTCAACTCGCTTTTCAAAATCATGATTTCCAAAAGAGGTTCCTGTAAGGAAAACAAAAGGAACAGAAAGGGGTGAGCTTGCGCTCAATGAGGTACCAGACATATAACAGAAAAATCATGGCATTTCACATTTAACAAATCAGATACACATGCTAGATGTAAAGTAAAGTAACTAATGATTCACACAGAAAGGATACAGGTGGCTCTCAGGAGCCAAATTCCCATTTGCGTCACCGAAGCTTGATCGAAGTTGACACTCCGCCAACGTATATAGAACCAACGTCCGTAGACCCCTCTTTACACCGAATCCCGTTCACCAAACACCCCTTTACCGGGCCCGCTCACCGCAAACGAACAGAAATGGTAATACTCGAGTATACCCGGAATCAAGGGTCTCAATACCCAAAATCCCCGAACAGACTACCGTGGTTCGTTATCTAATCGTCCAGGCCCTTGCCGGCCCGACTCGAATAACTTAGCCACAGGATTGAGCTCATAGGTCATAGAAATCCGAACAGATGCAGACACAGATAACAGATTCAAATTTTGCATGGTAAATTGGCATATGAACAGACAAGAGAACGAGTGTGATAAAGTACACTCTCGTCTCAAACAAATTAAACAGATTGCAGAGCAGAAATCAAGTTAAACAGCAATGGAGGGGAGTGGTACACTCACAGGCTCAACTTCAAAAGTTTTCACTTCAGATTGGCCTTAATCGCCAAGAAACCCTAAAATAATCAAAATAAACCAATTGAAGGTTTCATATCCAAATCGAGCAAACGGAATGCACAAGTGAGGCTCGACTACACGTCGTATGCCTTGCCAAATAAATACTAATGCAAGGGTGCAAAAACATGATTTTCTTGGAAACAAAAAGGTAACATGAAGACTTAGGCGCAAACAGCCCAAAAGCCTTTCATTTCTACCAAAAGGCAAATCCAACTTAAAGGAACCAAACGGCCTAGAAAATCGGGCAGCACTTCCCCTAAATTTCTTACTTTTCCAGCCCTTAAGGCTTCACTATTACCTCAAATCAGTCCCAACATCTCACACAAAAGTCATCTCATTTCCCAAAAGCCGTTCACTAGGCTCAAAGTAGTACAAGTACAAAAGTTAGCTAGGAAATGATCGGAATGAAAACAAGCCTTAAAACTATTCAAATAAACACAATAAGATTCGTTTACAAGTCATAAACCAAGGCCAAGTATTACCAAAATAAGGTTCCATAAGAATATATAAGCATTAAAGGAAACCAGAAAAATCCGGAAATGGAAATAAGCTTTAACCCAAGAAAACAGTTTTTGACGTCATGTTGCGGTTTTGGCACCAAAGACACTACGATTGTCGGATGAGGGTGCAAGACCCACCATTTCGAAGCCAAAAGACAGGGCTACAACAATGTAGAAGGACACTCAGTCCAAATCCTAGCACAACTAGGTCAAATATGCAAAATACCAAACCAGAACCTTAATTGCAGGTTTACAAATTACACTATGCTGTAATTAGTCCAACTCAGTCTGTACAAGTCCAAATTCATTGATTCCAAAGGCAGGCGGTAGCTAAGACATCAAGATACATTTCATCAGAAGACCTCAACAACCAAATCGAAAGCAATTCCAGTCAAAATAGCCGATTACAGGCGCAGTTCGGCCATCCTGATGAACCCAGAACAGCAATAGTAATTTCGGCTTAACTCATTCTACACTACTCCGATTGACCTGAAATTTTGTAGGAACCTCTAACACATCAATACCTACAACTTTAATGTTTTAAGCCAAGGCCAATTCGGACTCTAACCATGAGATACAAAACCGGACAGAATTGGGGATATAAAACCCTAACTTTCTCAAATTCCTTCCAAACCCAAAATTGCTTGCAATTACCAATCATGTACACCTACTAGAGTCATTACCCTGCATTACCAACCATCATAGATAACCACAGCATCATTATCACATTAAACCAGAAAATACACCATTAAATTGAAAACCTCATCAATTTATCTCAAACCAAGAAATAAACCACAAATTTCAGCACTTTAGCTACCACTAAGCACAACTTAAGCTTCATTAGGTGTAGGAGGAAGTTCAATCACCACTTACCTAGAACACAAGAGAGGGAGAGTTGTAGGACACCTTAGCTTCCTTGGACACTTCCACAAAACACTTACTAGCACCAAATGGAGGGATTTTATGGAGTAGAAACAAATTTAAGCACTTGGTTTGGATGATTTGCACTAGATGGAAGCTTGAAAATTGGAGAAGTTTTCTTTCTTTTCCTAGAGAGAGAGCCGGCCAAGAAGTTGAAGACAAGAATGAATTTTGTGTGATTTTTGAGATATTTAAGCAATTGGTCAAAAAGTCAAGAAAATGAATAGTTGTCCTACAAGTGCCACCACTCACCAAGTGACACTTGTCACTACATTTAAAGCATTTCTATCCTTTAAGTTTCTCTCACATCAATCACATCTCATCCTCTACTTTTCTCTTAACACCCGATAAATTTCAACCAGTATCCGAAACTCAACCTAATTGGCCGAAATTTTTCGAACTTTTCGCACTAGTGGGTCCCACGTCCAAAATACGCTCTTAGTTTCTCAAAATCTATTCGATACTAGAAAAATCCTCTAAAAACTATATTTACTCATAAAATTTATCTAGAAAATTTTTCGGATACAGAAAGTGCAGAAAACAAGCCATGAAAAATGCGAAAACCGAGAAAATGCAAATTACGGGTTCTCACACTCTCTCCCCCTTAAAAGAATTTCGCCCTCGAAATTTTACCTTCCAAATTTAAAATAACCAATGGCCTGTACCTTCTTCGTCGTCAGAGTCAGAAGAAACGAGGTTCTTCATCCCAGTCCCTTCTCCACTTGACGGTCCAGGGTCGGTCTTGGTTGGCTGCTGGGTTCCCTTCTTTTCGGGCACTAAACCCGGGCAATTAGCAATCAGATGCTCGGCGCTCCCACAACACAGACATCTCCTCCCCTTTAACCAACAATCTACTTCAGTATGATTGGATTTTCTACAATAACTACAATTTGTCACACCACCCGATCCACGGCCCCTCTTAGCAAATGGCCTTCCAGCTTTACCCTTTTTCTTTGCATGGAAGATCTTCAGTTGTGGCCTTGCAATTCCTATCTTTTGAACTTCCTCTGGAATCCCTATAAAAGTATTACCTTGTGCCATTGCTACGGTCTCCTTGGAAATCTCTTCGTATTTCCTCTTTAGCTCCATGTTTTGGTGTAAAAGCTCAAGTTTCTCCGAATACTCTTGCTTCCATCGCCCTTCCCAGTACTCGGTTAGCCTCCTTTGAACCTCTATTTCGTCTCGGAGAACCGAAATTTCTTGATATGGATCAACCCAGTGTGTCATCTTACGGAGTTGCTGGAACTCGAAGGCTAGCCTGTCGGCAAAACAATGGGTCATAATACATTCCTAAGTACAAGTGGCATTCTCGGTCCTTGTCCAGCTATTGTTTCCCTTTCTTCTCTTGATTCTTGGCCTCGCTTAGCTCCACGGCCACGACCACATCCGTGTTTCCGTCTTTCTTACATATATATATATATATTTTTTTTTTCCTCTCCTTTTTTTTTTCCCCCCAAAGATATTTTAGTAAATAAACATAGCAATAGGAAATTGACTAAAGTATCTAAAATTGAGACCACCAATTACACAAATAAACATATATGCACATAACATTCCACATATCAAGGAAACAAATGATCAAATATACAAATACGTATCAAATTAGGCAATTATTCATATACACAATTATACAACCGACGGCATGTGGTAACAACATACGAGCGAATCAAAAGAAAAGGGATATATCGTCCCAAACCTTGCTAAAATAACCCCGTCCGGTCTCTCACATCACCTATTATCCAAATGAAATATCCATTAACCTCTTGTACTCATTCCAGTCGAACAAAGCCTATTCATGTTCCCAAAATGCAACTCTCACCTACGAACACCGCCTCAACTCTGGAGTACTCAGGCACAAGAATCCGAAATAAGATAGTTCACATCTCGAGCTGGCCAGTCCCAAGAGAAAACCATCTACAATCGAAATTCCCACCAGACGTACCGATCTATGATGCTCAGATACCACAAGAAAAGTTAAGACCTATAACATTCACAATTTAGAGCTTAGGCTCGAACGAGCACTTAATCCTTCATACCTATTCACCACTTAGTCCAGGCTCACTCCGCGCAGAGACCACGCGAAACAGGCTCTGATACCACCTGTGACAGTTCTCAGGGTCACATCACAAGGTACCTATCAGCTTGCCACCCGCACGCGGGCATCCCCTACGGAGAGTTTCGCTTCGTGACTCTTCACGAACGAGAGGCTCAGGGCTTTTCCAGTAAAAGGACGTAGAGTCCCAACCGTCGGCATATGGCTCTGATACCACCTGTGACAGCTCCACCTTACCCTAAGGCGAACCAAAGGGTTCGGCGGACCGCCTGCCCAGCTCTCGCCAGGACTACGGAGTCGAATCACACAAATCCGATATTACACGAGATAGGATCCAAAAGAATTGAATGATTGAAAACCGCCAAGCTTAACAGTAACTTACCAAAATCACATGGAAAAAAAAAAACATTTTCATATATACATGTCGCTAGGTTTACAATTCAGATGGAACCAGTGAAACGAAGTACATTTAGAGTTTGTTTCCCCTCGAGGAGCTATACAAAAGAACAAAAGATTATCTAACTAGCTCAACTCGCTTTTCAAAATCATGATTTCCAAAAGAGGTTCCTGTAAGGAAAACAAAAGGAACAGAAAGGGGTGAGCTTGCGCTCAATGAGGTACCAGACATATAACAGAAAAATCATGGCATTTCACATTTAACAAATCAGATACACATGCTAGATGTAAAGTAAAGTAACTAATGATTCACACAGAAAGGATACAGGTGGCTCTCAGGAGCCAAATTCCCATTTGCGTCACCGAAGCTTGATCGAAGTTGACACTCCGCCAACGTATATAGAACCAACGTCCGTAGACCCCTCTTTACACCGAATCCCGTTCACCAAACACCCCTTTACCGGGCCCGCTCACCGCAAACGAACAGAAATGGTAATACTCGAGTATACCCGGAATCAAGGGTCTCAATACCCAAAATCCCCGAACAGACTACCGTGGTTCGTTATCTAATCGTCCAGGCCCTTGCCGGCCCGACTCGAATAACTTAGCCACAGGATTGAGCTCATAGGTCATAGAAATCCGAACAGATGCAGACACAGATAACAGATTCAAATTTTGCATGGTAAATTGGCATATGAACAGACAAGAGAACGAGTGTGATAAAGTACACTCTCGTCTCAAACAAATTAAACAGATTGCAGAGCAGAAATCAAGTTAAACAGCAATGGAGGGGAGTGGTACACTCACAGGCTCAACTTCAAAAGTTTTCACTTCAGATTGGCCTTAATCGCCAAGAAACCCTAAAATAATCAAAATAAACCAATTGAAGGTTTCATATCCAAATCGAGCAAACGGAATGCACAAGTGAGGCTCGACTACACGTCGTATGCCTTGCCAAATAAATACTAATGCAAGGGTGCAAAAACATGATTTTCTTGGAAACAAAAAGGTAACATGAAGACTTAGGCGCAAACAGCCCAAAAGCCTTTCATTTCTACCAAAAGGCAAATCCAACTTAAAGGAACCAAACGGCCTAGAAAATCGGGCAGCACTTCCCCTAAATTTCTTACTTTTCCAGCCCTTAAGGCTTCACTATTACCTCAAATCAGTCCCAACATCTCACACAAAAGTCATCTCATTTCCCAAAAGCCGTTCACTAGGCTCAAAGTAGTACAAGTACAAAAGTTAGCTAGGAAATGATCGGAATGAAAACAAGCCTTAAAACTATTCAAATAAACACAATAAGATTCGTTTACAAGTCATAAACCAAGGCCAAGTATTACCAAAATAAGGTTCCATAAGAATATATAAGCATTAAAGGAAACCAGAAAAATCCGGAAATGGAAATAAGCTTTAACCCAAGAAAACAGTTTTTGACGTCATGTTGCGGTTTTGGCACCAAAGACACTACGATTGTCGGATGAGGGTGCAAGACCCACCATTTCGAAGCCAAAAGACAGGGCTACAACAATGTAGAAGGACACTCAGTCCAAATCCTAGCACAACTAGGTCAAATATGCAAAATACCAAACCAGAACCTTAATTGCAGGTTTACAAATTACACTATGCTGTAATTAGTCCAACTCAGTCTGTACAAGTCCAAATTCATTGATTCCAAAGGCAGGCGGTAGCTAAGACATCAAGATACATTTCATCAGAAGACCTCAACAACCAAATCGAAAGCAATTCCAGTCAAAATAGCCGATTACAGGCGCAGTTCGGCCATCCTGATGAACCCAGAACAGCAATAGTAATTTCGGCTTAACTCATTCTACACTACTCCGATTGACCTGAAATTTTGTAGGAACCTCTAACACATCAATACCTACAACTTTAATGTTTTAAGCCAAGGCCAATTCGGACTCTAACCATGAGATACAAAACCGGACAGAATTGGGGATATAAAACCCTAACTTTCTCAAATTCCTTCCAAACCCAAAATTGCTTGCAATTACCAATCATGTACACCTACTAGAGTCATTACCCTGCATTACCAACCATCATAGATAACCACAGCATCATTATCACATTAAACCAGAAAATACACCATTAAATTGAAAACCTCATCAATTTATCTCAAACCAAGAAATAAACCACAAATTTCAGCACTTTAGCTACCACTAAGCACAACTTAAGCTTCATTAGGTGTAGGAGGAAGTTCAATCACCACTTACCTAGAACACAAGAGAGGGAGAGTTGTAGGACACCTTAGCTTCCTTGGACACTTCCACAAAACACTTACTAGCACCAAATGGAGGGATTTTATGGAGTAGAAACAAATTTAAGCACTTGGTTTGGATGATTTGCAATAGATGGAAGCTTGAAAATTGGAGAAGTTTTCTTTCTTTTCCTAGAGAGAGAGCCGGCCAAGAAGTTGAAGACAAGAATGAATTTTGTGTGATTTTTGAGATATTTAAGCAATTGGTCAAAAAGTCAAGAAAATGAATAGTTGTCCTACAAGTGCCACCACTCACCAAGTGACACTTGTCACTACATTTAAAGCATTTCTATCCTTTAAGTTTCTCTCACATCAATCACATCTCATCCTCTACTTTTCTCTTAACACCCGATAAATTTCAACCAGTATCCGAAACTCAACCTAATTGGCCGAAATTTTTCGAACTTTTCGCACTAGTGGGTCCCACGTCCAAAATACGCTCTTAGTTTCTCAAAATCTATTCGATACTAGAAAAATCCTCTAAAAACTATATTTACTCATAAAATTTATCTAGAAAATTTTTCGGATACAGAAAGTGCAGAAAACAAGCCATGAAAAATGCGAAAACCGAGAAAATGCAAATTACGGGTTCTCACACTCTCTCCCCCTTAAAAGAATTTCGCCCTCGAAATTTTACCTTCCAAATTTAAAATAACCAATGGCCTGTACCTTCTTCGTCGTCAGAGTCAGAAGAAACGAGGTTCTTCATCCCAGTCCCTTCTCCACTTGACGGTCCAGGGTCGGTCTTGGTTGGCTGCTGGGTTCCCTTCTTTTCGGGCACTAAACCCGGGCAATTAGCAATCAGATGCTCGGCGCTCCCACAACACAGACATCTCCTCCCCTTTAACCAACAATCTACTTCAGTATGATTGGATTTTCTACAATAACTACAATTTGTCACACCACCCGATCCACGGCCCCTCTTAGCAAATGGCCTTCCAGCTTTACCCTTTTTCTTTGCATGGAAGATCTTCAGTTGTGGCCTTGCAATTCCTATCTTTTGAACTTCCTCTGGAATCCCTATAAAAGTATTACCTTGTGCCATTGCTACGGTCTCCTTGGAAATCTCTTCGTATTTCCTCTTTAGCTCCATGTTTTGGTGTAAAAGCTCAAGTTTCTCCGAATACTCTTGCTTCCATCGCCCTTCCCAGTACTCGGTTAGCCTCCTTTGAACCTCTATTTCGTCTCGGAGAACCGAAATTTCTTGATATGGATCAACCCAGTGTGTCATCTTACGGAGTTGCTGGAACTCGAAGGCTAGCCTGTCGGCAAAACAATGGGTCATAATACATTCCTAAGTACAAGTGGCATTCTCGGTCCTTGTCCAGCTATTGTTTCCCTTTCTTCTCTTGATTCTTGGCCTCGCTTAGCTCCACGGCCACGACCACATCCGTGTTTCCGTCTTTCTTACATATATATATATATATTTTTTTTTTTCCTCTCCTTTTTTTTTTCCCCCCAAAGATATTTTAGTAAATAAACATAGCAATAGGAAATTGACTAAAGTATCTAAAATTGAGACCACCAATTACACAAATAAACATATATGCACATAACATTCCACATATCAAGGAAACAAATGATCAAATATACAAATACGTATCAAATTAGGCAATTATTCATATACACAATTATACAACCGACGGCATGTGGTAACAACATACGAGCGAATCAAAAGAAAAGGGATATATCGTCCCAAACCTTGCTAAAATAACCCCGTCCGGTCTCTCACATCACCTATTATCCAAATGAAATATCCATTAACCTCTTGTACTCATTCCAGTCGAACAAAGCCTATTCATGTTCCCAAAATGCAACTCTCACCTATGAACACCGCCTCAACTCTGGAGTACTCAGGCACAAGAATCCGAAATAAGATAGTTCACATCTCGAGCTGGCCAGTCCCAAGAGAAAACCATCTACAATCGAAATTCCCACCAGACGTACCGATCTATGATGCTCAGATACCACAAGAAAAGTTAAGACCTATAACATTCACAATTTAGAGCTTAGGCTCGAACGAGCACTTAATCCTTCATACCTATTCACCACTTAGTCCAGGCTCACTCCGCGCAGAGACCACGCGAAACAGGCTCTGATACCACCTGTGACAGTTCTCAGGGTCACATCACAAGGTACCTATCAGCTTGCCACCCGCACGCGGGCATCCCCTACGGAGAGTTTCGCTTCGTGACTCTTCACGAACGAGAGGCTCAGGGCTTTTCCAGTAAAAGGACGTAGAGTCCCAACCGTCGGCATATGGCTCTGATACCACCTGTGACAGCTCCACCTTACCCTAAGGCGAACCAAAGGGTTCGGCGGATCGCCTGCCCAGCTCTCGCCAGGACTACGGAGTCGAATCACACAAATCCGATATTACACGAGATAGGATCCAAAAGAATTGAATGATTGAAAACCGCCAAGCTTAACAGTAACTTACCAAAATCACATGGAAAAAAAAAATATTTTCATATATACATGTCGCTAGGTTTACAATTCAGATGGAACCAGTGAAACGAAGTACATTTAGAGTTTGTTTCCCCTCGAGGAGCTATACAAAAGAACAAAAGATTATCTAACTAGCTCAACTCGCTTTTCAAAATAATGATTTCCAAAAGAGGTTCCTGTAAGGAAAACAAAAGGAACAGAAAGGGGTGAGCTTGCGCTCAATGAGGTACCAGACATATAACAGAAAAATCATGGCATTTCACATTTAACAAATCAGATACACATGCTAGATGTAAAGTAAAGTAACTAATGATTCACACAGAAAGGATACAGGTGGCTCTCAGGAGCCAAATTCCCATTTGCGTCACCGAAGCTTGATCGAAGTTGACACTCCGCCAACGTATATAGAACCAACGTCCGTAGACCCCTCTTTACACCGAATCCCGTTCACCAAACACCCCTTTACCGGGCCCGCTCACCGCAAACGAACAGAAATGGTAATACTCGAGTATACCCGGAATCAAGGGTCTCAATACCCAAAATCCCCGAACAGACTACCGTGGTTCGTTATCTAATCGTCCAGGCCCTTGCCGGCCCGACTCGAATAACTTAGCCACAGGATTGAGCTCATAGGTCATAGAAATCCGAACAGATGCAGACACAGATAACAGATTCAAATTTTGCATGGTAAATTGGCATATGAACAGACAAGAGAACGAGTGTGATAAAGTACACTCTCGTCTCAAACAAATTAAACAGATTGCAGAGCAGAAATCAAGTTAAACAGCAATGGAGGGGAGTGGTACACTCACAGGCTCAACTTCAAAAGTTTTCACTTCAGATTGGCCTTAATCGCCAAGAAACCCTAAAATAATCAAAATAAACCAATTGAAGGTTTCATATCCAAATCGAGCAAACGGAATGCACAAGTGAGGCTCGACTACACGTCGTATGCCTTGCCAAATAAATACTAATGCAAGGGTGCAAAAACATGATTTTCTTGGAAACAAAAAGGTAACATGAAGACTTAGGCGCAAACAGCCCAAAAGCCTTTCATTTCTACCAAAAGGCAAATCCAACTTAAAGGAACCAAACGGCCTAGAAAATCGGGCAGCACTTCCCCTAAATTTCTTACTTTTCCAGCCCTTAAGGCTTCACTATTACCTCAAATCAGTCCCAACATCTCACACAAAAGTCATCTCATTTCCCAAAAGCCGTTCACTAGGCTCAAAGTAGTACAAGTACAAAAGTTAGCTAGGAAATGATCGGAATGAAAACAAGCCTTAAAACTATTCAAATAAACACAATAAGATTCGTTTACAAGTCATAAACCAAGGCCAAGTATTACCAAAATAAGGTTCCATAAGAATATATAAGCATTAAAGGAAACCAGAAAAATCCGGAAATGGAAATAAGCTTTAACCCAAGAAAACAGTTTTTGACGTCATGTTGCGGTTTTGGCACCAAAGACACTACGATTGTCGGATGAGGGTGCAAGACCCACCATTTCGAAGCCAAAAGACAGGGCTACAACAATGTAGAAGGACACTCAGTCCAAATCCTAGCACAACTAGGTCAAATATGCAAAATACCAAACCAGAACCTTAATTGCAGGTTTACAAATTACACTCTTTTCCTAGAGAGAGAGCCGGCCAAGAAGTTGAAGACAAGAATGAATTTTGTGTGATTTTTGAGATATTTAAGCAATTGGTCAAAAAGTCAAGAAAATGAATAGTTGTCCTACAAGTGCCACCACTCACCAAGTGACACTTGTCACTACATTTAAAGCATTTCTATCCTTTAAGTTTCTCTCACATCAATCACATCTCATCCTCTACTTTTCTCTTAACACCCGATAAATTTCAACCAGTATCCGAAACTCAACCTAATTGGCCGAAATTTTCCGAACTTTTCGCACTAGTGGGTCCCACGTCCAAAATACGCTCTTAGTTTCTCAAAATCTATTCGATACTAGAAAAATCCTCTAAAAACTATATTTACTCATAAAATTTATCTAGAAAATTTTTCGGATACAGAAAGTGCAGAAAACAAGCCATGAAAAATGCGAAAACCGAGAAAATGCAAATTACGGGTTCTCACACTCTCTCCCCCTTAAAAGAATTTCGCCCTCGAAATTTTACCTTCCAAATTTAAAATAACCAATGGCCTGTACCTTCTTCGTCGTCAGAGTCAGAAGAAACGAGGTTCTTCATCCCAGTCCCTTCTCCACTTGACGGTCCAGGGTCGGTCTTGGTTGGCTGCTGGGTTCCCTTCTTTTCGGGCACTAAACCCGGGCAATTAGCAATCAGATGCTCGGCGCTCCCACAACACAGACATCTCCTCCCCTTTAACCAACAATCTACTTCAGTATGATTGGATTTTCTACAATAACTACAATTTGTCACACCACCCGATCCACGGCCCCTCTTAGCAAATGGCCTTCCAGCTTTACCCTTTTTCTTTGCATGGAAGATCTTCAGTTGTGGCCTTGCAATTCCTATCTTTTGAACTTCCTCTGGAATCCCTATAAAAGTATTACCTTGTGCCATTGCTACGGTCTCCTTGGAAATCTCTTCGTATTTCCTCTTTAGCTCCATGTTTTGGTGTAAAAGCTCAAGTTTCTCCGAATACTCTTGCTTCCATCGCCCTTCCCAGTACTCGGTTAGCCTCCTTTGAACCTCTATTTCGTCTCGGAGAACCGAAATTTCTTGATATGGATCAACCCAGTGTGTCATCTTACGGAGTTGCTGGAACTCGAAGGCTAGCCTGTCGGCAAAACAATGGGTCATAATACATTCCTAAGTACAAGTGGCATTCTCGGTCCTTGTCCAGCTATTGTTTCCCTTTCTTCTCTTGATTCTTGGCCTCGCTTAGCTCCACGGCCACGACCACATCCGTGTTTCCGTCTTTCTTACATATATATATATATTTTTTTTTTCCTCTCCTTTTTTTTTTCCCCCCAAAGATATTTTAGTAAATAAACATAGCAATAGGAAATTGACTAAAGTATCTAAAATTGAGACCACCAATTACACAAATAAACATATATGCACATAACATTCCACATATCAAGGAAACAAATGATCAAATATACAAATACGTATCAAATTAGGCAATTATTCATATACACAATTATACAACCGACGGCATGTGGTAACAACATACGAGCGAATCAAAAGAAAAGGGATATATCGTCCCAAACCTTGCTAAAATAACCCCGTCCGGTCTCTCACATCACCTATTATCCAAATGAAATATCCATTAACCTCTTGTACTCATTCCAGTCGAACAAAGCCTATTCATGTTCCCAAAATGCAACTCTCACCTACGAACACCGCCTCAACTCTGGAGTACTCAGGCACAAGAATCCGAAATAAGATAGTTCACATCTCGAGCTGGCCAGTCCCAAGAGAAAACCATCTACAATCGAAATTCCCACCAGACGTACCGATCTATGATGCTCAGATACCACAAGAAAAGTTAAGACCTATAACATTCACAATTTAGAGCTTAGGCTCGAACGAGCACTTAATCCTTCATACCTATTCACCACTTAGTCCAGGCTCACTCCGCGCAGAGACCACGCGAAACAGGCTCTGATACCACCTGTGACAGTTCTCAGGGTCACATCACAAGGTACCTATCAGCTTGCCACCCGCACGCGGGCATCCCCTACGGAGAGTTTCGCTTCGTGACTCTTCACGAACGAGAGGCTCAGGGCTTTTCCAGTAAAAGGACGTAGAGTCCCAACCGTCGGCATATGGCTCTGATACCACCTGTGACAGCTCCACCTTACCCTAAGGCGAACCAAAGGGTTCGGCGGACCGCCTGCCCAGCTCTCGCCAGGACTACGGAGTCGAATCACACAAATCCGATATTACACGAGATAGGATCCAAAAGAATTGAATGATTGAAAACCGCCAAGCTTAACAGTAACTTACCAAAATCACATGGAAAAAAAAAAAACATTTTCATATATACATGTCGCTAGGTTTACAATTCAGATGGAACCAGTGAAACGAAGTACATTTAGAGTTTGTTTCCCCTCGAGGAGCTATACAAAAGAACAAAAGATTATCTAACTAGCTCAACTCGCTTTTCAAAATCATGATTTCCAAAAGAGGTTCCTGTAAGGAAAACAAAAGGAACAGAAAGGGGTGAGCTTGCGCTCAATGAGGTACCAGACATATAACAGAAAAATCATGGCATTTCACATTTAACAAATCAGATACACATGCTAGATGTAAAGTAAAGTAACTAATGATTCACACAGAAAGGATACAGGTGGCTCTCAGGAGCCAAATTCCCATTTGCGTCACCGAAGCTTGATCGAAGTTGACACTCCGCCAACGTATATAGAACCAACGTCCGTAGACCCCTCTTTACACCGAATCCCGTTCACCAAACACCCCTTTACCGGGCCCGCTCACCGCAAACGAACAGAAATGGTAATACTCGAGTATACCCGGAATCAAGGGTCTCAATACCCAAAATCCCCGAACAGACTACCGTGGTTCGTTATCTAATCGTCCAGGCCCTTGCCGGCCCGACTCGAATAACTTAGCCACAGGATTGAGCTCATAGGTCATAGAAATCCGAACAGATGCAGACACAGATAACAGATTCAAATTTTGCATGGTAAATTGGCATATGAACAGACAAGAGAACGAGTGTGATAAAGTACACTCTCGTCTCAAACAAATTAAACAGATTGCAGAGCAGAAATCAAGTTAAACAGCAATGGAGGGGAGTGGTACACTCACAGGCTCAACTTCAAAAGTTTTCACTTCAGATTGGCCTTAATCGCCAAGAAACCCTAAAATAATCAAAATAAACCAATTGAAGGTTTCATATCCAAATCGAGCAAACGGAATGCACAAGTGAGGCTCGACTACACGTCGTATGCCTTGCCAAATAAATACTAATGCAAGGGTGCAAAAACATGATTTTCTTGGAAACAAAAAGGTAACATGAAGACTTAGGCGCAAACAGCCCAAAAGCCTTTCATTTCTACCAAAAGGCAAATCCAACTTAAAGGAACCAAACGGCCTAGAAAATCGGGCAGCACTTCCCCTAAATTTCTTACTTTTCCAGCCCTTAAGGCTTCACTATTACCTCAAATCAGTCCCAACATCTCACACAAAAGTCATCTCATTTCCCAAAAGCCGTTCACTAGGCTCAAAGTAGTACAAGTACAAAAGTTAGCTAGGAAATGATCGGAATGAAAACAAGCCTTAAAACTATTCAAATAAACACAATAAGATTCGTTTACAAGTCATAAACCAAGGCCAAGTATTACCAAAATAAGGTTCCATAAGAATATATAAGCATTAAAGGAAACCAGAAAAATCCGGAAATGGAAATAAGCTTTAACCCAAGAAAACAGTTTTTGACGTCATGTTGCGGTTTTGGCACCAAAGACACTACGATTGTCGGATGAGGGTGCAAGACCCACCATTTCGAAGCCAAAAGACAGGGCTACAACAATGTAGAAGGACACTCAGTCCAAATCCTAGCACAACTAGGTCAAATATGCAAAATACCAAACCAGAACCTTAATTGCAGGTTTACAAATTACACTATGCTGTAATTAGTCCAACTCAGTCTGTACAAGTCCAAATTCATTGATTCCAAAGGCAGGCGGTAGCTAAGACATCAAGATACATTTCATCAGAAGACCTCAACAACCAAATCGAAAGCAATTCCAGTCAAAATAGCCGATTACAGGCGCAGTTCGGCCATCCTGATGAACCCAGAACAGCAATAGTAATTTCGGCTTAACTCATTCTACACTACTCCGATTGACCTGAAATTTTGTAGGAACCTCTAACACATCAATACCTACAACTTTAATGTTTTAAGCCAAGGCCAATTCGGACTCTAACCATGAGATACAAAACCGGACAGAATTGGGGATATAAAACCCTAACTTTCTCAAATTCCTTCCAAACCCAAAATTGCTTGCAATTACCAATCATGTACACCTACTAGAGTCATTACCCTGCATTACCAACCATCATAGATAACCACAGCATCATTATCACATTAAACCAGAAAATACACCATTAAATTGAAAACCTCATCAATTTATCTCAAACCAAGAAATAAACCACAAATTTCAGCACTTTAGCTACCACTAAGCACAACTTAAGCTTCATTAGGTGTAGGAGGAAGTTCAATCACCACTTACCTAGAACACAAGAGAGGGAGAGTTGTAGGACACCTTAGCTTCCTTGGACACTTCCACAAAACACTTACTAGCACCAAATGGAGGGATTTTATGGAGTAGAAACAAATTTAAGCACTTGGTTTGGATGATTTGCACTAGATGGAAGCTTGAAAATTGGAGAAGTTTTCTTTCTTTTCCTAGAGAGAGAGCCGGCCAAGAAGTTGAAGACAAGAATGAATTTTGTGTGATTTTTGAGATATTTAAGCAATTGGTCAAAAAGTCAAGAAAATGAATAGTTGTCCTACAAGTGCCACCACTCACCAAGTGACACTTGTCACTACATTTAAAGCATTTCTATCCTTTAAGTTTCTCTCACATCAATCACATCTCATCCTCTACTTTTCTCTTAACACCCGATAAATTTCAACCAGTATCCGAAACTCAACCTAATTGGCCGAAATTTTCCGAACTTTTCGCACTAGTGGGTCCCACGTCCAAAATACGCTCTTAGTTTCTCAAAATCTATTCGATACTAGAAAAATCCTCTAAAAACTATATTTACTCATAAAATTTATCTAGAAAATTTTTCGGATACAGAAAGTGCAGAAAACAAGCCATGAAAAATGCGAAAACCGAGAAAATGCAAATTACGGGTTCTCACACTCTCTCCCCCTTAAAAGAATTTCGCCCTCGAAATTTTACCTTCCAAATTTAAAATAACCAATGGCCTGTACCTTCTTCGTCGTCAGAGTCAGAAGAAACGAGGTTCTTCATCCCAGTCCCTTCTCCACTTGACGGTCCAGGGTCGGTCTTGGTTGGCTGCTGGGTTCCCTTCTTTTCGGGCACTAAACCCGGGCAATTAGCAATCAGATGCTCGGCGCTCCCACAACACAGACATCTCCTCCCCTTTAACCAACAATCTACTTCAGTATGATTGGATTTTCTACAATAACTACAATTTGTCACACCACCCGATCCACGGCCCCTCTTAGCAAATGGCCTTCCAGCTTTACCCTTTTTCTTTGCATGGAAGATCTTCAGTTGTGGCCTTGCAATTCCTATCTTTTGAACTTCCTCTGGAATCCCTATAAAAGTATTACCTTGTGCCATTGCTACGGTCTCCTTGGAAATCTCTTCGTATTTCCTCTTTAGCTCCATGTTTTGGTGTAAAAGCTCAAGTTTCTCCGAATACTCTTGCTTCCATCGCCCTTCCCAGTACTCGGTTAGCCTCCTTTGAACCTCTATTTCGTCTCGGAGAACCGAAATTTCTTGATATGGATCAACCCAGTGTGTCATCTTACGGAGTTGCTGGAACTCGAAGGCTAGCCTGTCGGCAAAACAATGGGTCATAATACATTCCTAAGTACAAGTGGCATTCTCGGTCCTTGTCCAGCTATTGTTTCCCTTTCTTCTCTTGATTCTTGGCCTCGCTTAGCTCCACGGCCACGACCACATCCGTGTTTCCGTCTTTCTTACATATATATATATATTTTTTTTTTCCTCTCCTTTTTTTTTTCCCCCCAAAGATATTTTAGTAAATAAACATAGCAATAGGAAATTGACTAAAGTATCTAAAATTGAGACCACCAATTACACAAATAAACATATATGCACATAACATTCCACATATCAAGGAAACAAATGATCAAATATACAAATACGTATCAAATTAGGCAATTATTCATATACACAATTATACAACCGACGGCATGTGGTAACAACATACGAGCGAATCAAAAGAAAAGGGATATATCGTCCCAAACCTTGCTAAAATAACCCCGTCCGGTCTCTCACATCACCTATTATCCAAATGAAATATCCATTAACCTCTTGTACTCATTCCAGTCGAACAAAGCCTATTCATGTTCCCAAAATGCAACTCTCACCTACGAACACCGCCTCAACTCTGGAGTACTCAGGCACAAGAATCCGAAATAAGATAGTTCACATCTCGAGCTGGCCAGTCCCAAGAGAAAACCATCTACAATCGAAATTCCCACCAGACGTACCGATCTATGATGCTCAGATACCACAAGAAAAGTTAAGACCTATAACATTCACAATTTAGAGCTTAGGCTCGAACGAGCACTTAATCCTTCATACCTATTCACCACTTAGTCCAGGCTCACTCCGCGCAGAGACCACGCGAAACAGGCTCTGATACCACCTGTGACAGTTCTCAGGGTCACATCACAAGGTACCTATCAGCTTGCCACCCGCACGCGGGCATCCCCTACGGAGAGTTTCGCTTCGTGACTCTTCACGAACGAGAGGCTCAGGGCTTTTCCAGTAAAAGGACGTAGAGTCCCAACCGTCGGCATATGGCTCTGATACCACCTGTGACAGCTCCACCTTACCCTAAGGCGAACCAAAGGGTTCGGCGGACCGCCTGCCCAGCTCTCGCCAGGACTACGGAGTCGAATCACACAAATCCGATATTACACGAGATAGGATCCAAAAGAATTGAATGATTGAAAACCGCCAAGCTTAACAGTAACTTACCAAAATCACATGGAAAAAAAAAAAACATTTTCATATATACATGTCGCTAGGTTTACAATTCAGATGGAACCAGTGAAACGAAGTACATTTAGAGTTTGTTTCCCCTCGAGGAGCTATACAAAAGAACAAAAGATTATCTAACTAGCTCAACTCGCTTTTCAAAATCATGATTTCCAAAAGAGGTTCCTGTAAGGAAAACAAAAGGAACAGAAAGGGGTGAGCTTGCGCTCAATGAGGTACCAGACATATAACAGAAAAATCATGGCATTTCACATTTAACAAATCAGATACACATGCTAGATGTAAAGTAAAGTAACTAATGATTCACACAGAAAGGATACAGGTGGCTCTCAGGAGCCAAATTCCCATTTGCGTCACCGAAGCTTGATCGAAGTTGACACTCCGCCAACGTATATAGAACCAACGTCCGTAGACCCCTCTTTACACCGAATCCCGTTCACCAAACACCCCTTTACCGGGCCCGCTCACCGCAAACGAACAGAAATGGTAATACTCGAGTATACCCGGAATCAAGGGTCTCAATACCCAAAATCCCCGAACAGACTACCGTGGTTCGTTATCTAATCGTCCAGGCCCTTGCCGGCCCGACTCGAATAACTTAGCCACAGGATTGAGCTCATAGGTCATAGAAATCCGAACAGATGCAGACACAGATAACAGATTCAAATTTTGCATGGTAAATTGGCATATGAACAGACAAGAGAACGAGTGTGATAAAGTACACTCTCGTCTCAAACAAATTAAACAGATTGCAGAGCAGAAATCAAGTTAAACAGCAATGGAGGGGAGTGGTACACTCACAGGCTCAACTTCAAAAGTTTTCACTTCAGATTGGCCTTAATCGCCAAGAAACCCTAAAATAATCAAAATAAACCAATTGAAGGTTTCATATCCAAATCGAGCAAACGGAATGCACAAGTGAGGCTCGACTACACGTCGTATGCCTTGCCAAATAAATACTAATGCAAGGGTGCAAAAACATGATTTTCTTGGAAACAAAAAGGTAACATGAAGACTTAGGCGCAAACAGCCCAAAAGCCTTTCATTTCTACCAAAAGGCAAATCCAACTTAAAGGAACCAAACGGCCTAGAAAATCGGGCAGCACTTCCCCTAAATTTCTTACTTTTCCAGCCCTTAAGGCTTCACTATTACCTCAAATCAGTCCCAACATCTCACACAAAAGTCATCTCATTTCCCAAAAGCCGTTCACTAGGCTCAAAGTAGTACAAGTACAAAAGTTAGCTAGGAAATGATCGGAATGAAAACAAGCCTTAAAACTATTCAAATAAACACAATAAGATTCGTTTACAAGTCATAAACCAAGGCCAAGTATTACCAAAATAAGGTTCCATAAGAATATATAAGCATTAAAGGAAACCAGAAAAATCCGGAAATGGAAATAAGCTTTAACCCAAGAAAACAGTTTTTGACGTCATGTTGCGGTTTTGGCACCAAAGACACTACGATTGTCGGATGAGGGTGCAAGACCCACCATTTCGAAGCCAAAAGACAGGGCTACAACAATGTAGAAGGACACTCAGTCCAAATCCTAGCACAACTAGGTCAAATATGCAAAATACCAAACCAGAACCTTAATTGCAGGTTTACAAATTACACTATGCTGTAATTAGTCCAACTCAGTCTGTACAAGTCCAAATTCATTGATTCCAAAGGCAGGCGGTAGCTAAGACATCAAGATACATTTCATCAGAAGACCTCAACAACCAAATCGAAAGCAATTCCAGTCAAAATAGCCGATTACAGGCGCAGTTCGGCCATCCTGATGAACCCAGAACAGCAATAGTAATTTCGGCTTAACTCATTCTACACTACTCCGATTGACCTGAAATTTTGTAGGAACCTCTAACACATCAATACCTACAACTTTAATGTTTTAAGCCAAGGCCAATTCGGACTCTAACCATGAGATACAAAACCGGACAGAATTGGGGATATAAAACCCTAACTTTCTCAAATTCCTTCCAAACCCAAAATTGCTTGCAATTACCAATCATGTACACCTACTAGAGTCATTACCCTGCATTACCAACCATCATAGATAACCACAGCATCATTATCACATTAAACCAGAAAATACACCATTAAATTGAAAACCTCATCAATTTATCTCAAACCAAGAAATAAACCACAAATTTCAGCACTTTAGCTACCACTAAGCACAACTTAAGCTTCATTAGGTGTAGGAGGAAGTTCAATCACCACTTACCTAGAACACAAGAGAGGGAGAGTTGTAGGACACCTTAGCTTCCTTGGACACTTCCACAAAACACTTACTAGCACCAAATGGAGGGATTTTATGGAGTAGAAACAAATTTAAGCACTTGGTTTGGATGATTTGCACTAGATGGAAGCTTGAAAATTGGAGAAGTTTTCTTTCTTTTCCTAGAGAGAGAGCCGGCCAAGAAGTTGAAGACAAGAATGAATTTTGTGTGATTTTTGAGATATTTAAGCAATTGGTCAAAAAGTCAAGAAAATGAATAGTTGTCCTACAAGTGCCACCACTCACCAAGTGACACTTGTCACTACATTTAAAGCATTTCTATCCTTTAAGTTTCTCTCACATCAATCACATCTCATCCTCTACTTTTCTCTTAACACCCGATAAATTTCAACCAGTATCCGAAACTCAACCTAATTGGCCGAAATTTTCCGAACTTTTCGCACTAGTGGGTCCCACGTCCAAAATACGCTCTTAGTTTCTCAAAATCTATTCGATACTAGAAAAATCCTCTAAAAACTATATTTACTCATAAAATTTATCTAGAAAATTTTTCGGATACAGAAAGTGCAGAAAACAAGCCATGAAAAATGCGAAAACCGAGAAAATGCAAATTACGGGTTCTCACACTCTCTCCCCCTTAAAAGAATTTCGCCCTCGAAATTTTACCTTCCAAATTTAAAATAACCAATGGCCTGTACCTTCTTCGTCGTCAGAGTCAGAAGAAACGAGGTTCTTCATCCCAGTCCCTTCTCCACTTGACGGTCCAGGGTCGGTCTTGGTTGGCTGCTGGGTTCCCTTCTTTTCGGGCACTAAACCCGGGCAATTAGCAATCAGATGCTCGGCGCTCCCACAACACAGACATCTCCTCCCCTTTAACCAACAATCTACTTCAGTATGATTGGATTTTCTACAATAACTACAATTTGTCACACCACCCGATCCACGGCCCCTCTTAGCAAATGGCCTTCCAGCTTTACCCTTTTTCTTTGCATGGAAGATCTTCAGTTGTGGCCTTGCAATTCCTATCTTTTGAACTTCCTCTGGAATCCCTATAAAAGTATTACCTTGTGCCATTGCTACGGTCTCCTTGGAAATCTCTTCGTATTTCCTCTTTAGCTCCATGTTTTGGTGTAAAAGCTCAAGTTTCTCCGAATACTCTTGCTTCCATCGCCCTTCCCAGTACTCGGTTAGCCTCCTTTGAACCTCTATTTCGTCTCGGAGAACCGAAATTTCTTGATATGGATCAACCCAGTGTGTCATCTTACGGAGTTGCTGGAACTCGAAGGCTAGCCTGTCGGCAAAACAATGGGTCATAATACATTCCTAAGTACAAGTGGCATTCTCGGTCCTTGTCCAGCTATTGTTTCCCTTTCTTCTCTTGATTCTTGGCCTCGCTTAGCTCCACGGCCACGACCACATCCGTGTTTCCGTCTTTCTTACATATATATATATATTTTTTTTTTCCTCTCCTTTTTTTTTTCCCCCCAAAGATATTTTAGTAAATAAACATAGCAATAGGAAATTGACTAAAGTATCTAAAATTGAGACCACCAATTACACAAATAAACATATATGCACATAACATTCCACATATCAAGGAAACAAATGATCAAATATACAAATACGTATCAAATTAGGCAATTATTCATATACACAATTATACAACCGACGGCATGTGGTAACAACATACGAGCGAATCAAAAGAAAAGGGATATATCGTCCCAAACCTTGCTAAAATAACCCCGTCCGGTCTCTCACATCACCTATTATCCAAATGAAATATCCATTAACCTCTTGTACTCATTCCAGTCGAACAAAGCCTATTCATGTTCCCAAAATGCAACTCTCACCTACGAACACCGCCTCAACTCTGGAGTACTCAGGCACAAGAATCCGAAATAAGATAGTTCACATCTCGAGCTGGCCAGTCCCAAGAGAAAACCATCTACAATCGAAATTCCCACCAGACGTACCGATCTATGATGCTCAGATACCACAAGAAAAGTTAAGACCTATAACATTCACAATTTAGAGCTTAGGCTCGAACGAGCACTTAATCCTTCATACCTATTCACCACTTAGTCCAGGCTCACTCCGCGCAGAGACCACGCGAAACAGGCTCTGATACCACCTGTGACAGTTCTCAGGGTCACATCACAAGGTACCTATCAGCTTGCCACCCGCACGCGGGCATCCCCTACGGAGAGTTTCGCTTCGTGACTCTTCACGAACGAGAGGCTCAGGGCTTTTCCAGTAAAAGGACGTAGAGTCCCAACCGTCGGCATATGGCTCTGATACCACCTGTGACAGCTCCACCTTACCCTAAGGCGAACCAAAGGGTTCGGCGGACCGCCTGCCCAGCTCTCGCCAGGACTACGGAGTCGAATCACACAAATCCGATATTACACGAGATAGGATCCAAAAGAATTGAATGATTGAAAACCGCCAAGCTTAACAGTAACTTACCAAAATCACATGGAAAAAAAAAAAACATTTTCATATATACATGTCGCTAGGTTTACAATTCAGATGGAACCAGTGAAACGAAGTACATTTAGAGTTTGTTTCCCCTCGAGGAGCTATACAAAAGAACAAAAGATTATCTAACTAGCTCAACTCGCTTTTCAAAATCATGATTTCCAAAAGAGGTTCCTGTAAGGAAAACAAAAGGAACAGAAAGGGGTGAGCTTGCGCTCAATGAGGTACCAGACATATAACAGAAAAATCATGGCATTTCACATTTAACAAATCAGATACACATGCTAGATGTAAAGTAAAGTAACTAATGATTCACACAGAAAGGATACAGGTGGCTCTCAGGAGCCAAATTCCCATTTGCGTCACCGAAGCTTGATCGAAGTTGACACTCCGCCAACGTATATAGAACCAACGTCCGTAGACCCCTCTTTACACCGAATCCCGTTCACCAAACACCCCTTTACCGGGCCCGCTCACCGCAAACGAACAGAAATGGTAATACTCGAGTATACCCGGAATCAAGGGTCTCAATACCCAAAATCCCCGAACAGACTACCGTGGTTCGTTATCTAATCGTCCAGGCCCTTGCCGGCCCGACTCGAATAACTTAGCCACAGGATTGAGCTCATAGGTCATAGAAATCCGAACAGATGCAGACACAGATAACAGATTCAAATTTTGCATGGTAAATTGGCATATGAACAGACAAGAGAACGAGTGTGATAAAGTACACTCTCGTCTCAAACAAATTAAACAGATTGCAGAGCAGAAATCAAGTTAAACAGCAATGGAGGGGAGTGGTACACTCACAGGCTCAACTTCAAAAGTTTTCACTTCAGATTGGCCTTAATCGCCAAGAAACCCTAAAATAATCAAAATAAACCAATTGAAGGTTTCATATCCAAATCGAGCAAACGGAATGCACAAGTGAGGCTCGACTACACGTCGTATGCCTTGCCAAATAAATACTAATGCAAGGGTGCAAAAACATGATTTTCTTGGAAACAAAAAGGTAACATGAAGACTTAGGCGCAAACAGCCCAAAAGCCTTTCATTTCTACCAAAAGGCAAATCCAACTTAAAGGAACCAAACGGCCTAGAAAATCGGGCAGCACTTCCCCTAAATTTCTTACTTTTCCAGCCCTTAAGGCTTCACTATTACCTCAAATCAGTCCCAACATCTCACACAAAAGTCATCTCATTTCCCAAAAGCCGTTCACTAGGCTCAAAGTAGTACAAGTACAAAAGTTAGCTAGGAAATGATCGGAATGAAAACAAGCCTTAAAACTATTCAAATAAACACAATAAGATTCGTTTACAAGTCATAAACCAAGGCCAAGTATTACCAAAATAAGGTTCCATAAGAATATATAAGCATTAAAGGAAACCAGAAAAATCCGGAAATGGAAATAAGCTTTAACCCAAGAAAACAGTTTTTGATGAAGACAAGAATGAATTTTGTGTGATTTTTGAGATATTTAAGCAATTGGTCAAAAAGTCAAGAAAATGAATAGTTGTCCTACAAGTGCCACCACTCACCAAGTGACACTTGTCACTACATTTAAAGCATTTCTATCCTTTAAGTTTCTCTCACATCAATCACATCTCATCCTCTACTTTTCTCTTAACACCCGATAAATTTCAACCAGTATCCGAAACTCAACCTAATTGGCCGAAATTTTCCGAACTTTTCGCACTAGTGGGTCCCACGTCCAAAATACGCTCTTAGTTTCTCAAAATCTATTCGATACTAGAAAAATCCTCTAAAAACTATATTTACTCATAAAATTTATCTAGAAAATTTTTCGGATACAGAAAGTGCAGAAAACAAGCCATGAAAAATGCGAAAACCGAGAAAATGCAAATTACGGGTTCTCACACTCTCTCCCCCTTAAAAGAATTTCGCCCTCGAAATTTTACCTTCCAAATTTAAAATAACCAATGGCCTGTACCTTCTTCGTCGTCAGAGTCAGAAGAAACGAGGTTCTTCATCCCAGTCCCTTCTCCACTTGACGGTCCAGGGTCGGTCTTGGTTGGCTGCTGGGTTCCCTTCTTTTCGGGCACTAAACCCGGGCAATTAGCAATCAGATGCTCGGCGCTCCCACAACACAGACATCTCCTCCCCTTTAACCAACAATCTACTTCAGTATGATTGGATTTTCTACAATAACTACAATTTGTCACACCACCCGATCCACGGCCCCTCTTAGCAAATGGCCTTCCAGCTTTACCCTTTTTCTTTGCATGGAAGATCTTCAGTTGTGGCCTTGCAATTCCTATCTTTTGAACTTCCTCTGGAATCCCTATAAAAGTATTACCTTGTGCCATTGCTACGGTCTCCTTGGAAATCTCTTCGTATTTCCTCTTTAGCTCCATGTTTTGGTGTAAAAGCTCAAGTTTCTCCGAATACTCTTGCTTCCATCGCCCTTCCCAGTACTCGGTTAGCCTCCTTTGAACCTCTATTTCGTCTCGGAGAACCGAAATTTCTTGATATGGATCAACCCAGTGTGTCATCTTACGGAGTTGCTGGAACTCGAAGGCTAGCCTGTCGGCAAAACAATGGGTCATAATACATTCCTAAGTACAAGTGGCATTCTCGGTCCTTGTCCAGCTATTGTTTCCCTTTCTTCTCTTGATTCTTGGCCTCGCTTAGCTCCACGGCCACGACCACATCCGTGTTTCCGTCTTTCTTACATATATATATATATTTTTTTTTTCCTCTCCTTTTTTTTTTCCCCCCAAAGATATTTTAGTAAATAAACATAGCAATAGGAAATTGACTAAAGTATCTAAAATTGAGACCACCAATTACACAAATAAACATATATGCACATAACATTCCACATATCAAGGAAACAAATGATCAAATATACAAATACGTATCAAATTAGGCAATTATTCATATACACAATTATACAACCGACGGCATGTGGTAACAACATACGAGCGAATCAAAAGAAAAGGGATATATCGTCCCAAACCTTGCTAAAATAACCCCGTCCGGTCTCTCACATCACCTATTATCCAAATGAAATATCCATTAACCTCTTGTACTCATTCCAGTCGAACAAAGCCTATTCATGTTCCTAAAATGCAACTCTCACCTACGAACACCGCCTCAACTCTGGAGTACTCAGGCACAAGAATCCGAAATAAGATAGTTCACATCTCGAGCTGGCCAGTCCCAAGAGAAAACCATCTACAATCGAAATTCCCACCAGACGTACCGATCTATGATGCTCAGATACCACAAGAAAAGTTAAGACCTATAACATTCACAATTTAGAGCTTAGGCTCGAACGAGCACTTAATCCTTCATACCTATTCACCACTTAGTCCAGGCTCACTCCGCGCAGAGACCACGCGAAACAGGCTCTGATACCACCTGTGACAGTTCTCAGGGTCACATCACAAGGTACCTATCAGCTTGCCACCCGCACGCGGGCATCCCCTACGGAGAGTTTCGCTTCGTGACTCTTCACGAACGAGAGGCTCAGGGCTTTTCCAGTAAAAGGACGTAGAGTCCCAACCGTCGGCATATGGCTCTGATACCACCTGTGACAGCTCCACCTTACCCTAAGGCGAACCAAAGGGTTCGGCGGACCGCCTGCCCAGCTCTCGCCAGGACTACGGAGTCGAATCACACAAATCCGATATTACACGAGATAGGATCCAAAAGAATTGAATGATTGAAAACCGCCAAGCTTAACAGTAACTTACCAAAATCACATGGAAAAAAAAAACATTTTCATATATACATGTCGCTAGGTTTACAATTCAGATGGAACCAGTGAAACGAAGTACATTTAGAGTTTGTTTCCCCTCGAGGAGCTATACAAAAGAACAAAAGATTATCTAACTAGCTCAACTCGCTTTTCAAAATAATGATTTCCAAAAGAGGTTCCTGTAAGGAAAACAAAAGGAACAGAAAGGGGTGAGCTTGCGCTCAATGAGGTACCAGACATATAACAGAAAAATCATGGCATTTCACATTTAACAAATCAGATACACATGCTAGATGTAAAGTAAAGTAACTAATGATTCACACAGAAAGGATACAGGTGGCTCTCAGGAGCCAAATTCCCATTTGCGTCACCGAAGCTTGATCGAAGTTGACACTCCGCCAACGTATATAGAACCAACGTCCGTAGACCCCTCTTTACACCGAATCCCGTTCACCAAACACCCCTTTACCGGGCCCGCTCACCGCAAACGAACAGAAATGGTAATACTCGAGTATACCCGGAATCAAGGGTCTCAATACCCAAAATCCCCGAACAGACTACCGTGGTTCGTTATCTAATCGTCCAGGCCCTTGCCGGCCCGACTCGAATAACTTAGCCACAGGATTGAGCTCATAGGTCATAGAAATCCGAACAGATGCAGACACAGATAACAGATTCAAATTTTGCATGGTAAATTGGCATATGAACAGACAAGAGAACGAGTGTGATAAAGTACACTCTCGTCTCAAACAAATTAAACAGATTGCAGAGCAGAAATCAAGTTAAACAGCAATGGAGGGGAGTGGTACACTCACAGGCTCAACTTCAAAAGTTTTCACTTCAGATTGGCCTTAATCGCCAAGAAACCCTAAAATAATCAAAATAAACCAATTGAAGGTTTCATATCCAAATCGAGCAAACGGAATGCACAAGTGATGCTCGACTACACGTCGTATGCCTTGCCAAATAAATACTAATGCAAGGGTGCAAAAACATGATTTTCTTGGAAACAAAAAGGTAACATGAAGACTTAGGCGCAAACAGCCCAAAAGCCTTTCATTTCTACCAAAAGGCAAATCCAACTTAAAGGAACCAAACGGCCTAGAAAATCGGGCAGCACTTCCCCTAAATTTCTTACTTTTCCAGCCCTTAAGGCTTCACTATTACCTCAAATCAGTCCCAACATCTCACACAAAAGTCATCTCATTTCCCAAAAGCCGTTCACTAGGCTCAAAGTAGTACAAGTACAAAAGTTAGCTAGGAAATGATCGGAATGAAAACAAGCCTTAAAACTATTCAAATAAACACAATAAGATTCGTTTACAAGTCATAAACCAAGGCCAAGTATTACCAAAATAAGGTTCCATAAGAATATATAAGCATTAAAGGAAACCAGAAAAATCCGGAAATGGAAATAAGCTTTAACCCAAGAAAACAGTTTTTGACGTCATGTTGCGGTTTTGGCACCAAAGACACTACGATTGTCGGATGAGGGTGCAAGACCCACCATTTCGAAGCCAAAAGACAGGGCTACAACAATGTAGAAGGACACTCAGTCCAAATCCTAGCACAACTAGGTCAAATATGCAAAATACCAAACCAGAACCTTAATTGCAGGTTTACAAATTACACTATGCTGTAATTAGTCCAACTCAGTCTGTACAAGTCCAAATTCATTGATTCCAAAGGCAGGCGGTAGCTAAGACATCAAGATACATTTCATCAGAAGACCTCAACAACCAAATCGAAAGCAATTCCAGTCAAAATAGCCGATTACAGGCGCAGTTCGGCCATCCTGATGAACCCAGAACAGCAATAGTAATTTCGGCTTAACTCATTCTACACTACTCCGATTGACCTGAAATTTTGTAGGAACCTCTAACACATCAATACCTACAACTTTAATGTTTTAAGCCAAGGCCAATTCGGACTCTAACCATGAGATACAAAACCGGACAGAATTGGGGATATAAAACCCTAACTTTCTCAAATTCCTTCCAAACCCAAAATTGCTTGCAATTACCAATCATGTACACCTACTAGAGTCATTACCCTGCATTACCAACCATCATAGATAACCACAGCATCATTATCACATTAAACCAGAAAATACACCATTAAATTGAAAACCTCATCAATTTATCTCAAACCAAGAAATAAACCACAAATTTCAGCACTTTAGCTACCACTAAGCACAACTTAAGCTTCATTAGGTGTAGGAGGAAGTTCAATCACCACTTACCTAGAACACAAGAGAGGGAGAGTTGTAGGACACCTTAGCTTCCTTGGACACTTCCACAAAACACTTACTAGCACCAAATGGAGGGATTTTATGGAGTAGAAACAAATTTAAGCACTTGGTTTGGATGATTTGCACTAGATGGAAGCTTGAAAATTGGAGAAGTTTTCTTTCTTTTCCTAGAGAGAGAGCCGGCCAAGAAGTTGAAGACAAGAATGAATTTTGTGTGATTTTTGAGATATTTAAGCAATTGGTCAAAAAGTTAAGAAAATGAATAGTTGTCCTACAAGTGCCACCACTCACCAAGTGACACTTGTCACTACATTTAAAGCATTTCTATCCTTTAAGTTTCTCTCACATCAATCACATCTCATCCTCTACTTTTCTCTTAACACCCGATAAATTTCAACCAGTATCCGAAACTCAACCTAATTGGCCGAAATTTTCCGAACTTTTCGCACTAGTGGGTCCCACGTCCAAAATACGCTCTTAGTTTCTCAAAATCTATTCGATACTAGAAAAATCCTCTAAAAACTATATTTACTCATAAAATTTATCTAGAAAATTTTTCGGATACAGAAAGTGCAGAAAACAAGCCATGAAAAATGCGAAAATCGAGAAAATGCAAATTACGGGTTCTCACACTCTCTCCCCCTTAAAAGAATTTCGCCCTCGAAATTTTACCTTCCAAATTTAAAATAACCAATGGCCTGTACCTTCTTCGTCGTCAGAGTCAGAAGAAACGAGGTTCTTCATCCCAGTCCCTTCTCCACTTGACGGTCCAGGGTCGGTCTTGGTTGGCTGCTGGGTTCCCTTCTTTTCGGGCACTAAACCCGGGCAATTAGCAATCAGATGCTCGGCGCTCCCACAACACAGACATCTCCTCCCCTTTAACCAACAATCTACTTCAGTATGATTGGATTTTCTACAATAACTACAATTTGTCACACCACCCGATCCACGGCCCCTCTTAGCAAATGGCCTTCCAGCTTTACCCTTTTTCTTTGCATGGAAGATCTTCAGTTGTGGCCTTGCAATTCCTATCTTTTGAACTTCCTCTGGAATCCCTATAAAAGTATTACCTTGTGCCATTGCTACGGTCTCCTTGGAAATCTCTTCGTATTTCCTCTTTAGCTCCATGTTTTGGTGTAAAAGCTCAAGTTTCTCCGAATACTCTTGCTTCCATCGCCCTTCCCAGTACTCGGTTAGCCTCCTTTGAACCTCTATTTCGTCTCGGAGAACCGAAATTTCTTGATATGGATCAACCCAGTGTGTCATCTTACGGAGTTGCTGGAACTCGAAGGCTAGCCTGTCGGCAAAACAATGGGTCATAATACATTCCTAAGTACAAGTGGCATTCTCGGTCCTTGTCCAGCTATTGTTTCCCTTTCTTCTCTTGATTCTTGGCCTCGCTTAGCTCCACGGCCACGACCACATCCGTGTTTCCGTCTTTCTTACATATATATATATATTTTTTTTTTCCTCTCCTTTTTTTTTCCCCCCAAAGATATTTTAGTAAATAAACATAGCAATAGGAAATTGACTAAAGTATCTAAAATTGAGACCACCAATTACACAAATAAACATATATGCACATAACATTCCACATATCAAGGAAACAAATGATCAAATATACAAATACGTATCAAATTAGGCAATTATTCATATACACAATTATACAACCGACGGCATGTGGTAACAACATACGAGCGAATCAAAAGAAAAGGGATATATCGTCCCAAACCTTGCTAAAATAACCCCGTCCGGTCTCTCACATCACCTATTATCCAAATGAAATATCCATTAACCTCTTGTACTCATTCTAGTCGAACAAAGCCTATTCATGTTCCCAAAATGCAACTCTCACCTACGAACACCGCCTCAACTCTGGAGTACTCAGGCACAAGAATCCGAAATAAGATAGTTCACATCTCGAGCTGGCCAGTCCCAAGAGAAAACCATCTACAATCGAAATTCCCACCAGACGTACCGATCTATGATGCTCAGATACCACAAGAAAAGTTAAGACCTATAACATTCACAATTTAGAGCTTAGGCTCGAACGAGCACTTAATCCTTCATACCTATTCACCACTTAGTCCAGGCTCACTCCGCGCAGAGACCACGCGAAACAGGCTCTGATACCACCTGTGACAGTTCTCAGGGTCACATCACAAGGTACCTATCAGCTTGCCACCCGCACGCGGGCATCCCCTACGGAGAGTTTCGCTTCGTGACTCTTCACGAACGAGAGGCTCAGGGCTTTTCCAGTAAAAGGACGTAGAGTCCCAACCGTCGGCATATGGCTCTGATACCACCTGTGACAGCTCCACCTTACCCTAAGGCGAACCAAAGGGTTCGGCGGACCGCCTGCCCAGCTCTCGCCAGGACTACGGAGTCGAATCACACAAATCCGATATTACACGAGATAGGATCCAAAAGAATTGAATGATTGAAAACCGCCAAGCTTAACAGTAACTTACCAAAATCACATGGAAAAAAAAAAAAACATTTTCATATATACATGTCGCTAGGTTTACAATTCAGATGGAACCAGTGAAACGAAGTACATTTAGAGTTTGTTTCCCCTCGAGGAGCTATACAAAAGAACAAAAGATTATCTAACTAGCTCAACTCGCTTTTCAAAATCATGATTTCCAAAAGAGGTTCCTGTAAGGAAAACAAAAGGAACAGAAAGGGGTGAGCTTGCGCTCAATGAGGTACCAGACATATAACAGAAAAATCATGGCATTTCACATTTAACAAATCAGATACACATGCTAGATGTAAAGTAAAGTAACTAATGATTCACACAGAAAGGATACAGGTGGCTCTCAGGAGCCAAATTCCCATTTGCGTCACCGAAGCTTGATCGAAGTTGACACTCCGCCAACGTATATAGAACCAACGTCCGTAGACCCCTCTTTACACCGAATCCCGTTCACCAAACACCCCTTTACCGGGCCCGCTCACCGCAAACGAACAGAAATGGTAATACTCGAGTATACCCGGAATCAAGGGTCTCAATACCCAAAATCCCCGAACAGACTACCGTGGTTCGTTATCTAATCGTCCAGGCCCTTGCCGGCCCGACTCGAATAACTTAGCCACAGGATTGAGCTCATAGGTCATAGAAATCCGAACAGATGCAGACACAGATAACAGATTCAAATTTTGCATGGTAAATTGGCATATGAACAGACAAGAGAACGAGTGTGATAAAGTACACTCTCGTCTCAAACAAATTAAACAGATTGCAGAGCAGAAATCAAGTTAAACAGCAATGGAGGGGAGTGGTACACTCACAGGCTCAACTTCAAAAGTTTTCACTTCAGATTGGCCTTAATCGCCAAGAAACCCTAAAATAATCAAAATAAACCAATTGAAGGTTTCATATCCAAATCGAGCAAACGGAATGCACAAGTGAGGCTCGACTACACGTCGTATGCCTTGCCAAATAAATACTAATGCAAGGGTGCAAAAACATGATTTTCTTGGAAACAAAAAGGTAACATGAAGACTTAGGCGCAAACAGCCCAAAAGCCTTTCATTTCTACCAAAAGGCAAATCCAACTTAAAGGAACCAAACGGCCTAGAAAATCGGGCAGCACTTCCCCTAAATTTCTTACTTTTCCAGCCCTTAAGGCTTCACTATTACCTCAAATCAGTCCCAACATCTCACACAAAAGTCATCTCATTTCCCAAAAGCCGTTCACTAGGCTCAAAGTAGTACAAGTACAAAAGTTAGCTAGGAAATGATCGGAATGAAAACAAGCCTTAAAACTATTCAAATAAACACAATAAGATTCGTTTACAAGTCATAAACCAAGGCCAAGTATTACCAAAATAAGGTTCCATAAGAATATATAAGCATTAAAGGAAACCAGAAAAATCCGGAAATGGAAATAAGCTTTAACCCAAGAAAACAGTTTTTGACGTCATGTTGCGGTTTTGGCACCAAAGACACTACGATTGTCGGATGAGGGTGCAAGACCCACCATTTCGAAGCCAAAAGACAGGGCTACAACAATGTAGAAGGACACTCAGTCCAAATCCTAGCACAACTAGGTCAAATATGCAAAATACCAAACCAGAACCTTAATTGCAGGTTTACAAATTACACTATGCTGTAATTAGTCCAACTCAGTCTGTACAAGTCCAAATTCATTGATTCCAAAGGCAGGCGGTAGCTAAGACATCAAGATACATTTCATCAGAAGACCTCAACAACCAAATCGAAAGCAATTCCAGTCAAAATAGCCGATTACAGGCGCAGTTCGGCCATCCTGATGAACCCAGAACAGCAATAGTAATTTCGGCTTAACTCATTCTACACTACTCCGATTGACCTGAAATTTTGTAGGAACCTCTAACACATCAATACCTACAACTTTAATGTTTTAAGCCAAGGCCAATTCGGACTCTAACCATGAGATACAAAACCGGACAGAATTGGGGATATAAAACCCTAACTTTCTCAAATTCCTTCCAAACCCAAAATTGCTTGCAATTACCAATCATGTACACCTACTAGAGTCATTACCCTGCATTACCAACCATCATAGATAACCACAGCATCATTATCACATTAAACCAGAAAATACACCATTAAATTGAAAACCTCATCAATTTATCTCAAACCAAGAAATAAACCACAAATTTCAGCACTTTAGCTACCACTAAGCACAACTTAAGCTTCATTAGGTGTAGGAGGAAGTTCAATCACCACTTACCTAGAACACAAGAGAGGGAGAGTTGTAGGACACCTTAGCTTCCTTGGACACTTCCACAAAACACTTACTAGCACCAAATGGAGGGATTT
Source organism: Coffea arabica (assembly GCF_036785885.1). NCBI lineage: Eukaryota > Viridiplantae > Streptophyta > Magnoliopsida > Gentianales > Rubiaceae > Coffea > Coffea arabica. Next base: position 12,958,245 of record NC_092315.1, on the reverse strand, counting down.
TATGGAGTAGAAACAAATTTAAGCACTTGGTTTGGATGATTTGCACTAGATGGAAGCTTGAAAATTGGAGAAGTTTTCTTTCTTTTCCTAGAGAGAGAGCCGGCCAAGAAGTTGAAGACAAGAATGAATTTTGTGTGATTTTTGAGATATTTAAGCAATTGGTCAAAAAGTCAAGAAAATGAATAGTTGTCCTACAAGTGCCACCACTCACCAAGTGACACTTGTCACTACATTTAAAGCATTTCTATCCTTTAAGTTTCTCTCACATCAATCACATCTCATCCTCTACTTTTCTCTTAACACCCGATAAATTTCAACCAGTATCCGAAACTCAACCTAATTGGCCGAAATTTTCCGAACTTTTCGCACTAGTGGGTCCCACGTCCAAAATACGCTCTTAGTTTCTCAAAATCTATTCGATACTAGAAAAATCCTCTAAAAACTATATTTACTCATAAAATTTATCTAGAAAATTTTTCGGATACAGAAAGTGCAGAAAACAAGCCATGAAAAATGCGAAAACCGAGAAAATGCAAATTACGGGTTCTCACACTCTCTCCCCCTTAAAAGAATTTCGCCCTCGAAATTTTACCTTCCAAATTTAAAATAACCAATGGCCTGTACCTTCTTCGTCGTCAGAGTCAGAAGAAACGAGGTTCTTCATCCCAGTCCCTTCTCCACTTGACGGTCCAGGGTCGGTCTTGGTTGGCTGCTGGGTTCCCTTCTTTTCGGGCACTAAACCCGGGCAATTAGCAATCAGATGCTCGGCGCTCCCACAACACAGACATCTCCTCCCCTTTAACCAACAATCTACTTCAGTATGATTGGATTTTCTACAATAACTACAATTTGTCACACCACCCGATCCACGGCCCCTCTTAGCAAATGGCCTTCCAGCTTTACCCTTTTTCTTTGCATGGAAGATCTTCAGTTGTGGCCTTGCAATTCCTATCTTTTGAACTTCCTCTGGAATCCCTATAAAAGTATTACCTTGTGCCATTGCTACGGTCTCCTTGGAAATCTCTTCGTATTTCCTCTTTAGCTCCATGTTTTGGTGTAAAAGCTCAAGTTTCTCCGAATACTCTTGCTTCCATCGCCCTTCCCAGTACTCGGTTAGCCTCCTTTGAACCTCTATTTCGTCTCGGAGAACCGAAATTTCTTGATATGGATCAACCCAGTGTGTCATCTTACGGAGTTGCTGGAACTCGAAGGCTAGCCTGTCGGCAAAACAATGGGTCATAATACATTCCTAAGTACAAGTGGCATTCTCGGTCCTTGTCCAGCTATTGTTTCCCTTTCTTCTCTTGATTCTTGGCCTCGCTTAGCTCCACGGCCACGACCACATCCGTGTTTCCGTCTTTCTTACATATATATATATATTTTTTTTTTCCTCTCCTTTTTTTTTCCCCCCAAAGATATTTTAGTAAATAAACATAGCAATAGGAAATTGACTAAAGTATCTAAAATTGAGACCACCAATTACACAAATAAACATATATGCACATAACATTCCACATATCAAGGAAACAAATGATCAAATATACAAATACGTATCAAATTAGGCAATTATTCATATACACAATTATACAACCGACGGCATGTGGTAACAACATACGAGCGAATCAAAAGAAAAGGGATATATCGTCCCAAACCTTGCTAAAATAACCCCGTCCGGTCTCTCACATCACCTATTATCCAAATGAAATATCCATTAACCTCTTGTACTCATTCTAGTCGAACAAAGCCTATTCATGTTCCCAAAATGCAACTCTCACCTACGAACACCGCCTCAACTCTGGAGTACTCAGGCACAAGAATCCGAAATAAGATAGTTCACATCTCGAGCTGGCCAGTCCCAAGAGAAAACCATCTACAATCGAAATTCCCACCAGACGTACCGATCTATGATGCTCAGATACCACAAGAAAAGTTAAGACCTATAACATTCACAATTTAGAGCTTAGGCTCGAACGAGCACTTAATCCTTCATACCTATTCACCACTTAGTCCAGGCTCACTCCGCGCAGAGACCACGCGAAACAGGCTCTGATACCACCTGTGACAGTTCTCAGGGTCACATCACAAGGTACCTATCAGCTTGCCACCCGCACGCGGGCATCCCCTACGGAGAGTTTCGCTTCGTGACTCTTCACGAACGAGAGGCTCAGGGCTTTTCCAGTAAAAGGACGTAGAGTCCCAACCGTCGGCATATGGCTCTGATACCACCTGTGACAGCTCCACCTTACCCTAAGGCGAACCAAAGGGTTCGGCGGACCGCCTGCCCAGCTCTCGCCAGGACTACGGAGTCGAATCACACAAATCCGATATTACACGAGATAGGATCCAAAAGAATTGAATGATTGAAAACCGCCAAGCTTAACAGTAACTTACCAAAATCACATGGAAAAAAAAAAAAACATTTTCATATATACATGTCGCTAGGTTTACAATTCAGATGGAACCAGTGAAACGAAGTACATTTAGAGTTTGTTTCCCCTCGAGGAGCTATACAAAAGAACAAAAGATTATCTAACTAGCTCAACTCGCTTTTCAAAATCATGATTTCCAAAAGAGGTTCCTGTAAGGAAAACAAAAGGAACAGAAAGGGGTGAGCTTGCGCTCAATGAGGTACCAGACATATAACAGAAAAATCATGGCATTTCACATTTAACAAATCAGATACACATGCTAGATGTAAAGTAAAGTAACTAATGATTCACACAGAAAGGATACAGGTGGCTCTCAGGAGCCAAATTCCCATTTGCGTCACCGAAGCTTGATCGAAGTTGACACTCCGCCAACGTATATAGAACCAACGTCCGTAGACCCCTCTTTACACCGAATCCCGTTCACCAAACACCCCTTTACCGGGCCCGCTCACCGCAAACGAACAGAAATGGTAATACTCGAGTATACCCGGAATCAAGGGTCTCAATACCCAAAATCCCCGAACAGACTACCGTGGTTCGTTATCTAATCGTCCAGGCCCTTGCCGGCCCGACTCGAATAACTTAGCCACAGGATTGAGCTCATAGGTCATAGAAATCCGAACAGATGCAGACACAGATAACAGATTCAAATTTTGCATGGTAAATTGGCATATGAACAGACAAGAGAACGAGTGTGATAAAGTACACTCTCGTCTCAAACAAATTAAACAGATTGCAGAGCAGAAATCAAGTTAAACAGCAATGGAGGGGAGTGGTACACTCACAGGCTCAACTTCAAAAGTTTTCACTTCAGATTGGCCTTAATCGCCAAGAAACCCTAAAATAATCAAAATAAACCAATTGAAGGTTTCATATCCAAATCGAGCAAACGGAATGCACAAGTGAGGCTCGACTACACGTCGTATGCCTTGCCAAATAAATACTAATGCAAGGGTGCAAAAACATGATTTTCTTGGAAACAAAAAGGTAACATGAAGACTTAGGCGCAAACAGCCCAAAAGCCTTTCATTTCTACCAAAAGGCAAATCCAACTTAAAGGAACCAAACGGCCTAGAAAATCGGGCAGCACTTCCCCTAAATTTCTTACTTTTCCAGCCCTTAAGGCTTCACTATTACCTCAAATCAGTCCCAACATCTCACACAAAAGTCATCTCATTTCCCAAAAGCCGTTCACTAGGCTCAAAGTAGTACAAGTACAAAAGTTAGCTAGGAAATGATCGGAATGAAAACAAGCCTTAAAACTATTCAAATAAACACAATAAGATTCGTTTACAAGTCATAAACCAAGGCCAAGTATTACCAAAATAAGGTTCCATAAGAATATATAAGCATTAAAGGAAACCAGAAAAATCCGGAAATGGAAATAAGCTTTAACCCAAGAAAACAGTTTTTGACGTCATGTTGCGGTTTTGGCACCAAAGACACTACGATTGTCGGATGAGGGTGCAAGACCCACCATTTCGAAGCCAAAAGACAGGGCTACAACAATGTAGAAGGACACTCAGTCCAAATCCTAGCACAACTAGGTCAAATATGCAAAATACCAAACCAGAACCTTAATTGCAGGTTTACAAATTACACTATGCTGTAATTAGTCCAACTCAGTCTGTACAAGTCCAAATTCATTGATTCCAAAGGCAGGCGGTAGCTAAGACATCAAGATACATTTCATCAGAAGACCTCAACAACCAAATCGAAAGCAATTCCAGTCAAAATAGCCGATTACAGGCGCAGTTCGGCCATCCTGATGAACCCAGAACAGCAATAGTAATTTCGGCTTAACTCATTCTACACTACTCCGATTGACCTGAAATTTTGTAGGAACCTCTAACACATCAATACCTACAACTTTAATGTTTTAAGCCAAGGCCAATTCGGACTCTAACCATGAGATACAAAACCGGACAGAATTGGGGATATAAAACCCTAACTTTCTCAAATTCCTTCCAAACCCAAAATTGCTTGCAATTACCAATCATGTACACCTACTAGAGTCATTACCCTGCATTACCAACCATCATAGATAACCACAGCATCATTATCACATTAAACCAGAAAATACACCATTAAATTGAAAACCTCATCAATTTATCTCAAACCAAGAAATAAACCACAAATTTCAGCACTTTAGCTACCACTAAGCACAACTTAAGCTTCATTAGGTGTAGGAGGAAGTTCAATCACCACTTACCTAGAACACAAGAGAGGGAGAGTTGTAGGACACCTTAGCTTCCTTGGACACTTCCACAAAACACTTACTAGCACCAAATGGAGGGATTTTATGGAGTAGAAACAAATTTAAGCACTTGGTTTGGATGATTTGCACTAGATGGAAGCTTGAAAATTGGAGAAGTTTTCTTTCTTTTCCTAGAGAGAGAGCCGGCCAAGAAGTTGAAGACAAGAATGAATTTTGTGTGATTTTTGAGATATTTAAGCAATTGGTCAAAAAGTCAAGAAAATGAATAGTTGTCCTACAAGTGCCACCACTCACCAAGTGACACTTGTCACTACATTTAAAGCATTTCTATCCTTTAAGTTTCTCTCACATCAATCACATCTCATCCTCTACTTTTCTCTTAACACCCGATAAATTTCAACCAGTATCCGAAACTCAACCTAATTGGCCGAAATTTTCCGAACTTTTCGCACTAGTGGGTCCCACGTCCAAAATACGCTCTTAGTTTCTCAAAATCTATTCGATACTAGAAAAATCCTCTAAAAACTATATTTACTCATAAAATTTATCTAGAAAATTTTTCGGATACAGAAAGTGCAGAAAACAAGCCATGAAAAATGCGAAAACCGAGAAAATGCAAATTACGGGTTCTCACACTCTCTCCCCCTTAAAAGAATTTCGCCCTCGAAATTTTACCTTCCAAATTTAAAATAACCAATGGCCTGTACCTTCTTCGTCGTCAGAGTCAGAAGAAACGAGGTTCTTCATCCCAGTCCCTTCTCCACTTGACGGTCCAGGGTCGGTCTTGGTTGGCTGCTGGGTTCCCTTCTTTTCGGGCACTAAACCCGGGCAATTAGCAATCAGATGCTCGGCGCTCCCACAACACAGACATCTCCTCCCCTTTAACCAACAATCTACTTCAGTATGATTGGATTTTCTACAATAACTACAATTTGTCACACCACCCGATCCACGGCCCCTCTTAGCAAATGGCCTTCCAGCTTTACCCTTTTTCTTTGCATGGAAGATCTTCAGTTGTGGCCTTGCAATTCCTATCTTTTGAACTTCCTCTGGAATCCCTATAAAAGTATTACCTTGTGCCATTGCTACGGTCTCCTTGGAAATCTCTTCGTATTTCCTCTTTAGCTCCATGTTTTGGTGTAAAAGCTCAAGTTTCTCCGAATACTCTTGCTTCCATCGCCCTTCCCAGTACTCGGTTAGCCTCCTTTGAACCTCTATTTCGTCTCGGAGAACCGAAATTTCTTGATATGGATCAACCCAGTGTGTCATCTTACGGAGTTGCTGGAACTCGAAGGCTAGCCTGTCGGCAAAACAATGGGTCATAATACATTCCTAAGTACAAGTGGCATTCTCGGTCCTTGTCCAGCTATTGTTTCCCTTTCTTCTCTTGATTCTTGGCCTCGCTTAGCTCCACGGCCACGACCACATCCGTGTTTCCGTCTTTCTTACATATATATATATATTTTTTTTTTTCCTCTCCTTTTTTTTTTCCCCCCAAAGATATTTTAGTAAATAAACATAGCAATAGGAAATTGACTAAAGTATCTAAAATTGAGACCACCAATTACACAAATAAACATATATGCACATAACATTCCACATATCAAGGAAACAAATGATCAAATATACAAATACGTATCAAATTAGGCAATTATTCATATACACAATTATACAACCGACGGCATGTGGTAACAACATACGAGCGAATCAAAAGAAAAGGGATATATCGTCCCAAACCTTGCTAAAATAACCCCGTCCGGTCTCTCACATCACCTATTATCCAAATGAAATATCCATTAACCTCTTGTACTCATTCCAGTCGAACAAAGCCTATTCATGTTCCCAAAATGCAACTCTCACCTACGAACACCGCCTCAACTCTGGAGTACTCAGGCACAAGAATCCGAAATAAGATAGTTCACATCTCGAGCTGGCCAGTCCCAAGAGAAAACCATCTACAATCGAAATTCCCACCAGACGTACCGATCTATGATGCTCAGATACCACAAGAAAAGTTAAGACCTATAACATTCACAATTTAGAGCTTAGGCTCGAACGAGCACTTAATCCTTCATACCTATTCACCACTTAGTCCAGGCTCACTCCGCGCAGAGACCACGCGAAACAGGCTCTGATACCACCTGTGACAGTTCTCAGGGTCACATCACAAGGTACCTATCAGCTTGCCACCCGCACGCGGGCATCCCCTACGGAGAGTTTCGCTTCGTGACTCTTCACGAACGAGAGGCTCAGGGCTTTTCCAGTAAAAGGACGTAGAGTCCCAACCGTCGGCATATGGCTCTGATACCACCTGTGACAGCTCCACCTTACCCTAAGGCGAACCAAAGGGTTCGGCGGACCGCCTGCCCAGCTCTCGCCAGGACTACGGAGTCGAATCACACAAATCCGATATTACACGAGATAGGATCCAAAAGAATTGAATGATTGAAAACCGCCAAGCTTAACAGTAACTTACCAAAATCACATGGAAAAAAAAAAAACATTTTCATATATACATGTCGCTAGGTTTACAATTCAGATGGAACCAGTGAAACGAAGTACATTTAGAGTTTGTTTCCCCTCGAGGAGCTATACAAAAGAACAAAAGATTATCTAACTAGCTCAACTCGCTTTTCAAAATCATGATTTCCAAAAGAGGTTCCTGTAAGGAAAACAAAAGGAACAGAAAGGGGTGAGCTTGCGCTCAATGAGGTACCAGACATATAACAGAAAAATCATGGCATTTCACATTTAACAAATCAGATACACATGCTAGATGTAAAGTAAAGTAACTAATGATTCACACAGAAAGGATACAGGTGGCTCTCAGGAGCCAAATTCCCATTTGCGTCACCGAAGCTTGATCGAAGTTGACACTCCGCCAACGTATATAGAACCAACGTCCGTAGACCCCTCTTTACACCGAATCCCGTTCACCAAACACCCCTTTACCGGGCCCGCTCACCGCAAACGAACAGAAATGGTAATACTCGAGTATACCCGGAATCAAGGGTCTCAATACCCAAAATCCCCGAACAGACTACCGTGGTTCGTTATCTAATCGTCCAGGCCCTTGCCGGCCCGACTCGAATAACTTAGCCACAGGATTGAGCTCATAGGTCATAGAAATCCGAACAGATGCAGACACAGATAACAGATTCAAATTTTGCATGGTAAATTGGCATATGAACAGACAAGAGAACGAGTGTGATAAAGTACACTCTCGTCTCAAACAAATTAAACAGATTGCAGAGCAGAAATCAAGTTAAACAGCAATGGAGGGGAGTGGTACACTCACAGGCTCAACTTCAAAAGTTTTCACTTCAGATTGGCCTTAATCGCCAAGAAACCCTAAAATAATCAAAATAAACCAATTGAAGGTTTCATATCCAAATCGAGCAAACGGAATGCACAAGTGAGGCTCGACTACACGTCGTATGCCTTGCCAAATAAATACTAATGCAAGGGTGCAAAAACATGATTTTCTTGGAAACAAAAAGGTAACATGAAGACTTAGGCGCAAACAGCCCAAAAGCCTTTCATTTCTACCAAAAGGCAAATCCAACTTAAAGGAACCAAACGGCCTAGAAAATCGGGCAGCACTTCCCCTAAATTTCTTACTTTTCCAGCCCTTAAGGCTTCACTATTACCTCAAATCAGTCCCAACATCTCACACAAAAGTCATCTCATTTCCCAAAAGCCGTTCACTAGGCTCAAAGTAGTACAAGTACAAAAGTTAGCTAGGAAATGATCGGAATGAAAACAAGCCTTAAAACTATTCAAATAAACACAATAAGATTCGTTTACAAGTCATAAACCAAGGCCAAGTATTACCAAAATAAGGTTCCATAAGAATATATAAGCATTAAAGGAAACCAGAAAAATCCGGAAATGGAAATAAGCTTTAACCCAAGAAAACAGTTTTTGACGTCATGTTGCGGTTTTGGCACCAAAGACACTACGATTGTCGGATGAGGGTGCAAGACCCACCATTTCGAAGCCAAAAGACAGGGCTACAACAATGTAGAAGGACACTCAGTCCAAATCCTAGCACAACTAGGTCAAATATGCAAAATACCAAACCAGAACCTTAATTGCAGGTTTACAAATTACACTATGCTGTAATTAGTCCAACTCAGTCTGTACAAGTCCAAATTCATTGATTCCAAAGGCAGGCGGTAGCTAAGACATCAAGATACATTTCATCAGAAGACCTCAACAACCAAATCGAAAGCAATTCCAGTTAAAATAGCCGATTACAGGCGCAGTTCGGCCATCCTGATGAACCCAGAACAGCAATAGTAATTTCGGCTTAACTCATTCTACACTACTCCGATTGACCTGAAATTTTGTAGGAACCTCTAACACATCAATACCTACAACTTTAATGTTTTAAGCCAAGGCCAATTCGGACTCTAACCATGAGATACAAAACCGGACAGAATTGGGGATATAAAACCCTAACTTTCTCAAATTCCTTCCAAACCCAAAATTGCTTGCAATTACCAATCATGTACACCTACTAGAGTCATTACCCTGCATTACCAACCATCATAGATAACCACAGCATCATTATCACATTAAACCAGAAAATACACCATTAAATTGAAAACCTCATCAATTTATCTCAAACCAAGAAATAAACCACAAATTTCAGCACTTTAGCTACCACTAAGCACAACTTAAGCTTCATTAGGTGTAGGAGGAAGTTCAATCACCACTTACCTAGAACACAAGAGAGGGAGAGTTGTAGGACACCTTAGCTTCCTTGAACACTTCCACAAAACACTTACTAGCACCAAATGGAGGGATTTTATGGAGTAGAAACAAATTTAAGCACTTGGTTTGGATGATTTGCACTAGATGGAAGCTTGAAAATTGGAGAAGTTTTCTTTCTTTTCCTAGAGAGAGAGCCGGCCAAGAAGTTGAAGACAAGAATGAATTTTGTGTGATTTTTGAGATATTTAAGCAATTGGTCAAAAAGTCAAGAAAATGAATAGTTGTCCTACAAGTGCCACCACTCACCAAGTGACACTTGTCACTACATTTAAAGCATTTCTATCCTTTAAGTTTCTCTCACATCAATCACATCTCATCCTCTACTTTTCTCTTAACACCCGATAAATTTCAACCAGTATCCGAAACTCAACCTAATTGGCCGAAATTTTCCGAACTTTTCGCACTAGTGGGTCCCACGTCCAAAATACGCTCTTAGTTTCTCAAAATCTATTCGATACTAGAAAAATCCTCTAAAAACTATATTTACTCATAAAATTTATCTAGAAAATTTTTCGGATACAGAAAGTGCAGAAAACAAGCCATGAAAAATGCGAAAACCGAGAAAATGCAAATTACGGGTTCTCACACTCTCTCCCCCTTAAAAGAATTTCGCCCTCGAAATTTTACCTTCCAAATTTAAAATAACCAATGGCCTGTACCTTCTTCGTCGTCAGAGTCAGAAGAAACGAGGTTCTTCATCCCAGTCCCTTCTCCACTTGACGGTCCAGGGTCGGTCTTGGTTGGCTGCTGGGTTCCCTTCTTTTCGGGCACTAAACCCGGGCAATTAGCAATCAGATGCTCGGCGCTCCCACAACACAGACATCTCCTCCCCTTTAACCAACAATCTACTTCAGTATGATTGGATTTTCTACAATAACTACAATTTGTCACACCACCCGATCCACGGCCCCTCTTAGCAAATGGCCTTCCAGCTTTACCCTTTTTCTTTGCATGGAAGATCTTCAGTTGTGGCCTTGCAATTCCTATCTTTTGAACTTCCTCTGGAATCCCTATAAAAGTATTACCTTGTGCCATTGCTACGGTCTCCTTGGAAATCTCTTCGTATTTCCTCTTTAGCTCCATGTTTTGGTGTAAAAGCTCAAGTTTCTCCGAATACTCTTGCTTCCATCGCCCTTCCCAGTACTCGGTTAGCCTCCTTTGAACCTCTATTTCGTCTCGGAGAACCGAAATTTCTTGATATGGATCAACCCAGTGTGTCATCTTACGGAGTTGCTGGAACTCGAAGGCTAGCCTGTCGGCAAAACAATGGGTCATAATACATTCCTAAGTACAAGTGGCATTCTCGGTCCTTGTCCAGCTATTGTTTCCCTTTCTTCTCTTGATTCTTGGCCTCGCTTAGCTCCACGGCCACGACCACATCCGTGTTTCCGTCTTTCTTACATATATATATATATTTTTTTTTTCCTCTCCTTTTTTTTTTCCCCCCAAAGATATTTTAGTAAATAAACATAGCAATAGGAAATTGACTAAAGTATCTAAAATTGAGACCACCAATTACACAAATAAACATATATGCACATAACATTCCACATATCAAGGAAACAAATGATCAAATATACAAATACGTATCAAATTAGGCAATTATTCATATACACAATTATACAACCGACGGCATGTGGTAACAACATACGAGCGAATCAAAAGAAAAGGGATATATCGTCCCAAACCTTGCTAAAATAACCCCGTCCGGTCTCTCACATCACCTATTATCCAAATGAAATATCCATTAACCTCTTGTACTCATTCCAGTCGAACAAAGCCTATTCATGTTCCCAAAATGCAACTCTCACCTACGAACACCGCCTCAACTCTGGAGTACTCAGGCACAAGAATCCGAAATAAGATAGTTCACATCTCGAGCTGGCCAGTCCCAAGAGAAAACCATCTACAATCGAAATTCCCACCAGACGTACCGATCTATGATGCTCAGATACCACAAGAAAAGTTAAGACCTATAACATTCACAATTTAGAGCTTAGGCTCGAACGAGCACTTAATCCTTCATACCTATTCACCACTTAGTCCAGGCTCACTCCGCGCAGAGACCACGCGAAACAGGCTCTGATACCACCTGTGACAGTTCTCAGGGTCACATCACAAGGTACCTATCAGCTTGCCACCCGCACGCGGGCATCCCCTACGGAGAGTTTCGCTTCGTGACTCTTCACGAACGAGAGGCTCAGGGCTTTTCCAGTAAAAGGACGTAGAGTCCCAACCGTCGGCATATGGCTCTGATACCACCTGTGACAGCTCCACCTTACCCTAAGGCGAACCAAAGGGTTCGGCGGACCGCCTGCCCAGCTCTCGCCAGGACTACGGAGTCGAATCACACAAATCCGATATTACACGAGATAGGATCCAAAAGAATTGAATGATTGAAAACCGCCAAGCTTAACAGTAACTTACCAAAATCACATGGAAAAAAAAAAAACATTTTCATATATACATGTCGCTAGGTTTACAATTCAGATGGAACCAGTGAAACGAAGTACATTTAGAGTTTGTTTCCCCTCGAGGAGCTATACAAAAGAACAAAAGATTATCTAACTAGCTCAACTCGCTTTTCAAAATCATGATTTCCAAAAGAGGTTCCTGTAAGGAAAACAAAAGGAACAGAAAGGGGTGAGCTTGCGCTCAATGAGGTACCAGACATATAACAGAAAAATCATGGCATTTCACATTTAACAAATCAGATACACATGCTAGATGTAAAGTAAAGTAACTAATGATTCACACAGAAAGGATACAGGTGGCTCTCAGGAGCCAAATTCCCATTTGCGTCACCGAAGCTTGATCGAAGTTGACACTCCGCCAACGTATATAGAACCAACGTCCGTAGACCCCTCTTTACACCGAATCCCGTTCACCAAACACCCCTTTACCGGGCCCGCTCACCGCAAACGAACAGAAATGGTAATACTCGAGTATACCCGGAATCAAGGGTCTCAATACCCAAAATCCCCGAACAGACTACCGTGGTTCGTTATCTAATCGTCCAGGCCCTTGCCGGCCCGACTCGAATAACTTAGCCACAGGATTGAGCTCATAGGTCATAGAAATCCGAACAGATGCAGACACAGATAACAGATTCAAATTTTGCATGGTAAATTGGCATATGAACAGACAAGAGAACGAGTGTGATAAAGTACACTCTCGTCTCAAACAAATTAAACAGATTGCAGAGCAGAAATCAAGTTAAACAGCAATGGAGGGGAGTGGTACACTCACAGGCTCAACTTCAAAAGTTTTCACTTCAGATTGGCCTTAATCGCCAAGAAACCCTAAAATAATCAAAATAAACCAATTGAAGGTTTCATATCCAAATCGAGCAAACGGAATGCACAAGTGAGGCTCGACTACACGTCGTATGCCTTGCCAAATAAATACTAATGCAAGGGTGCAAAAACATGATTTTCTTGGAAACAAAAAGGTAACATGAAGACTTAGGCGCAAACAGCCCAAAAGCCTTTCATTTCTACCAAAAGGCAAATCCAACTTAAAGGAACCAAACGGCCTAGAAAATCGGGCAGCACTTCCCCTAAATTTCTTACTTTTCCAGCCCTTAAGGCTTCACTATTACCTCAAATCAGTCCCAACATCTCACACAAAAGTCATCTCATTTCCCAAAAGCCGTTCACTAGGCTCAAAGTAGTACAAGTACAAAAGTTAGCTAGGAAATGATCGGAATGAAAACAAGCCTTAAAACTATTCAAATAAACACAATAAGATTCGTTTACAAGTCATAAACCAAGGCCAAGTATTACCAAAATAAGGTTCCATAAGAATATATAAGCATTAAAGGAAACCAGAAAAATCCGGAAATGGAAATAAGCTTTAACCCAAGAAAACAGTTTTTGACGTCATGTTGCGGTTTTGGCACCAAAGACACTACGATTGTCGGATGAGGGTGCAAGACCCACCATTTCGAAGCCAAAAGACAGGGCTACAACAATGTAGAAGGACACTCAGTCCAAATCCTAGCACAACTAGGTCAAATATGCAAAATACCAAACCAGAACCTTAATTGCAGGTTTACAAATTACACTATGCTGTAATTAGTCCAACTCAGTCTGTACAAGTCCAAATTCATTGATTCCAAAGGCAGGCGGTAGCTAAGACATCAAGATACATTTCATCAGAAGACCTCAACAACCAAATCGAAAGCAATTCCAGTCAAAATAGCCGATTACAGGCGCAGTTCGGCCATCCTGATGAACCCAGAACAGCAATAGTAATTTCGGCTTAACTCATTCTACACTACTCCGATTGACCTGAAATTTTGTAGAAACCTCTAACACATCAATACCTACAACTTTAATGTTTTAAGCCAAGGCCAATTCGGACTCTAACCATGAGATACAAAACCGGACAGAATTGGGGATATAAAACCCTAACTTTCTCAAATTCCTTCCAAACCCAAAATTGCTTGCAATTACCAATCATGTACACCTACTAGAGTCATTACCCTGCATTACCAACCATCATAGATAACCACAGCATCATTATCACATTAAACCAGAAAATACACCATTAAATTGAAAACCTCATCAATTTATCTCAAACCAAGAAATAAACCACAAATTTCAGCACTTTAGCTACCACTAAGCACAACTTAAGCTTCATTAGGTGTAGGAGGAAGTTCAATCACCACTTACCTAGAACACAAGAGAGGGAGAGTTGTAGGACACCTTAGCTTCCTTGGACACTTCCACAAAACACTTACTAGCACCAAATGGAGGGATTTTATGGAGTAGAAACAAATTTAAGCACTTGGTTTGGATGATTTGCACTAGATGGAAGCTTGAAAATTGGAGAAGTTTTCTTTCTTTTCCTAGAGAGAGAGCCGGCCAAGAAGTTGAAGACAAGAATGAATTTTGTGTGATTTTTGAGATATTTAAGCAATTGGTCAAAAAGTCAAGAAAATGAATAGTTGTCCTACAAGTGCCACCACTCACCAAGTGACACTTGTCACTACATTTAAAGCATTTCTATCCTTTAAGTTTCTCTCACATCAATCACATCTCATCCTCTACTTTTCTCTTAACACCCGATAAATTTCAACCAGTATCCGAAACTCAACCTAATTGGCCGAAATTTTCCGAACTTTTCGCACTAGTGGGTCCCACGTCCAAAATACGCTCTTAGTTTCTCAAAATCTATTCGATACTAGAAAAATCCTCTAAAAACTATATTTACTCATAAAATTTATCTAGAAAATTTTTCGGATACAGAAAGTGCAGAAAACAAGCCATGAAAAATGCGAAAACCGAGAAAATGCAAATTACGGGTTCTCACACTCTCTCCCCCTTAAAAGAATTTCGCCCTCGAAATTTTACCTTCCAAATTTAAAATAACCAATGGCCTGTACCTTCTTCGTCGTCAGAGTCAGAAGAAACGAGGTTCTTCATCCCAGTCCCTTCTCCACTTGACGGTCCAGGGTCGGTCTTGGTTGGCTGCTGGGTTCCCTTCTTTTCGGGCACTAAACCCGGGCAATTAGCAATCAGATGCTCGGCGCTCCCACAACACAGACATCTCCTCCCCTTTAACCAACAATCTACTTCAGTATGATTGGATTTTCTACAATAACTACAATTTGTCACACCACCCGATCCACGGCCCCTCTTAGCAAATGGCCTTCCAGCTTTACCCTTTTTCTTTGCATGGAAGATCTTCAGTTGTGGCCTTGCAATTCCTATCTTTTGAACTTCCTCTGGAATCCCTATAAAAGTATTACCTTGTGCCATTGCTACGGTCTCCTTGGAAATCTCTTCGTATTTCCTCTTTAGCTCCATGTTTTGGTGTAAAAGCTCAAGTTTCTCCGAATACTCTTGCTTCCATCGCCCTTCCCAGTACTCGGTTAGCCTCCTTTGAACCTCTATTTCGTCTCGGAGAACCGAAATTTCTTGATATGGATCAACCCAGTGTGTCATCTTACGGAGTTGCTGGAACTCGAAGGCTAGCCTGTCGGCAAAACAATGGGTCATAATACATTCCTAAGTACAAGTGGCATTCTCGGTCCTTGTCCAGCTATTGTTTCCCTTTCTTCTCTTGATTCTTGGCCTCGCTTAGCTCCACGGCCACGACCACATCCGTGTTTCCGTCTTTCTTACATATATATATATATTTTTTTTTTTCCTCTCCTTTTTTTTTTCCCCCCAAAGATATTTTAGTAAATAAACATAGCAATAGGAAATTGACTAAAGTATCTAAAATTGAGACCACCAATTACACAAATAAACATATATGCACATAACATTCCACATATCAAGGAAACAAATGATCAAATATACAAATACGTATCAAATTAGGCAATTATTCATATACACAATTATACAACCGACGGCATGTGGTAACAACATACGAGCGAATCAAAAGAAAAGGGATATATCGTCCCAAACCTTGCTAAAATAACCCCGTCCGGTCTCTCACATCACCTATTATCCAAATGAAATATCCATTAACCTCTTGTACTCATTCCAGTCGAACAAAGCCTATTCATGTTCCCAAAATGCAACTCTCACCTACGAACACCGCCTCAACTCTGGAGTACTCAGGCACAAGAATCCGAAATAAGATAGTTCACATCTCGAGCTGGCCAGTCCCAAGAGAAAACCATCTACAATCGAAATTCCCACCAGACGTACCGATCTATGATGCTCAGATACCACAAGAAAAGTTAAGACCTATAACATTCACAATTTAGAGCTTAGGCTCGAACGAGCACTTAATCCTTCATACCTATTCACCACTTAGTCCAGGCTCACTCCGCGCAGAGACCACGCGAAACAGGCTCTGATACCACCTGTGACAGTTCTCAGGGTCACATCACAAGGTACCTATCAGCTTGCCACCCGCACGCGGGCATCCCCTACGGAGAGTTTCGCTTCGTGACTCTTCACGAACGAGAGGCTCAGGGCTTTTCCAGTAAAAGGACGTAGAGTCCCAACCGTCGGCATATGGCTCTGATACCACCTGTGACAGCTCCACCTTACCCTAAGGCGAACCAAAGGGTTCGGCGGACCGCCTGCCCAGCTCTCGCCAGGACTACGGAGTCGAATCACACAAATCCGATATTACACGAGATAGGATCCAAAAGAATTGAATGATTGAAAACCGCCAAGCTTAACAGTAACTTACCAAAATCACATGGAAAAAAAAAAAACATTTTCATATATACATGTCGCTAGGTTTACAATTCAGATGGAACCAGTGAAACGAAGTACATTTAGAGTTTGTTTCCCCTCGAGGAGCTATACAAAAGAACAAAAGATTATCTAACTAGCTCAACTCGCTTTTCAAAATCATGATTTCCAAAAGAGGTTCCTGTAAGGAAAACAAAAGGAACAGAAAGGGGTGAGCTTGCGCTCAATGAGGTACCAGACATATAACAGAAAAATCATGGCATTTCACATTTAACAAATCAGATACACATGCTAGATGTAAAGTAAAGTAACTAATGATTCACACAGAAAGGATACAGGTGGCTCTCAGGAGCCAAATTCCCATTTGCGTCACCGAAGCTTGATCGAAGTTGACACTCCGCCAACGTATATAGAACCAACGTCCGTAGACCCCTCTTTACACCGAATCCCGTTCACCAAACACCCCTTTACCGGGCCCGCTCACCGCAAACGAACAGAAATGGTAATACTCGAGTATACCCGGAATCAAGGGTCTCAATACCCAAAATCCCCGAACAGACTACCGTGGTTCGTTATCTAATCGTCCAGGCCCTTGCCGGCCCGACTCGAATAACTTAGCCACAGGATTGAGCTCATAGGTCATAGAAATCCGAACAGATGCAGACACAGATAACAGATTCAAATTTTGCATGGTAAATTGGCATATGAACAGACAAGAGAACGAGTGTGATAAAGTACACTCTCGTCTCAAACAAATTAAACAGATTGCAGAGCAGAAATCAAGTTAAACAGCAATGGAGGGGAGTGGTACACTCACAGGCTCAACTTCAAAAGTTTTCACTTCAGATTGGCCTTAATCGCCAAGAAACCCTAAAATAATCAAAATAAACCAATTGAAGGTTTCATATCCAAATCGAGCAAACGGAATGCACAAGTGAGGCTCGACTACACGTCGTATGCCTTGCCAAATAAATACTAATGCAAGGGTGCAAAAACATGATTTTCTTGGAAACAAAAAGGTAACATGAAGACTTAGGCGCAAACAGCCCAAAAGCCTTTCATTTCTACCAAAAGGCAAATCCAACTTAAAGGAACCAAACGGCCTAGAAAATCGGGCAGCACTTCCCCTAAATTTCTTACTTTTCCAGCCCTTAAGGCTTCACTATTACCTCAAATCAGTCCCAACATCTCACACAAAAGTCATCTCATTTCCCAAAAGCCGTTCACTAGGCTCAAAGTAGTACAAGTACAAAAGTTAGCTAGGAAATGATCGGAATGAAAACAAGCCTTAAAACTATTCAAATAAACACAATAAGATTCGTTTACAAGTCATAAACCAAGGCCAAGTATTACCAAAATAAGGTTCCATAAGAATATATAAGCATTAAAGGAAACCAGAAAAATCCGGAAATGGAAATAAGCTTTAACCCAAGAAAACAGTTTTTGACGTCATGTTGCGGTTTTGGCACCAAAGACACTACGATTGTCGGATGAGGGTGCAAGACCCACCATTTCGAAGCCAAAAGACAGGGCTACAACAATGTAGAAGGACACTCAGTCCAAATCCTAGCACAACTAGGTCAAATATGCAAAATACCAAACCAGAACCTTAATTGCAGGTTTACAAATTACACTATGCTGTAATTAGTCCAACTCAGTCTGTACAAGTCCAAATTCATTGATTCCAAAGGCAGGCGGTAGCTAAGACATCAAGATACATTTCATCAGAAGACCTCAACAACCAAATCGAAAGCAATTCCAGTCAAAATAGCCGATTACAGGCGCAGTTCGGCCATCCTGATGAACCCAGAACAGCAATAGTAATTTCGGCTTAACTCATTCTACACTACTCCGATTGACCTGAAATTTTGTAGGAACCTCTAACACATCAATACCTACAACTTTAATGTTTTAAGCCAAGGCCAATTCGGACTCTAACCATGAGATACAAAACCGGACAGAATTGGGGATATAAAACCCTAACTTTCTCAAATTCCTTCCAAACCCAAAATTGCTTGCAATTACCAATCATGTACACCTACTAGAGTCATTACCCTGCATTACCAACCATCATAGATAACCACAGCATCATTATCACATTAAACCAGAAAATACACCATTAAATTGAAAACCTCATCAATTTATCTCAAACCAAGAAATAAACCACAAATTTCAGCACTTTAGCTACCACTAAGCACAACTTAAGCTTCATTAGGTGTAGGAGGAAGTTCAATCACCACTTACCTAGAACACAAGAGAGGGAGAGTTGTAGGACACCTTAGCTTCCTTGGACACTTCCACAAAACACTTACTAGCACCAAATGGAGGGATTTTATGGAGTAGAAACAAATTTAAGCACTTGGTTTGGATGATTTGCACTAGATGGAAGCTTGAAAATTGGAGAAGTTTTCTTTCTTTTCCTAGAGAGAGAGCCGGCCAAGAAGTTGAAGACAAGAATGAATTTTGTGTGATTTTTGAGATATTTAAGCAATTGGTCAAAAAGTCAAGAAAATGAATAGTTGTCCTACAAGTGCCACCACTCACCAAGTGACACTTGTCACTACATTTAAAGCATTTCTATCCTTTAAGTTTCTCTCACATCAATCACATCTCATCCTCTACTTTTCTCTTAACACCCGATAAATTTCAACCAGTATCCGAAACTCAACCTAATTGGCCGAAATTTTCCGAACTTTTCGCACTAGTGGGTCCCACGTCCAAAATACGCTCTTAGTTTCTCAAAATCTATTCGATACTAGAAAAATCCTCTAAAAACTATATTTACTCATAAAATTTATCTAGAAAATTTTTCGGATACAGAAAGTGCAGAAAACAAGCCATGAAAAATGCGAAAACCGAGAAAATGCAAATTACGGGTTCTCACACTCTCTCCCCCTTAAAAGAATTTCGCCCTCGAAATTTTACCTTCCAAATTTAAAATAACCAATGGCCTGTACCTTCTTCGTCGTCAGAGTCAGAAGAAACGAGGTTCTTCATCCCAGTCCCTTCTCCACTTGACGGTCCAGGGTCGGTCTTGGTTGGCTGCTGGGTTCCCTTCTTTTCGGGCACTAAACCCGGGCAATTAGCAATCAGATGCTCGGCGCTCCCACAACACAGACATCTCCTCCCCTTTAACCAACAATCTACTTCAGTATGATTGGATTTTCTACAATAACTACAATTTGTCACACCACCCGATCCACGGCCCCTCTTAGCAAATGGCCTTCCAGCTTTACCCTTTTTCTTTGCATGGAAGATCTTCAGTTGTGGCCTTGCAATTCCTATCTTTTGAACTTCCTCTGGAATCCCTATAAAAGTATTACCTTGTGCCATTGCTACGGTCTCCTTGGAAATCTCTTCGTATTTCCTCTTTAGCTCCATGTTTTGGTGTAAAAGCTCAAGTTTCTCCGAATACTCTTGCTTCCATCGCCCTTCCCAGTACTCGGTTAGCCTCCTTTGAACCTCTATTTCGTCTCGGAGAACCGAAATTTCTTGATATGGATCAACCCAGTGTGTCATCTTACGGAGTTGCTGGAACTCGAAGGCTAGCCTGTCGGCAAAACAATGGGTCATAATACATTCCTAAGTACAAGTGGCATTCTCGGTCCTTGTCCAGCTATTGTTTCCCTTTCTTCTCTTGATTCTTGGCCTCGCTTAGCTCCACGGCCACGACCACATCCGTGTTTCCGTCTTTCTTACATATATATATATATATTTTTTTTTTCCTCTCCTTTTTTTTTTCCCCCCAAAGATATTTTAGTAAATAAACATAGCAATAGGAAATTGACTAAAGTATCTAAAATTGAGACCACCAATTACACAAATAAACATATATGCACATAACATTCCACATATCAAGGAAACAAATGATCAAATATACAAATACGTATCAAATTAGGCAATTATTCATATACACAATTATACAACCGACGGCATGTGGTAACAACATACGAGCGAATCAAAAGAAAAGGGATATATCGTCCCAAACCTTGCTAAAATAACCCCGTCCGGTCTCTCACATCACCTATTATCCAAATGAAATATCCATTAACCTCTTGTACTCATTCCAGTCGAACAAAGCCTATTCATGTTCCCAAAATGCAACTCTCACCTACGAACACCGCCTCAACTCTGGAGTACTCAGGCACAAGAATCCGAAATAAGATAGTTCACATCTCGAGCTGGCCAGTCCCAAGAGAAAACCATCTACAATCGAAATTCCCACCAGACGTACCGATCTATGATGCTCAGATACCACAAGAAAAGTTAAGACCTATAACATTCACAATTTAGAGCTTAGGCTCGAACGAGCACTTAATCCTTCATACCTATTCACCACTTAGTCCAGGCTCACTCCGCGCAGAGACCACGCGAAACAGGCTCTGATACCACCTGTGACAGTTCTCAGGGTCACATCACAAGGTACCTATCAGCTTGCCACCCGCACGCGGGCATCCCCTACGGAGAGTTTCGCTTCGTGACTCTTCACGAACGAGAGGCTCAGGGCTTTTCCAGTAAAAGGACGTAGAGTCCCAACCGTCGGCATATGGCTCTGATACCACCTGTGACAGCTCCACCTTACCCTAAGGCGAACCAAAGGGTTCGGCGGACCGCCTGCCCAGCTCTCGCCAGGACTACGGAGTCGAATCACACAAATCCGATATTACACGAGATAGGATCCAAAAGAATTGAATGATTGAAAACCGCCAAGCTTAACAGTAACTTACCAAAATCACATGGAAAAAAAAAACATTTTCATATATACATGTCGCTAGGTTTACAATTCAGATGGAACCAGTGAAACGAAGTACATTTAGAGTTTGTTTCCCCTCGAGGAGCTATACAAAAGAACAAAAGATTATCTAACTAGCTCAACTCGCTTTTCAAAATCATGATTTCCAAAAGAGGTTCCTGTAAGGAAAACAAAAGGAACAGAAAGGGGTGAGCTTGCGCTCAATGAGGTACCAGACATATAACAGAAAAATCATGGCATTTCACATTTAACAAATCAGATACACATGCTAGATGTAAAGTAAAGTAACTAATGATTCACACAGAAAGGATACAGGTGGCTCTCAGGAGCCAAATTCCCATTTGCGTCACCGAAGCTTGATCGAAGTTGACACTCCGCCAACGTATATAGAACCAACGTCCGTAGACCCCTCTTTACACCGAATCCCGTTCACCAAACACCCCTTTACCGGGCCCGCTCACCGCAAACGAACAGAAATGGTAATACTCGAGTATACCCGGAATCAAGGGTCTCAATACCCAAAATCCCCGAACAGACTACCGTGGTTCGTTATCTAATCGTCCAGGCCCTTGCCGGCCCGACTCGAATAACTTAGCCACAGGATTGAGCTCATAGGTCATAGAAATCCGAACAGATGCAGACACAGATAACAGATTCAAATTTTGCATGGTAAATTGGCATATGAACAGACAAGAGAACGAGTGTGATAAAGTACACTCTCGTCTCAAACAAATTAAACAGATTGCAGAGCAGAAATCAAGTTAAACAGCAATGGAGGGGAGTGGTACACTCACAGGCTCAACTTCAAAAGTTTTCACTTCAGATTGGCCTTAATCGCCAAGAAACCCTAAAATAATCAAAATAAACCAATTGAAGGTTTCATATCCAAATCGAGCAAACGGAATGCACAAGTGAGGCTCGACTACACGTCGTATGCCTTGCCAAATAAATACTAATGCAAGGGTGCAAAAACATGATTTTCTTGGAAACAAAAAGGTAACATGAAGACTTAGGCGCAAACAGCCCAAAAGCCTTTCATTTCTACCAAAAGGCAAATCCAACTTAAAGGAACCAAACGGCCTAGAAAATCGGGCAGCACTTCCCCTAAATTTCTTACTTTTCCAGCCCTTAAGGCTTCACTATTACCTCAAATCAGTCCCAACATCTCACACAAAAGTCATCTCATTTCCCAAAAGCCGTTCACTAGGCTCAAAGTAGTACAAGTACAAAAGTTAGCTAGGAAATGATCGGAATGAAAACAAGCCTTAAAACTATTCAAATAAACACAATAAGATTCGTTTACAAGTCATAAACCAAGGCCAAGTATTACCAAAATAAGGTTCCATAAGAATATATAAGCATTAAAGGAAACCAGAAAAATCCGGAAATGGAAATAAGCTTTAACCCAAGAAAACAGTTTTTGACGTCATGTTGCGGTTTTGGCACCAAAGACACTACGATTGTCGGATGAGGGTGCAAGACCCACCATTTCGAAGCCAAAAGACAGGGCTACAACAATGTAGAAGGACACTCAGTCCAAATCCTAGCACAACTAGGTCAAATATGCAAAATACCAAACCAGAACCTTAATTGCAGGTTTACAAATTACACTATGCTGTAATTAGTCCAACTCAGTCTGTACAAGTCCAAATTCATTGATTCCAAAGGCAGGCGGTAGCTAAGACATCAAGATACATTTCATCAGAAGACCTCAACAACCAAATCGAAAGCAATTCCAGTCAAAATAGCCGATTACAGGCGCAGTTCGGCCATCCTGATGAACCCAGAACAGCAATAGTAATTTCGGCTTAACTCATTCTACACTACTCCGATTGACCTGAAATTTTGTAGGAACCTCTAACACATCAATACCTACAACTTTAATGTTTTAAGCCAAGGCCAATTCGGACTCTAACCATGAGATACAAAACCGGACAGAATTGGGGATATAAAACCCTAACTTTCTCAAATTCCTTCCAAACCCAAAATTGCTTGCAATTACCAATCATGTACACCTACTAGAGTCATTACCCTGCATTACCAACCATCATAGATAACCACAGCATCATTATCACATTAAACCAGAAAATACACCATTAAATTGAAAACCTCATCAATTTATCTCAAACCAAGAAATAAACCACAAATTTCAGCACTTTAGCTACCACTAAGCACAACTTAAGCTTCATTAGGTGTAGGAGGAAGTTCAATCACCACTTACCTAGAACACAAGAGAGGGAGAGTTGTAGGACACCTTAGCTTCCTTGGACACTTCCACAAAACACTTACTAGCACCAAATGGAGGGATTTTATGGAGTAGAAACAAATTTAAGCACTTGGTTTGGATGATTTGCACTAGATGGAAGCTTGAAAATTGGAGAAGTTTTCTTTCTTTTCCTAGAGAGAGAGCCGGCCAAGAAGTTGAAGACAAGAATGAATTTTGTGTGATTTTTGAGATATTTAAGCAATTGGTCAAAAAGTCAAGAAAATGAATAGTTGTCCTACAAGTGCCACCACTCACCAAGTGACACTTGTCACTAC
This sequence comes from Coffea arabica, assembly GCF_036785885.1. Classification (NCBI taxonomy): domain Eukaryota; kingdom Viridiplantae; phylum Streptophyta; class Magnoliopsida; order Gentianales; family Rubiaceae; genus Coffea; species Coffea arabica. The sequence goes on along the minus strand of NC_092315.1, from coordinate 12,934,362 downwards.
ATTTAAAGCATTTCTATCCTTTAAGTTTCTCTCACATCAATCACATCTCATCCTCTACTTTTCTCTTAACACCCGATAAATTTCAACCAGTATCCGAAACTCAACCTAATTGGCCGAAATTTTCCGAACTTTTCGCACTAGTGGGTCCCACGTCCAAAATACGCTCTTAGTTTCTCAAAATCTATTCGATACTAGAAAAATCCTCTAAAAACTATATTTACTCATAAAATTTATCTAGAAAATTTTTCGGATACAGAAAGTGCAGAAAACAAGCCATGAAAAATGCGAAAACCGAGAAAATGCAAATTACGGGTTCTCACACTCTCTCCCCCTTAAAAGAATTTCGCCCTCGAAATTTTACCTTCCAAATTTAAAATAACCAATGGCCTGTACCTTCTTCGTCGTCAGAGTCAGAAGAAACGAGGTTCTTCATCCCAGTCCCTTCTCCACTTGACGGTCCAGGGTCGGTCTTGGTTGGCTGCTGGGTTCCCTTCTTTTCGGGCACTAAACCCGGGCAATTAGCAATCAGATGCTCGGCGCTCCCACAACACAGACATCTCCTCCCCTTTAACCAACAATCTACTTCAGTATGATTGGATTTTCTACAATAACTACAATTTGTCACACCACCCGATCCACGGCCCCTCTTAGCAAATGGCCTTCCAGCTTTACCCTTTTTCTTTGCATGGAAGATCTTCAGTTGTGGCCTTGCAATTCCTATCTTTTGAACTTCCTCTGGAATCCCTATAAAAGTATTACCTTGTGCCATTGCTACGGTCTCCTTGGAAATCTCTTCGTATTTCCTCTTTAGCTCCATGTTTTGGTGTAAAAGCTCAAGTTTCTCCGAATACTCTTGCTTCCATCGCCCTTCCCAGTACTCGGTTAGCCTCCTTTGAACCTCTATTTCGTCTCGGAGAACCGAAATTTCTTGATATGGATCAACCCAGTGTGTCATCTTACGGAGTTGCTGGAACTCGAAGGCTAGCCTGTCGGCAAAACAATGGGTCATAATACATTCCTAAGTACAAGTGGCATTCTCGGTCCTTGTCCAGCTATTGTTTCCCTTTCTTCTCTTGATTCTTGGCCTCGCTTAGCTCCACGGCCACGACCACATCCGTGTTTCCGTCTTTCTTACATATATATATATATTTTTTTTTTTCCTCTCCTTTTTTTTTTCCCCCCAAAGATATTTTAGTAAATAAACATAGCAATAGGAAATTGACTAAAGTATCTAAAATTGAGACCACCAATTACACAAATAAACATATATGCACATAACATTCCACATATCAAGGAAACAAATGATCAAATATACAAATACGTATCAAATTAGGCAATTATTCATATACACAATTATACAACCGACGGCATGTGGTAACAACATACGAGCGAATCAAAAGAAAAGGGATATATCGTCCCAAACCTTGCTAAAATAACCCCGTCCGGTCTCTCACATCACCTATTATCCAAATGAAATATCCATTAACCTCTTGTACTCATTCCAGTCGAACAAAGCCTATTCATGTTCCCAAAATGCAACTCTCACCTACGAACACCGCCTCAACTCTGGAGTACTCAGGCACAAGAATCCGAAATAAGATAGTTCACATCTCGAGCTGGCCAGTCCCAAGAGAAAACCATCTACAATCGAAATTCCCACCAGACGTACCGATCTATGATGCTCAGATACCACAAGAAAAGTTAAGACCTATAACATTCACAATTTAGAGCTTAGGCTCGAACGAGCACTTAATCCTTCATACCTATTCACCACTTAGTCCAGGCTCACTCCGCGCAGAGACCACGCGAAACAGGCTCTGATACCACCTGTGACAGTTCTCAGGGTCACATCACAAGGTACCTATCAGCTTGCCACCCGCACGCGGGCATCCCCTACGGAGAGTTTCGCTTCGTGACTCTTCACGAACGAGAGGCTCAGGGCTTTTCCAGTAAAAGGACGTAGAGTCCCAACCGTCGGCATATGGCTCTGATACCACCTGTGACAGCTCCACCTTACCCTAAGGCGAACCAAAGGGTTCGGCGGACCGCCTGCCCAGCTCTCGCCAGGACTACGGAGTCGAATCACACAAATCCGATATTACACGAGATAGGATCCAAAAGAATTGAATGATTGAAAACCGCCAAGCTTAACAGTAACTTACCAAAATCACATGGAAAAAAAAAACATTTTCATATATACATGTCGCTAGGTTTACAATTCAGATGGAACCAGTGAAACGAAGTACATTTAGAGTTTGTTTCCCCTCGAGGAGCTATACAAAAGAACAAAAGATTATCTAACTAGCTCAACTCGCTTTTCAAAATCATGATTTCCAAAAGAGGTTCCTGTAAGGAAAACAAAAGGAACAGAAAGGGGTGAGCTTGCGCTCAATGAGGTACCAGACATATAACAGAAAAATCATGGCATTTCACATTTAACAAATCAGATACACATGCTAGATGTAAAGTAAAGTAACTAATGATTCACACAGAAAGGATACAGGTGGCTCTCAGGAGCCAAATTCCCATTTGCGTCACCGAAGCTTGATCGAAGTTGACACTCCGCCAACGTATATAGAACCAACGTCCGTAGACCCCTCTTTACACCGAATCCCGTTCACCAAACACCCCTTTACCGGGCCCGCTCACCGCAAACGAACAGAAATGGTAATACTCGAGTATACCCGGAATCAAGGGTCTCAATACCCAAAATCCCCGAACAGACTACCGTGGTTCGTTATCTAATCGTCCAGGCCCTTGCCGGCCCGACTCGAATAACTTAGCCACAGGATTGAGCTCATAGGTCATAGAAATCCGAACAGATGCAGACACAGATAACAGATTCAAATTTTGCATGGTAAATTGGCATATGAACAGACAAGAGAACGAGTGTGATAAAGTACACTCTCGTCTCAAACAAATTAAACAGATTGCAGAGCAGAAATCAAGTTAAACAGCAATGGAGGGGAGTGGTACACTCACAGGCTCAACTTCAAAAGTTTTCACTTCAGATTGGCCTTAATCGCCAAGAAACCCTAAAATAATCAAAATAAACCAATTGAAGGTTTCATATCCAAATCGAGCAAACGGAATGCACAAGTGAGGCTCGACTACACGTCGTATGCCTTGCCAAATAAATACTAATGCAAGGGTGCAAAAACATGATTTTCTTGGAAACAAAAAGGTAACATGAAGACTTAGGCGCAAACAGCCCAAAAGCCTTTCATTTCTACCAAAAGGCAAATCCAACTTAAAGGAACCAAACGGCCTAGAAAATCGGGCAGCACTTCCCCTAAATTTCTTACTTTTCCAGCCCTTAAGGCTTCACTATTACCTCTAATCAGTCCCAACATCTCACACAAAAGTCATCTCATTTCCCAAAAGCCGTTCACTAGGCTCAAAGTAGTACAAGTACAAAAGTTAGCTAGGAAATGATCGGAATGAAAACAAGCCTTAAAACTATTCAAATAAACACAATAAGATTCGTTTACAAGTCATAAACCAAGGCCAAGTATTACCAAAATAAGGTTCCATAAGAATATATAAGCATTAAAGGAAACCAGAAAAATCCGGAAATGGAAATAAGCTTTAACCCAAGAAAACAGTTTTTGACGTCATGTTGCGGTTTTGGCACCAAAGACACTACGATTGTCGGATGAGGGTGCAAGACCCACCATTTCGAAGCCAAAAGACAGGGCTACAACAATGTAGAAGGACACTCAGTCCAAATCCTAGCACAACTAGGTCAAATATGCAAAATACCAAACCAGAACCTTAATTGCAGGTTTACAAATTACACTATGCTGTAATTAGTCCAACTCAGTCTGTACAAGTCCAAATTCATTGATTCCAAAGGCAGGCGGTAGCTAAGACATCAAGATACATTTCATCAGAAGACCTCAACAACCAAATCGAAAGCAATTCCAGTCAAAATAGCCGATTACAGGCGCAGTTCGGCCATCCTGATGAACCCAGAACAGCAATAGTAATTTCGGCTTAACTCATTCTACACTACTCCGATTGACCTGAAATTTTGTAGGAACCTCTAACACATCAATACCTACAACTTTAATGTTTTAAGCCAAGGCCAATTCGGACTCTAACCATGAGATACAAAACCGGACACACTTAATAAATTGTAGCTCAGATTATCAACGAGAAGAACATTGTGGATAGAGGTTTTACCATTCTTACCAACATCACCAATACCAACAGTTTTGGCTTTGTTATCATCTCCAAACGTTACCTTTCCACTTGCTTTTCGCTTGAGTTTAACGAATTGTGATGCATCACCAGTCATATGTCTTGAACATCCACTATCAATGAACCATTTTGATTCTTTAGCAATGTTATCCTGATTCACCTACACACATAAACCCACAGGATAATACTTGGTACCCTTTACATGTTGGGTCCTTGAGAGTTAGTCTTATGTCTAACAATCCACATGCATCTCATGCCATTCCTCATGTTTTTCTTAACATAACAGTTGCTATTCATGTGACCAAATTGACAACAAAAATTACATACTGACATCGAATCAATCAAATGAACAGGTTTGATGAATCTGACTTGCCTTCTCCTGTGGATTGCAAACTCATTGGCATTTTGATTCAGTCTTATTTGATGAGTATTAACATAAGGTTCAGTGTCATTCTTTTGAAGATGGTTCTGTTTTATATGATGTAACAAATGACATAAATTATCCATCCTTTTTCTTAAGTTACATTGCTCATTTCTGAGTATGTCACAGAAATTTTTCTTTTTGTAAAGTTCAGCAATCACATCAGTTTCAGTCCTTTTCAGGTTCTCATTTTTATGCTCAAGACACTCGTTTTGTCGAAAAAGATTTGCATTATCTTGTATAAGAAAGCTAATTTTTTGCTTTAGTTCCTTGTTTTTAACATAGGATTCTTTCAGGCTGTTATGCATTTTTTCTAGAAAAGAATTAACATCATCATCAGATTCACTATCACTGTCGATTTGAGAGTTGCATTGTGTTACCTCTTCATCTCCAATGGCCATGAAAGCCACTTGAGCAGATTCCTCTTCTTCTTCAACTTCACCTTCTGAGTTGCAATCATTCCAGGTAATCTGGAAATTGTTGAACTTTGAATTGTAAGGATCGAAAACAACCTAAGAGGGGGGTGAATTAGGTTTACAAAAAAATAGCTAAGATATAGGTCACTTTTCTTCACGGCCTACTTTTCTTTTCTCAAAGACCACCCAATGGATCAGATTACACGAAAGCACAGGTATTCGTAAGATGAAGAGGAGAACAGTTTATATAGAAAAACTGTAAACGAAAATAGTGAAACAAACCAGGTTTCAAGCTCTACTGGAGTTTGAACAGCACTTTTATATACCAGGTTACTTCAAGTTGAACAATCTTGCAACCAATATTCTGTGTACAAGGGAAGGATCACTTCCTTCTTGCCCCAACCTACACTTGGTCAAGCAAGGAAGTTTTACAAACAAACGAAAAACCCTCTCAATGCTACACTATTGAAGAAGCTGTGTCACACTTGAAAAACTACAAGAGAATTGCACAAGCTAAGAATACAAATGTTCCTTTGGAGTTTTCTAACACTTGAATCACTCACAATCTGATGTAGACTTGATGTGCAAAGTTGGCCTGAGATGGTTGACTTTGTTCTTTTTATAGGAGACCAGAAAATTCTTCAATCAATGCTGTCAACGGGTAGAAGGCAACTGAAGAGTCAACTAGCCGTTGGTGCTGTCGGACGTCCGATGTTCAGTTTTTATGCATCCGAACGAGATCAATGAGTTCTGGAAGTTTTCTTGAATCTCTTAGGACTTCCGATCCCTGATCATCATGCGTCCGAGGGTAAGATGCACATTTGAAATTTTCCTCTTCAATTCCTTCAGACGGCCGATGTGTCCAGAGTGTTGTGTCCGAAGTGCAGCAACGCTTGTCGGACGTCCGATACTCAGGTGTTGAGCGTCCGATCGTGATCAGTAATTGTAGAAGCCCTGGCTTGTCTTCTTCGGACGTCCGAGTCTGAGTTCTTTACACGTCCGAAGATACTCAAAGAATGTCGGACGTCCGATACTCTCCTTTTGTGCGTCCGACAACTTCCTCAGCACTTTCATCCTTTTTGATCTTCTTTTATTTGCTTTAAGTCCACAGACCTGTTTAGTGTTATTTCTGAAAAGGATCTCTACAAAGAATATTAGTAACATCCATTTGTTTTGTAATCATCAAAAGATGTGAATTGAGATAAACACATAGCAAGGTAGACAAAGTCCAATTAACTATTTCAATTTGACCATCAGTTTGTGGATGACTAGATGTAGAAAATAGCAACTTAGTACCTAGCTTAATCCACAAGATTTTTCAAAAGTAGCTAAGAAATTTAACATCTCTATCAAATACAATGGTTCTAGAAATACCATGCAAACGTACTATTTCCTTGAAGAACAAATTAGCCACATGTTTAGCATCATTGGTTTTATGACATGGAATAAAATGCGTCATTTTGAAAACCAATCAACAACAACATAAATAGAATCATTATCTTTCTTAGAGCAAGGCAAGCCATGGGTGAAGTCCATGGATGAATCAATCGACGGTGCACTTGGAAAAGTTAATGGAGTATAAAGACCACAAGGGTTTACCTTGGAATTTGCTTGATGGCAAGTAACACACCTTTCAACCAAACATTCAACATCACATCTCATTCATGGCCAATAGAAGTGTTCTTGCAGAAATAGTAAGTTTTGGCCCAAAGTGCCCCATTAGTCCTCCACTGTGTGACTCTCAAACCAAAAAACTCCTTAAGAAACATACAAGAATACAAAGTTTATCTTTATGGAACAAGAATCCATAGGCAATGAAATAATAATCTTGGGCAGCTTGCTTACAAGAGTTATAAATCTCGGTAAAATTAAAATTGTTAGTGTAATTCCTTAATGCATTCAAATCCTAATAATTTAGTATCAAAAAGAGTTATTAAGGAATACCTACGCAAAAGTGCATCGGTGACCACATTTGTTTTGTCGCTCTTACACTTAATTACAAAAGGAAATGAATCGATGAATGTTACCCACCACGGATGTCTCTTACTTAGTTTGTTTTGAGACTTCAAGTGTTTGAAAGACTCGTGGCCTATGTGTAACACGAACTTCTTTGGGCGCATATAATGTTGCCAAGATTGTAGGATGCGGATTAATGCATACAGCTCCTTGTCATAGGTAGAGTAATTTAAGTCCATTTCATTCAATTTTTTGCTAAAATATGCCACGGGTCTGCCCTCTTGCATCAAAACGGCTCCAATCACTATTCTAGAAGCATCACACTCTATTTCAAAAGTCTTATCGAAACAAGGTAACGACAGTAAAAGTGTATGTGTGAGATTGTATTTAAGTAGTTGGAATGACTTATCTTGGTCGGGACCCCAACTAAACTTCTCATTTTTCTTGATGATGGCGGTCAATGGTGTAGCTATGGTGCTAAAATCTTTGACAAAGCATCGATAATAGCTGGCCAATCCGTGAAAGCTCCTCATGTCGCTAATGCTTGTAAGTTTTGTCCATTCGTTAATTAATTTCATTTTGTCTTGATCAACTTGGATTCCTTGTGCACATACTACATATCCTAGGAAGACAAGTTGTTTAGCGTAGAAAGTACACTTTTTAAGGTTAGGATAGAGCCTTTCTTGACGTAATACATCAAGCACAATTTTAAGATGCATAACATGCTCATCTAAGCTCTTGCTATAAACTAAGATGTCATCAAAGTAAACTACCATAAATTTTTCCAAGAAAGAATGTAAGACATGGTTCATCAACCTCATGAATGTACTTGGTGCATTAGTTCAACCAAAAGGCATAACTAACCATTTCTACAATCCATGTTTAGTTTTATAGGCAATTTTCATTCGTCACCTTCTTTCATTCTTATTTGGTGATTGCCAATTTTTATATCAATCTTAGTAAAAATTACAGCACTATGTAGTTCATCAAGCATATTATCAAGTCTAGGTATGCGATGGCGATACTTTATCATTATAACATTGATAGCTCAACAATCGGTGCACAGCCTCTAACCACCGTTTTTCTTAGCTACAAGTAGAACCGAAACAACATAAGGGTTCAAGCTCTCTTGAATCCATCCTTTATTGAGGAGCTCATCGGCTTGGCATTGTGTCTATCTGGGGGCTTGTTTAGAAGTGAAGCTCCGGGAATGAGATAAATTTGATGCTCAATTCATCTCGTAGGTGGTAAGCCACTTGGTATCTCTTTGGGAAACACGTCTTGATATTCTTGCAAAAGGTCAGTAATAACATTAGGTAAAGAAACATCAAAATTATTAGTAGACAAGAAAGCTTCTTTACACATGAGTATGAAGAGAGGCTGGCTAGAAAATAATGCTCTCCTCACGTCTTTGGCCTTTGCATACATACTTTGCTTTCTCTCCTTTCCTACCGCTATGGCCGACTCATCATTAGCCTTTTTTTTTTCCTCTTTTTTTTCTAGCCCTCAATTCTTTTCTCTCTCTCAGATTTTTCTTCCTTTCACTCTCTTGTTTGAATTCCATTTGATGGCTTGCTTGATCCTTATACACTTGTTGGGGGTGTAAGAATTGCCATAGACAAAAGAGTATTTGTTGGCAAATCCATCAAAATTAACCTTTTTATCGAATTGCCAAGATTGACCCAAAAAAATATGTGCTGCTTGCATTGGAACTATGTCGCACAAAACCTCGTCCTCATAACTTCCAATGTGAAAGGAGACTAGAACGTGCTTCATCACACATACCTCGCCACTATTATTGAGCCATTGCAGCTTGTATGGCCGAGGGTGCTCACTTGTTGGTAAGTTCAATTTATCTACCATTAAAGTTGTGAGGATTCAAAAATTATTTTTATATTTTGTATTTTCAAAAATTATTTTTATATTTTGTGTTTCATTCTACTTGTCTTGAATTTTTGGTTGATTTAATGAGTCATGATTTTGATTCCTATTGCCCCATTCAACTTGAATTCATAGTGCATTATGCTAATGTGACCAACTAGTGAGGTTTGTGCAATAAATATGGTGAATTAAATGGACTTTTGTGTAAAAAGATTTTTGTGAATAGAGGTGTTAAGATATCATTGGAGGAAGAGAGATATTTGGAAAATTAAGATAGACATGTTTCTTGGCCACTTGTCAATCATCCTTTCAATCTTGACCAAGACCAATACAAATTCTTCTTATAACCAAGCTTCATTTCATCACAAAACTTTCTTCTTCCTTGGAGCAGGGGTGGACAAAATTTTAGGGGAGAAAAAGAGGGAGAGAAAGCAAAAGTTTAAGCCTTGATTCTTGTCTATTTAGTGAGAAAGCAAGAAAACAACTCAAATCTACTCCATTAAACCTTGAATCAAGTTTAGAAGGAAGCTCTTGGAGAAGTACTTGGAGGAGGATAGCATTGCAACCATGTTATTTTGCTTGCTATCCTAGGTTTTGGAGGTAAAGAGGTAAACTTTGCAAGGAAACTTAGTTTTCTTCCCTTATCTTTGAGTTTATTTGAGGTACGATGTTATAGAAGCTAAAGAAAGGAGCTTTATCGAAGATTTCATATTTTTATCAAATTATGTTGCAATTTTCAGCTTTGGTGTGTAATCTATTTAGCTTGATTTAGAACTTATATATGTGCAATTTTGATGAAAAGGAAACATTTTAGGGAGGACTTCATGTTAACTCAAGTAATGCTCTAAATTTCTAGATTTGATGCATAAGGTATATAGTTTAGTTTAGAGTTTCTATAAGTGACCTTTTGATGTATTTCTTTGCTAAGAACATGAACTAAATACCTCTTGACATGTTAGCTATTATTTATTGTGTTTTCACCATGCAGATAAGGTTGAAATCTGAAGTTAGAGAAAGGAATTTAAGGACAAGTTGCTGGAAATTCTTGTTTGAGTTGGAAGTTTGGGATGGTTTTGACATATTTTGCTCAAGATACTTGCTAATATTTTGATCTTCACATGTATGTTGATTTGGAGTTTTTCACAAGTATGTTGATTTGTAGCTTTTCACAAAGAGTTTTGGTGAAGTAAATCTAGTTCTTTAGATTGTTTAGATACTGGATTTTTGCCATGAATCTAAGTAAGAAAAGTTAGGATTTTGGAGAAAAAGTTATTAAGTCCTTGCTGAAAATTTTGCTACGGTTAGCTGAGAGGGCGAGAGAGAATTTCATCTTTATTGCTAGAATTTATGTGGTGATTTTGACATATTTTGGCTCAAGGCACTTGACAAGAATTTGGTCTTCACACCTATGTTGGATTTGAGCTAAAACAAAGAAGTTTACGAGGAAAAAAATGATTTGCTCCAAAACATTTTATTTCTCAAAATTTCCAACTTTGAACCTCAAGAACCTTGCCTCGTTTTCTTCAAAATTCGTGACTAAAATTGACCTAGTTTTACTCCATAGTTTGCTTGAGACATTGACCTATCATGTATGTAGTTTTTCACTTGATTTGAACAAGAAAACCTTGTGAATTTTGAAGGAAAATACAAGTTATGTTTGTTGGAAATTTGACAGCTTGAGTAGTGGTTTAAGAACTCAGGTTTAGTTGCTTTTGACCTTGGGTCTTGAAGAAATTTTGACACCTTATTACTTTTCACATGCTCTACTATATATGATCGCAGGGTTCAAGAGTGGCCTAGGGGGCGAACCTGTGATTGAAGTGTAAAAATTGTGATAAGTCGGTGAGTGTTCCAACTGCATGTTAGGATCAAGTGATTTACTTGATTGATTCTTCATGTGACTTGTTGATCGAAATGTGATTTGTTGTCTGAAATTGCTAGATATCTTGACTTGTTATTGCAAAGGCAAGTGTGTACTTTATCGCACTTGACCTGCTAAACTTGCTTGACTTGATATTGAATAGGCAAGTGTGTATCTTATCGCACTCGACCTAACTTGACTGAGCTCTTGTTATCCTATTTACAAGTGAACTAATATACATGTGCATGACTTGAAAGTCAGTTGGAGATGTTATTTCATCGACTATACTTGTTCTTGGAATCCCAAATCCTATCGGCTAGTTAGTTAAATCGAGTCAGTAAGGGCTTGGTCAAGGTGATTGACGAACCACGGGTCTTGTTACTTGTTTAATCCACTGGATGCATCATCTGGGATTGGTATACTCGAGTATTACTACCCACTTTTTTGGCATTTGGGCCCAGTAAAGAGGGTTGATCGAGGGAAAGGAAATTTGTGTAATGCAATGATCTATGGAATTTGTTTATTCCTACATTTCAAACATTGATGGAGTGTCAACGAACTCGAAAAATGTTGCTGCTGAACTGGCTTGCAAAAGCCAACTGTATTCTTTGAGTTGCAAGTGAAATACTGAACGGAATTAAGTGCTATGCCTGGAATCTGGCAGGAGCGACCATATCAGTTGTATCAACGTTTAAATCTTGAATGCTCTGCTTGGAATCTGGCAAGAGCCACCGTATCAGTTGTATCAATATTTGAATCCTGAGTGCTCTACCTAGAATCTGGCGAGAACCACCGTATCAGTATCCGTATCCTTTTCTTCTGTGCTAAATTGTTTATTTGAAATTGTGAACTATTACTGCTTTCGTTTGTAACTATTAACTTTTTTCGCTTTAAGATTTGATATATGTGATTGTCATCTTGCCAATTTGACTGCATGTTTTCTTGGAACCTCACTGGATTTTTAGTTCATCCCATTATTTGTTTTCCTTAACAGGGATTGGAATCATGGATCTGAAAAATAGTGAGTTCGAGAGTTGCAATTTTCGCTTTAAGTAATTGCCATCCTAGTTGTACTTAGCAAATTCATTGAACAATTTGTATGTCAATCCATTTAGTTATACATATAAGTATGGATGTTTTAAAAAGTTGGATGATTTGTAATGTTTGATTAAGAAATTTCGTACTTAATTTGGCGTTAATGTTATCTCTCAAGTTAATGTTAGTGAGTGAGTCCTGGCGAGAGTTGGACAGGCAGTCCGCTAAACCTTAGGGTATGCTCTAAGGGGGAGTGGGGTCATCACAAAAGCACTTGTTACGTTAGTGCAGCCTCCCGAGTCAATCATCATGCTACACACTTTGTCTTTAAGTGACAACGAGTGTCGACATTTTCCCATTGGAGCTCGTCTTTACTAATTTGTGTAGTAAGTGCTCTTCATGCAATCAAACTAACCTTGTCATTTGTAGGGTGGCACTTGGTTCAAGTTTAGGAATTGTAATTGGAATCACGTCCAATAATTCAGTATGGGATTTGATCAAGAGTATCATTACAATGACTAGTGTTTGGAATATATTTATAAGGTTTCAGAATCAACTTATTTTTCATTTTCTTTTCTTTATTTTTTTGTTTTTCCCTTTTTCCTGCTTCTTTCTTCCCAGCCCTTAAGTACTCATGCTTTACCAAATTCTTTTGAAGCACCACCTGACCATCACCAATCAACCTTGCAGTCTGTGTAACATGGGAGAGCGACTGACAAGAGATGAGAGAAAGGCTTACACAAAAAGAAAAAATAGACAGCAGAGAGAACTAAATAGAGAGGAGCAACTACCATAGAGTATTGGAGGAGAGAGGAAGAGAGTGAAGACAGAAGAAAAGAGAAGGTGATAGAGAGATTGACAAGAAAGGAGAGAGAACCAGATAGGGTGGGGCTGCTGCCATGGAGGGTTGGATGAAAGAGTGAAGAGAGATGAAAAAGAGAAAAGAATGATAATGAAATCTTGCTCTGGAAGATGGAATGAGAGGGAAAAAATGAAAAAGGAAATCTGATGGTAAGGTGCTGCCATGGAGGTTGGGCCGATGTGATAGAGTAATGAAAACGATAGGTTTTCTTTTCTTTTTTGAAGTCTTTGAGTCAAATTGAGTCAAATTTGGAAATCCACCAAAACCCCCAAATTTGTTAGGGATTGAGAATCCCCAAATTTTAATGATTCACTCCAAGATATTGAATCCAATACATGCAACCCAAACAGTAAGAATTGCAATTATTTCAATTAATAATTTCGATCCCCTTTTACCAAACTACACCTAGGTAATTCCTCTATCTCACTGGTTTCCTCGATAAGTGGTGGCATCCTCTCATATTCGGCTTCATCGTCCGTGAAAATTTCCCCATTTGATAGAACCATTACCGCTTTTTGATTCAGGCATTGGCTGGCTATATGCCCTCTCCCTTGACATGTAAAACACATAGTGTCATGATTACGGGACTGAGATGGATCATTCGCGGGTATTGAAGCTCCCTTCGATTCACTTCTTGGCATTTCTTGCTTTGGCCTTTGAGTGAGGAACTGGTTGTCCCCATCTCCTCCTTTATTGGCTGATTTCATGTGATTGGAGGTGAATAAGTAGGATGGAATCGTGTTTGACCCCTCCTCTTGAGCCTCCGCTCAATTTTGATTGCCTTCTCGACCATCTCGGCTATCTCTATATAGTGTTGCAATTCTAATTGGTCAGCAATCTCTGGCCTCAAACCATTTAGAAAATGAGCCATGGTTGCCTCTCTATCTTCCACAATGTCGCCTCTTAGTAAGGAGATTTCCATGTCCTTGTAGTAATCTTCGACACTTCGGCTGCCCTGCATCATGGTTTGGAGCTTATGGTACAAGTCTCTTTGGTACTTACTTGGAACAAAATGCCTGCTCATGATACGCTTCAATGCAGCCCACGTATTGATAGCCAGTTCTCCACATCTTCGCCGACTTGTCATCTTTTGGTCCCACCAAACTATGGTGTAGTCAGTGAACTCTACCACAACCAATTTCACTTTTTGTTCCTCAGAGTAGTCATTGCAATCAAAGACCAATTCAATTCTCCTTTCCCACTCAAGGTAAGCATCTGGATCGGATCTCCCTTTTCAAGGAAAAATTTTCATTTTAATGCCTTTTATAGTGTCCCCAACTAGTCTTGTATCCTTCGCAGTCTCTTAAGGTGCTCTTCCTCATCATTAGAGCTATCAGATTCTTCTACTCGACTTTTGCCGTGGAACGATTTGGAATTGCTAGGTGAACTTCATGTTTTGTAAAGTTCTTCATGAATTGGCTCCAAAGCTTGGTCTAGCATCTTCGTAAATTTAGCTTCTAGCATTTCAGTGAAAATCTTAATATCAAATGGTTGAAGATTTTCTTCACCACCATTAGACATTGTTATATGAAACCTACAAAAATTGGTTAGTAATAAAAGAAATAACCTCACACTCTCCCTTATGTGTTTCACTCACACTCGTGTATCACTCAAGTGTATGTAACACTCTCATATTCTCATCAATTAGTTCTCAAGGCACTTGATTGCTTCACTTGAAGAAATTAGAAATTGCTCAAGTGTTCCAACCGACTTGTAGTCAAGAATCACTCAAGGAGTGGTTAATGATAATTCGGTTCACTTGGACTGAGTGTTGAGCTCAAAAAGGACTAGATTTAATTCAAAGGACTCGTGACTGCTTGCTAGAATTTGGACAAAGATGGATGAACCTGAGCGGATTAATTTGGACAAGGAAAGACGAAACCTAGATCACTAGGAAAACTCAAGGAATCTGAAACTGTTTTGAAATTAATGTGGCTGGCTGTTTTGGAATGAAATCTCCTACCCTTTCCTACTCAAATCAGGTTTTTAACTTCCTCTTAGTCAAATCCAAGAGGTACTAGGAAAAGGCTTTCAAATTGGAAAGAAATTTCCTTTGATAAACCACAAGTGACTAACGAAATTGTTTTGGAAATCCAACTAGGGTTTGGTGTTTCATTTCTTGATTCATTTTTTTTGAATTTGAATCAAGAAGAAATCAAGAATCGAATTTCCAAGCCAAAGTTGTCCATATTTTTGTTTATTTCTGCAACCAACACTAGACCTTCAAGAATGTAAGAATTCAAGTTTGGTTGAATAATAACTCAAAATTCCTCAAGGTCTTTCAAGAACCCTTCGAAAAAAATTCAAGAAATTCCCAAAAACTTCAAGAACCTGTGTCGCAGCTTAATAAAATCAAGAAACACTTCAAGAACGGGTCCAAAAATCAATCAAGTGTTCCAAGAAATTCAAACAGCCACGGATTGACACTTGAACTGCCATGAAGTGACACTTGAACTGCCACGAATTCATGAGTAAGCAGGTTTTTTTTGCTGGAATAATATCACAACTAAATGACACAAATTAACACATAAACTGAATGGAAAAACACGATGAATTCAACAACCAGGAAACTCGGGCAATTTCAACAAGAAAAACCCTAATAAAACGCAAACCCTAAACCCGATGGACAAGAAACCCTAAATGACAATCACGATTCTGGTTTTTTTTTTTTTACAACACAAGAGCCAAATGTAGTAAACCCTAGAATTGCAAGACTCACATGGATGACTCAAGAACAAGACACGGCTAACTTGAACAAACAATTAACAAACAACAACAAATGATCAACAAGAGACAAAAGGGATATACATGATACCGTCAACTAACTCTGATACCAAGCTGATAACGAACCCACCAAGATGGCTAGAACTTTTATCCCACAAAGCCCCGAATTTAGACTCATATATCAAAGTTGAAGTGATGGAAAACTTTGACCCTTCTAACCCATGGAGTTATGAACATTGATATGATCGTAACCCATAACTCAATAGAATAGCGAAGCAAAGTGTTGAGTAAAGCAACGCCACAACCAAGGGTGTTTCTTGGTTGATCAATCGATTGAATACTCTCAAGACAGTCTCTCAAATATTCAAGCAAGCTCTCAAGGAAGCCAAGAGAACAAATTCTCACAATTTATTGCTGGAAAATTCTGAATTATGACACAAAGTGCATGAGACAGCTTATTTTAACATTTGTCGAACCCTAGTTCCTACTCCAACAAGGAAACAATGAAAACAAGTGAAATTCCTACCCAAACTAGGACACATTACCTCGGGCAAGACACTTAACAGAGCTGGCCGTTATTCTCTACTAATAAACAACTCGAACTATTAATGAAATGTTGGAAATAATAACTAAACAATGAAGACTAATCCATGGATCAAGCTTGTACTCGAACTACTCCTCTTGAACTCGAATGTTGTGACCAACCTTGAAGTCATTCTCTTCCACTTCCGAAACTTGAAATAGGGTATAAATGGTCTTGTCTTGATGTTCAAGTCCTTCAATCATCATAGGTTGACCTACTTGATCTTTCACCGCATGAACCAAGACTTGTAGAGACTCCCTTAACTTCTTAGCTCGTGATCTTGTTATTAGTCCGACTGGAACCTTCATGTGTGTATCACCCTCACCATGTCCAGTCATGATCACCATCTCATCACTTTCTCACATGTTTTGATTTTTTATATGATCGATATATGCATAAAAGTAATATTTTAAATTCAAATTTTGCATAGTTGTTATTCATCCAAAACTGACAGTGTATACAAGATATATATATATATATATCCCATTCTTGTTTCTTAGATTACTTAATTATTTTTTACCAAAAATCGATTCATGTCCTCTATTTGGATTTTTCATAATGTCATGTATTGGTTGATCTATTTAGTTCCCTAATTTTGACATTGTTCCAAACATGTCATATGATAATCATTCTCTTAACAAATACAATTTGCTAATCATATATACCAAAAATAATGTTTGGATTTGGTATAGGATTATAGATTGGTTAGTTTTATTTCGTTGCTAATTTTACTTAGTTCCAAACATGCTTACAATATGTAACCCTCCAATAATGTAATTAAATAAATGTAACAAAAATAACTATACATATCTAAAAGAAAAAATAATTTTTTTATTAGAGAAACTGTCAAGGTAAAATTGCATTGACTTGAGTCACTCACAAATTAATTTGGGGAAACAAATTATTGCAGTGATTTTCACTATGAGTTTGCTTTGAAATAGTGTTGTTCCTTAGACAAAAACATTCACATTATTTTGATAATTTTGTGTTCATCCACTCTTTGATGTGGGCTGAAGTTGCAGAAGAAATTGTAAATTGGAAAAAAAAAAAGTCTCAATTGACTCCATAGACCCATTTTTCTGCATTGCTTGTGTAGCTAACCAACTCTTCGGGCTTGAACCATAGGCTGATTTCATCCCTTACAGTCTTAGGGCCATCACTTCCATGAATAATATTCCTTCCAACCACAACAGCAAAGTCACCTCTGATGGTTCCAGGTTCTGATTTCTGTGGATTTGTAGCTCCAATAAGTTTCCAGTCGGATTTTATTACTTCTTCACCTTCCCAAACCATGGCAATGACAGGACCAGAGCTTAGGAAGCCACAGAGGCCATTAAAGAATGGTCTTTTCCTTGAGATCATGATAATGCTTTTGTGCAAATTCCTTTGAAGGAACCACAATTTTCATTGCCATGAGCTTAAAACCTTTGCATTCAAGCGGGATATAATTTTTGCAATCAATCCTCTCTGCACCCCATCAGTCTTGATGGTAACAAAAGTGCGTTCCAACTCTGCAGCATGTGCTTCTTGCTCTGTGAGCATGTAAGCTGCTGCAGGAAGGGCAAGGAGCCCTGAAATCGAACTTCTAGAAGCATTTCCTGGATCCACCTTGTCAGGCACGGCAAGAGTAGTTGCCCTTGCTCTCAATGAAACTACTGTTGTTCGCCCTTCGGAAAAGGCACGAGAGCTTTGCCTGCTGGAAGTAGAAAGAAGAGTCCTTGCAGCTCGTGTAGCATATCTGCAAATTTAAAATCTCATTTTCTTTCTTTTCCTTTTCTCAATTTATCTAATCAAAATTTATGAAAAAACCGGTTCGGGGTTTGAGGTGAAAAGGTCAGAAAGAGAGACCAACAATAATCGCAATGGATCTTCTGTCTCGCATCCTGTGCCACTTTCTATCCCACTTTTTATTATATTGCTATTTCTCTTATATAAACATCATGTTTTAGTTCTTTTTTATTTCCTTAATATCCAATAACTATTAACTTAGTAATACACAAAATTTAACAAACTCAAAAAATCAAAATGCATAAAAAATGAGATTTTTCATGAATTTTCTGCTGTATTTTTTAATTTTCTATTATATATTATTTTTTGGAACTTGTTGTATTTATTTTTTATTCAACTAATAGTTATTGAATGTTAAGAAAACAAAAAAGAAGTAAAACATGATGTTTATGTAAGAGAAATAGCAATATAATAAAGAGCAAATTATCCGATTGGCCACTAAACTTTTGCAATCGTCGAGTTTTGGTCACTCAACTATTAAAAGTCTGGTTTTGGCCACTCAAATATATAAAAGCGAGACGCGAGGCCATTCTGTTAGATTTAGCCGTTAACTTCATCGATGCGTCTGTTTGCACGATTTCCAATACAAAAAGCAGGGTCAATTTAGGAAGTTGAAAATAGACCTTCTTCTTCTTGTTGTAAAAAGCTAATAAAGATTACTTTACCAACTATTTATAAAATTAAAAAAAAAATTGTTTACAGAATAGGCCTGAAAAAATAGATGCAGCTACAAATATACCATTACACGAGTAACTCTAGCTCAGAGAAAAAAAAAACAACAGGAAAGAAAAGGAGAATTCAGCTAAAGAATAAGCACACAAACTCAATACTTGCGATGTTGAATGGGTATATTGGAAGCTTTCCAAATGGCAATTTTCTCAAAAGCTTCAATGGGAAGTACAAAATGTGCATTAGGGAAATTACAATGTCCTCCACCATCAGCTTCAAACCCATAATTCGGAGCACAAAAGTTAGTCGCAGTAACAATAATGGAAGTCCCAAGAATACACCATCTCATGTCCTGAACACGCCTAACTTGAAAGCAAGCTCCACAGATCTGACCCTTTTCAAACAGGACTTTACTGAGTGCAGCTGTGGCTTTCCCGTATCCCATTTTCTCCAGGTCCCCATAACCACAAGCCCCACCAACCGGGTCTCCCGGTTCCGCGACGGCGTAGTAGGTGGCTCTGGCGGATCTCCACTCTGTGTAGGAGGAGGGGGTGGAGGAAGAAGGGAAGTAGTGGTAGTGGGAGCGGACTAGCTGGGGTAGTGGGAGCGGACTAGCTGGGAGAGTAGCATTCATGCTACTCTCAGGTCCTAAATTGTCCCTGCCTTTTGTATTGGAAATCGCACGGACAGACACATCGATGAAGTTAACGGCTAAATCTAACAGAATGGCATCGCGTCTCGCTTTTATGCACTTTAGTGGCCAAAACCAGACTTTTAATAGTTGAGTGACCAAAACTCGACGATTGCAAATGTTTAATGGCCAACCGGATAATTTGCTCTATAATAAAAGTGGGATAGAGAAGTTGACTAAATAACAATCTTTGACCAACATAAACTAATTATCCAAGTTCATATTCCCCATAGAAATAATAATCATTACCATACTAAGCGAGAGTTCGGTTGCTACAGTGAAAATGGACCAGTTATCCGGTAATTTTCAACTTTGAGCGCATTTGGTATTGTTAGTTGGACAAGAAACTTTTTGGAGCAGTTGGTGTGCGTTTACTTTCCTTCTTCAGGTGTGTGCTTCCTTTTGCAAGTAAAATTCATAGATATCAGGCTGGCTTGTGGTCAACTGTCCGATTGTGCGAAATATATTACATTCAAATTAGGACCATCAAATTAAAATAACTCCTCTTACCAACAAAAAAAAATCAAATTAACTCCGCTCGGGAAGTTTATTGCATGGAAATTAAGACCGCTTCACAAATTAAGATCAGTGGTGAGTGGGCGATGTGTCAAGCAGTGTGTGGGAGCCGCATGGCCAAATGCTGCTTTGAAGATGACTTTCTCAGCAGATTGGTAGGCGAGAAAGCTTTATGCGAGTTTGAGCTTCTAAGCTATTTGCGAATTTCAGCTTCTAAAGATTTACGTCAGTTAGAGCTGCTGAAGATTTACGTGGCTTCTGTTTACTTACCATGTATGAATTTACATGTACCATTGATTAAATTCAGGTAGTATAACTGATAAGGTTCAGGTAGGGCATGAATTCTTTTTCTCCTTTCTTCAATTGTGAGACCACAGGCGGTTGATTGATTAGCGTCAGACAGAGTTTGAATCTTTTGTTTCTTGCTTCAATTCTGAGGCCAGCGGTTTGTTTTGTATTTATCAATTTGCTGGTCATAATTGAAGGTTGCATTCACGTGGTTTGCTTGTTTTGGTGTTGATGCATTTCTTTTAGAATTAAGGGCTGCATTTTTCTTGTTATATAGTTAAAGAGCTTAGTGGTTTGTGGTTAGTTATGATTGTGATAGATATTGATGAACGCTTAGTTTCGGTGATTTGTGAAGTGATTTTCTTGTTCAGCTCTTCATGTTTTCCTGTTCATAATTAAGATCTATATTTAACATAAGTAATTGAGGGTACTCGTTTCTGTTCAATTATGATTGTAATAAGAATTCATGAAACCTTAGGCCTGGTGCTTTTGTAAGGTGAACTCCTTACTCTACTTCTGCCTTGATCTTATTTTGTCTGCTGCACTGCTGTTTTCTTGCCACTTGTAGATTACCTACTGTTAAATCTGTTCATTTGTAATGAGATTTTGTGTGCGAGGTTCATAATAAACTATTGGTGTTAAATTTGTTGATCTGTCATTAGACAAGCAATTGGATTTTTTTCTGAATCAGAGGGCAAGCTTCTGTTCAGCAGAGGTAGTAGTGGATGCAGATGGGTTATAGTTAAACGCCTAATTGCCCCTTTTGCTTGGAGATTACTTGAGTTGTAACATAAAAGCTACTTTCCATAATCCTGGAGGAAACAGAAACACGTAAAAGTATGTTTGTAGCATCCATCAAGATGAATGTGTAGGTTTTGTTTCCAATAAAACAATTTTCCATCCCAGTGCTTTAAACGAGTAGGCCACTATTTCTGGAGGTCATTGTTCAGTGCTTGTATTCTTCTTATAGTTCCTTTGCTTTTCATTTCCTTAGGACTGAGTTCGTCATATTCTTCATTGTTTGCCGGTTTCTGTCCTTTTCCCTCTAGGAACTGTCTTAGGCTTTTAATTTTCAAGAATACTAATGATTGGGCTTGGGCATGTTCTAATTTGATATTCGTATTTTGAAAAGTTGATTTTAGAAAAGCTCAAAATCAGAATACCAAAAGCAGGCCTTTTTTAGCTTCTGATTTTGGATCTTTTAAGCTTTAAAAAAAATGTAAAAAGTTGATTGAAAAAGCAGTTCAGATTATTGCATTGTATCCTTGTGATATAGTTGGCAGAATCACAGCGCTTAGCATATATAAAGTTTCAGACCTTTTTGCTTCCTTCTCCTTATTGATTAGCTGCACTTTTTCCTTAAATACAAAAGAGCTCATTTCGCCAAACTTGTGGACTTCTAACAACCACCATTTGGTCCCTGTTCTTTCTCATTTTTGTTTCCGAGTGATAAAGAAAAAGTGCATCCAATATATTTGGCTTATATCTTTCCTTTTCTTGCTAAACACTTCAGTCCTATGCTATTTCTACTCCACTTTACCAAGCAGCCCTGGAAGGATCATTTGTGCAGCTTCATGGTTGTGCTATACCCGTAATCCAATAGGCATTGATACAACCCCTGAGCAATAGGAAATCATCGGTGATGTCATTCAGGATACAAACCATATTCCCTATTTTGATGTTACTTATCAATTAAATCTTTCTGGCTGCTTGAGATTTTGTTTGTTTTACTCTAAGCAGTTGTTCCATTTTTATTTTGCTTTGTGCCTGATAAAAAGTATGCTGAAACGATAGGGGTTCTTTAATTTGAATGAATAGAATTTATTACATTTAGATTTAATAAACAAACAGCAATGTAATGGTGGAAAAATAGCACTTCAATTAAGCCTTGTCTAGATTAACCTCCATCTATTTAGAATCAGGCTCAAATTTCGGCTATGATGGCAACGGGGCGGGGCAGACCCCTGTCTCACTGCCTACTAACTCCCCTGCCCCGCCCCGCTTCCCCAGCGGGGCGCCTACGAGGCTAATGAAAATTTCTTAGATAATTTTATTATAGTCAAATTTTAGCAAATAATCAAGTACTAAAATATCAACACAAC
Source organism: Coffea arabica (assembly GCF_036785885.1). Taxonomy (NCBI): domain Eukaryota; kingdom Viridiplantae; phylum Streptophyta; class Magnoliopsida; order Gentianales; family Rubiaceae; genus Coffea; species Coffea arabica. The sequence goes on along the minus strand of NC_092315.1, from coordinate 12,912,366 downwards.
ATCAAGTTATTATCCATTATAATTTCATAATTGAAACTCATAAAAACAAGGGTTAATATCAGAAACCTCCCTTGAGGTTTCTTCTAATTACACCTAGCACCCCTCATGTTTCGAAATCACACTTAGCACCCCTGGAATGATAACTTTGGTATCATTGTCAACCCTTTATTATTTTTGTTCCACTTTTACCCTCCTTGTGAACTCTATTTATGTAACTCACATCCCTCCAACTTTGGTAACACTATAAAATCGTCCTTGAACAGTGTAACATGTTTTGAACATTTTGTAATTTTATGTAAACTTCTTGTACATATTTATAATAGATTGCGTTTCTGTTATTAAGTTTTATAAATAATTCACATAGAGTTACACATTGTTTAAAAAATGTTACATTGATCTGAACGGAGATTAAAAAAAATGTGACTATGGATTCTCATAATGGCAGCAATAGTTTCAATATGTGGTTGTAGTTGTAAATAAACTTGCTCTTCCATTTTTGTGAAAATGAGGTAGTATAAATAGCTTTTTGTGCATCCTAGTCGAATGGAGTTTGTAAGTTATTAATATTGCGATACCCTATTGTCAAGTAGAAATGGCTTGCTAATGCTATATACTCATGAATTCCCATCATCTTTAAACTACTTTTAGATTATGTTATTATTCACTTAGGAATTGCAATTTTGGCAATAACACTATGTCCATTGCCAAAAGTCAACATCACTGGAAACTCCATGGCTATTTAATATTAGGGAGTGAGATAGAAGCAGTTGTTAGATCAACCATCCCTAAATCATGTAACATTTTTTGAACATTTTGTAATTTTATATAAACTTTTTGTACATCGTTACAATAGAAGTGTGATAAGTTGTTAGTGTACAGATGGGTCCAATATGTAATAATTGTATTTGTGTTGATAAGTTTTACAAATAGTTCAATTAGAGTTACACTTTGTACAAAAAATATTACATAATTACAGAATAGTTTTACATAATTTAAGGAAAACCTCAAGGGAGGTTTCCGAAATTAACTCTACATAAATAGAGTTCACAAGGAGGGTAAATGTGGAACAAAAATAATGAGGGGTTGACAATGATACCAAAGTTGTCATTACAGGGGTGCTAAGTGTGATTTCGAAAACATGAGGGGTGCTAGGTGTGATTAGAAGAAACCTCAAGGGAGGTTTCTGATATTAACCCTAAAAACAATCAAACAAAAGTTATTTGAATACAATCCAACATGATGAAACAAATACAACTAAAGTTGTCAACTTTTCCCTTTTGACACAAATACAATTACTAAGTCATTATTGTATTTTTTTAAAAACCCTCTCAATGCTACACTATTGAAGAAGCTGTGTCACACTTGAAAAACTACAAGAGAATTGCACAAGCTAAGAATACAAATGTTCCTTTGGAGTTTTCTAACACTTGAATCACTCACAATCTGATGTAGACTTGATGTGCAAAGTTGGCCTGAGATGGTTGACTTTGTTCTTTTTATAGGAGACCAGAAAATTCTTCAATCAATGCTGTCAACGGGTAGAAGGCAACTGAAGAGTCAACTAGCCGTTGGTGCTGTCGGACGTCCGATGTTCAGTTTTTATGCATCCGAACGAGATCAATGAGTTCTGGAAGTTTTCTTGAATCTCTTAGGACTTCCGATCCCTGATCATCATGCGTCCGAGGGTAAGATGCACATTTGAAATTTTCCTCTTCAATTCCTTCAGACGGCCGATGTGTCCAGAGTGTTGTGTCCGAAGTGCAGCAACGCTTGTCGGACGTCCGATACTCAGGTGTTGAGCGTCCGATCGTGATCAGTAATTGTAGAAGCCCTGGCTTGTCTTCTTCGGACGTCCGAGTCTGAGTTCTTTACACGTCCGAAGATACTCAAAGAATGTCGGACGTCCGATACTCTCCTTTTGTGCGTCCGACAACTTCCTCAGCACTTTCATCCTTTTTGATCTTCTTTTATTTGCTTTAAGTCCACAGACCTGTTTAGTGTTATTTCTGAAAAGGATCTCTACAAAGAATATTAGTAACATCCATTTGTTTTGTAATCATCAAAAGATGTGAATTGAGATAAACACATAGCAAGGTAGACAAAGTCCAATTAACTATTTCAATTTGACCATCAGTTTGTGGATGACTAGATGTAGAAAATAGCAACTTAGTACCTAGCTTAATCCACAAGATTTTTCAAAAGTAGCTAAGAAATTTAACATCTCTATCAAATACAATGGTTCTAGAAATACCATGCAAACGTACTATTTCCTTGAAGAACAAATTAGCCACATGTTTAGCATCATTGGTTTTATGACATGGAATAAAATGCGTCATTTTGAAAACCAATCAACAACAACATAAATAGAATCATTATCTTTCTTAGAGCAAGGCAAGCCATGGGTGAAGTCCATGGATGAATCAATCGACGGTGCACTTGGAAAAGTTAATGGAGTATAAAGACCACAAGGGTTTACCTTGGAATTTGCTTGATGGCAAGTAACACACCTTTCAACCAAACATTCAACATCACATCTCATTCATGGCCAATAGAAGTGTTCTTGCAGAAATAGTAAGTTTTGGCCCAAAGTGCCCCATTAGTCCTCCACTGTGTGACTCTCAAACCAAAAAACTCCTTAAGAAACATACAAGAATACAAAGTTTATCTTTATGGAACAAGAATCCATAGGCAATGAAATAATAATCTTGGGCAGCTTGCTTACAAGAGTTATAAATCTCGGTAAAATTAAAATTGTTAGTGTAATTCCTTAATGCATTCAAATCCTAATAATTTAGTATCAAAAAGAGTTATTAAGGAATACCTACGCAAAAGTGCATCGGTGACCACATTTGTTTTGTCGCTCTTACACTTAATTACAAAAGGAAATGAATCGATGAATGTTACCCACCACGGATGTCTCTTACTTAGTTTGTTTTGAGACTTCAAGTGTTTGAAAGACTCGTGGCCTATGTGTAACACGAACTTCTTTGGGCGCATATAATGTTGCCAAGATTGTAGGATGCGGATTAATGCATACAGCTCCTTGTCATAGGTAGAGTAATTTAAGTCCATTTCATTCAATTTTTTGCTAAAATATGCCACGGGTCTGCCCTCTTGCATCAAAACGGCTCCAATCACTATTCTAGAAGCATCACACTCTATTTCAAAAGTCTTATCGAAACAAGGTAACGACAGTAAAAGTGTATGTGTGAGATTGTATTTAAGTAGTTGGAATGACTTATCTTGGTCGGGACCCCAACTAAACTTCTCATTTTTCTTGATGATGGCGGTCAATGGTGTAGCTATGGTGCTAAAATCTTTGACAAAGCATCGATAATAGCTGGCCAATCCGTGAAAGCTCCTCATGTCGCTAATGCTTGTAAGTTTTGTCCATTCGTTAATTAATTTCATTTTGTCTTGATCAACTTGGATTCCTTGTGCACATACTACATATCCTAGGAAGACAAGTTGTTTAGCGTAGAAAGTACACTTTTTAAGGTTAGGATAGAGCCTTTCTTGACGTAATACATCAAGCACAATTTTAAGATGCATAACATGCTCATCTAAGCTCTTGCTATAAACTAAGATGTCATCAAAGTAAACTACCATAAATTTTTCCAAGAAAGAATGTAAGACATGGTTCATCAACCTCATGAATGTACTTGGTGCATTAGTTCAACCAAAAGGCATAACTAACCATTTCTACAATCCATGTTTAGTTTTATAGGCAATTTTCATTCGTCACCTTCTTTCATTCTTATTTGGTGATTGCCAATTTTTATATCAATCTTAGTAAAAATTACAGCACTATGTAGTTCATCAAGCATATTATCAAGTCTAGGTATGCGATGGCGATACTTTATCATTATAACATTGATAGCTCAACAATCGGTGCACAGCCTCTAACCACCGTTTTTCTTAGCTACAAGTAGAACCGAAACAACATAAGGGTTCAAGCTCTCTTGAATCCATCCTTTATTGAGGAGCTCATCGGCTTGGCATTGTGTCTATCTGGGGGCTTGTTTAGAAGTGAAGCTCCGGGAATGAGATAAATTTGATGCTCAATTCATCTCGTAGGTGGTAAGCCACTTGGTATCTCTTTGGGAAACACGTCTTGATATTCTTGCAAAAGGTCAGTAATAACATTAGGTAAAGAAACATCAAAATTATTAGTAGACAAGAAAGCTTCTTTACACATGAGTATGAAGAGAGGCTGGCTAGAAAATAATGCTCTCCTCACGTCTTTGGCCTTTGCATACATACTTTGCTTTCTCTCCTTTCCTACCGCTATGGCCGACTCATCATTAGCCTTTTTTTTTTCCTCTTTTTTTTCTAGCCCTCAATTCTTTTCTCTCTCTCAGATTTTTCTTCCTTTCACTCTCTTGTTTGAATTCCATTTGATGGCTTGCTTGATCCTTATACACTTGTTGGGGGTGTAAGAATTGCCATAGACAAAAGAGTATTTGTTGGCAAATCCATCAAAATTAACCTTTTTATCGAATTGCCAAGATTGACCCAAAAAAATATGTGCTGCTTGCATTGGAACTATGTCGCACAAAACCTCGTCCTCATAACTTCCAATGTGAAAGGAGACTAGAACGTGCTTCATCACACATACCTCGCCACTATTATTGAGCCATTGCAGCTTGTATGGCCGAGGGTGCTCACTTGTTGGTAAGTTCAATTTATCTACCATTAAAGTTGTGAGGATTCAAAAATTATTTTTATATTTTGTATTTTCAAAAATTATTTTTATATTTTGTGTTTCATTCTACTTGTCTTGAATTTTTGGTTGATTTAATGAGTCATGATTTTGATTCCTATTGCCCCATTCAACTTGAATTCATAGTGCATTATGCTAATGTGACCAACTAGTGAGGTTTGTGCAATAAATATGGTGAATTAAATGGACTTTTGTGTAAAAAGATTTTTGTGAATAGAGGTGTTAAGATATCATTGGAGGAAGAGAGATATTTGGAAAATTAAGATAGACATGTTTCTTGGCCACTTGTCAATCATCCTTTCAATCTTGACCAAGACCAATACAAATTCTTCTTATAACCAAGCTTCATTTCATCACAAAACTTTCTTCTTCCTTGGAGCAGGGGTGGACAAAATTTTAGGGGAGAAAAAGAGGGAGAGAAAGCAAAAGTTTAAGCCTTGATTCTTGTCTATTTAGTGAGAAAGCAAGAAAACAACTCAAATCTACTCCATTAAACCTTGAATCAAGTTTAGAAGGAAGCTCTTGGAGAAGTACTTGGAGGAGGATAGCATTGCAACCATGTTATTTTGCTTGCTATCCTAGGTTTTGGAGGTAAAGAGGTAAACTTTGCAAGGAAACTTAGTTTTCTTCCCTTATCTTTGAGTTTATTTGAGGTACGATGTTATAGAAGCTAAAGAAAGGAGCTTTATCGAAGATTTCATATTTTTATCAAATTATGTTGCAATTTTCAGCTTTGGTGTGTAATCTATTTAGCTTGATTTAGAACTTATATATGTGCAATTTTGATGAAAAGGAAACATTTTAGGGAGGACTTCATGTTAACTCAAGTAATGCTCTAAATTTCTAGATTTGATGCATAAGGTATATAGTTTAGTTTAGAGTTTCTATAAGTGACCTTTTGATGTATTTCTTTGCTAAGAACATGAACTAAATACCTCTTGACATGTTAGCTATTATTTATTGTGTTTTCACCATGCAGATAAGGTTGAAATCTGAAGTTAGAGAAAGGAATTTAAGGACAAGTTGCTGGAAATTCTTGTTTGAGTTGGAAGTTTGGGATGGTTTTGACATATTTTGCTCAAGATACTTGCTAATATTTTGATCTTCACATGTATGTTGATTTGGAGTTTTTCACAAGTATGTTGATTTGTAGCTTTTCACAAAGAGTTTTGGTGAAGTAAATCTAGTTCTTTAGATTGTTTAGATACTGGATTTTTGCCATGAATCTAAGTAAGAAAAGTTAGGATTTTGGAGAAAAAGTTATTAAGTCCTTGCTGAAAATTTTGCTACGGTTAGCTGAGAGGGCGAGAGAGAATTTCATCTTTATTGCTAGAATTTATGTGGTGATTTTGACATATTTTGGCTCAAGGCACTTGACAAGAATTTGGTCTTCACACCTATGTTGGATTTGAGCTAAAACAAAGAAGTTTACGAGGAAAAAAATGATTTGCTCCAAAACATTTTATTTCTCAAAATTTCCAACTTTGAACCTCAAGAACCTTGCCTCGTTTTCTTCAAAATTCGTGACTAAAATTGACCTAGTTTTACTCCATAGTTTGCTTGAGACATTGACCTATCATGTATGTAGTTTTTCACTTGATTTGAACAAGAAAACCTTGTGAATTTTGAAGGAAAATACAAGTTATGTTTGTTGGAAATTTGACAGCTTGAGTAGTGGTTTAAGAACTCAGGTTTAGTTGCTTTTGACCTTGGGTCTTGAAGAAATTTTGACACCTTATTACTTTTCACATGCTCTACTATATATGATCGCAGGGTTCAAGAGTGGCCTAGGGGGCGAACCTGTGATTGAAGTGTAAAAATTGTGATAAGTCGGTGAGTGTTCCAACTGCATGTTAGGATCAAGTGATTTACTTGATTGATTCTTCATGTGACTTGTTGATCGAAATGTGATTTGTTGTCTGAAATTGCTAGATATCTTGACTTGTTATTGCAAAGGCAAGTGTGTACTTTATCGCACTTGACCTGCTAAACTTGCTTGACTTGATATTGAATAGGCAAGTGTGTATCTTATCGCACTCGACCTAACTTGACTGAGCTCTTGTTATCCTATTTACAAGTGAACTAATATACATGTGCATGACTTGAAAGTCAGTTGGAGATGTTATTTCATCGACTATACTTGTTCTTGGAATCCCAAATCCTATCGGCTAGTTAGTTAAATCGAGTCAGTAAGGGCTTGGTCAAGGTGATTGACGAACCACGGGTCTTGTTACTTGTTTAATCCACTGGATGCATCATCTGGGATTGGTATACTCGAGTATTACTACCCACTTTTTTGGCATTTGGGCCCAGTAAAGAGGGTTGATCGAGGGAAAGGAAATTTGTGTAATGCAATGATCTATGGAATTTGTTTATTCCTACATTTCAAACATTGATGGAGTGTCAACGAACTCGAAAAATGTTGCTGCTGAACTGGCTTGCAAAAGCCAACTGTATTCTTTGAGTTGCAAGTGAAATACTGAACGGAATTAAGTGCTATGCCTGGAATCTGGCAGGAGCGACCATATCAGTTGTATCAACGTTTAAATCTTGAATGCTCTGCTTGGAATCTGGCAAGAGCCACCGTATCAGTTGTATCAATATTTGAATCCTGAGTGCTCTACCTAGAATCTGGCGAGAACCACCGTATCAGTATCCGTATCCTTTTCTTCTGTGCTAAATTGTTTATTTGAAATTGTGAACTATTACTGCTTTCGTTTGTAACTATTAACTTTTTTCGCTTTAAGATTTGATATATGTGATTGTCATCTTGCCAATTTGACTGCATGTTTTCTTGGAACCTCACTGGATTTTTAGTTCATCCCATTATTTGTTTTCCTTAACAGGGATTGGAATCATGGATCTGAAAAATAGTGAGTTCGAGAGTTGCAATTTTCGCTTTAAGTAATTGCCATCCTAGTTGTACTTAGCAAATTCATTGAACAATTTGTATGTCAATCCATTTAGTTATACATATAAGTATGGATGTTTTAAAAAGTTGGATGATTTGTAATGTTTGATTAAGAAATTTCGTACTTAATTTGGCGTTAATGTTATCTCTCAAGTTAATGTTAGTGAGTGAGTCCTGGCGAGAGTTGGACAGGCAGTCCGCTAAACCTTAGGGTATGCTCTAAGGGGGAGTGGGGTCATCACAAAAGCACTTGTTACGTTAGTGCAGCCTCCCGAGTCAATCATCATGCTACACACTTTGTCTTTAAGTGACAACGAGTGTCGACATTTTCCCATTGGAGCTCGTCTTTACTAATTTGTGTAGTAAGTGCTCTTCATGCAATCAAACTAACCTTGTCATTTGTAGGGTGGCACTTGGTTCAAGTTTAGGAATTGTAATTGGAATCACGTCCAATAATTCAGTATGGGATTTGATCAAGAGTATCATTACAATGACTAGTGTTTGGAATATATTTATAAGGTTTCAGAATCAACTTATTTTTCATTTTCTTTTCTTTATTTTTTTGTTTTTCCCTTTTTCCTGCTTCTTTCTTCCCAGCCCTTAAGTACTCATGCTTTACCAAATTCTTTTGAAGCACCACCTGACCATCACCAATCAACCTTGCAGTCTGTGTAACATGGGAGAGCGACTGACAAGAGATGAGAGAAAGGCTTACACAAAAAGAAAAAATAGACAGCAGAGAGAACTAAATAGAGAGGAGCAACTACCATAGAGTATTGGAGGAGAGAGGAAGAGAGTGAAGACAGAAGAAAAGAGAAGGTGATAGAGAGATTGACAAGAAAGGAGAGAGAACCAGATAGGGTGGGGCTGCTGCCATGGAGGGTTGGATGAAAGAGTGAAGAGAGATGAAAAAGAGAAAAGAATGATAATGAAATCTTGCTCTGGAAGATGGAATGAGAGGGAAAAAATGAAAAAGGAAATCTGATGGTAAGGTGCTGCCATGGAGGTTGGGCCGATGTGATAGAGTAATGAAAACGATAGGTTTTCTTTTCTTTTTTGAAGTCTTTGAGTCAAATTGAGTCAAATTTGGAAATCCACCAAAACCCCCAAATTTGTTAGGGATTGAGAATCCCCAAATTTTAATGATTCACTCCAAGATATTGAATCCAATACATGCAACCCAAACAGTAAGAATTGCAATTATTTCAATTAATAATTTCGATCCCCTTTTACCAAACTACACCTAGGTAATTCCTCTATCTCACTGGTTTCCTCGATAAGTGGTGGCATCCTCTCATATTCGGCTTCATCGTCCGTGAAAATTTCCCCATTTGATAGAACCATTACCGCTTTTTGATTCAGGCATTGGCTGGCTATATGCCCTCTCCCTTGACATGTAAAACACATAGTGTCATGATTACGGGACTGAGATGGATCATTCGCGGGTATTGAAGCTCCCTTCGATTCACTTCTTGGCATTTCTTGCTTTGGCCTTTGAGTGAGGAACTGGTTGTCCCCATCTCCTCCTTTATTGGCTGATTTCATGTGATTGGAGGTGAATAAGTAGGATGGAATCGTGTTTGACCCCTCCTCTTGAGCCTCCGCTCAATTTTGATTGCCTTCTCGACCATCTCGGCTATCTCTATATAGTGTTGCAATTCTAATTGGTCAGCAATCTCTGGCCTCAAACCATTTAGAAAATGAGCCATGGTTGCCTCTCTATCTTCCACAATGTCGCCTCTTAGTAAGGAGATTTCCATGTCCTTGTAGTAATCTTCGACACTTCGGCTGCCCTGCATCATGGTTTGGAGCTTATGGTACAAGTCTCTTTGGTACTTACTTGGAACAAAATGCCTGCTCATGATACGCTTCAATGCAGCCCACGTATTGATAGCCAGTTCTCCACATCTTCGCCGACTTGTCATCTTTTGGTCCCACCAAACTATGGTGTAGTCAGTGAACTCTACCACAACCAATTTCACTTTTTGTTCCTCAGAGTAGTCATTGCAATCAAAGACCAATTCAATTCTCCTTTCCCACTCAAGGTAAGCATCTGGATCGGATCTCCCTTTTCAAGGAAAAATTTTCATTTTAATGCCTTTTATAGTGTCCCCAACTAGTCTTGTATCCTTCGCAGTCTCTTAAGGTGCTCTTCCTCATCATTAGAGCTATCAGATTCTTCTACTCGACTTTTGCCGTGGAACGATTTGGAATTGCTAGGTGAACTTCATGTTTTGTAAAGTTCTTCATGAATTGGCTCCAAAGCTTGGTCTAGCATCTTCGTAAATTTAGCTTCTAGCATTTCAGTGAAAATCTTAATATCAAATGGTTGAAGATTTTCTTCACCACCATTAGACATTGTTATATGAAACCTACAAAAATTGGTTAGTAATAAAAGAAATAACCTCACACTCTCCCTTATGTGTTTCACTCACACTCGTGTATCACTCAAGTGTATGTAACACTCTCATATTCTCATCAATTAGTTCTCAAGGCACTTGATTGCTTCACTTGAAGAAATTAGAAATTGCTCAAGTGTTCCAACCGACTTGTAGTCAAGAATCACTCAAGGAGTGGTTAATGATAATTCGGTTCACTTGGACTGAGTGTTGAGCTCAAAAAGGACTAGATTTAATTCAAAGGACTCGTGACTGCTTGCTAGAATTTGGACAAAGATGGATGAACCTGAGCGGATTAATTTGGACAAGGAAAGACGAAACCTAGATCACTAGGAAAACTCAAGGAATCTGAAACTGTTTTGAAATTAATGTGGCTGGCTGTTTTGGAATGAAATCTCCTACCCTTTCCTACTCAAATCAGGTTTTTAACTTCCTCTTAGTCAAATCCAAGAGGTACTAGGAAAAGGCTTTCAAATTGGAAAGAAATTTCCTTTGATAAACCACAAGTGACTAACGAAATTGTTTTGGAAATCCAACTAGGGTTTGGTGTTTCATTTCTTGATTCATTTTTTTTGAATTTGAATCAAGAAGAAATCAAGAATCGAATTTCCAAGCCAAAGTTGTCCATATTTTTGTTTATTTCTGCAACCAACACTAGACCTTCAAGAATGTAAGAATTCAAGTTTGGTTGAATAATAACTCAAAATTCCTCAAGGTCTTTCAAGAACCCTTCGAAAAAAATTCAAGAAATTCCCAAAAACTTCAAGAACCTGTGTCGCAGCTTAATAAAATCAAGAAACACTTCAAGAACGGGTCCAAAAATCAATCAAGTGTTCCAAGAAATTCAAACAGCCACGGATTGACACTTGAACTGCCATGAAGTGACACTTGAACTGCCACGAATTCATGAGTAAGCAGGTTTTTTTTGCTGGAATAATATCACAACTAAATGACACAAATTAACACATAAACTGAATGGAAAAACACGATGAATTCAACAACCAGGAAACTCGGGCAATTTCAACAAGAAAAACCCTAATAAAACGCAAACCCTAAACCCGATGGACAAGAAACCCTAAATGACAATCACGATTCTGGTTTTTTTTTTTTTACAACACAAGAGCCAAATGTAGTAAACCCTAGAATTGCAAGACTCACATGGATGACTCAAGAACAAGACACGGCTAACTTGAACAAACAATTAACAAACAACAACAAATGATCAACAAGAGACAAAAGGGATATACATGATACCGTCAACTAACTCTGATACCAAGCTGATAACGAACCCACCAAGATGGCTAGAACTTTTATCCCACAAAGCCCCGAATTTAGACTCATATATCAAAGTTGAAGTGATGGAAAACTTTGACCCTTCTAACCCATGGAGTTATGAACATTGATATGATCGTAACCCATAACTCAATAGAATAGCGAAGCAAAGTGTTGAGTAAAGCAACGCCACAACCAAGGGTGTTTCTTGGTTGATCAATCGATTGAATACTCTCAAGACAGTCTCTCAAATATTCAAGCAAGCTCTCAAGGAAGCCAAGAGAACAAATTCTCACAATTTATTGCTGGAAAATTCTGAATTATGACACAAAGTGCATGAGACAGCTTATTTTAACATTTGTCGAACCCTAGTTCCTACTCCAACAAGGAAACAATGAAAACAAGTGAAATTCCTACCCAAACTAGGACACATTACCTCGGGCAAGACACTTAACAGAGCTGGCCGTTATTCTCTACTAATAAACAACTCGAACTATTAATGAAATGTTGGAAATAATAACTAAACAATGAAGACTAATCCATGGATCAAGCTTGTACTCGAACTACTCCTCTTGAACTCGAATGTTGTGACCAACCTTGAAGTCATTCTCTTCCACTTCCGAAACTTGAAATAGGGTATAAATGGTCTTGTCTTGATGTTCAAGTCCTTCAATCATCATAGGTTGACCTACTTGATCTTTCACCGCATGAACCAAGACTTGTAGAGACTCCCTTAACTTCTTAGCTCGTGATCTTGTTATTAGTCCGACTGGAACCTTCATGTGTGTATCACCCTCACCATGTCCAGTCATGATCACCATCTCATCACTTTCTCACATGTTTTGATTTTTTATATGATCGATATATGCATAAAAGTAATATTTTAAATTCAAATTTTGCATAGTTGTTATTCATCCAAAACTGACAGTGTATACAAGATATATATATATATATATCCCATTCTTGTTTCTTAGATTACTTAATTATTTTTTACCAAAAATCGATTCATGTCCTCTATTTGGATTTTTCATAATGTCATGTATTGGTTGATCTATTTAGTTCCCTAATTTTGACATTGTTCCAAACATGTCATATGATAATCATTCTCTTAACAAATACAATTTGCTAATCATATATACCAAAAATAATGTTTGGATTTGGTATAGGATTATAGATTGGTTAGTTTTATTTCGTTGCTAATTTTACTTAGTTCCAAACATGCTTACAATATGTAACCCTCCAATAATGTAATTAAATAAATGTAACAAAAATAACTATACATATCTAAAAGAAAAAATAATTTTTTTATTAGAGAAACTGTCAAGGTAAAATTGCATTGACTTGAGTCACTCACAAATTAATTTGGGGAAACAAATTATTGCAGTGATTTTCACTATGAGTTTGCTTTGAAATAGTGTTGTTCCTTAGACAAAAACATTCACATTATTTTGATAATTTTGTGTTCATCCACTCTTTGATGTGGGCTGAAGTTGCAGAAGAAATTGTAAATTGGAAAAAAAAAAAGTCTCAATTGACTCCATAGACCCATTTTTCTGCATTGCTTGTGTAGCTAACCAACTCTTCGGGCTTGAACCATAGGCTGATTTCATCCCTTACAGTCTTAGGGCCATCACTTCCATGAATAATATTCCTTCCAACCACAACAGCAAAGTCACCTCTGATGGTTCCAGGTTCTGATTTCTGTGGATTTGTAGCTCCAATAAGTTTCCAGTCGGATTTTATTACTTCTTCACCTTCCCAAACCATGGCAATGACAGGACCAGAGCTTAGGAAGCCACAGAGGCCATTAAAGAATGGTCTTTTCCTTGAGATCATGATAATGCTTTTGTGCAAATTCCTTTGAAGGAACCACAATTTTCATTGCCATGAGCTTAAAACCTTTGCATTCAAGCGGGATATAATTTTTGCAATCAATCCTCTCTGCACCCCATCAGTCTTGATGGTAACAAAAGTGCGTTCCAACTCTGCAGCATGTGCTTCTTGCTCTGTGAGCATGTAAGCTGCTGCAGGAAGGGCAAGGAGCCCTGAAATCGAACTTCTAGAAGCATTTCCTGGATCCACCTTGTCAGGCACGGCAAGAGTAGTTGCCCTTGCTCTCAATGAAACTACTGTTGTTCGCCCTTCGGAAAAGGCACGAGAGCTTTGCCTGCTGGAAGTAGAAAGAAGAGTCCTTGCAGCTCGTGTAGCATATCTGCAAATTTAAAATCTCATTTTCTTTCTTTTCCTTTTCTCAATTTATCTAATCAAAATTTATGAAAAAACCGGTTCGGGGTTTGAGGTGAAAAGGTCAGAAAGAGAGACCAACAATAATCGCAATGGATCTTCTGTCTCGCATCCTGTGCCACTTTCTATCCCACTTTTTATTATATTGCTATTTCTCTTATATAAATATCATGTTTTAGTTCTTTTTTATTTCCTTAATATCCAATAACTATTAACTTAGTAATACACAAAATTTAACAAACTCAAAAAATCAAAATGCATAAAAAATGAGATTTTTCATGAATTTTCTGCTGTATTTTTTAATTTTCTATTATATATTATTTTTTGGAACTTGTTGTATTTATTTTTTATTCAACTAATAGTTATTGAATGTTAAGAAAACAAAAAAGAAGTAAAACATGATGTTTATGTAAGAGAAATAGCAATATAATAAAGAGCAAATTATCCGATTGGCCACTAAACTTTTGCAATCGTCGAGTTTTGGTCACTCAACTATTAAAAGTCTGGTTTTGGCCACTCAAATATATAAAAGCGAGACGCGAGGCCATTCTGTTAGATTTAGCCGTTAACTTCATCGATGCGTCTGTTTGCACGATTTCCAATACAAAAAGCAGGGTCAATTTAGGAAGTTGAAAATAGACCTTCTTCTTCTTGTTGTAAAAAGCTAATAAAGATTACTTTACCAACTATTTATAAAATTAAAAAAAAAATTGTTTACAGAATAGGCCTGAAAAAATAGATGCAGCTACAAATATACCATTACACGAGTAACTCTAGCTCAGAGAAAAAAAAAACAACAGGAAAGAAAAGGAGAATTCAGCTAAAGAATAAGCACACAAACTCAATACTTGCGATGTTGAATGGGTATATTGGAAGCTTTCCAAATGGCAATTTTCTCAAAAGCTTCAATGGGAAGTACAAAATGTGCATTAGGGAAATTACAATGTCCTCCACCATCAGCTTCAAACCCATAATTCGGAGCACAAAAGTTAGTCGCAGTAACAATAATGGAAGTCCCAAGAATACACCATCTCATGTCCTGAACACGCCTAACTTGAAAGCAAGCTCCACAGATCTGACCCTTTTCAAACAGGACTTTACTGAGTGCAGCTGTGGCTTTCCCGTATCCCATTTTCTCCAGGTCCCCATAACCACAAGCCCCACCAACCGGGTCTCCCGGTTCCGCGACGGCGTAGTAGGTGGCTCTGGCGGATCTCCACTCTGTGTAGGAGGAGGGGGTGGAGGAAGAAGGGAAGTAGTGGTAGTGGGAGCGGACTAGCTGGGGTAGTGGGAGCGGACTAGCTGGGAGAGTAGCATTCATGCTACTCTCAGGTCCTAAATTGTCCCTGCCTTTTGTATTGGAAATCGCACGGACAGACACATCGATGAAGTTAACGGCTAAATCTAACAGAATGGCATCGCGTCTCGCTTTTATGCACTTTAGTGGCCAAAACCAGACTTTTAATAGTTGAGTGACCAAAACTCGACGATTGCAAATGTTTAATGGCCAACCGGATAATTTGCTCTATAATAAAAGTGGGATAGAGAAGTTGACTAAATAACAATCTTTGACCAACATAAACTAATTATCCAAGTTCATATTCCCCATAGAAATAATAATCATTACCATACTAAGCGAGAGTTCGGTTGCTACAGTGAAAATGGACCAGTTATCCGGTAATTTTCAACTTTGAGCGCATTTGGTATTGTTAGTTGGACAAGAAACTTTTTGGAGCAGTTGGTGTGCGTTTACTTTCCTTCTTCAGGTGTGTGCTTCCTTTTGCAAGTAAAATTCATAGATATCAGGCTGGCTTGTGGTCAACTGTCCGATTGTGCGAAATATATTACATTCAAATTAGGACCATCAAATTAAAATAACTCCTCTTACCAACAAAAAAAAATCAAATTAACTCCGCTCGGGAAGTTTATTGCATGGAAATTAAGACCGCTTCACAAATTAAGATCAGTGGTGAGTGGGCGATGTGTCAAGCAGTGTGTGGGAGCCGCATGGCCAAATGCTGCTTTGAAGATGACTTTCTCAGCAGATTGGTAGGCGAGAAAGCTTTATGCGAGTTTGAGCTTCTAAGCTATTTGCGAATTTCAGCTTCTAAAGATTTACGTCAGTTAGAGCTGCTGAAGATTTACGTGGCTTCTGTTTACTTACCATGTATGAATTTACATGTACCATTGATTAAATTCAGGTAGTATAACTGATAAGGTTCAGGTAGGGCATGAATTCTTTTTCTCCTTTCTTCAATTGTGAGACCACAGGCGGTTGATTGATTAGCGTCAGACAGAGTTTGAATCTTTTGTTTCTTGCTTCAATTCTGAGGCCAGCGGTTTGTTTTGTATTTATCAATTTGCTGGTCATAATTGAAGGTTGCATTCACGTGGTTTGCTTGTTTTGGTGTTGATGCATTTCTTTTAGAATTAAGGGCTGCATTTTTCTTGTTATATAGTTAAAGAGCTTAGTGGTTTGTGGTTAGTTATGATTGTGATAGATATTGATGAACGCTTAGTTTCGGTGATTTGTGAAGTGATTTTCTTGTTCAGCTCTTCATGTTTTCCTGTTCATAATTAAGATCTATATTTAACATAAGTAATTGAGGGTACTCGTTTCTGTTCAATTATGATTGTAATAAGAATTCATGAAACCTTAGGCCTGGTGCTTTTGTAAGGTGAACTCCTTACTCTACTTCTGCCTTGATCTTATTTTGTCTGCTGCACTGCTGTTTTCTTGCCACTTGTAGATTACCTACTGTTAAATCTGTTCATTTGTAATGAGATTTTGTGTGCGAGGTTCATAATAAACTATTGGTGTTAAATTTGTTGATCTGTCATTAGACAAGCAATTGGATTTTTTTCTGAATCAGAGGGCAAGCTTCTGTTCAGCAGAGGTAGTAGTGGATGCAGATGGGTTATAGTTAAACGCCTAATTGCCCCTTTTGCTTGGAGATTACTTGAGTTGTAACATAAAAGCTACTTTCCATAATCCTGGAGGAAACAGAAACACGTAAAAGTATGTTTGTAGCATCCATCAAGATGAATGTGTAGGTTTTGTTTCCAATAAAACAATTTTCCATCCCAGTGCTTTAAACGAGTAGGCCACTATTTCTGGAGGTCATTGTTCAGTGCTTGTATTCTTCTTATAGTTCCTTTGCTTTTCATTTCCTTAGGACTGAGTTCGTCATATTCTTCATTGTTTGCCGGTTTCTGTCCTTTTCCCTCTAGGAACTGTCTTAGGCTTTTAATTTTCAAGAATACTAATGATTGGGCTTGGGCATGTTCTAATTTGATATTCGTATTTTGAAAAGTTGATTCTAGAAAAGCTCAAAATCAGAATACCAAAAGCAGGCCTTTTTTAGCTTCTGATTTTGGATCTTTTAAGCTTTAAAAAAAATGTAAAAAGTTGATTGAAAAAGCAGTTCAGATTATTGCATTGTATCCTTGTGATATAGTTGGCAGAATCACAGCGCTTAGCATATATAAAGTTTCAGACCTTTTTGCTTCCTTCTCCTTATTGATTAGCTGCACTTTTTCCTTAAATACAAAAGAGCTCATTTCGCCAAACTTGTGGACTTCTAACAACCACCATTTGGTCCCTGTTCTTTCTCATTTTTGTTTCCGAGTGATAAAGAAAAAGTGCATCCAATATATTTGGCTTATATCTTTCCTTTTCTTGCTAAACACTTCAGTCCTATGCTATTTCTACTCCACTTTACCAAGCAGCCCTGGAAGGATCATTTGTGCAGCTTCATGGTTGTGCTATACCCGTAATCCAATAGGCATTGATACAACCCCTGAGCAATAGGAAATCATCGGTGATGTCATTCAGGATACAAACCATATTCCCTATTTTGATGTTACTTATCAATTAAATCTTTCTGGCTGCTTGAGATTTTGTTTGTTTTACTCTAAGCAGTTGTTCCATTTTTATTTTGCTTTGTGCCTGATAAAAAGTATGCTGAAACGATAGGGGTTCTTTAATTTGAATGAATAGAATTTATTACATTTAGATTTAATAAACAAACAGCAATGTAATGGTGGAAAAATAGCACTTCAATTAAGCCTTGTCTAGATTAACCTCCATCTATTTAGAATCAGGCTCAAATTTCGGCTATGATGGCAACGGGGCGGGGCAGACCCCTGTCTCACTGCCTACTAACTCCCCTGCCCCGCCCCGCTTCCCCAGCGGGGCGCCTACGAGGCTAATGAAAATTTCTTAGATAATTTTATTATAGTCAAATTTTAGCAAATAATCAAGTACTAAAATATCAACACAACATCAAGTTATTATCCATTATAATTTCATAATTGAAACTCATAAAAACAAGGGTTAATATCAGAAACCTCCCTTGAGGTTTCTTCTAATTACACCTAGCACCCCTCATGTTTCGAAATCACACTTAGCACCCCTGGAATGATAACTTTGGTATCATTGTCAACCCTTTATTATTTTTGTTCCACTTTTACCCTCCTTGTGAACTCTATTTATGTAACTCACATCCCTCCAACTTTGGTAACACTATAAAATCGTCCTTGAACAGTGTAACATGTTTTGAACATTTTGTAATTTTATGTAAACTTCTTGTACATATTTATAATAGATTGCGTTTCTGTTATTAAGTTTTATAAATAATTCACATAGAGTTACACATTGTTTAAAAAATGTTACATTGATCTGAACGGAGATTAAAAAAAATGTGACTATGGATTCTCATAATGGCAGCAATAGTTTCAATATGTGGTTGTAGTTGTAAATAAACTTGCTCTTCCATTTTTGTGAAAATGAGGTAGTATAAATAGCTTTTTGTGCATCCTAGTCGAATGGAGTTTGTAAGTTATTAATATTGCGATACCCTATTGTCAAGTAGAAATGGCTTGCTAATGCTATATACTCATGAATTCCCATCATCTTTAAACTACTTTTAGATTATGTTATTATTCACTTAGGAATTGCAATTTTGGCAATAACACTATGTCCATTGCCAAAAGTCAACATCACTGGAAACTCCATGGCTATTTAATATTAGGGAGTGAGATAGAAGCAGTTGTTAGATCAACCATCCCTAAATCATGTAACATTTTTTGAACATTTTGTAATTTTATATAAACTTTTTGTACATCGTTACAATAGAAGTGTGATAAGTTGTTAGTGTACAGATGGGTCCAATATGTAATAATTGTATTTGTGTTGATAAGTTTTACAAATAGTTCAATTAGAGTTACACTTTGTACAAAAAATATTACATAATTACAGAATAGTTTTACATAATTTAAGGAAAACCTCAAGGGAGGTTTCCGAAATTAACTCTACATAAATAGAGTTCACAAGGAGGGTAAATGTGGAACAAAAATAATGAGGGGTTGACAATGATACCAAAGTTGTCATTACAGGGGTGCTAAGTGTGATTTCGAAAACATGAGGGGTGCTAGGTGTGATTAGAAGAAACCTCAAGGGAGGTTTCTGATATTAACCCTAAAAACAATCAAACAAAAGTTATTTGAATACAATCCAACATGATGAAACAAATACAACTAAAGTTGTCAACTTTTCCCTTTTGACACAAATACAATTACTAAGTCATTATTGTATTTTTTTAAAGAAAAAATGTTATTGTGTTACGTGTAATTAGGAATTTTGTATAAATGTATTAGTAAATTTAGTATAACTAATTAATAATTTTATTAATAGACATATATAATTATTAGTATAATTGATAATATCAATTTTATTACATATAATAATATCCATTATATAATACATATAACTAATAAAATCATTATTATAAGTTTGTAACTAATTAAATTAAATATTATATATAGATATAATAGAAATGGGGGAAAAATTCCTTCCCCCCCCTCCCCACCTAGCCCCAACCCCACCCCATTAACCCCCCCGTGAGGCCGGTGCCCGCCCCAATTGCCATCCCTAATTTTAGCATGAAATCTATTGAGCTCAGGTTTCAAGTTCCAGTAGACACTATATTCTCTTCTTTCATACTTGACCTGAGCGTTTTATACTTCTTCTGTTTTTGTGAATTTATACTTTTGAGATTCTTTTTTTTTTCTCTTTAATAGTTATTGGCAAGCCACTATGCTTTAGTTCATTATTACTGGGAATCATAATTATTAATTGAATGCATTTTGGCATGTGGCATGTTGTAAGTTATGAGTTATATATGGCCTGCATTTACAAAAATATATTGAACTGTTAAATAAATATGTGTTGGATCCTGACCCATGAGTTTTCTACACCAATATGTGATGTGCTTGATTACAACAAGAAAATTGACCAATTTAATTAATTAGGATTGGATTTGATCAATCTCCTTTGTAAGCTAATGAACGTTAAATTTAGTAAAACCCAAACGGTTCAAGTACAGGTAATTGATTGCTTTCTTTGTGTACGTGCACTAAATGATTGGATGTATATCATGTATTGTAGATTAATCTCAGAATGATGGTTAAAAAGTCATGAAATATGCAGAATGCTTATTAAGTTTCCATGGAAAGTATTAACAAGATGACGTTTCAGATGACCAATTTTTCTTTCGTGGTTAAATTTAACAAGATGACCAATTTTTCAGATGATGTTTTGCTGTAAGGGTTTGCAAGTGGTAGCTTATGGCTTGGAACTTTTAATTAGTTGCTCAGTCATGGAGCAAAAACTTAAGGGGTTTATGCTCTACTCTTCTGCAGATGTCGCAACAAGATATATCGACCTAAAAGCCCTTATATTTTGGAGACTAATTAATTATCTTCTCTGAAAATTGTCCTCCCTTCCATTGTTTGTTGTGATTGCTTTTTCAATATTTATATGGGTAAAATACCAAAAAACTCCCTATGATTTGATATATGTTCAATTTAACTTTCTCTAGTTTATAAACCTACACTATAACTCCCTGTGATTTTGACTAAATTAAAAATTGAATAGAAAACATCCAATCTAATGGTTATATGTGAAATGTCTATATTACTCCTACTATACGTGAAATGCTTTCCATTCAATTTTCAATTTAGTTGAAATCGTAGAGAGGTATAGTGTAGTTTTTCAAACTAGATGAGTTAAATTGAATATTCGTCAAATCATAGCGAGTTCATTTATATAGAAACAATATTGATTTTTCACGTATAACCGTTAGATTGAATTATTTCTATCCAATTTTCAATTTAGTTGAAATCACAGGGAATTACAGTGTAGATTTTCAAACTAAAGGGATTTAAATTAAATATTTAGCAAACCACAAGAAGTTTTTTGGTATTTTACCCATATTTATATATTTTTTGTGATGTCTTTAATTAGCCACAGAGTAGATCATCTCATGAGAGCTGCTAAGGTATATTGTCTAATCTTTATTAAACCATATATATAGAGACATACACACACACCCACATATGTATAATTCTTTCTCTTATTGCCAGCTACCAAAAAAATTTTCTACATTTTCTCCACTTAACAAATATAAAAGAGCAAAATGGTGAATAAAAGAGCAAAAAAAATTTTCCACTTTTTTTTTTAATAAAAGTGGTATTCAAAATCAAGATAGTTGGAATCTTTAAATGGTGAATTCCAAATCGACTTGTGTTCAAGGATAGGTTAGAATAAAATGCTAAGAAATAACTAGTGGAGCTATTCTACAAATGGGGTAACAAACTCGTGTTTAAGGTTAGAAAATATGTATTTATTAAATCATGTTTTCATGCTCAGAAGAAAAAAGTTGGGCCTACTGTAAATGTTCAAAAACTATAATCTTCTTAAATTGCATATTTTTTTATGAAGAAAGTTTATCCTTTTGCCAAAAACAATGTTTACATGGAGATCCCTTTATATCTTTTTATTTTTTGGCAAAACGGAAGTACCCTCTAACCATTCTAACTCAAAAAACAACCAGGCAGCTTATGATACAGATTGCCAAAAAAAAAAAAAAATTCATCAACCAAGTAACAGAAAGAATCATCAAATAAGTAAGAATTATAAATCCAAAGAACCTAGAAAATAGAAAAGAAAAATTTTAAGCTCAAGAAATTGTTAGATATTGTTATATATCTAAGTCATTATCTTAGTGAAAATTCAAAGAGATTCTTCCATACTCCTCATACTCACCACATAAAGTGCTACCTCCTATACAAATTATCATAACCAAAATCATCAAAATCTCCCAAAAAAAAAACAAAGAGATAGACCACCAAAAAAAGGGAAGAAAGAAAGAAAAATAACAAATATGTATATTTACTCTTGCAAGTTGATGTTGGTCAATATTGAGAGCTCGAGGCTTATTTTCAATAGATGATGTCCTGTCCAAAGAAACTATTGTTGCTCCCTCCATACATGAACACTTTTAATCTACTGATCAAACAATCATTTGCATTGCAACAAAAAAGAATAGGTTCCAATATGAAATCTTGATTAGGAGAAATGGTAATATATATAAACCGAAGTCATGATGGGGCTAGAGTTGAATAAAAATTATGTGTCATGCATCCAGACCTATTAATGTAAAATAAAAAGCCATTGAATATACAAAAAAGATTAATTCAACTTTATGTTGGTTTGAAAATATTTTTAAATATGTTTGAATGCTCATTCAAGTCTAGCAAACAAAATAAAATGATAAACCCATTTTATAATTGTCTTTCTTCTATCAACTGTTAAATGCGAAGTACTAGCAAACAGAAATTGTCAAAAAAAAAAGGAAATTGTCAAATTGCTTATCTTAGAGAAGTAACGTGACTATAAGCAAGACTATGCCTTTTAGTTCTACCTTTTAGGCATTACTTACTGATTAATGCTACATTAAGAATGTTAGATAACCATACCTTTCAGTTCTACCTAATTTTAGGCATTACTTACTGATTAATGCTACCTTAAGAATGTTAGATAACCTGATTTCAAGGTCATGTTTATCTGTGCAATTAGGAAAAACACATACTCACACACATGACTACTATATCTAACAAAGAAAAAAACACACACAAACATAACAGCAAAATAACGAGTCTCAGCTACCGACACATGGCATCAAGGTTGAAAAACTAGTATTCTAAAGCATAAAAATTGAATGATTCAGCAAATTAGCAAAATTCACTAACAAATACAAAAAGAAAAGAACAAAAACTTCAACCTTTTTGTATGGAAATCCTAACTAAAATTTACAAATCATACCCGCAATAAAAAATGAAATGTGCTTATCGGATGCTTCAATTATTAGAGTCATCATGCACAAAAAATAAAAAATAGGTCTAAATCTAGGGCCAAACCTAGATCTAAATATATAACCAGACCTTACTCATACTATTAAAATTGTTAAATTTTGTTCAAGCATACAAAAGAAACATAATATTTTTACCCAGACCTATTAATGTAAAATAAAAAGCCATTGAATATACAAAAAAGATTAATTCAACTTTATGTTGGTTTGAAAATATTTTTAAATATGTTTGAATGCTGATTCAAGTCTAGCAAACAAAAGAAAATGATAAACCCATTTTATAATTGTCTTTCTTCTATCAACTGTTAAATGCGAAGTACTAGCAAACAGAAATTGTCAAAAAAAAAATGGAAATTGTTAAATTGCTTATCTTAGAGAAGTAACGTGAATATAAGCAAGGCTATGCCTTTTAGTTCTACCTTTTAGGCATTACTTACTGATTAATGCTACATTAAGAATGTTAGATAACCATACCTTTTAGTTCTACCTAATTTTAGGCATTACTTACTGATTAATGCTACCTTAAGAATGTTAGATAACCTGATTTCAAGGTCATGTTTATCTGTGCAATTAGGAAAAACACATACTCACACCCATGAGTACTATATCTAACAAAGAAAAAAAACACACACAAACATAACAGCAAAATAACGAGTCTCAGCTACCGACACATGGCGTCAAGGCTGAAAAACTAGTAGTCTAAAGCATAAAAATTGAATGATTCAGCAAATTAGCAAAATTCACTAACAAATACAAAAAGAAAAGAACAAAAACTTCAACCTTTTTGTATGGAAATCCTAACTAAAATTTACAAATCATACCCGCAATAAAAAATGAAATGTGCTTATCGGATGCTTCAATTATTAGAGTCATCATGCACAAAAAATAAAAAATAGGTCTAAATCTAGGGCCAAACCTAGATCTAAATATATAACCAGACCTTACTCATACTATTAAAATTGTTAAATTTTGTTCAAGCATACAAAAGAAACATAATATTTTTACCCAGACCTATTAATGTAAAATAAAAAGCCATTGAATATACAAAAAAGATTAATTCAACTTTATGTTGGTTTGAAAATATTTTTAAATATGTTTGAATGCTGATTCAAGTCTAGCAAACAAAAGAAAATGATAAACCCATTTTATAATTGTCTTTCTTCTATCAACTGTTAAATGCGAAGTACTAGCAAACAGAAATTGTCAAAAAAAAATGAAAATTGTCAAATTGCTTATCTTAGAGAAGTAACGTGAATATAAGCAAGGCTATGCCTTTTAGTTCTACCTTTTAGGCATTACTTACTGATTAATGCTACATTAAGAATGTTAGAAAACCATACCTTTTAGTTCTACCTAATTTTAGGCATTACTTACTGATTAATGCTACCTTAAGAATGTTAGATAACCTGATTTCAAGGTCATGTTTATCTGTGCAATTAGGAAAAACTCATACTCACACACATGAGTACTATATCTAACAAAGAAAAAAAACACACACAAACATAACAGCAAAATAACGAGTCTTAGCTACCGACACATGGCGTCAAGGCTGAAAAACTAGTATTCTAAAGCATAAAAATTGAATGATTCAGCAAATTAGCAAAATTCACTAACAAATACAAAAAGAAAAGAACAAAAACTTCAACCTTTTTGTATGGAAATCCTAACTAAAATTTACAAATCATACCCGCAATAAAAAATGAAATGTGCTTATCGGATGCTTCAATTATTAGAGTCATCATGCACAAAAAATAAAAAATAGGTCTAAATCTAGGGCCAAACCTAGATCTAAATATATAACCAGACCTTAATCATACTATTAAAATTATTAAATTTTGTTCAAGCATACAAAAGAAACATGAAATGACTAAAGAAATTGAAAAGGAAATTTTGTAACTACTTAAAGTTTTTAATTTAAACTAAAGACATATTGATATTATGAAAATTAGTTTGGAAAGGATAATTTGAAAATAGGCAAGTGGCAAAATGAGTCATGAACGATGACATGGAAGGGAGAGTAAGGAAAGAGGGGGTATCGTGGCATTTGGAGTAAGGGTGATTTGTATTGGGGGGCTACAGGGATACGTAAAGATAGTTGGGAATGAATAGTAAAAAGTAGGAAGGTGGTGGCAGGAGTGGCAATTTTTGGCAAGACATGATATTACAACTTGAATACGACCCAGACTTAACAAGTATTAACACGACCTGAATTCAAGTGGGCCATTATTGGGTTAACCTATTAATGATACGACTAAAAGTGGGTCGAGTTGGGTCAAACCGCAGGTTGACACCAAATATTTACCATGTACACACACACTTGAAATTATCCATAATAATAAAACAATAAGATTCATCTTATCCACTCATGGTAATTTTTTTGCATTTTTTTATTTTCTTTTTTGTTCTTAACAAGTAGCTTGTAATTTTTCTTTATAGAAATAACAAAACAAAGCATATAGCATATGCAAAGTAACATACTTTATCCAATTTTTTCTATGCTTTGTTTATAATAATACATTTCAATATAAATTAGTATTACATTGACACTCTCTTGAACTTTTTATCTTTTGCTTATCATATAAATTTTTATTATTTTCTTGAAGATATAACCTGCATGGATGAGAATGCTAGTACTTCTATCACTTTATCCTTTTTTACTCCTTCATCAAAGAAGATTGATTTGTCTAGCAAGATTCTCAAGGATAATGTGATTAGTCCTATTTTTAATCGTTCACCCAATTATATCTTTATCACTTTCCTTCTAGGTAGAATAATCATTTGTCAAAGTCTTCTAATGATATATTTGATTATTCCTATTTTTTAATGATTTACCTTATAATCACTAAATCAAATTTCTTGTGGACTTAAACTTTATTATTATTTTTTTGTATTCAATGAGCTTAGGGCACTTTAATAGGTTTGCTTTTTCTAAGTTTCATATTTTTGTATGTTGGACTTCTTACTTTTTCTCGATGATTGCAATTCTACCTTTTTATTTGACAAAAACTAATTAAAAATGAGGCAACAAATCCCTAGGTCGTGAAAGGAGTGGAAAGATAATTCTACCATTTTATGTGCCCAAAAACATTTAAAAAGTGAGGTAACAAATTCTAAATAGTGAAAGGAGTGGAACTATAGGACTATAGGGTTAGGAGGGATTGAGCTTGGGGAAGAGCTACCAAATTGGATGATTCATGTGAGTTTGGACAAGTTATATATATATTTTTTTATATTGGACAAGTTATTATTGGATTAACCTATATATATACCTACTTAGTTAATGGTTCAAAATAGATGAGTCATCAATGAATATAGTTTTAGATGCGTTTGGGTTATCCAATTATCTATTCATGGCCCACTACTAAATTTTATTTTTTTTCTTCCACATTTTGTTTAGAAACAAAATAATATATTATTGTAATAAAGAAATAGCAGCATATCAAGTTAGTAAATCAATTTTTACCCCAAGAAAGAGAAAAAAAATAAAAATTTGCAGAGAGGAACCTCAAATGGTGATCATAGTGAGTTTCAAATTTTGCCACTCTACAAGAATCTCAAAATAATTTAGGTATTACTACAAAAAATCAACTAACACTCATGAAATTTATTAGACTTTTACGAAAGGAAGGAAGGAAGTAGGATAAAATTTAAAAATAAAGAATAAAAATTAAAGAAGAGGAAAAATGATAAAATTTTGTAAATATTAGAATGTAATTATTGGAGTGAATTAGATTTACCACTAATAATTGAGATTGGATTTACGTCTAATTTAATTAGGTCAAAATAAGTTATCCAAATCTGTCAATTTAATACCCACTAAAATTAATGGATTTAATTGGGTCACCCGTTTGAATTCAATTAAATTATATTCTCTTTTTTTGTCAATTAGCAACTCTTACTTCTACTTCTACTCTAACCTATAATAGGTAAAAGTCCAAAAGTAGCTAATGGGGTGGTTAGAGGAACAAGATCCCACCTCTAGATCAAAACAATGCACTACTGCACACCTTTTGAATTTTTCTACAAGTGCAGAGATTTGAGCCCCTAACCTGCAACTAGGCCTGCACTTCCAATTAAATTAGATACGCAATTCATTTATTGATGAACGAGACAAGTAAATAGACCATTTACAACTATAAATAGATGGAAACAATAGTAGGATAAGAGACAAGCGGGCTACAAAGTTGGGTAAGAGATAGGGTAATTGGGGAGTAAGGTAAAGTAACGAGAAGGTAGGATTTGGGGAAATGGGAAAAGGTTGTAGAGAAAATTGGGTTAAGAAGGTGAGGAAAAAGGTAGGAGAGAATAGAGGAAGTATCTAGGAGAAGGGGTTCTGAAGAGGGAGAGGGAGGGAAGTGACGCAAATGTGGAGAATTGTCAGGAACTATTATTTTGAAGAATGTCGTTTCATTCACATGAAAGTGCATTTTGGCCAAATGCACTAATGGTTGCAAAACTTCGTCATTGGACTTAAGCGGACCGTTAGCCATTAAATGTAGTTAGTTAGAAATATTTGCATATATACCCCTGGCTGTGTAACCGAAAGTTGTCGAGTAAAACTACCAATTTGGACAATCTTCTCTCTTTCCTCTCTTATGTTATTTTCTCTCTCTTCTTCTCTCCTTCTTTCTCTCTATTCTTCCAGGTTAGTTTCTCTCTTTTTCTTTGATTTCCGGTGAATATTCCAGCAGAAAATCCCTAGGGCCCAACATTTGGTATCAGAGCAGCCGATCCTTGACTGCTGTGACACTTCCATGGCTGAAAACACTAGGTATAGATCGTTGGAGGATCAACTTAAGAGGCAAGAGAGTAGGTTGCAGGAACTAGCAGAAACCATGGCTGCATTTTAGGCCTCCGGCCATGACGAGTTACAACGGAAACTTCATGATGAATTCAAACATAATAGCTCAAGGTTGGAGGCAGTGGTAGGGACTTTGGACCAGAAATTCAACAAGATGGAGCAAAAGCTCAACGCCGCTGCTGAAGGTAATGATGAAGGAGAAAGGACTTCTGAACGGTGACGGTGGGGCACCAGAACCACTCCTGCCAACTCCTCCAGCACATTTGAAGCTGCTATCCCCAAATGAACTGCCAAACCACTAGCAGGAGTCCAGAGGAAGAATGCATTTGCCTAATTTGCCAAGGCTGGAGTTACCTGTGTTCTCTTCAGGTAACCTTAGGGAGTGGTTGAGAAAGTGCCAGAAGTACTTCCTGAATTGCCATATACTTGCGAAGCAGAAGATAGACTTAGTTGAGATGTTCTTGGAAGGAAAATCTGATAATTGGTTCTAGGGAGTGAAACTTGCTAGACCTGAGTTGTCATGGAAAGAGTTTAGCGAACTATTGTGTGAGAGATTTTCTGGAAAAGGCTCCCTTGACATAATAGAGGAGTTCAACAAATTGCAGCAAAAAGGAACAGTGGAGGAATATGAGGAAAAATTTGAAGAATTAAAAACACTAATGCTGATCAGAAATCCCAGACTACATGAGTCCTATTTCATCTCCAGCTTCATTAGTGGTCTAAGAGATGAGATCAAACCCATGGTTAAGATGTTTAAACCTTAGTCCTTGCCAAAGGCATTTGAAGTGGTTGAATTACAAGAATACGCCCTAAAAATTTAGTCTAGACAGTCCAAGCCTTCTGCCAAAATTGCACTGGAAACAAAATTTGGGATGTATAAGAATCAGGCAAATAATCAGAATCATTCTAATTCTTACAAACTCCCTACAATTGCCCCTAACATCAGGAAGACTGAGTCCATACACAAAGAGGTTGGGAGAATCTTAATTGAAGAACTGCAGTACAAGCGTAAGCATAATTTGTGTTACAAGTGTGGTGAGAGGTTTGGAGTGGGATATCAGTGTAAACCTGGTAACCTAAACTGTCTAGGTATTGAAGAGGAGAAAGCAGTCTTTAAGGATGCAGTGGGAGAGCAAGATGAACACACAGGCAGAGTAGGTGAACTTGCAAAGGTGTCCTTGAATGCATTGTCAGGTCCCATCAGGAGGAAGTCGATTATGTTGTTGGGCAATATAGGGGGCTTACTAGTTAAGATCCTGGTTGACACAAGAGCTCTGATAGCTTCATCCACCATAGGCTAGCTAATCTACTGCACTTGCCTCATCAAGCTATGAATCCTTTCATCGTAACCTTGGCAGATGGGACAGACATCACTAGTGGAGCTATCTGTCCTAAGGTGGCATGGCTCATACAAGATTATCAGTTCCAATTTGACCCGAAGGTAATGGAATTGGGAGGATGAGATATCATCCTTGGTGTAGACTGGATGTGCCAATTCAGTCCTATTATCTTTGATTTTCATACCCTCAGCATTGCCCTTAGCAGCAGGGGAGAGCTACTCCATCTCCAAGGCTTCATTAATCAACCTGCAATGGAGCTAGTGAGAGGGAAGGATCTCAGATCATTCAGAAGAAGAAGCGCAGGGAAGGTGCATCATTGCATATGGAACTCAAAGGGGATCAGATGGGAGACATTCCAGAACCAATAGAGAGGGTCCTGCAACAGTACTCCAAGGTGTTTGCTACCCCAACAGGTCTACCTCCAGAAAGAGAGCTGGATCATCAGATTAACCTCAAGTCAGGGGCTGAACCCTTTAAACTCAAACCATACAGGTACCCTCATTCCCATAAAGTTGAAATTGAGAAACAAGTTGCTGAAATGCTCATCAATGGGATCATTATACATAGTACAAGTCCTTTTGCTTCACCTGTATTGTTAGTTAAGAAGAAAGACAATTCTTGAAGGCTATGCATAGACTACAGAAAGCTGAATGACCTAACTATTAAGGAAACATTTCTCATTCCTAATATTGATGAGTTACTGGATGAATTGCTTGGCACCAAATATATGTCTAAAGTGGACCTCAGAGCTGGCTACCACCAATTGAGAGTTAAGGCAGTAGACACTCACAAGACTGCTTTCCAAACACATCATGGACATTTTGAATTCCTGGTGATGCCATTTGGGCTGACTAATGCACCAACCACGTTTCAGTCCCTGATGAACAGGATATTTCAGCCATTTTTGAGGAAGTTTGTGCTAGTTTTTTTTTATCACATCCTGGTTTATGGCCCCACTCTAGAGTTACATGTACAACATTTGCAAGCTGTTCTTAAGGTCTTGACTAATAATCAACTTTACTGCAAGAAGTCTAAATGTTCATTTGCTCAGACATCCATAGAGTATTTGGGACGTGTGATTTCTGATGCTGGGGTGAGTATGGACTCAACCAAGGTTGACTGCATCAGGACCTGGCCTACCCCTAGCACAGTCAAAGAATTGAGAGATTTCCTAGGATTGACTGGGTATTACAGAAGATTCATCAAGGGGTATGGAGTGATCTGCAAGCCCTTGACACAGCTACTGAAGAAAGAAGGCTTTGTATGGGACCATAAAGCTCAGATAGCTTTTGAAGACCTCAAGAAGGCATTGGAGCTTCCCTACTTTGAGCTTCCCTTTGTAATAGAAACTGATGCCTGTGGTGTAGGCATTGGAGCAGTTCTGATGCAGCAAGGACATCCTATAGCATTCCTCAGCAAGGCTTTATTTCCTCAGAACTTGGGGCTATCTGTGTATGAAAAGGAACTTTATGCCCTGGTGCTAGCAGTCACCAAATGGAAGCATTATTTGGTTGGCCATCATTTTGTCATTAAGACTGATCATCGGGCTCTCAAGCATCTACTGGAGCAGAGGCTTACACATCCCTTACAGCATAAGTGGCTCACCAAGTTACTAGGATTAGATTATGAAATACAGTACAAGAAAGGTTCAGACAATGGGGTAGCTAACGCTCTATCTAGAAGGAAAGTAGGGGAGACCAAAGCCAACCATATCTCAGCATACCACATGTGTGCCATTTCCACAGTACAACCAGCTTGGATGCAAGAACTAGTTGAGAGTTATAATGGTGATCCAGGAGCTCAGCAGAAAATAGCTCAGCTGCTCATAGACTCCAATGCTGATTCAGATTATCACTTGGACCAGGGGTTGCTAAAATTCAAAGAAAAACTATACGTGGGATCTGCCAACAATATCAGGAACAACCTGATCAAAGCATTACATGACTCAGCAGTGGGAGGACACTCTGGTCAGAGAAGGTGCTTACAGAGAATACAAGCTCTATTTCACTGGCCTGGGATTAAAAGAGATGTCATTCAATTTGTACGGTCGTGTGACATTTGCCAGCGCAATAAGCATGAAAATGTTCCATAGCCTGGACTACTGCAACCTATCCCAGTACCTCAGCAGGCCTGGTCACACATCTACATGGATTTCATTGAACAGCTTCCCTTATCTCAAGGCTTTGAAACTATTTTGGTGGTGGTGGATCGTCTAACCAAATTCAGTCACTTTATAAGGCTCACACTGTGACAGCCCCACCTCCCCCTAAGGTGAACCAAAAGATTCGGCGGACCGCCTGCCCAACTCTCGCCGGGACTCAGATCTGGAACGAACGGAAACCCTACCAAACGCTCAGAAGAACTTCGAGGAAATAACATTCAGAACCCAATTGAACCGAACTATAAGATACAATCAATCTTTAGGACAACGTTCCCACAGACATATAACGATAAGGAAACACTGTACAATATACATATTAGTAAGTTTACACACCAAAAGAAATTTTTTTTTTAAAGATACATTTAGGGTTTCCAAATTGTCGAGAAGCTATACCCAAAAGAGCAAAAGAATTTCTAACTAGCCCAACTCAGTATTCAAAAACATCAAAGTTCCAAAAGATGGTTTCCTATAAGGAAAACAAAGATAACGGGACGGGGTGAGCTAAAAGTTCAATGAGGTACCAAAAGTATAAATAGTAGAAATCATGAGAAATCACTTTTAGAGCACATATACACATCAAATACAAGAAATGAATGAACACCACAATTTAAAGGATACAGAGGGCTCTCAAGAGCCCAATCCCCGTTGCAATATTTGATCCAACCTAGTTGACCCTCTGTCAACATTCAAATAAAGGAACCAGTCCAGTAGAACACCATTTTAACGCCAAATCCTGTCCACCAACCATACCCCTTATCGGGCCCGAACGCCAAACAAGAACAGGAACAGAAATGATAATACTCGAGTATACCGGAATCAAGAGTCTCAATACCCAAAGATTCCCCAGGAACAGGCACCCATGAGTTGTCAATTACCTCGACCAAACCCTTGCTGACTCGACTTAATTAACTCCCCATGAGGTTGAGCTCAAATTAACAGGAAGATCGTTGGACACACTTCCAAACGATCTCATAACAGGCGCAAGTAACGAGTTCAAGTACATAACAAATACAAGTAATAGATTCCAACTCATGCAGTACAGGCAAGAGAACGAGTGTGATAAAGTACACCCTCATCTTATTCAGAATAACAGAGTTCATAGTTATGCATGTCACACATTTCAAGTATAGATGAACTGATTAAACAACAATTCAGGGGAGTGGTACACTCACCGGTTCCAGTACAGATACTTCAAAAGGTTTTTACCCAAAGTGGCTTTAATCGCCAAGAAACTCTAAAATAATTAAGATAAAACAATTATAGTTCGTACATCCACAAACCCAGTAAATGAAATGCATAAATGAGCCCCGACTATATGTCGTATGCCTTTTCAAGTTCAGTACTAGTACAGAAGAATCAAACTATGACTTTTGAATAAAAAGATAACAGTTGGTCCTAGGGTTACAAACAACCCTCAAAACCCTTCATTTTTACTAAGATCAACTCAATTGAAGGAATCGCTTAGCCCTAAAATTTTGGGCAGCATGCCCTTTGTATTTTGCTATATTCCAGCCATTTATGGCTTCATTGTTTTTCCTCAAATCAGTCCAATTCAACACATAAGAAATCTCAATACAATAGCCCTTCAACTAGGCTTAAGTTCATTCAAATACAAAACAAGTCTAGGAATGCAACTCGAAATCAAGTTTTAAGGACAAAAGCTAAATAGCAGATTTGACATCTCTTAGCGGAACAGACACAACCGAAGCCACGCTTATCGGATTGGGGTGTAATGTATACCGTTTCGAAGAGAAAATAAAGGCCTACAACTTTGATGAAGACCACTTAGTCTAGTTCATAGTGTATACAGGTCAAAATTCCAAATTACAGAACCAGCATCTCACAATCAGACTAGTTAACCGCACTATGATTAAACGACAATAACTCAGGCTACTGAAGTCCGATTGAGGTGTATCTTATGGCGTTTCGAATCCAAAACATATACCTACATTTCTTATGAAGACCTACAAAGCTAAATCATGCATTTTCAGAGGCAAAAATTGAAATCCCCACGAAGACAGAAAACTGTCCGCGAAAATAGGGCTTATGGGCAGTCAAGGGTATTACGGTCATTTTATATGCTACGGTGCTCCGATCGAGCTGAAATTTTACAGGAAGCTATAAAACATCATTTCTTACAACTTTTATGTTTTAACCTAAACCTGATTCGGCCTCTAACATACTCAAATAAAATCGGACAGAACAGGGAAAATTGAAACCCTAAACTAGAATTTCCGCACCAAACCAGAAATTTTCCGCAACCAATCATATCCAACATATACCAACTTCATTTTACACTATAACAAACCATCAATCCATGACTAAGCAATAATTACTATATAAAAACAGAAAAATCAAAAATAAATAAAAAATCCATCAAAACTCCACTTCCAACCATCAGACCTACTACAAATCAACATATTTAGCCACAAAAGCCACTAATTAGACATTATTAGAATCAAAGGAAAGGTTCCTTAGTTACTTACCTTGCCAACCCAAGAAAAGACCCAACTTAGCACCATTTTCTTCCAAACCACTTCACAACCAACCTCACTACTACTAAACTAAGGGTTTTTATGGAGGAATTCAAGTTTAATCGGTTGGATTGGGAGATTGAGCAAGATTATCAGCAAAAGAGTTGAAGGTTTCTTTTCTTTTCTTCCTAGAGAGAGCCGGCCAAAGACGCTTGAAATAAGAATGATTTTTGGGTCAATTTTGATATATGGTAAAGGTAAAGTTAAATGGTCAAAATCCAAGATTAAATAGGATGGTGACACTTGTCACCTTTTAAGCTTAAACTTATCCTCTTGTCTCTCCAATACTAATCCATCTAGGTAATCTCTAATTACCTCTTAACACCTAATAATTTAATTCTGGTATACAAAACTTAATCTAATTGGCCGAATTTGTCGCACTTAACGCCACTAGCGGATCCCACGTCCAATATACACTCTTTATTTCTCATGATCTAACTTATATTAGAAAAATGATTTAAAAACTATATTTACTTATAAAAATCTCGGACAAATCAATATAATAGGGTATAGTGACGAAAATGCATGCGAGAAAATAAAATAACGTATTATGAAATAAAGAAAATTTCCGGGTCCTCACACTCTCTCCCCCTTAAAGAAATTTCGTTCTCGAAATTCTCCTCATACCACAATCTATCTAGAGAGAAATCGTAATAATGCTATGACTAAAACGCCATGCTAAGAAAATCTGTGAAGACATAAGGAGAATACACTCAAAATATCAGGTACTAGATCTACTACTTTTATCGAGAATACACTCATTACATAGGGGTTGCATACACATCGTTCCATAAATACAATTATTTCAGCTAACACATCACTACATGCCGACTTTAACTATTACAGCAGCTTCACATATTACTCAATCAATCATCAAGTACTAAGATCACATTCCACTTACTAGACAATCAAACTCCACAGTCCGGCATCCTATACTTAAAGTTTAAGATACACTACAAAGATCTAGAGCCTAAACTCTGATACCACCTGTGACAGCCTCACCTCCCCCTAAGGCGAACCAAAGGGTTCGGCGAGCCGCCTGCCCAACTCTCGTCGGGACTCACTACAAAACTCAAGCATGAATATAATCGATGGTTTTTAAAAACTCAAACGGAGTATGTTATATCCACCAGTCCAACATATCAAAGTACAAGTCCAATACTTCATCTAAATTTTCATAATAATAACTTAAGTACAATCCTTATGTTTGCAATTCAAATCATTCTTACAAAAGTATAATCCCCAAAATATCATGAGATTTACATTCACTTCAACCACAAGTACATCATACCATAAAGTTCACAAATCTTTCAAAATAACCATTACATTCCACAATGAAAATCAATCACAACCCAAATAAAGGATAATCCACGGTACTCCAAATCCTTGTGCTTGAGTAACTATCCTTCTCGAGTCCTGCATAGAACTAAAATGTTTTTGGGGGTGAGCTGAAGCTCAATGAGGTTTCAAAAGGGAAAATCAAGTATTTATAAACTAGTGCGTAAGTGCTACTTTGAAAACACATGTAGAAGTAGTGCTTTTGCTGGTAACTTTACTATGAGTACAACTCATAAATCATTTAAAATCACTAACGTACATTTGGAATGAATGACCATATAAATATATTGTCATGAATTTTAGTCTAACAAATAGTGGCTCGTCCGACTAGAAGAACATTACAAGGATTGCTTCGTCTCAGAGATTAATGCTCATGAGGAGTCTTACCCGAGAAATGTCAACTAGGAGAGCAATTACAATATTAATAGTAAAGCAAACACAAACGGATACAGTACTCGGTCCACTTCCCGTCCTTATAACTCCCATCGGTAACTCCTTCGATTGACTGGCCATCACCTTATCCCTCCAGCGGTAATACTCGAGTATACCAAAATACAGTGCCCAGGGTTATCAACCTATCCGACCGAGTCCACTTCTGGCTCGAATAGGTGATAACGAAGGGGGGAAAGGCCTTGTTCAGCCGATGTGATAAAGTACACATGGCCTACAGCATACACAAATAACATATAAACAACGAAATATTGAACAGTTAAGTGATACAGTAACAGTTAGGTCGAGTGCGATAAAGTACACACTTACCTAGGAATAAGTATTTATCATTCAAGTGAACAAGATTCATCAAGTATTTGACCACTTAGCCATGTAAGGAGCACTTATCAAGTCACATCACGTATATATATATGCAATTATACAAACAGTGGTTATAAAAGCTCGAGAAGCAATTTTTTTTGTGCAAAACAGTTCGGAATCCCTCACCGTAATCCGGAGCAAAGCAAGAGCAAAAGCAAGAAATTAAAAGAGCTTCTCGGTGTCCTCTGGATCACCTGAGATTAATCACAATCACGAATTACCTAGATGCTCAATCAAGGCGAATAAAAGAAAATCTTTTAGATACACACACTCAAGAGCCTCAAGCTCAAACAAATCGAAATAGGAAGTTTTCACTTAATCATTGGAATAATAACCAAAAGGAATTTAAAAGTCCCATTTCTGAGTTAAATCGTGGCAAGGACTATCAATTTCAAAAGAAGAGTAAAATGCTTAATTTGGCACGGAAATCGAGAAAGGAGAAAAATGTGTTCGTACTAGAAAATTTTCAATAATAGCCCAAGTGCTTGAATATAAGTGAAAAATCATGTTTTCTAAACTTACGAAGTCAAAGTTTCCAAACAATCACTTTTTCCATAATAAATATGGAAGTTAAAGTTCTAACTTTCAAATAGGAAATTTAGTGAAATTTCTCAAGGATTTCTCTAGTTAAAATGCTCAAGGCCAAATTTTCAAGTATTTCGGTTTATCGAAACCGACATTCAAAATAAAGTTCCAAATTATAAGTGAGCACGTTTTCACCATAAAAATAAGTTTGGAATATCCCAAGAGTCTCAAAAGAGTGACCTAAGCTCTTAAAAGAGCAAGCAGGTTCAAATCGGAAAATTTCACTTTTACGCGTGAAACTTTGAAAAATCGGTCTGGAAGTTCAGAAAGTCCAAAAATGTAAAATTTTACACCGTCGGACACTTCATGCGAAACATAACAACTTTGTAGAAGACTGTTATCCAAAAGTCAAATCAAAAGCAAGTTAATTTTTCAAGTGAAATTTCTGTTCATAGAAGATAGGGCAAAACAGTCCCCACTTTTCCAATAACCTTGGATTTTTGTCAAAAATCATAGAATCAAAACCAGCCTTTGAAATTTGATATGTGTTCCATTCCAGTTTTCAAAAAAAAATGAACGGAACTTTATTCCGACGTTCCTAGCTCAAGAAATAAAAGTTTGAAGTTCGCACAAGCTTAAGGACTGATGAGCTTTGTTTTCCAGAATTTTCAATTCTGACACACTTCAGCAAAAAGGCCATATCTGGCTCTATATTTACTCAAATCAGGAATGGTTGGTGGCATTGAAAACTAGATTCACAAGGTTACATTTATACAGAAGAAATTGTTTTCAATATCCAAACCCAAGTGGTTCAAAAATCAGCAACAAGTTG
The DNA here is from genome assembly GCF_036785885.1 of Coffea arabica. Classification (NCBI taxonomy): domain Eukaryota; kingdom Viridiplantae; phylum Streptophyta; class Magnoliopsida; order Gentianales; family Rubiaceae; genus Coffea; species Coffea arabica. Next base: position 12,875,264 of record NC_092315.1, on the reverse strand, counting down.
CAATTTCTGGACTGTCCTCGGGTGAACAGTGGCTGTCAATTAGCAAACTTTCAAGACTCACCACGGATCACTCGGGATGAACTAGAAAATGAGCTTAGTACCATTTTAAAGCTATAAGAGTCTAGTTTCAAATTCCACAAGTAGCACTCGATTTTGATCAACGAACAAAATGTTATATCTACACAAATGTTGCTGGTCAGAAAATTCTGGAGCTTGTTCCAGTTTGCTTCTTTACTTGTAACTCAAAATTTAACCAACCATTTGGGTTGATTTTTGGTAGACAACCACAATACACACAGCACAACATATCTACATCAATTTGGAAGCTCAATTAGCACCAGAAAATTTTCGAAATTACAGGGCAGCAGCAAACAAGAAGTCGGGCAGTAAGTCAGAAATTTTCCAGGGTTGTGACCAAACTTTGCGTGCAATTTTGGTGTACCAAATCAAAGGGTTTTTGGCTGAAATTTTGTACACTTAAAGCTCAACATATCAGCACTCAAATGGACTGAAAAAAAGGCACGAAAATATGGGCAGAAAAACAGAATAACAAGGTCAAGAATTTCGGTCAGTAGTCCTCCTTTCTCTCAATTTCCCTCTTTTCTCTTCCTCTTCTAGTTTCTACCATTATAACTCATCAAAATCACACTCACACACACATTAACATCTTAACAGCCCTCAAACAACAATGGTGGGAGTTCATAAAACCCACATCAACCAACCAAATTCAACTAATAACAACAATTCTTCAGAGCTACAAATGAACCAAGAAAGCAAGGATTTTGTGTGTTACCTCTTGGAGCTATGAAACCTAACAAAATCAGAATTTTCCTTCCCAAATTTCACCACCATCAACCACCCAATCCACCCTCAAAGCCACAAAATCAGCTCCTCCACTTAGCTAGGATGAAAACCCACAAGTTGATGAGGAACTTTGATGGATTAGGTGCAAGGTTTGAGCAGAAAAATTGGAGAGCTCTTCTTCCTTTATTTTTTTACTTGTGAGGGCCGAATTTAGAGAGAGAAAGATGAGAGAGATTGTTTCAGAATTTTTTAAGTGTGTTTTTGGGGAGAAAAGGAAGCTTAAAGGCTAAGTTTTCAAGGTCAAACCTCGCTAGGCCCGAATAGGGTTTTGCGCGACCACTTTTCGTGCTCGTTTGCTACTTTTGTATACTAAACCTCCGAGGTAATTCCTCTAGTGCATTAATAGTCATTCTTAGTAGTCTAATATCAAATTCTTAAATCTCCAATTAAACAGATTAATGCGCCTGTCGGGGCCATTTCGGCACGCAGGCGCACAAGAGTCGAACTTAAGGAATTCTCGCTCGAACTTTGAAACTTCAACTTATTCGACTCTAAAACTTTAAAATATGATAATTCAAGTATATATAACAATCAAAATCACCATAAACAATTCAACTCGAATAAATTTGGTCATTAAAATAATAATTGTTTAAAGAACCAATTGTTTAGACTCATTTTCAAGAAATTCATGCAATTTGGGAAAACTTGAGTAACTCACATGCAAAAATACTTTTAAATGACCAATTTAAGAATATTTTGCAATAATTAAAATATGAGTCCTCACATCCTTGACAATGTTTACAAGTTGCATGGCTTACTAGAGTCCATTATTTCTGATAGAGATAAGATTTTCATCAGCAGATTCTGGCAAGAACTGTTCAATAAGTTGGGAATAAGCCTACATTATAGTTCTTCTTATCACCATCAATCTGATGGGCAAAGTGAGAGGGTGAACCAATGCTTGGAGAACTACCTCAGAAGCATGTGCAGTGAACATCCCACACACTGGAGCAGCTGGTTACCAACAGCTGAACTCTGGTACAATACTAATTTTCATACCAGCTTGCAAGTCTCTCCATTTGAATAGAGCTGTTAAACGAACCGAGCTGTTCGTTAGTTCGGTTCGTTTCGGCTCGTTCGTGTTCGTTAAAGGCTCGTTCGAAAGCCTTAAACGAACCGAACACGAACGAATTTTTGTGTTCGTTTAATAATCGAGCGAACACGAACATGTTCGCTAATTTTAACGAACGTTCGCGAACAAGGACATAATTGTCATTTGACAAATTTTAGGATTACTCATAAGAAATTCTAAAACTTTCCCCTTCCCTTTCCAGCCTTACTTTTGTTTTCATTCCCCGTTGGCCGCTGCTGAAAGTCCAAACTGAAAGCTCCGCTGCTGTCCAAAGTTCTAGACTTTCTACCGTCCATAGTCCAAACTGATAAGCTCCGCTGCTGTTCTAGACTGATAAGAGAGAGAGACCACTGTTGTTCCAACTTCCAAACTGATAAGAGAGAGACCGGAGTTTCAGTTGCCCCAATCAACATCTTTGGTGGCTGGCTGACTTCGGAGATCGCGTGCCTCCCTCCTTTGATTCGGTATGATTTTTCACAGATCTATGATTTATGTTTCTCAATCTGGAATTTTTTGAATTCATTAGATCAAATTTGATTGCAAGCTTGAAGGGTCAAAGTTTTAGCACTAACGCTAGCCAAATTGTCCCTCACGTGATGTCTTCAGCTGTAGTTTCGTCTTTTGGCATCTAATACTTGAAATCTTGGAATAATGTAATATTTCTTGTGCATATCATTTCCTTTTTTTACTTTCATCAAGACACATTCATTAATCTGTCAAAACTGGCGCATGATGATTTAAGACATCAAGGCAGTAGCAGCAAGCAGCAAAGCATTTTTTTTCCTTCCATTTCCGTGCTTGTGAGCTTCAAGCTGCTAAATCAATAGCTAGAGATCTCAGAATGGAAACTTGATGCAGAGAAAGTAAAATTATATGACAAGTAAACCACTGGATGGATTAAGTTTGATGTGAACAATGGATTGAGGGGTTAGGGACATAATTCTAAGTCTAAGATTTCTGGTTTTGTTTGACCGAATTTTTCATGGTATGGGAAATGATGATGATGATGAACAAGGGTGGAAAAGATAGAAAAAAAAATGAAATACCTGTAGCGGTGGTGGAAATTTTCAATGTTTGTCATTCTTAATTCCTCTATATGCATGTATGATGTCTAGTTCCTTTTGATTGATATTTTTAAAACTGATTGAAAACTTTTATAGTTGATTATTACTCTATTCTTTGCAGAGTCTTGGGGAAAAAAATTCGAATGCCTTGGTCCACCTAGCTCTTTTCAACTACAATGAATTTGGTCCAGTCACTTCATTTTCTTTGCCGTGGCTGATGGATTCAAATGGATAGATGAAGTGGATGTAGTTATAGTCAAATTGTGAAGTGGAGCAAATTTGTACTTGTCTTATGGCTGAATTTTTATATTTGAAGGACAAATTACTTTGTTTTATTTGTTGTTTTTATGTTAATGTTGGTTATGCAGTTAATGAATAATGGAATTTAGTCATTTAGTATTTTAATTATTTTTTAGGATGATTAATGATTTGTGTGGCATATTTAAGGCCTAGAATAATCTGGATTCGAACTTTTCGAACGTGTTCGCGAACGGCTCGTTTATGTTAAACGAGTCGAACACGAACACGAACACGAATACGAACTTTACTTAACCAGCCAAACACGAACACAGGTTTAGAGTTCGAAACTTAACGAACGAATACGAACGGAGTTCGAATCACTTAACGAACAGAGCTCAAACATGAGATACTCGGTTCGTTTCGGTTCGTTTACAGCTCTACATTTGAAGCACTGTACGGATACAAGCCAAACCACATTCCTCTAGGGCCTTTCCATGACAGTGTCATACCTACTGTAGCTATCATGTTGTAGGATAGACTCCAAGCTCTATCTCTCATCAAAGAGAACTTGGCCAAGTGATGAGGAGGTCGAGAGAGCTATCCAAGTGGAGCAAGTGAAGGTACCATTGGGGCCTATGACACGAGCTCGCGTGAAGAGATTGAATGAGACACTACAAACATTGGTTCGTGCGGCCCGAGAGTCAAGTGGAGAGTCAAAGGCCATCGAGGGTCTCAACGAAACTAGGCTCGTTGTCCTAGTCTCGGCCGTCACTGAAGATTAGAAGTCCAAGATTCGGCTAAGGGGGTCCATAGCCCATTATTAGTTTAGTAGGGTGTAATAAAGAGATCTAGGCCATGTGGACCGTAGGTCCAATAGCTCTTTTAGTTAGTTAACGAGTTAGTCCCTACGCTGAGCTAGTTCGGGGGTCTCGCTGACCGGTCAACGAGTCGGGGGTCCAGGGGGCGACACGCCCCGGTGGGGGCTCAGGGGCAACGCCCCCGGACCTTACGGTACGTATGTTGTGTCGCTAGTGTCAGCCCAAAGAGAAGCCCAAGGGCTGGCCGAATTTCCTTCATGTTTTCCAAGCTTTGTTGGGTCTTAGTCACTACTACAAATAGCCTTAAGTCATTGTTTACATTCAGTTTTTGATGATTAATAAAATTACATTGAGAGTTCTCTCAAAGCTTCATTGAAGCGCCTTGAATACCTTAGATTTATATCTTAGGTATTCAATTGACTTATCAATCTAGGACCGCGCTAGATTGTGGCGTCTTCTACAAATACCGAGGTTTGTTGACCACGTGATCAACGGATTTAGGTGATCCACTGCATTCATCGTCTTCAATGTGAGTCTCCACTTTCTAGATCCAGGCCTTTCTGTACGGGTTGCATCACAAAGTTGGTGCCGTTCGTATCACCAAGGCTCAGAAGCGCATGAAGTTTTTTACAGACAGGCATAGGACAGAAAGAACTCTATAGGTGGGAGACTGGGTGTTTCTCAAATTGCAGCTTTATAGGCAACAAACAGTAGCCATTCGAAGGAGTTTGAAGCTCACTGCAAAGTATTATGGGCCTTTCTAAATTGTTGCCAAAGTGGGAGCAGTGGCCTACAAGTTACTACTACCTGAACGAGCTCGAATCCATCCTGTGTTTCATGTTTCCCTATTGAAGAAGAAGATTGGGAACACACAAGCTATTGAAGCTACCCTGCCAGCACTAGATACAGCTGATCAGTGTAAGCTAAAACCTGAGAAAGTCCTCAAGAGGAGAGCTACTATGCGGAATTTGTAGTCGGTTATTCAGTATTTGGTGAAATGGAATCACCTATCGGAGTCAGAGTGTGAGGACCCAAAAATTTTCTTAATTTTATCTTATTTGACTGGCTTATTTAATTATTTATTCACCCATTTTCTCCGAATAATTTATTTCAACCATTTCAAGTTCATTTGTATGGAACAATGTCTCCCTTATGTTTTTAAAACGTTTTGTTAGCAAAATTTATTTTTCAGAGGCTCGTTTAGTAAGAAATAATGAGTACACATTTTTTGAGACAAAATTCGATTCGAGTGTACAATAATCTTGAAAAATTAAGAATGATCAATAGTAGACTAAGAAAAGTTAATTGAGAGATTAGATGTGAGTGAGTTAAAATTAAGCTTATACCGTGCGCGTGTCAAAAGTTTTCCAAAACTCGCGCTGGTACAAACTAATTGGGGATTTGAGGAATTAATACTAGACTCGTGTAAGGGCTCATATTTTTATTCTTAAAATAGTCATTTTTATAATTATTTATCCTAGTACTAGTTACTTATATTATCGTTACAAGAATTTCTTTTAAATTTCACTTTATCGCGCGCGAATTGGAAGTTCGCGTTTTTCGCATCGAATCAACCCAATGAAGATTTAAGAAATTTATTCTAGACTACTAAGAGTGAATAATTATAATGTTAAAAGAAGTACATTAGAAGTTTAGTGCACAAATGAAACAAATCCGAGAGAAAACGGACACGAAACGCGCGCGTGAGTACTATTCATAGTTGACTTTTTTGCAAATTATAACCACAAATCACTTAAGCTTCCAAGGGAAGCTTCATTCATCAGCCATACACTCTCTCTCCTCTCCTCAAGCTTGACCGAACTCCTCCAAGAAAGAAGGAAGAAAACTTTCCACCATTCTTGCACTAATCTTCCTCCATTTCATCTCAAACTTTGCATCCAACTCACAAACCACTTGGGAATTCACTTAAGCTAGAAGAAATACTTCATCTTGGCGGTTTTCTTGGAGCTTTTGGTGCCAAAAATTTCTGGTTTCTCTTAAAGCTAGGAGGTAACCATCCAACACCATCCAGTCTTTCATTCTTGGCTTTAATGGGTTTTATCCTTGGCTTTGAAGCTTGTAGCTTCATTATTATTGTTATTACTTGGATTGGATTGGATTGGTTGAAGTGGACTCTATGAATTCCCACCTTGGTTGTATGGACTGATATGATGATATAATGTTTGGTTTGAGTTGTTTAAGTGTTGTTTAAGATGATTATGGATAGAGAATCGAAGGAAAGATCAAAGGAAATTGCGCAAGAATGCTGGCTGAAATCTGTTCTGTTTTGCCTTGTTTATATTTCAAATTTTTAGTGCTCAAATGACTATGAAACTGATGTATATATGTTGTATATGGTGTGCAAAAATTTTTTACCAAAAATCATTTGAATTAATTGCGAAAAATCTGAAATTTCGAAATGTGAAGAAACCTGGAAAATGTGTTCGGACAGCTTGAACAGTGTCCCTTTGATCGAACATATCTTTTTGTACAGCTGTCAAAATCGAGTTCCGCTATGGCATTTGAAACTAAACAGTTGTAGCTTTCTAACGGTATAAAATTCACTTTCTGGTTAGAAATGAGTGAGCCGTAGTGAGTCAGCAAAGTTGCTGCCCTGTTCTGTTGGCCTATCCGAGAGAAAGGTAGAAGCTGCATTTTGTGGCTCTATTTTCTCTCACTTAGGAATTGATTTTGAAAATGATTTGTTCTGATGAAATGTAGCCTTATGATTCTAGTTTCCAACTCCACCAACCATTCTTAATTCCAAGTTTTATTGAGTGAAATATGGTTCTATTTCCAAACTGCGACAAAACTGAAAAACCCTTCTTTTTGGCTGGCCAACTGATTTGGTTGCTTGTGAGAGGTTTTATTTTGAAATTTTGATGTCAACCAACTATAAATTGCTTATGAAATGTTTCTTGGACCTTGGTTTCACAAATGAACTAAAATGGGACTGATTTCATGGTGCAAAGTGTTTGAAAAGAGAAAGAAAACAAGAGGACAGATTTGCTTTGGGAAATTTCTTGAACTTTGGTAGTTTTGTTAACTACCTTCCCGTACGAGTTTTTACATGAAATTTGATAGAGAAATATCCCTCATATGGGAGTTTAATTGTACCAAATTTGATATTATTCTAAGACTATTTTGATACCCAAATGATGTCCCAAAGTTTACTTTCAAATCTGAAAAATTCACTGTTTAATAGTGAAAATTTACCAACTTTGAGCTACTATATCTTGATGTTCAAAACTTCGAATTTAGTTCCATTTATTGTGTTTGAAACTTTGTTTGGAATTCTTATTGTGTTACAAATTTCAGAGGCTAGTTCACTTCTTGTGAATTTTTCCGAATTCCCAAAGTTTGCCGAAAAACATGATCGAAACTGTCTTATATGCTCAAGTCAACCACTTTGAGCTGAAATTTGAACATCTTCCGTTTAGAATCATGGAAAGATGTCTTCTAGGAACCTTTAGTATTTTGAACCAAGATTCCAGCTGGTATAAATTTTTCCAATTTTGGACCTATTGAGTGCAAGTTTTGATTTTTCTAAATTTGACGTGCAAAACTAAAATTTTTCCGACTCGATAGGAATTGAGTTTTTGGAAACTCTTTGCTATCATTCGATATTGGTTGACCATTTTAAACTTGATTTCATGAAGAAAATTAGTTTTCCTTGTGTTATTAAACCTCACTTTTGAGTCTCGATTTACAAGTAATTAAGCCTCTCTTTCATGATATTTTCTTAATATTGTACAAATGTACAATCTTTCTTGTTAACAAGGGGTTTATAAGTGATAGTGTGTGATAGTAAATTATTATTTGCTCAGGCGCTCAAGGGGACTTTCAAGAGGATCTCGAAGCGGACGCCTAAAAGTTGTTTGAGCAATTACTCCCTACTTTGATTGGTAAGTGTCAAGTGCTAGAGTTGTTGCAATTATGTGAATTGCTTCTTATGGATTAATGATTGATAATTGTTGAGTCGAGTGTGTACTTTATCGCACTCGTTCTCTTTCAACCGATTGTACAACTGAATTGTAATTGATTGACTGAATTGCAACTGATTGACTGCACGTCGTTGGAATGAATCTCCTCGACTTATAACTGAACTGTGGGGACGCCCAAATCTCAATTGGCCGACCTTGCTACTCGAGCTAGCAAGGGCTTGGTCGAGGAGCTTGGTGAACCATGAGATAACTGTAAACATGACCTATTGAGAGATCTTGCTTGGCCTACTCGCGTAGTAGTGCCTTTTATTGAAGTGCGGGCCCGGTGCGGTGTATGGTGGATGGAACTGTGAAATAAGTGGAGTTCTACGGAGTTAAATGCCGACCCGGTTGATGGAGTGTCATCGCGGGAAGGTATTCGATTGAGGTTTGGCGAAGCAAGTGGAACTTAGCTCCTGAAAGTTCCTGTATCCTCATTGAATGTGTTTAATTGAAAATTGTGAATTGCTTGAATGTTACAGCTTTAATTCTTGCTTAAATGCCATTGTTACTTGAACTATGTGTTTTGCATGTTTTCTTGGCCTCACTAAATTTTAGCTCATCCCATTAGATTTGTTTTTTTTAACAGGGGCCGAGATGGAAAGAGTTTTGGAGAAGCTGACTTGAGGCACTTTTGATTAGGGTTTTAAATGTACTGGACTAGACATCTTTTGAAAGTTGTGTATTTTGGGAAAGCGGTTGTATTTCGAAACTTGTGATGTAAGATTGAATATTCATGTATGGAAATGACTTCTTGTCTTTATTTCGACTTCGTTATTAGTCGTTATCCTTAAATTTGAACTGGAATTGTACTGAGTTCTGACGAGAATTGGGCAGGTGTCCCGCCGATACCCTTTGGTACGTCTTAGGGAGAAGTGGGGGCGTCACACAGAGTCATCTTGGGAGGATAAAACCTTCATCAACAAACAATTCCCAGATTTTCAAGCTTGAGGACAAGCTTCACATTAAGGGGGTGGGATTGTCAGGAACTATTATTTTGAAGAATGTCATTTTATTCACATGAAAGTACGTTTTGGCCAAATGCATTGATGGTTGCAAAACTACTTCATTGGACTTAAGCTAACCGTTAGCCATTAAATGTAGTTAGTTAGAAATATTTGCATATATACCCTTGGTTGTGTAACCGAAAGTTGAGTTTTTTTTTTCCGAAACGGAATATTACACACACACACAAATAATGAGAGACATGCAGCAAACATCGGCAAACCGGCCCAAAAGCAATCTAAGGGGGACCCACAAGGAATAAAAACTACCAATTTGGACAATCTTCTCTCTTTCCTCTCTTCTGTTATTTTCTCTCTCTTCTTATCTCCTCATTTCTCTCTATTCTTCCAGGTCAGTTTCTCTCTTTTCTTTGATTTCCAGTGAATATTCCGGCAGATAATCCCCAGGGCCTAACAAGAATATAGTATAGAGTGGTAGTAATGTTGTGTTTGGTGTACCTTTTAATTCATTTATTTTTATCTTTTTCCATTTTTTTTAGCATACTTTATGGTTTTAATTAAGATACATAAATGCAATATAAATTAGAAAAAGAACTCAAATAGTACTCTTTTATGTTTTTAAATTTTTTCATGTAAATATTATAAATAATTCATTTATTATCGTCATCATCATCTTTGATATAACCCCATGCGTAGCACCACAGTCAAAATACTAGTATTCACTTAAATACTTATCACTTAACTTTTTGGTGTCTGTTTAATATCTGTATCATATCTTGTACTCCTTTCAAGAATAAAGACTTTTATTGACTAGTAAGCAAATAGATGATCGATGCAATTTGATTATGGCCCCAAATTACAGAATTTTTGAGCTTGGAGGACTTAATTAGGAGTTCTTGCTGCTTTGGACGCCAATGTAGCGTTAGCTTGCAACAATGACTTTTGGTAGCATTAGCTTGCAACGATGACTTTTGGCCAGACCGAGTTTATCATAGGAATGCCAATTAGCCAAAGACTACCACCAAAATATCGCCGTCCCCCACCTCTCTCTCTCTCCCTCACCTCCCACCCTGCTCCATATCCTTTCCAATTGTGTTACACTTATAAGTATAGAAGTTGTGAAATTTTCCACTAAAAAATTCAGTTCAAGTTCGAATGGCTCAGAAGGATCTGTGAACTCAATTGAATCGAGCTTGAACTTATATACTATTTGGTTGAGTCGAATTTGAACTTAAGAATCTTTACTCATTTGAGTTTGAGCTTGAACTCAAATAGCACTAACAATGATTGAGTTCAATTTCGAGCCTGACACTACTCGAACTCGAATCGGTTCGAATGCACCCCTAATGATATATATAACACTTGAGCTTGCACCTTCTTCTCCTCAATTTTTGTACCTTCTTCATCTTTGTCTAGCTTGGTAGATGTGCACATAGGTGTCCCAACAGGCTTTGAATCCTCCATTCCGAATCTTTTCAGCAACTCCTTGGTGTATTTTGTTTGATTTATAAATGTTCCATCTTGGGTTTGAATCACTTGGAGTCCAAGGAAGAAATTCAGTTCTCCCATCATGCTCATTTCAAATTCTTTTTGCATGATGATGGAAAAGTCCTTGCACAATTTTTCATTAGTAGCACCAAATATGATATCATCCACATATATTTGCACAATCAAAAGATCTTGTGAGCTTTTTTTTGTAAAAAGTGTAGTGTCTACAATACCTCTTTTAAAATCATTTTCAATCAGAAATCCACTCAGACGTTCATACCATGCTCTAGGAGCTTGCTTTAATCCATATAAAGCTTTTGAGAGTTTAAACACGTGATCTGGATAAGATTCATTTTCAAACCAGGAGGTTGGTCAACATAGACTTCTTGATCTATAAATCCATTTAAGAAGGCACTCTTAACATCCATTTGAAATAATTTAAAATTCTTGAAAACATGCAAATGCTAAAAACATTCTTATGGATTCCAACCTGGCTACTGGTGCAAAAGGACTCATCAAAATCTATTCCCTCTTCTTGAGTGTATCCCTTAACCACCAGTCTAGCCTTATTTCTAACAATCTCCCCTTTATCATTCAATTTGTTTCTAAAAATCCATTTAGTGCCAATGATAGGATGGCCTTGTGGTCTGGCAACTAGAGTCCAAACTTTGTTTCTTTCAAATTGGATTAACTCTTCTTCCATAGCTAAAAATCAGTGCTCATCATTCAAAGCATCAACAACATTTTAGGTTCAATATGAGATACAAAAGTAAGATTATCTATCAGGTGTCTCAGAGGAACGAGTCCTGACCTTTTCAAAAGGATCACCAATTATAAGCTCCCTGGGATGATTATGAGCAAATTTCCAGGCTCTTGAAAGATCATTAGGAATAGTGGTATCTATATTATTCACTTCTTCAGCTGGACTGACCTGAGCATCATTATCCTTTGAATCAGTTTCTGGTGAGGCAGAGTCATGGTCATTGATTGCTAGCTTCTTTAGTCCTTCTTGAACACCTGTGTCATCATCTTCACCACAACTCATTGAAATGTCACCATTAGATTCATCAAAATAATGTGTATAGCCTCCTCTATAATCAATGTTCTACGATTATAAACCTCTGAAACCTCTTTTGTTTTCACAATATCCCAAGAAAATTCTCTCATCAGATTTTTTGTCAAACTTTCCAAGATGTTCCTTGATATTCAAAATGAAACATTTACAACCAAATACTTTAAAGTAACCAACAACAGGCTTGTCAAACATAAGCTCATAGGAGGTTTTGTTCAAAATTGGTCTTAGGAGAACTCTGTTCATGGTATAACAGGCTGTGTTTATGGTTTCAGCCCAAAAATATTTTGGGTAAACTGCATTCACTGAGCATGGTTCTGGCAGTCTCTTGGAGAGTTCTATTTTTTCTTTCTACAACTCCATTTTGTTGGGGGGCTCTAGCAATAGAGAATTCATGAGTAATGCCATTATGATCACAAAATTCTGGAAAATCACAGAACTTGAATTCTGACCCATTATCACTTCTAATCCTAACAATTTTCAAGCCAAGCAGATTTTGCACTTTAGCAAACAATGAAGTAAAATTCTTAAAGGCATCATCTTTATGAGCAAGAAATAACACCCAAGTATATCTAGAGTAATCATCAACAATCACAAAATAATATCTCTTACCACCAAAGCTTGCAGTTTGTGTAGGACCAAACAGGTCAAGGTGCAAAAGTTCAAGTAGTTCTGAAGTAGACACACATTTCTTGGATTTAAAAGATACCTTGACTTATTTTCCAAATTGGCAAGCATCACATATCCGGTCTTTTTCGAATTTGATTTTCGGGAGACCTCTAATAAGATCCTTTTTAGAGATTTCCTTCAGCAAATCCATGTTGAAGTGACACAGTCTTCTATGCCATAACCATGGGTCCTCATTTGCTACTTTGAGACATTTGAGATAGGAGAAATCAATTTTTTCAAGAATAACTACATAGACATCATTAACCCTTTTTTCTTTGAAAATAATGTTGAACTTTGAGTCAAATATGAGACATTCAAGCTTTTTAAACAATACAAACAGATTCCTATCACACAGTTGGCTAACACTTAATAAATTGTAGCTCAGATTATCAACGAGAAGAACATTGTGGATAGAGGTTTTACCATTCTTACCAACATCACCAATACCAACAGTTTTGGCTTTGTTATCATCTCCAAACGTTACCTTTCCACTTGCTTTTCGCTTGAGTTTAACGAATTGTGATGCATCACCAGTCATATGTCTTGAACATCCACTATCAATGAACCATTTTGATTCTTTAGCAATGTTATCCTGATTCACCTACACACATAAACCCACAGGATAATACTTGGTACCCTTTACATGTTGGGTCCTTGAGAGTTAGTCTTATGTCTAACAATCCACATGCATCTCATGCCATTCCTCATGTTTTTCTTAACATAACAGTTGCTATTCATGTGACCAAATTGACAACAAAAATTACATACTGACATCGAATCAATCAAATGAACAGGTTTGATGAATCTGACTTGCCTTCTCCTGTGGATTGCAAACTCATTGGCATTTTGATTCAGTCTTATTTTTTTTATGCTCAAGACACTCGTTTTGTCGAAAAAGATTTGCATTATCTTGTATAAGAAAGCTAATTTTTTGCTTTAGTTCCTTGTTTTTAACATAGGATTCTTTCAGGCTGTTATGCATTTTTTCTAGAAAAGAATTAACATCATCATCAGATTCACTATCACTGTCGATTTGAGAGTTGCATTGTGTTACCTCTTCATCTCCAATGGCCATGAAAGCCACTTGAGCAGATTCCTCTTCTTCTTCAACTTCACCTTCTGAGTTGCAATCATTCCAGGTAATCTGGAAATTGTTGAACTTTGATTTTCGTTCAACCTTATTCTCCTTCTTTTTCTTCATTGGACACTCATTCGCATAGTGTCCTGGTTGGCTACATTCGAAACACTTATCAGTCAACTTCTTGTTGAACTCCAGTTTCCCTCTGTTTCTGAAGTCATTAGACTGATTTGGTAAGGAATAGCTGGATCCGCCTTTTCTGAATCTTCTCTTGTTGAGAAATCTTTTGAAACCTCTTGTGATGAGTGCAATATCACTGTCATCACCTTCCAAATCATTTTCATCCTGTGAGGCTGTTTCATCTTCGTCTTGTGAAGCTTTCAGAGTAATACTCTTTCTTACTTTTGTGTCTTCTTCATCCGGCATCTTAGATTTAAGTTTCAGTTCGTAAGAAGTTAGAGAGTTAATCAGAGATTCAATGGATAAGGTATTTAGATCCTTGGCTTCCTCAATGGCAGTCACTTTGCTTTTCCAGTCATTTGATAGAGCATTCAGAATTTTTCTGTTCTTCTCACCTAGAGAGTACTCCTTCTCAAGCACCTCTAAATCCTTGATTAGATCATTGAATCTACAATACATTTTGTCAATGTTTTCATGAGACTCCATCTTAAAAGATTCATAATTAGTGATCAGAATGAATTTCTTTTGTTCTCTCACATTCTCGCTTCCCTCATGGATCTTTCTAAGTTTATCCCAAATTTCTTTTGCAGATCTGCAGCCTTTGACTCTAATAGGCTCATTTGAGTCCAATGCAGTGTATAAAACGTTCATGGCCTTAGCATTTAGAGTGAGATGAATTCTATCTTTAGCAGTCAGCTCACTTCTGGCCTTTTGTCTCGACCTATGAGTAGTTTCATCAATAATAGTTGCGTCATATGGACCTTCACTAACAATAAACCACAACTCAATATCAATTGATTGTAAGAATATAATCATCCTTTCCTTCCAACTCACATAGTTTGATCCATTGAACATTGGAGGTCTAGTAACAGATTGTCCCTCAAACAACATGGCATTGTTGGTTGTCATATCTACTCCCAAGCCGATTGAACTTAATCTCTAGGAGACCAAACTCTGATACCAATTGTAAGGATCGAAAACAACCTAAGAGGGGGGTGAATTAGGTTTACAAAAAAATAGCTAAGATATAGGTCACTTTTCTTCACGGCCTACTTTTCTTTTCTCAAAGACCACCCAATGGATCAGATTACACGAAAGCACAGGTATTCGTAAGATGAAGAGGAGAACAGTTTATATAGAAAAACTGTAAACGAAAATAGTGAAACAAACCAGGTTTCAAGCTCTACTGGAGTTTGAACAGCACTTTTATATACCAGGTTACTTCAAGTTGAACAATCTTGCAACCAATATTCTGTGTACAAGGGAAGGATCACTTCCTTCTTGCCCCAACCTACACTTGGTCAAGCAAGGAAGTTTTACAAACAAACGAAAAACCCTCTCAATGCTACACTATTGAAGAAGCTGTGTCACACTTGAAAAACTACAAGAGAATTGCACAAGCTAAGAATACAAATGTTCCTTTGGAGTTTTCTAACACTTGAATCACTCACAATCTGATGTAGACTTGATGTGCAAAGTTGGCCTGAGATGGTTGACTTTGTTCTTTTTATAGGAGACCAGAAAATTCTTCAATCAATGCTGTCAACGGGTAGAAGGCAACTGAAGAGTCAACTAGCCGTTGGTGCTGTCGGACGTCCGATGTTCAGTTTTTATGCATCCGAACGAGATCAATGAGTTCTGGAAGTTTTCTTGAATCTCTTAGGACTTCCGATCCCTGATCATCATGCGTCCGAGGGTAAGATGCACATTTGAAATTTTCCTCTTCAATTCCTTCAGACGGCCGATGTGTCCAGAGTGTTGTGTCCGAAGTGCAGCAACGCTTGTCGGACGTCCGATACTCAGGTGTTGAGCGTCCGATCGTGATCAGTAATTGTAGAAGCCCTGGCTTGTCTTCTTCGGACGTCCGAGTCTGAGTTCTTTACACGTCCGAAGATACTCAAAGAATGTCGGACGTCCGATACTCTCCTTTTGTGCGTCCGACAACTTCCTCAGCACTTTCATCCTTTTTGATCTTCTTTTATTTGCTTTAAGTCCACAGACCTGTTTAGTGTTATTTCTGAAAAGGATCTCTACAAAGAATATTAGTAACATCCATTTGTTTTGTAATCATCAAAAGATGTGAATTGAGATAAACACATAGCAAGGTAGACAAAGTCCAATTAACTATTTCAATTTGACCATCAGTTTGTGGATGACTAGATGTAGAAAATAGCAACTTAGTACCTAGCTTAATCCACAAGATTTTTCAAAAGTAGCTAAGAAATTTAACATCTCTATCAAATACAATGGTTCTAGAAATACCATGCAAACGTACTATTTCCTTGAAGAACAAATTAGCCACATGTTTAGCATCATTGGTTTTATGACATGGAATAAAATGCGTCATTTTGAAAACCAATCAACAACAACATAAATAGAATCATTATCTTTCTTAGAGCAAGGCAAGCCATGGGTGAAGTCCATGGATGAATCAATCGACGGTGCACTTGGAAAAGTTAATGGAGTATAAAGACCACAAGGGTTTACCTTGGAATTTGCTTGATGGCAAGTAACACACCTTTCAACCAAACATTCAACATCACATCTCATTCATGGCCAATAGAAGTGTTCTTGCAGAAATAGTAAGTTTTGGCCCAAAGTGCCCCATTAGTCCTCCACTGTGTGACTCTCAAACCAAAAAACTCCTTAAGAAACATACAAGAATACAAAGTTTATCTTTATGGAACAAGAATCCATAGGCAATGAAATAATAATCTTGGGCAGCTTGCTTACAAGAGTTATAAATCTCGGTAAAATTAAAATTGTTAGTGTAATTCCTTAATGCATTCAAATCCTAATAATTTAGTATCAAAAAGAGTTATTAAGGAATACCTACGCAAAAGTGCATCGGTGACCACATTTGTTTTGTCGCTCTTACACTTAATTACAAAAGGAAATGAATCGATGAATGTTACCCACCACGGATGTCTCTTACTTAGTTTGTTTTGAGACTTCAAGTGTTTGAAAGACTCGTGGCCTATGTGTAACACGAACTTCTTTGGGCGCATATAATGTTGCCAAGATTGTAGGATGCGGATTAATGCATACAGCTCCTTGTCATAGGTAGAGTAATTTAAGTCCATTTCATTCAATTTTTTGCTAAAATATGCCACGGGTCTGCCCTCTTGCATCAAAACGGCTCCAATCACTATTCTAGAAGCATCACACTCTATTTCAAAAGTCTTATCGAAACAAGGTAACGACAGTAAAAGTGTATGTGTGAGATTGTATTTAAGTAGTTGGAATGACTTATCTTGGTCGGGACCCCAACTAAACTTCTCATTTTTCTTGATGATGGCGGTCAATGGTGTAGCTATGGTGCTAAAATCTTTGACAAAGCATCGATAATAGCTGGCCAATCCGTGAAAGCTCCTCATGTCGCTAATGCTTGTAAGTTTTGTCCATTCGTTAATTAATTTCATTTTGTCTTGATCAACTTGGATTCCTTGTGCACATACTACATATCCTAGGAAGACAAGTTGTTTAGCGTAGAAAGTACACTTTTTAAGGTTAGGATAGAGCCTTTCTTGACGTAATACATCAAGCACAATTTTAAGATGCATAACATGCTCATCTAAGCTCTTGCTATAAACTAAGATGTCATCAAAGTAAACTACCATAAATTTTTCCAAGAAAGAATGTAAGACATGGTTCATCAACCTCATGAATGTACTTGGTGCATTAGTTCAACCAAAAGGCATAACTAACCATTTCTACAATCCATGTTTAGTTTTATAGGCAATTTTCATTCGTCACCTTCTTTCATTCTTATTTGGTGATTGCCAATTTTTATATCAATCTTAGTAAAAATTACAGCACTATGTAGTTCATCAAGCATATTATCAAGTCTAGGTATGCGATGGCGATACTTTATCATTATAACATTGATAGCTCAACAATCGGTGCACAGCCTCTAACCACCGTTTTTCTTAGCTACAAGTAGAACCGAAACAACATAAGGGTTCAAGCTCTCTTGAATCCATCCTTTATTGAGGAGCTCATCGGCTTGGCATTGTGTCTATCTGGGGGCTTGTTTAGAAGTGAAGCTCCGGGAATGAGATAAATTTGATGCTCAATTCATCTCGTAGGTGGTAAGCCACTTGGTATCTCTTTGGGAAACACGTCTTGATATTCTTGCAAAAGGTCAGTAATAACATTAGGTAAAGAAACATCAAAATTATTAGTAGACAAGAAAGCTTCTTTACACATGAGTATGAAGAGAGGCTGGCTAGAAAATAATGCTCTCCTCACGTCTTTGGCCTTTGCATACATACTTTGCTTTCTCTCCTTTCCTACCGCTATGGCCGACTCATCATTAGCCTTTTTTTTTTCCTCTTTTTTTTCTAGCCCTCAATTCTTTTCTCTCTCTCAGATTTTTCTTCCTTTCACTCTCTTGTTTGAATTCCATTTGATGGCTTGCTTGATCCTTATACACTTGTTGGGGGTGTAAGAATTGCCATAGACAAAAGAGTATTTGTTGGCAAATCCATCAAAATTAACCTTTTTATCGAATTGCCAAGATTGACCCAAAAAAATATGTGCTGCTTGCATTGGAACTATGTCGCACAAAACCTCGTCCTCATAACTTCCAATGTGAAAGGAGACTAGAACGTGCTTCATCACACATACCTCGCCACTATTATTGAGCCATTGCAGCTTGTATGGCCGAGGGTGCTCACTTGTTGGTAAGTTCAATTTATCTACCATTAAAGTTGTGAGGATTCAAAAATTATTTTTATATTTTGTATTTTCAAAAATTATTTTTATATTTTGTGTTTCATTCTACTTGTCTTGAATTTTTGGTTGATTTAATGAGTCATGATTTTGATTCCTATTGCCCCATTCAACTTGAATTCATAGTGCATTATGCTAATGTGACCAACTAGTGAGGTTTGTGCAATAAATATGGTGAATTAAATGGACTTTTGTGTAAAAAGATTTTTGTGAATAGAGGTGTTAAGATATCATTGGAGGAAGAGAGATATTTGGAAAATTAAGATAGACATGTTTCTTGGCCACTTGTCAATCATCCTTTCAATCTTGACCAAGACCAATACAAATTCTTCTTATAACCAAGCTTCATTTCATCACAAAACTTTCTTCTTCCTTGGAGCAGGGGTGGACAAAATTTTAGGGGAGAAAAAGAGGGAGAGAAAGCAAAAGTTTAAGCCTTGATTCTTGTCTATTTAGTGAGAAAGCAAGAAAACAACTCAAATCTACTCCATTAAACCTTGAATCAAGTTTAGAAGGAAGCTCTTGGAGAAGTACTTGGAGGAGGATAGCATTGCAACCATGTTATTTTGCTTGCTATCCTAGGTTTTGGAGGTAAAGAGGTAAACTTTGCAAGGAAACTTAGTTTTCTTCCCTTATCTTTGAGTTTATTTGAGGTACGATGTTATAGAAGCTAAAGAAAGGAGCTTTATCGAAGATTTCATATTTTTATCAAATTATGTTGCAATTTTCAGCTTTGGTGTGTAATCTATTTAGCTTGATTTAGAACTTATATATGTGCAATTTTGATGAAAAGGAAACATTTTAGGGAGGACTTCATGTTAACTCAAGTAATGCTCTAAATTTCTAGATTTGATGCATAAGGTATATAGTTTAGTTTAGAGTTTCTATAAGTGACCTTTTGATGTATTTCTTTGCTAAGAACATGAACTAAATACCTCTTGACATGTTAGCTATTATTTATTGTGTTTTCACCATGCAGATAAGGTTGAAATCTGAAGTTAGAGAAAGGAATTTAAGGACAAGTTGCTGGAAATTCTTGTTTGAGTTGGAAGTTTGGGATGGTTTTGACATATTTTGCTCAAGATACTTGCTAATATTTTGATCTTCACATGTATGTTGATTTGGAGTTTTTCACAAGTATGTTGATTTGTAGCTTTTCACAAAGAGTTTTGGTGAAGTAAATCTAGTTCTTTAGATTGTTTAGATACTGGATTTTTGCCATGAATCTAAGTAAGAAAAGTTAGGATTTTGGAGAAAAAGTTATTAAGTCCTTGCTGAAAATTTTGCTACGGTTAGCTGAGAGGGCGAGAGAGAATTTCATCTTTATTGCTAGAATTTATGTGGTGATTTTGACATATTTTGGCTCAAGGCACTTGACAAGAATTTGGTCTTCACACCTATGTTGGATTTGAGCTAAAACAAAGAAGTTTACGAGGAAAAAAATGATTTGCTCCAAAACATTTTATTTCTCAAAATTTCCAACTTTGAACCTCAAGAACCTTGCCTCGTTTTCTTCAAAATTCGTGACTAAAATTGACCTAGTTTTACTCCATAGTTTGCTTGAGACATTGACCTATCATGTATGTAGTTTTTCACTTGATTTGAACAAGAAAACCTTGTGAATTTTGAAGGAAAATACAAGTTATGTTTGTTGGAAATTTGACAGCTTGAGTAGTGGTTTAAGAACTCAGGTTTAGTTGCTTTTGACCTTGGGTCTTGAAGAAATTTTGACACCTTATTACTTTTCACATGCTCTACTATATATGATCGCAGGGTTCAAGAGTGGCCTAGGGGGCGAACCTGTGATTGAAGTGTAAAAATTGTGATAAGTCGGTGAGTGTTCCAACTGCATGTTAGGATCAAGTGATTTACTTGATTGATTCTTCATGTGACTTGTTGATCGAAATGTGATTTGTTGTCTGAAATTGCTAGATATCTTGACTTGTTATTGCAAAGGCAAGTGTGTACTTTATCGCACTTGACCTGCTAAACTTGCTTGACTTGATATTGAATAGGCAAGTGTGTATCTTATCGCACTCGACCTAACTTGACTGAGCTCTTGTTATCCTATTTACAAGTGAACTAATATACATGTGCATGACTTGAAAGTCAGTTGGAGATGTTATTTCATCGACTATACTTGTTCTTGGAATCCCAAATCCTATCGGCTAGTTAGTTAAATCGAGTCAGTAAGGGCTTGGTCAAGGTGATTGACGAACCACGGGTCTTGTTACTTGTTTAATCCACTGGATGCATCATCTGGGATTGGTATACTCGAGTATTACTACCCACTTTTTTGGCATTTGGGCCCAGTAAAGAGGGTTGATCGAGGGAAAGGAAATTTGTGTAATGCAATGATCTATGGAATTTGTTTATTCCTACATTTCAAACATTGATGGAGTGTCAACGAACTCGAAAAATGTTGCTGCTGAACTGGCTTGCAAAAGCCAACTGTATTCTTTGAGTTGCAAGTGAAATACTGAACGGAATTAAGTGCTATGCCTGGAATCTGGCAGGAGCGACCATATCAGTTGTATCAACGTTTAAATCTTGAATGCTCTGCTTGGAATCTGGCAAGAGCCACCGTATCAGTTGTATCAATATTTGAATCCTGAGTGCTCTACCTAGAATCTGGCGAGAACCACCGTATCAGTATCCGTATCCTTTTCTTCTGTGCTAAATTGTTTATTTGAAATTGTGAACTATTACTGCTTTCGTTTGTAACTATTAACTTTTTTCGCTTTAAGATTTGATATATGTGATTGTCATCTTGCCAATTTGACTGCATGTTTTCTTGGAACCTCACTGGATTTTTAGTTCATCCCATTATTTGTTTTCCTTAACAGGGATTGGAATCATGGATCTGAAAAATAGTGAGTTCGAGAGTTGCAATTTTCGCTTTAAGTAATTGCCATCCTAGTTGTACTTAGCAAATTCATTGAACAATTTGTATGTCAATCCATTTAGTTATACATATAAGTATGGATGTTTTAAAAAGTTGGATGATTTGTAATGTTTGATTAAGAAATTTCGTACTTAATTTGGCGTTAATGTTATCTCTCAAGTTAATGTTAGTGAGTGAGTCCTGGCGAGAGTTGGACAGGCAGTCCGCTAAACCTTAGGGTATGCTCTAAGGGGGAGTGGGGTCATCACAAAAGCACTTGTTACGTTAGTGCAGCCTCCCGAGTCAATCATCATGCTACACACTTTGTCTTTAAGTGACAACGAGTGTCGACATTTTCCCATTGGAGCTCGTCTTTACTAATTTGTGTAGTAAGTGCTCTTCATGCAATCAAACTAACCTTGTCATTTGTAGGGTGGCACTTGGTTCAAGTTTAGGAATTGTAATTGGAATCACGTCCAATAATTCAGTATGGGATTTGATCAAGAGTATCATTACAATGACTAGTGTTTGGAATATATTTATAAGGTTTCAGAATCAACTTATTTTTCATTTTCTTTTCTTTATTTTTTTGTTTTTCCCTTTTTCCTGCTTCTTTCTTCCCAGCCCTTAAGTACTCATGCTTTACCAAATTCTTTTGAAGCACCACCTGACCATCACCAATCAACCTTGCAGTCTGTGTAACATGGGAGAGCGACTGACAAGAGATGAGAGAAAGGCTTACACAAAAAGAAAAAATAGACAGCAGAGAGAACTAAATAGAGAGGAGCAACTACCATAGAGTATTGGAGGAGAGAGGAAGAGAGTGAAGACAGAAGAAAAGAGAAGGTGATAGAGAGATTGACAAGAAAGGAGAGAGAACCAGATAGGGTGGGGCTGCTGCCATGGAGGGTTGGATGAAAGAGTGAAGAGAGATGAAAAAGAGAAAAGAATGATAATGAAATCTTGCTCTGGAAGATGGAATGAGAGGGAAAAAATGAAAAAGGAAATCTGATGGTAAGGTGCTGCCATGGAGGTTGGGCCGATGTGATAGAGTAATGAAAACGATAGGTTTTCTTTTCTTTTTTGAAGTCTTTGAGTCAAATTGAGTCAAATTTGGAAATCCACCAAAACCCCCAAATTTGTTAGGGATTGAGAATCCCCAAATTTTAATGATTCACTCCAAGATATTGAATCCAATACATGCAACCCAAACAGTAAGAATTGCAATTATTTCAATTAATAATTTCGATCCCCTTTTACCAAACTACACCTAGGTAATTCCTCTATCTCACTGGTTTCCTCGATAAGTGGTGGCATCCTCTCATATTCGGCTTCATCGTCCGTGAAAATTTCCCCATTTGATAGAACCATTACCGCTTTTTGATTCAGGCATTGGCTGGCTATATGCCCTCTCCCTTGACATGTAAAACACATAGTGTCATGATTACGGGACTGAGATGGATCATTCGCGGGTATTGAAGCTCCCTTCGATTCACTTCTTGGCATTTCTTGCTTTGGCCTTTGAGTGAGGAACTGGTTGTCCCCATCTCCTCCTTTATTGGCTGATTTCATGTGATTGGAGGTGAATAAGTAGGATGGAATCGTGTTTGACCCCTCCTCTTGAGCCTCCGCTCAATTTTGATTGCCTTCTCGACCATCTCGGCTATCTCTATATAGTGTTGCAATTCTAATTGGTCAGCAATCTCTGGCCTCAAACCATTTAGAAAATGAGCCATGGTTGCCTCTCTATCTTCCACAATGTCGCCTCTTAGTAAGGAGATTTCCATGTCCTTGTAGTAATCTTCGACACTTCGGCTGCCCTGCATCATGGTTTGGAGCTTATGGTACAAGTCTCTTTGGTACTTACTTGGAACAAAATGCCTGCTCATGATACGCTTCAATGCAGCCCACGTATTGATAGCCAGTTCTCCACATCTTCGCCGACTTGTCATCTTTTGGTCCCACCAAACTATGGTGTAGTCAGTGAACTCTACCACAACCAATTTCACTTTTTGTTCCTCAGAGTAGTCATTGCAATCAAAGACCAATTCAATTCTCCTTTCCCACTCAAGGTAAGCATCTGGATCGGATCTCCCTTTTCAAGGAAAAATTTTCATTTTAATGCCTTTTATAGTGTCCCCAACTAGTCTTGTATCCTTCGCAGTCTCTTAAGGTGCTCTTCCTCATCATTAGAGCTATCAGATTCTTCTACTCGACTTTTGCCGTGGAACGATTTGGAATTGCTAGGTGAACTTCATGTTTTGTAAAGTTCTTCATGAATTGGCTCCAAAGCTTGGTCTAGCATCTTCGTAAATTTAGCTTCTAGCATTTCAGTGAAAATCTTAATATCAAATGGTTGAAGATTTTCTTCACCACCATTAGACATTGTTATATGAAACCTACAAAAATTGGTTAGTAATAAAAGAAATAACCTCACACTCTCCCTTATGTGTTTCACTCACACTCGTGTATCACTCAAGTGTATGTAACACTCTCATATTCTCATCAATTAGTTCTCAAGGCACTTGATTGCTTCACTTGAAGAAATTAGAAATTGCTCAAGTGTTCCAACCGACTTGTAGTCAAGAATCACTCAAGGAGTGGTTAATGATAATTCGGTTCACTTGGACTGAGTGTTGAGCTCAAAAAGGACTAGATTTAATTCAAAGGACTCGTGACTGCTTGCTAGAATTTGGACAAAGATGGATGAACCTGAGCGGATTAATTTGGACAAGGAAAGACGAAACCTAGATCACTAGGAAAACTCAAGGAATCTGAAACTGTTTTGAAATTAATGTGGCTGGCTGTTTTGGAATGAAATCTCCTACCCTTTCCTACTCAAATCAGGTTTTTAACTTCCTCTTAGTCAAATCCAAGAGGCCTTCTAACCCATGGAGTTATGAACATTGATATGATCGTAACCCATAACTCAATAGAACTCTTAATTCTCCTAATATTATTCAAACGTTTTGCCCTCGATTTTCATGATAAAAACTCAGATAATATTGTACTTAATAAAACGCAAGTTGAACCTCGATTTACGAGTAATTGAGGTTCATTCTTGTGAAAATATTCTTTAGATTGTACTAGTGTACAATCTTCCTTAATAAGTGGGATACTTGAGTGATTATCCACTATTATTTGCCAGGCACACAAGGAGACCTCCAAGAGGATCTTACAGTGGACACTTGAACCTCCAGAGAAAATCCCTATTGAATTGCTCGGTGAGTGTCAAGTGTGTGAATCCTTGATACTTGCTTAATTGTGGTAATTGTTGGGATTTTAAAAATAAGGGCGGGTGCGTACTTTATCGCACTCGTTCTAATTTCAAATGAATGAATGAAATGTATTGAATGAATGAATGAAATGCAATGTTATGTTATGATTACATATGTCGTTGGAGTGAACCTTCTCGACTTTCAAATGAATGGGGGACGCCCAAACTCATAGGTCGACCTTGGACTCCGAGCCGGCAATGGGCTTGGTCGGGAACCTGGGCGAGCCATGAGATATATATAAGCTCGACCTAATGAGAGGTCTTGCTTGGCATACTCATGAAGTATCGCTGTATAAATGACTTGTGGGCCCTTGAGGTGTACGGTGGACGGAGGGAAGTAAGTGGTGATCTACGGAAATGGAAATACCGACCCGGTTGACGGGAGGGTCATTGCGGGAAGGTATACGAATGGCATCGGCAGAGCGAGTGGAACTTAGCTCCTGAGAGCTACCATATCCTTGAATTGTTTCTGATTTCTTTTCTTGCTCGAATGGTTGATTATTGAAATATCACGGTTTGGTTTAATAAATTTTGGATTGCTATTTGAACAATGTGCTTGCATGTGTGTTCTTGGCCTCACGAGCGTTTAGCTCACCCTATAGTTTGTTTTCCTTAACAGGACCGAATCTCAGAGAAGTTTGGAGAAACCCTTCGCTGTACTTTTGTTTTAAGGTTTCTATTATTTGTGACTATGTCCTTTGTTGGGATTGTACTTTTGGAATTGAAGTGTAACTTTTGGGCCTGACGTATATTTCGGATTTAAGTTGTATCTTGAACGCCCTATCTATGGGTGGGGTAATGGATGATTTTATGCTTGAACGCTTCCGCATTTTATGTTTATGTATTCTATCTGGTTATGACGTTCGGTCTGGCATTAAGCTTGAATGAATTTGCTTGAGTCCTGGCGAGAGCTAGGCAGGCGTTCCGCGGATACCCTTTAGTTCGCTTTAGGGAGATGTGGGGGCGTCACAGTTGGTATCAGAGCCCTAGGTTAGAGGTCTATATGGGAGACATATCAGATACTCTACCTTTAAGACTCGATATATGATGACTTAATCATACCCTAAGTGATACTTGAAGCGAGCTAGCTACTAAGTTAGTCCTACCTCAAGCGACAATTGGGATGAACCAACGATTAAGTTAGGCATGCATTGCAGGGTATTGGAACTAGGTAGTGATCTAAGTTTCTAACCTGAAAAGTATTATTATTTTGCAGGGATGGATGACGGAAATGGAGCCCCGACAGCTAACGGGAATGGCCATGCGAATGGTCATTATGAGCCTCTTAGGACTATCTTCTACCGAGCTGTAGCGGGAGGAGCTCGAGCACGCTACTCCCCATATGACAGATACCCTCGATGTTCGTGTAGGTTGACTTTCGCCTACCCGAACTATATAGTGCTTGCTCTGGACGACGAGCGTCGTCAGTTGGTGGATGCCAACCGCGATCTACAGGCTGAGGTAGACGAGCTTAGGCAGATGGTTAGCGCTCAGGGTGAGCGGATTGCCGAGCTCGAGGAGGTGATTGAGGGGGAGGTAGCCACATCTGCAGTGGTTAATGAGGAGTTTCGGGATACTAGGGCTCGACTCACTAGGCTAGGACGGGATGTCCGTAACCGGGCTTTCGAGATCCTGGCTGATGCTACTAGATTGGTTGAGGACGCTACTGAGGTGATTCCTGATGCTGAGGAGGAGGATCTCGAGGAGGATCCCGAGGAGGAGGATCCTCCTGATAGCCTCGCTGTGGACAGGATCTTAGTCGTTGACCCTTTTGACTTTTGACCGGTACAGTTAGGACTAGTTAGGGTGACGCGAGTGCTGAGGCCATTGTATTTTGCATGCTTGTGTGGCCTACTTTTGGGCACTTGTTCTTACTTTAGTCTTCTGTGACTAAAAGTATACTTTTGAACACCTGTGTGCTATATTTTTGTGAATTGTCCCTAACTTGCTAATTGTACGAACTTGACATGTTTATGAATGTAAATTATGGTTAATTTCAATGCTTTCTTGGTTGGTTCTCATTTTGATATATTTCTTCTTTTCGCTTAAATTAATCTATTTCTTGCACTAGACACATTTAGACTAATGGAAGGACTAAGGAGTGGTCGAGGCCGTGGGCGAGCGTTTAGATAGGCCCAACCTCAGGGGATGACTAGAGATCGGCAACTGGACCGACCCAGGGACAGGAAAACATTGAGGGTAACCAGGTGGCTACTGCCATAAATAGGATGACTGATATCCTAGAACGTCTAGTGGAGAGACAGGGTCCTGGACCATTTAACCAACCTGGGGCCCAGGATAGAGGAGAGGATAGAGCCCTGGAAAGATTCTTAAAATTTAACCCGCCTAAGTTTATGGGTGAACCTGACCCCGAAGTAGCGAAAAATTGGTTAGGGAGGATGACCAATATATTCGCCGCTCTAGATTACACTGAGGAGAGGCGAGTGAACTTTGCTGCGTTCCAATTTGAGGGAGTAGCCCGTGCTTGGTGGGATTTGATAAAAGGAAAATGGGAAAGGGCTCGAACCCCTTGGACTTGGGAGAATTTCACAAGGGAGTTTAATGAAAAGTTTCTTCCACCCTTGATTCAAGAGAAGAGAGAGTGTATCTCATGGTTAGAGTCCGAATTGGCCTTGGCTTAAAACATTAAAGTTGTAGGTATTGATGTGTTAGAGGTTCCTACAAAATTTCAGGTCAATCGGAGTAGTGTAGAATGAGTTAAGCCGAAATTACTATTGCTGTTCTGGGTTCATCAGGATGGCCGAACTGCGCCTGTAATCGGCTATTTTGACTGGAATTGCTTTCGATTTGGTTGTTGAGGTCTTCTGATGAAATGTATCTTGATGTCTTAGCTACCGCCTGCCTTTGGAATCAATGAATTTGGACTTGTACAGACTGAGTTGGACTAATTACAGCATAGTGTAATTTGTAAACCTGCAATTAAGGTTCTGGTTTGGTATTTTGCATATTTGACCTAGTTGTGCTAGGATTTGGACTGAGTGTCCTTCTACATTGTTGTAGCCCTGTCTTTTGGCTTCGAAATGGTGGGTCTTGCACCCTCATCCGACAATCGTAGTGTCTTTGGTGCCAAAACCGCAACATGACGTCAAAAACTGTTTTCTTGGGTTAAAGCTTATTTCCATTTCCGGATTTTTCTGGTTTCCTTTAATGCTTATATATTCTTATGGAACCTTATTTTGGTAATACTTGGCCTTGGTTTATGACTTGTAAACGAATCTTATTGTGTTTATTTGAATAGTTTTAAGGCTTGTTTTCATTCCGATCATTTCCTAGCTAACTTTTGTACTTGTACTACTTTGAGCCTAGTGAACGGCTTTTGGGAAATGAGATGACTTTTGTGTGAGATGTTGGGACTGATTAGAGGTAATAGTGAAGCCTTAAGGGCTGGAAAAGTAAGAAATTTAGGGGAAGTGCTGCCCGATTTTCTAGGCCGTTTGGTTCCTTTAAGTTGGATTTGCCTTTTGGTAGAAATGAAAGGCTTTTGGGCTGTTTGCGCCTAAGTCTTCATGTTACCTTTTTGTTTCCAAGAAAATCATGTTTTTGCACCCTTGCATTAGTATTTATTTGGCAAGGCATACGACGTGTAGTCGAGCCTCACTTGTGCATTCCGTTTGCTCGATTTGGATATGAAACCTTCAATTGGTTTATTTTGATTATTTTAGGGTTTCTTGGCGATTAAGGCCAATCTGAAGTGAAAACTTTTGAAGTTGAGCCTGTGAGTGTACCACTCCCCTCCATTGCTGTTTAACTTGATTTCTGCTCTGCAATCTGTTTAATTTGTTTGAGACGAGAGTGTACTTTATCACACTCGTTCTCTTGTCTGTTCATATGCCAATTTACCATGCAAAATTTGAATCTGTTATCTGTGTCTGCATCTGTTCGGATTTCTATGACCTATGAGCTCAATCCTGTGGCTAAGTTATTCGAGTCGGGCCGGCAAGGGCCTGGACGATTAGATAACGAACCACGGTAGTCTGTTCGGGGATTTTGGGTATTGAGACCCTTGATTCCGGGTATACTCGAGTATTACCATTTCTGTTCGTTTGCGGTGAGCGGGCCCGGTAAAGGGGTGTTTGGTGAACGGGATTCGGTGTAAAGAGGGGTCTACGGACGTTGGTTCTATATACGTTGGCGGAGTGTCAACTTCGATCAAGCTTCGGTGACGCAAATGGGAATTTGGCTCCTGAGAGCCACCTGTATCCTTTCTGTGTGAATCATTAGTTACTTTACTTTACATCTAGCATGTGTATCTGATTTGTTAAATGTGAAATGCCATGATTTTTCTGTTATATGTCTGGTACCTCATTGAGCGCAAGCTCACCAAACAAACTCTAAATGTACTTCGTTTCACTGGTTCCATCTGAATTGTAAACCTAGCGACATGTATATATGAAAATGTTTTTTTTTTTCCATGTGATTTTGGTAAGTTACTGTTAAGCTTGGCGGTTTTCAATCATTCAATTCTTTTGGATCCTATCTCGTGTAATATCGGATTTGTGTGATTCGACTCCGTAGTCCTGGCGAGAGCTGGGCAGGCGGTCCGCCGAACCCTTTGGTTCGCCTTAGGGTAAGGTGGAGCTGTCACAGGTGGTATCAGAGCCATATGCCGACGGTTGGGACTCTACGTCCTTTTACTGGAAAAGCCCTGAGCCTCTCGTTCGTGAAGAGTCACGAAGCGAAACTCTCCGTAGGGGATGCCCGCGTGCGGGTGGCAAGCTGATAGGTACCTTGTGATGTGACCCTGAGAACTGTCACAGGTGGTATCAGAGCCTGTTTCGCGTGGTCTCTGCGCGGAGTGAGCCTGGACTAAGTGGTGAATAGGTATGAAGGATTAAGTGCTCGTTCGAGCCTAAGCTCTAAATTGTGAATGTTATAGGTCTTAACTTTTCTTGTGGTATCTGAGCATCATAGATCGGTACGTCTGGTGGGAATTTCGATTGTAGATGGTTTTCTCTTGGGACTGGCCAGCTCGAGATGTGAACTATCTTATTTCGGATTCTTGTGCCTGAGTACTCCAGAGTTGAGGCGGTGTTCGTAGGTGAGAGTTGCATTTTGGGAACATGAATAGGCTTTGTTCGACTGGAATGAGTACAAGAGGTTAATGGATATTTCATTTGGATAATAGGTGATGTGAGAGACCGGACGGGGTTATTTTAGCAAGGTTTGGGACGATATATCCCTTTTCTTTTGATTCGCTCGTATGTTGTTACCACATGCCGTCGGTTGTATAATTGTGTATATGAATAATTGCCTAATTTGATACGTATTTGTATATTTGATCATTTGTTTCCTTGATATGTGGAATGTTATGTGCATATATGTTTATTTGTGTAATTGGTGGTCTCAATTTTAGATACTTTAGTCAATTTCCTATTGCTATGTTTATTTACTAAAATATCTTTGGGGGGAAAAAAAAAAGGAGAGGAAAAAAAAAATATATATATATATGTAAGAAAGACGGAAACACGGATGTGGTCGTGGCCGTGGAGCTAAGCGAGGCCAAGAATCAAGAGAAGAAAGGGAAACAATAGCTGGACAAGGACCGAGAATGCCACTTGTACTTAGGAATGTATTATGACCCATTGTTTTGCCGACAGGCTAGCCTTCGAGTTCCAGCAACTCCGTAAGATGACACACTGGGTTGATCCATATCAAGAAATTTCGGTTCTCCGAGACGAAATAGAGGTTCAAAGGAGGCTAACCGAGTACTGGGAAGGGCGATGGAAGCAAGAGTATTCGGAGAAACTTGAGCTTTTACACCAAAACATGGAGCTAAAGAGGAAATACGAAGAGATTTCCAAGGAGACCGTAGCAATGGCACAAGGTAATACTTTTATAGGGATTCCAGAGGAAGTTCAAAAGATAGGAATTGCAAGGCCACAACTGAAGATCTTCCATGCAAAGAAAAAGGGTAAAGCTGGAAGGCCATTTGCTAAGAGGGGCCGTGGATCGGGTGGTGTGACAAATTGTAGTTATTGTAGAAAATCCAATCATACTGAAGTAGATTGTTGGTTAAAGGGGAGGAGATGTCTGTGTTGTGGGAGCGCCGAGCATCTGATTGCTAATTGCCCGGGTTTAGTGCCCGAAAAGAAGGGAACCCAGCAGCCAACCAAGACCGACCCTGGACCGTCAAGTGGAGAAGGGACTGGGATGAAGAACCTCGTTTCTTCTGACTCTGACGACGAAGAAGGTACAGGCCATTGGTTATTTTAAATTTGGAAGGTAAAATTTCGAGGGCGAAATTCTTTTAAGGGGGAGAGAGTGTGAGAACCCGTAATTTGCATTTTCTCGGTTTTCGCATTTTTCATGGCTTGTTTTCTGCACTTTCTGTATCCGAAAAATTTTCTAGATAAATTTTATGAGTAAATATAGTTTTTAGAGGATTTTTCTAGTATCGAATAGATTTTGAGAAACTAAGAGCGTATTTTGGACGTGGGACCCACTAGTGCGAAAAGTTCGGAAAATTTCGGCCAATTAGGTTGAGTTTCGGATACTGGTTGAAATTTATCGGGTGTTAAGAGAAAAGTAGAGGATGAGATGTGATTGATGTGAGAGAAACTTAAAGGATAGAAATGCTTTAAATGTAGTGACAAGTGTCACTTGGTGAGTGGTGGCACTTGTAGGACAACTATTCATTTTCTTGACTTTTTGACCAATTGCTTAAATATCTCAAAAATCACACAAAATTCATTCTTGTCTTCAACTTCTTGGCCGGCTCTCTCTCTAGGAAAAGAAAGAAAACTTCTCCAATTTTCAAGCTTCCATCTAGTGCAAATCATCCAAACCAAGTGCTTAAATTTGTTTCTACTCCATAAAATCCCTCCATTTGGTGCTAGTAAGTGTTTTGTGGAAGTGTCCAAGGAAGCTAAGGTGTCCTACAACTCTCCCTCTCTTGTGTTCTAGGTAAGTGGTGATTGAACTTCCTCCTACACCTAATGAAGCTTAAGTTGTGCTTAGTGGTAGCTAAAGTGCTGAAATTTGTGGTTTATTTCTTGGTTTGAGATAAATTGATGAGGTTTTCAATTTAATGGTGTATTTTCTGGTTTAATGTGATAATGATGCTGTGGCTATCTATGATGGTTGGTAATGCAGGGTAATGACTCTAGTAGGTGTACATGATTGGTAATTGCAAGCAATTTTGGGTTTGGAAGGAATTTGAGAAAGTTAGGGTTTTATATCCCCAATTCTGTCCGGTTTTGTATCTCATGTTGATGTCTTAGCTACCGCCTGCCTTTGGAATCAATGAATTTGGACATGTACAGACTGAGTTGGACTAATTACAGCATAGTGTAATTTGTAAACCTGCAATTAAGGTTCTGGTTTGGTATTTTGCATATTTGACCTAGTTGTGCTAGGATTTGGACTGAGTGTCCTTCTACATTGTTGTAGCCCTGTCTTTTGGCTTCGAAATGGTGGGTCTTGCACCCTCATCCGACAATCGTAGTGTCTTTGGTGCCAAAACCGCAACATGACGTCAAAAACTGTTTTCTTGGGTTAAAGCTTATTTCCATTTCCGGATTTTTCTGGTTTCCTTTAATGCTTATATATTCTTATGGAACCTTATTTTGGTAATACTTGGCCTTGGTTTATGACTTGTAAACGAATCTTATTGTGTTTATTTGAATAGTTTTAAGGCTTGTTTTCATTCCGATCATTTCCTAGCTAACTTTTGTACTTGTACTACTTTGAGCCTAGTGAACGGCTTTTGGGAAATGAGATGACTTTTGTGTGAGATGTTGGGACTGATTTGAGGTAATAGTGAAGCCTTAAGGGCTGGAAAAGTAAGAAATTTAGGGGAAGTGCTGCCCGATTTTCTAGGCCGTTTGGTTCCTTTAAGTTGGATTTGCCTTTTGGTAGAAATGAAAGGCTTTTGGGCTGTTTGCGCCTAAGTCTTCATGTTACCTTTTTGTTTCCAAGAAAATCATGTTTTTGCACCCTTGCATTAGTATTTATTTGGCAAGGCATACGACGTGTAGTCGAGCCTCACTTGTGCATTCCGTTTGCTCGATTTGGATATGAAACCTTCAATTGGTTTATTTTGATTATTTTAGGGTTTCTTGGCGATTAAGGCCAATCTGAAGTGAAAACTTTTGAAGTTGAGCCTGTGAGTGTACCACTCCCCTCCATTGCTGTTTAACTTGATTTCTGCTCTGCAATCTGTTTAATTTGTTTGAGACGAGAGTGTACTTTATCACACTCGTTCTCTTGTCTGTTCATATGCCAATTTACCATGCAAAATTTGAATCTGTTATCTGTGTCTGCATCTGTTCGGATTTCTATGACCTATGAGCTCAATCCTGTGGCTAAGTTATTCGAGTCGGGCCGGCAAGGGCCTGGACGATTAGATAACGAACCACGGTAGTCTGTTCGGGGATTTTGGGTATTGAGACCCTTGATTCCGGGTATACTCGAGTATTACCATTTCTGTTCGTTTGCGGTGAGCGGGCCCGGTAAAGGGGTGTTTGGTGAACGGGATTCGGTGTAAAGAGGGGTCTACGGACGTTGGTTCTATATACGTTGGCGGAGTGTCAACTTCGATCAAGCTTCGGTGACGCAAATGGGAATTTGGCTCCTGAGAGCCACCTGTATCCTTTCTGTGTGAATCATTAGTTACTTTACTTTACATCTAGCATGTGTATCTGATTTGTTAAATGTGAAATGCCATGATTTTTCTGTTATATGTCTGGTACCTCATTGAGCGCAAGCTCACCCCTTTCTGTTCCTTTTGTTTTCCTTACAGGAACCTCTTTTGGAAATCATGATTTTGAAAAGCGAGTTGAGCTAGTTAGATAATCTTTTGTTCTTTTGTATAGCTCCTCGAGGGGAAACAAACTCTAAATGTACTTCGTTTCACTGGTTCCATCTGAATTGTAAACCTAGCGACATGTATATATGAAAATGTTTTTTTTTTTCCATGTGATTTTGGTAAGTTACTGTTAAGCTTGGCGGTTTTCAATCATTCAATTCTTTTGGATCCTATCTCGTGTAATATCGGATTTGTGTGATTCGACTCCGTAGTCCTGGCGAGAGCTGGGCAGGCGGTCCGCCGAACCCTTTGGTTCGCCTTAGGGTAAGGTGGAGCTGTCACAGGTGGTATCAGAGCCATATGCCGACGGTTGGGACTCTACGTCCTTTTACTGGAAAAGCCCTGAGCCTCTCGTTCGTGAAGAGTCACGAAGCGAAACTCTCCGTAGGGGATGCCCGCGTGCGGGTGGCAAGCTGATAGGTACCTTGTGATGTGACCCTGAGAACTGTCACAGGTGGTATCAGAGCCTGTTTCGCGTGGTCTCTGCGCGGAGTGAGCCTGGACTAAGTGGTGAATAGGTATGAAGGATTAAGTGCTCGTTCGAGCCTAAGCTCTAAATTGTGAATGTTATAGGTCTTAACTTTTCTTGTGGTATCTGAGCATCATAGATCGGTACGTCTGGTGGGAATTTCGATTGTAGATGGTTTTCTCTTGGGACTGGCCAGCTCGAGATGTGAACTATCTTATTTCGGATTCTTGTGCCTGAGTACTCCAGAGTTGAGGCGGTGTTCGTAGGTGAGAGTTGCATTTTGGGAACATGAATAGGCTTTGTTCGACTGGAATGAGTACAAGAGGTTAATGGATATTTCATTTGGATAATAGGTGATGTGAGAGACCGGACGGGGTTATTTTAGCAAGGTTTGGGACGATATATCCCTTTTCTTTTGATTCGCTCGTATGTTGTTACCACATGCCGTCGGTTGTATAATTGTGTATATGAATAATTGCCTAATTTGATACGTATTTGTATATTTGATCATTTGTTTCCTTGATATGTGGAATGTTATGTGCATATATGTTTATTTGTGTAATTGGTGGTCTCAATTTTAGATACTTTAGTCAATTTCCTATTGCTATGTTTATTTACTAAAATATCTTTGGGGGGAAAAAAAAAAGGAGAGGAAAAAAAAAATATATATATATATATGTAAGAAAGACGGAAACACGGATGTGGTCGTGGCCGTGGAGCTAAGCGAGGCCAAGAATCAAGAGAAGAAAGGGAAACAATAGCTGGACAAGGACCGAGAATGCCACTTGTACTTAGGAATGTATTATGACCCATTGTTTTGCCGACAGGCTAGCCTTCGAGTTCCAGCAACTCCGTAAGATGACACACTGGGTTGATCCATATCAAGAAATTTCGGTTCTCCGAGACGAAATAGAGGTTCAAAGGAGGCTAACCGAGTACTGGGAAGGGCGATGGAAGCAAGAGTATTCGGAGAAACTTGAGCTTTTACACCAAAACATGGAGCTAAAGAGGAAATACGAAGAGATTTCCAAGGAGACCGTAGCAATGGCACAAGGTAATACTTTTATAGGGATTCCAGAGGAAGTTCAAAAGATAGGAATTGCAAGGCCACAACTGAAGATCTTCCATGCAAAGAAAAAGGGTAAAGCTGGAAGGCCATTTGCTAAGAGGGGCCGTGGATCGGGTGGTGTGACAAATTGTAGTTATTGTAGAAAATCCAATCATACTGAAGTAGATTGTTGGTTAAAGGGGAGGAGATGTCTGTGTTGTGGGAGCGCCGAGCATCTGATTGCTAATTGCCCGGGTTTAGTGCCCGAAAAGAAGGGAACCCAGCAGCCAACCAAGACCGACCCTGGACCGTCAAGTGGAGAAGGGACTGGGATGAAGAACCTCGTTTCTTCTGACTCTGACGACGAAGAAGGTACAGGCCATTGGTTATTTTAAATTTGGAAGGTAAAATTTCGAGGGCGAAATTCTTTTAAGGGGGAGAGAGTGTGAGAACCCGTAATTTGCATTTTCTCGGTTTTCGCATTTTTCATGGCTTGTTTTCTGCACTTTCTGTATCCGAAAAATTTTCTAGATAAATTTTATGAGTAAATATAGTTTTTAGAGGATTTTTCTAGTATCGAATAGATTTTGAGAAACTAAGAGCGTATTTTGGACGTGGGACCCACTAGTGCGAAAAGTTCGGAAAATTTCGGCCAATTAGGTTGAGTTTCGGATACTGGTTGAAATTTATCGGGTGTTAAGAGAAAAGTAGAGGATGAGATGTGATTGATGTGAGAGAAACTTAAAGGATAGAAATGCTTTAAATGTAGTGACAAGTGTCACTTGGTGAGTGGTGGCACTTGTAGGACAACTATTCATTTTCTTGACTTTTTGACCAATTGCTTAAATATCTCAAAAATCACACAAAATTCATTCTTGTCTTCAACTTCTTGGCCGGCTCTCTCTCTAGGAAAAGAAAGAAAACTTCTCCAATTTTCAAGCTTCCATCTAGTGCAAATCATCCAAACCAAGTGCTTAAATTTGTTTCTACTCCATAAAATCCCTCCATTTGGTGCTAGTAAGTGTTTTGTGGAAGTGTCCAAGGAAGCTAAGGTGTCCTACAACTCTCCCTCTCTTGTGTTCTAGGTAAGTGGTGATTGAACTTCCTCCTACACCTAATGAAGCTTAAGTTGTGCTTAGTGGTAGCTAAAGTGCTGAAATTTGTGGTTTATTTCTTGGTTTGAGATAAATTGATGAGGTTTTCAATTTAATGGTGTATTTTCTGGTTTAATGTGATAATGATGCTGTGGTTATCTATGATGGTTGGTAATGCAGGGTAATGACTCTAGTAGGTGTACATGATTGGTAATTGCAAGCAATTTTGGGTTTGGAAGGAATTTGAGAAAGTTAGGGTTTTATATCCCCAATTCTGTCCGGTTTTGTATCTCATGGTTAGAGTCCGAATTGGCCTTGGCTTAAAACATTAAAGTTGTAGGTATTGATGTGTTAGAGGTTCCTACAAAATTTCAGGTCAATCGGAGTAGTGTAGAATGAGTTAAGCCGAAATTAATATTGCTGTTCTGGGTTCATCAGGATGGCCGAACTGCGCCTGTAATCGGCTATTTTGACTGGAATTGCTTTCGATTTGGTTGTTGAGGTCTTCTGATGAAATGTATCTTGATGTCTTAGCTACCGCCTGCCTTTGGAATCAATGAATTTGGACTTGTACAGACTGAGTTGGACTAATTACAGCATAGTGTAATTTGTAAACCTGCAATTAAGGTTCTGGTTTGGTATTTTGCATATTTGACCTAGTTGTGCTAGGATTTGGACTGAGTGTCCTTCTACATTGTTGTAGCCCTGTCTTTTGGCTTCGAAATGGTGGGTCTTGCACCCTCATCCGACAATCGTAGTGTCTTTGGTGCCAAAACCGCAACATGACGTCAAAAACTGTTTTCTTGGGTTAAAGCTTATTTCCATTTCCGGATTTTTCTGGTTTCCTTTAATGCTTATATATTCTTATGGAACCTTATTTTGGTAATACTTGGCCTTGGTTTATGACTTGTAAACGAATCTTATTGTGTTTATTTGAATAGTTTTAAGGCTTGTTTTCATTCCGATCATTTCCTAGCTAACTTTTGTACTTGTACTACTTTGAGCCTAGTGAACGGCTTTTGGGAAATGAGATGACTTTTGTGTGAGATGTTGGGACTGATTTGAGGTAATAGTGAAGCCTTAAGGGCTGGAAAAGTAAGAAATTTAGGGGAAGTGCTGCCCGATTTTCTAGGCCGTTTGGTTCCTTTAAGTTGGATTTGCCTTTTGGTAGAAATGAAAGGCTTTTGGGCTGTTTGCGCCTAAGTCTTCATGTTACCTTTTTGTTTCCAAGAAAATCATGTTTTTGCACCCTTGCATTAGTATTTATTTGGCAAGGCATACGACGTGTAGTCGAGCCTCACTTGTGCATTCCGTTTGCTCGATTTGGATATGAAACCTTCAATTGGTTTATTTTGATTATTTTAGGGTTTCTTGGCGATTAAGGCCAATCTGAAGTGAAAACTTTTGAAGTTGAGCCTGTGAGTGTACCACTCCCCTCCATTGCTGTTTAACTTGATTTCTGCTCTGCAATCTGTTTAATTTGTTTGAGACGAGAGTGTACTTTATCACACTCGTTCTCTTGTCTGTTCATATGCCAATTTACCATGCAAAATTTGAATCTGTTATCTGTGTCTGCATCTGTTCGGATTTCTATGACCTATGAGCTCAATCCTGTGGCTAAGTTATTCGAGTCGGGCCGGCAAGGGCCTGGACGATTAGATAACGAACCACGGTAGTCTGTTCGGGGATTTTGGGTATTGAGACCCTTGATTCCGGGTATACTCGAGTATTACCATTTCTGTTCGTTTGCGGTGAGCGGGCCCGGTAAAGGGGTGTTTGGTGAACGGGATTCGGTGTAAAGAGGGGTCTACGGACGTTGGTTCTATATACGTTGGCGGAGTGTCAACTTCGATCAAGCTTCGGTGACGCAAATGGGAATTTGGCTCCTGAGAGCCACCTGTATCCTTTCTGTGTGAATCATTAGTTACTTTACTTTACATCTAGCATGTGTATCTGATTTGTTAAATGTGAAATGCCATGATTTTTCTGTTATATGTCTGGTACCTCATTGAGCGCAAGCTCACCCCTTTCTGTTCCTTTTGTTTTCCTTACAGGAACCTCTTTTGGAAATCATGATTTTGAAAAGCGAGTTGAGCTAGTTAGATAATCTTTTGTTCTTTTGTATAGCTCCTCGAGGGGAAACAAACTCTAAATGTACTTCGTTTCACTGGTTCCATCTGAATTGTAAACCTAGCGACATGTATATATGAAAATGTTTTTTTTTTCCATGTGATTTTGGTAAGTTACTGTTAAGCTTGGCGGTTTTCAATCATTCAATTCTTTTGGATCCTATCTCGTGTAATATCGGATTTGTGTGATTCGACTCCG
The DNA here is from genome assembly GCF_036785885.1 of Coffea arabica. Taxonomy (NCBI): domain Eukaryota; kingdom Viridiplantae; phylum Streptophyta; class Magnoliopsida; order Gentianales; family Rubiaceae; genus Coffea; species Coffea arabica. Next base: position 12,837,110 of record NC_092315.1, on the reverse strand, counting down.
TAGTCCTGACGAGAGCTGGGCAGGCGGTCCGCCGAACCCTTTGGTTCGCCTTAGGGTAAGGTGGAGCTGTCACAGGTGGTATCAGAGCCATATGCCGACGGTTGGGACTCTACGTCCTTTTACTGGAAAAGCCCTGAGCCTCTCGTTCGTGAAGAGTCACGAAGCGAAACTCTCCGTAGGGGATGCCCGCGTGCGGGTGGCAAGCTGATAGGTACCTTGTGATGTGACCCTGAGAACTGTCACAGGTGGTATCAGAGCCTGTTTCGCGTGGTCTCTGCGCGGAGTGAGCCTGGACTAAGTGGTGAATAGGTATGAAGGATTAAGTGCTCGTTCGAGCCTAAGCTCTAAATTGTGAATGTTATAGGTCTTAACTTTTCTTGTGGTATCTGAGCATCATAGATCGGTACGTCTGGTGGGAATTTCGATTGTAGATGGTTTTCTCTTGGGACTGGCCAGCTCGAGATGTGAACTATCTTATTTCGGATTCTTGTGCCTGAGTACTCCAGAGTTGAGGCGGTGTTCGTAGGTGAGAGTTGCATTTTGGGAACATGAATAGGCTTTGTTCGACTGGAATGAGTACAAGAGGTTAATGGATATTTCATTTGGATAATAGGTGATGTGAGAGACCGGACGGGGTTATTTTAGCAAGGTTTGGGACGATATATCCCTTTTCTTTTGATTCGCTCGTATGTTGTTACCACATGCCGTCGGTTGTATAATTGTGTATATGAATAATTGCCTAATTTGATACGTATTTGTATATTTGATCATTTGTTTCCTTGATATGTGGAATGTTATGTGCATATATGTTTATTTGTGTAATTGGTGGTCTCAATTTTAGATACTTTAGTCAATTTCCTATTGCTATGTTTATTTACTAAAATATCTTTGGGGGGAAAAAAAAGGAGAGGAAAAAAAAATATATATATATATATATGTAAGAAAGACGGAAACACGGATGTGGTCGTGGCCGTGGAGCTAAGCGAGGCCAAGAATCAAGAGAAGAAAGGGAAACAATAGCTGGACAAGGACCGAGAATGCCACTTGTACTTAGGAATGTATTATGACCCATTGTTTTGCCGACAGGCTAGCCTTCGAGTTCCAGCAACTCCGTAAGATGACACACTGGGTTGATCCATATCAAGAAATTTCGGTTCTCCGAGACGAAATAGAGGTTCAAAGGAGGCTAACCGAGTACTGGGAAGGGCGATGGAAGCAAGAGTATTCGGAGAAACTTGAGCTTTTACACCAAAACATGGAGCTAAAGAGGAAATACGAAGAGATTTCCAAGGAGACCGTAGCAATGGCACAAGGTAATACTTTTATAGGGATTCCAGAGGAAGTTCAAAAGATAGGAATTGCAAGGCCACAACTGAAGATCTTCCATGCAAAGAAAAAGGGTAAAGCTGGAAGGCCATTTGCTAAGAGGGGCCGTGGATCGGGTGGTGTGACAAATTGTAGTTATTGTAGAAAATCCAATCATACTGAAGTAGATTGTTGGTTAAAGGGGAGGAGATGTCTGTGTTGTGGGAGCGCCGAGCATCTGATTGCTAATTGCCCGGGTTTAGTGCCCGAAAAGAAGGGAACCCAGCAGCCAACCAAGACCGACCCTGGACCGTCAAGTGGAGAAGGGACTGGGATGAAGAACCTCGTTTCTTCTGACTCTGACGACGAAGAAGGTACAGGCCATTGGTTATTTTAAATTTGGAAGGTAAAATTTCGAGGGCGAAATTCTTTTAAGGGGGAGAGAGTGTGAGAACCCGTAATTTGCATTTTCTCGGTTTTCGCATTTTTCATGGCTTGTTTTCTGCACTTTCTGTATCCGAAAAATTTTCTAGATAAATTTTATGAGTAAATATAGTTTTTAGAGGATTTTTCTAGTATCGAATAGATTTTGAGAAACTAAGAGCGTATTTTGGACGTGGGACCCACTAGTGCGAAAAGTTCGGAAAATTTCGGCCAATTAGGTTGAGTTTCGGATACTGGTTGAAATTTATCGGGTGTTAAGAGAAAAGTAGAGGATGAGATGTGATTGATGTGAGAGAAACTTAAAGGATAGAAATGCTTTAAATGTAGTGACAAGTGTCACTTGGTGAGTGGTGGCACTTGTAGGACAACTATTCATTTTCTTGACTTTTTGACCAATTGCTTAAATATCTCAAAAATCACACAAAATTCATTCTTGTCTTCAACTTCTTGGCCGGCTCTCTCTCTAGGAAAAGAAAGAAAACTTCTCCAATTTTCAAGCTTCCATCTAGTGCAAATCATCCAAACCAAGTGCTTAAATTTGTTTCTACTCCATAAAATCCCTCCATTTGGTGCTAGTAAGTGTTTTGTGGAAGTGTCCAAGGAAGCTAAGGTGTCCTACAACTCTCCCTCTCTTGTGTTCTAGGTAAGTGGTGATTGAACTTCCTCCTACACCTAATGAAGCTTAAGTTGTGCTTAGTGGTAGCTAAAGTGCTGAAATTTGTGGTTTATTTCTTGGTTTGAGATAAATTGATGAGGTTTTCAATTTAATGGTGTATTTTCTGGTTTAATGTGATAATGATGCTGTGGTTATCTATGATGGTTGGTAATGCAGGGTAATGACTCTAGTAGGTGTACATGATTGGTAATTGCAAGCAATTTTGGGTTTGGAAGGAATTTGAGAAAGTTAGGGTTTTATATCCCCAATTCTGTCCGGTTTTGTATCTCATGGTTAGAGTCCGAATTGGCCTTGGCTTAAAACATTAAAGTTGTAGGTATTGATGTGTTAGAGGTTCCTACAAAATTTCAGGTCAATCGGAGTAGTGTAGAATGAGTTAAGCCGAAATTAATATTGCTGTTCTGGGTTCATCAGGATGGCCGAACTGCGCCTGTAATCGGCTATTTTGACTGGAATTGCTTTCGATTTGGTTGTTGAGGTCTTCTGATGAAATGTATCTTGATGTCTTAGCTACCGCCTGCCTTTGGAATCAATGAATTTGGACTTGTACAGACTGAGTTGGACTAATTACAGCATAGTGTAATTTGTAAACCTGCAATTAAGGTTCTGGTTTGGTATTTTGCATATTTGACCTAGTTGTGCTAGGATTTGGACTGAGTGTCCTTCTACATTGTTGTAGCCCTGTCTTTTGGCTTCGAAATGGTGGGTCTTGCACCCTCATCCGACAATCGTAGTGTCTTTGGTGCCAAAACCGCAACATGACGTCAAAAACTGTTTTCTTGGGTTAAAGCTTATTTCCATTTCCGGATTTTTCTGGTTTCCTTTAATGCTTATATATTCTTATGGAACCTTATTTTGGTAATACTTGGCCTTGGTTTATGACTTGTAAACGAATCTTATTGTGTTTATTTGAATAGTTTTAAGGCTTGTTTTCATTCCGATCATTTCCTAGCTAACTTTTGTACTTGTACTACTTTGAGCCTAGTGAACGGCTTTTGGGAAATGAGATGACTTTTGTGTGAGATGTTGGGACTGATTTGAGGTAATAGTGAAGCCTTAAGGGCTGGAAAAGTAAGAAATTTAGGGGAAGTGCTGCCCGATTTTCTAGGCCGTTTGGTTCCTTTAAGTTGGATTTGCCTTTTGGTAGAAATGAAAGGCTTTTGGGCTGTTTGCGCCTAAGTCTTCATGTTACCTTTTTGTTTCCAAGAAAATCATGTTTTTGCACCCTTGCATTAGTATTTATTTGGCAAGGCATACGACGTGTAGTCGAGCCTCACTTGTGCATTCCGTTTGCTCGATTTGGATATGAAACCTTCAATTGGTTTATTTTGATTATTTTAGGGTTTCTTGGCGATTAAGGCCAATCTGAAGTGAAAACTTTTGAAGTTGAGCCTGTGAGTGTACCACTCCCCTCCATTGCTGTTTAACTTGATTTCTGCTCTGCAATCTGTTTAATTTGTTTGAGACGAGAGTGTACTTTATCACACTCGTTCTCTTGTCTGTTCATATGCCAATTTACCATGCAAAATTTGAATCTGTTATCTGTGTCTGCATCTGTTCGGATTTCTATGACCTATGAGCTCAATCCTGTGGCTAAGTTATTCGAGTCGGGCCGGCAAGGGCCTGGACGATTAGATAACGAACCACGGTAGTCTGTTCGGGGATTTTGGGTATTGAGACCCTTGATTCCGGGTATACTCGAGTATTACCATTTCTGTTCGTTTGCGGTGAGCGGGCCCGGTAAAGGGGTGTTTGGTGAACGGGATTCGGTGTAAAGAGGGGTCTACGGACGTTGGTTCTATATACGTTGGCGGAGTGTCAACTTCGATCAAGCTTCGGTGACGCAAATGGGAATTTGGCTCCTGAGAGCCACCTGTATCCTTTCTGTGTGAATCATTAGTTACTTTACTTTACATCTAGCATGTGTATCTGATTTGTTAAATGTGAAATGCCATGATTTTTCTGTTATATGTCTGGTACCTCATTGAGCGCAAGCTCACCCCTTTCTGTTCCTTTTGTTTTCCTTACAGGAACCTCTTTTGGAAATCATGATTTTGAAAAGCGAGTTGAGCTAGTTAGATAATCTTTTGTTCTTTTGTATAGCTCCTCGAGGGGAAACAAACTCTAAATGTACTTCGTTTCACTGGTTCCATCTGAATTGTAAACCTAGCGACATGTATATATGAAAATGTTTTTTTTTTCCATGTGATTTTGGTAAGTTACTGTTAAGCTTGGCGGTTTTCAATCATTCAATTCTTTTGGATCCTATCTCGTGTAATATCGGATTTGTGTGATTCGACTCCGTAGTCCTGACGAGAGCTGGGCAGGCGGTCCGCCGAACCCTTTGGTTCGCCTTAGGGTAAGGTGGAGCTGTCACAGGTGGTATCAGAGCCATATGCCGACGGTTGGGACTCTACGTCCTTTTACTGGAAAAGCCCTGAGCCTCTCGTTCGTGAAGAGTCACGAAGCGAAACTCTCCGTAGGGGATGCCCGCGTGCGGGTGGCAAGCTGATAGGTACCTTGTGATGTGACCCTGAGAACTGTCACAGGTGGTATCAGAGCCTGTTTCGCGTGGTCTCTGCGCGGAGTGAGCCTGGACTAAGTGGTGAATAGGTATGAAGGATTAAGTGCTCGTTCGAGCCTAAGCTCTAAATTGTGAATGTTATAGGTCTTAACTTTTCTTGTGGTATCTGAGCATCATAGATCGGTACGTCTGGTGGGAATTTCGATTGTAGATGGTTTTCTCTTGGGACTGGCCAGCTCGAGATGTGAACTATCTTATTTCGGATTCTTGTGCCTGAGTACTCCAGAGTTGAGGCGGTGTTCGTAGGTGAGAGTTGCATTTTGGGAACATGAATAGGCTTTGTTCGACTGGAATGAGTACAAGAGGTTAATGGATATTTCATTTGGATAATAGGTGATGTGAGAGACCGGACGGGGTTATTTTAGCAAGGTTTGGGACGATATATCCCTTTTCTTTTGATTCGCTCGTATGTTGTTACCACATGCCGTCGGTTGTATAATTGTGTATATGAATAATTGCCTAATTTGATACGTATTTGTATATTTGATCATTTGTTTCCTTGATATGTGGAATGTTATGTGCATATATGTTTATTTGTGTAATTGGTGGTCTCAATTTTAGATACTTTAGTCAATTTCCTATTGCTATGTTTATTTACTAAAATATCTTTGGGGGGAAAAAAAAAAGGAGAGGAAAAAAAAAATATATATATATATATGTAAGAAAGACGGAAACACGGATGTGGTCGTGGCCGTGGAGCTAAGCGAGGCCAAGAATCAAGAGAAGAAAGGGAAACAATAGCTGGACAAGGACCGAGAATGCCACTTGTACTTAGGAATGTATTATGACCCATTGTTTTGCCGACAGGCTAGCCTTCGAGTTCCAGCAACTCCGTAAGATGACACACTGGGTTGATCCATATCAAGAAATTTCGGTTCTCCGAGACGAAATAGAGGTTCAAAGGAGGCTAACCGAGTACTGGGAAGGGCGATGGAAGCAAGAGTATTCGGAGAAACTTGAGCTTTTACACCAAAACATGGAGCTAAAGAGGAAATACGAAGAGATTTCCAAGGAGACCGTAGCAATGGCACAAGGTAATACTTTTATAGGGATTCCAGAGGAAGTTCAAAAGATAGGAATTGCAAGGCCACAACTGAAGATCTTCCATGCAAAGAAAAAGGGTAAAGCTGGAAGGCCATTTGCTAAGAGGGGCCGTGGATCGGGTGGTGTGACAAATTGTAGTTATTGTAGAAAATCCAATCATACTGAAGTAGATTGTTGGTTAAAGGGGAGGAGATGTCTGTGTTGTGGGAGCGCCGAGCATCTGATTGCTAATTGCCCGGGTTTAGTGCCCGAAAAGAAGGGAACCCAGCAGCCAACCAAGACCGACCCTGGACCGTCAAGTGGAGAAGGGACTGGGATGAAGAACCTCGTTTCTTCTGACTCTGACGACGAAGAAGGTACAGGCCATTGGTTATTTTAAATTTGGAAGGTAAAATTTCGAGGGCGAAATTCTTTTAAGGGGGAGAGAGTGTGAGAACCCGTAATTTGCATTTTCTCGGTTTTCGCATTTTTCATGGCTTGTTTTCTGCACTTTCTGTATCCGAAAAATTTTCTAGATAAATTTTATGAGTAAATATAGTTTTTAGAGGATTTTTCTAGTATCGAATAGATTTTGAGAAACTAAGAGCGTATTTTGGACGTGGGACCCACTAGTGCGAAAAGTTCGGAAAATTTCGGCCAATTAGGTTGAGTTTCGGATACTGGTTGAAATTTATCGGGTGTTAAGAGAAAAGTAGAGGATGAGATGTGATTGATGTGAGAGAAACTTAAAGGATAGAAATGCTTTAAATGTAGTGACAAGTGTCACTTGGTGAGTGGTGGCACTTGTAGGACAACTATTCATTTTCTTGACTTTTTGACCAATTGCTTAAATATCTCAAAAATCACACAAAATTCATTCTTGTCTTCAACTTCTTGGCCGGCTCTCTCTCTAGGAAAAGAAAGAAAACTTCTCCAATTTTCAAGCTTCCATCTAGTGCAAATCATCCAAACCAAGTGCTTAAATTTGTTTCTACTCCATAAAATCCCTCCATTTGGTGCTAGTAAGTGTTTTGTGGAAGTGTCCAAGGAAGCTAAGGTGTCCTACAACTCTCCCTCTCTTGTGTTCTAGGTAAGTGGTGATTGAACTTCCTCCTACACCTAATGAAGCTTAAGTTGTGCTTAGTGGTAGCTAAAGTGCTGAAATTTGTGGTTTATTTCTTGGTTTGAGATAAATTGATGAGGTTTTCAATTTAATGGTGTATTTTCTGGTTTAATGTGATAATGATGCTGTGGTTATCTATGATGGTTGGTAATGCAGGGTAATGACTCTAGTAGGTGTACATGATTGGTAATTGCAAGCAATTTTGGGTTTGGAAGGAATTTGAGAAAGTTAGGGTTTTATATCCCCAATTCTGTCCGGTTTTGTATCTCATGGTTAGAGTCCGAATTGGCCTTGGCTTAAAACATTAAAGTTGTAGGTATTGATGTGTTAGAGGTTCCTACAAAATTTCAGGTCAATCGGAGTAGTGTAGAATGAGTTAAGCCGAAATTAATATTGCTGTTCTGGGTTCATCAGGATGGCCGAACTGCGCCTGTAATCGGCTATTTTGACTGGAATTGCTTTCGATTTGGTTGTTGAGGTCTTCTGATGAAATGTATCTTGATGTCTTAGCTACCGCCTGCCTTTGGAATCAATGAATTTGGACTTGTACAGACTGAGTTGGACTAATTACAGCATAGTGTAATTTGTAAACCTGCAATTAAGGTTCTGGTTTGGTATTTTGCATATTTGACCTAGTTGTGCTAGGATTTGGACTGAGTGTCCTTCTACATTGTTGTAGCCCTGTCTTTTGGCTTCGAAATGGTGGGTCTTGCACCCTCATCCGACAATCGTAGTGTCTTTGGTGCCAAAACCGCAACATGACGTCAAAAACTGTTTTCTTGGGTTAAAGCTTATTTCCATTTCCGGATTTTTCTGGTTTCCTTTAATGCTTATATATTCTTATGGAACCTTATTTTGGTAATACTTGGCCTTGGTTTATGACTTGTAAACGAATCTTATTGTGTTTATTTGAATAGTTTTAAGGCTTGTTTTCATTCCGATCATTTCCTAGCTAACTTTTGTACTTGTACTACTTTGAGCCTAGTGAACGGCTTTTGGGAAATGAGATGACTTTTGTGTGAGATGTTGGGACTGATTTGAGGTAATAGTGAAGCCTTAAGGGCTGGAAAAGTAAGAAATTTAGGGGAAGTGCTGCCCGATTTTCTAGGCCGTTTGGTTCCTTTAAGTTGGATTTGCCTTTTGGTAGAAATGAAAGGCTTTTGGGCTGTTTGCGCCTAAGTCTTCATGTTACCTTTTTGTTTCCAAGAAAATCATGTTTTTGCACCCTTGCATTAGTATTTATTTGGCAAGGCATACGACGTGTAGTCGAGCCTCACTTGTGCATTCCGTTTGCTCGATTTGGATATGAAACCTTCAATTGGTTTATTTTGATTATTTTAGGGTTTCTTGGCGATTAAGGCCAATCTGAAGTGAAAACTTTTGAAGTTGAGCCTGTGAGTGTACCACTCCCCTCCATTGCTGTTTAACTTGATTTCTGCTCTGCAATCTGTTTAATTTGTTTGAGACGAGAGTGTACTTTATCACACTCGTTCTCTTGTCTGTTCATATGCCAATTTACCATGCAAAATTTGAATCTGTTATCTGTGTCTGCATCTGTTCGGATTTCTATGACCTATGAGCTCAATCCTGTGGCTAAGTTATTCGAGTCGGGCCGGCAAGGGCCTGGACGATTAGATAACGAACCACGGTAGTCTGTTCGGGGATTTTGGGTATTGAGACCCTTGATTCCGGGTATACTCGAGTATTACCATTTCTGTTCGTTTGCGGTGAGCGGGCCCGGTAAAGGGGTGTTTGGTGAACGGGATTCGGTGTAAAGAGGGGTCTACGGACGTTGGTTCTATATACGTTGGCGGAGTGTCAACTTCGATCAAGCTTCGGTGACGCAAATGGGAATTTGGCTCCTGAGAGCCACCTGTATCCTTTCTGTGTGAATCATTAGTTACTTTACTTTACATCTAGCATGTGTATCTGATTTGTTAAATGTGAAATGCCATGATTTTTCTGTTATATGTCTGGTACCTCATTGAGCGCAAGCTCACCCCTTTCTGTTCCTTTTGTTTTCCTTACAGGAACCTCTTTTGGAAATCATGATTTTGAAAAGCGAGTTGAGCTAGTTAGATAATCTTTTGTTCTTTTGTATAGCTCCTCGAGGGGAAACAAACTCTAAATGTACTTCGTTTCACTGGTTCCATCTGAATTGTAAACCTAGCGACATGTATATATGAAAATGTTTTTTTTTTCCATGTGATTTTGGTAAGTTACTGTTAAGCTTGGCGGTTTTCAATCATTCAATTCTTTTGGATCCTATCTCGTGTAATATCGGATTTGTGTGATTCGACTCCGTAGTCCTGACGAGAGCTGGGCAGGCGGTCCGCCGAACCCTTTGGTTCGCCTTAGGGTAAGGTGGAGCTGTCACAGGTGGTATCAGAGCCATATGCCGACGGTTGGGACTCTACGTCCTTTTACTGGAAAAGCCCTGAGCCTCTCGTTCGTGAAGAGTCACGAAGCGAAACTCTCCGTAGGGGATGCCCGCGTGCGGGTGGCAAGCTGATAGGTACCTTGTGATGTGACCCTGAGAACTGTCACAGGTGGTATCAGAGCCTGTTTCGCGTGGTCTCTGCGCGGAGTGAGCCTGGACTAAGTGGTGAATAGGTATGAAGGATTAAGTGCTCGTTCGAGCCTAAGCTCTAAATTGTGAATGTTATAGGTCTTAACTTTTCTTGTGGTATCTGAGCATCATAGATCGGTACGTCTGGTGGGAATTTCGATTGTAGATGGTTTTCTCTTGGGACTGGCCAGCTCGAGATGTGAACTATCTTATTTCGGATTCTTGTGCCTGAGTACTCCAGAGTTGAGGCGGTGTTCGTAGGTGAGAGTTGCATTTTGGGAACATGAATAGGCTTTGTTCGACTGGAATGAGTACAAGAGGTTAATGGATATTTCATTTGGATAATAGGTGATGTGAGAGACCGGACGGGGTTATTTTAGCAAGGTTTGGGACGATATATCCCTTTTCTTTTGATTCGCTCGTATGTTGTTACCACATGCCGTCGGTTGTATAATTGTGTATATGAATAATTGCCTAATTTGATACGTATTTGTATATTTGATCATTTGTTTCCTTGATATGTGGAATGTTATGTGCATATATGTTTATTTGTGTAATTGGTGGTCTCAATTTTAGATACTTTAGTCAATTTCCTATTGCTATGTTTATTTACTAAAATATCTTTGGGGGGAAAAAAAAGGAGAGGAAAAAAAAAATATATATATATATATGTAAGAAAGACGGAAACACGGATGTGGTCGTGGCCGTGGAGCTAAGCGAGGCCAAGAATCAAGAGAAGAAAGGGAAACAATAGCTGGACAAGGACCGAGAATGCCACTTGTACTTAGGAATGTATTATGACCCATTGTTTTGCCGACAGGCTAGCCTTCGAGTTCCAGCAACTCCGTAAGATGACACACTGGGTTGATCCATATCAAGAAATTTCGGTTCTCCGAGACGAAATAGAGGTTCAAAGGAGGCTAACCGAGTACTGGGAAGGGCGATGGAAGCAAGAGTATTCGGAGAAACTTGAGCTTTTACACCAAAACATGGAGCTAAAGAGGAAATACGAAGAGATTTCCAAGGAGACCGTAGCAATGGCACAAGGTAATACTTTTATAGGGATTCCAGAGGAAGTTCAAAAGATAGGAATTGCAAGGCCACAACTGAAGATCTTCCATGCAAAGAAAAAGGGTAAAGCTGGAAGGCCATTTGCTAAGAGGGGCCGTGGATCGGGTGGTGTGACAAATTGTAGTTATTGTAGAAAATCCAATCATACTGAAGTAGATTGTTGGTTAAAGGGGAGGAGATGTCTGTGTTGTGGGAGCGCCGAGCATCTGATTGCTAATTGCCCGGGTTTAGTGCCCGAAAAGAAGGGAACCCAGCAGCCAACCAAGACCGACCCTGGACCGTCAAGTGGAGAAGGGACTGGGATGAAGAACCTCGTTTCTTCTGACTCTGACGACGAAGAAGGTACAGGCCATTGGTTATTTTAAATTTGGAAGGTAAAATTTCGAGGGCGAAATTCTTTTAAGGGGGAGAGAGTGTGAGAACCCGTAATTTGCATTTTCTCGGTTTTCGCATTTTTCATGGCTTGTTTTCTGCACTTTCTGTATCCGAAAAATTTTCTAGATAAATTTTATGAGTAAATATAGTTTTTAGAGGATTTTTCTAGTATCGAATAGATTTTGAGAAACTAAGAGCGTATTTTGGACGTGGGACCCACTAGTGCGAAAAGTTCGGAAAATTTCGGCCAATTAGGTTGAGTTTCGGATACTGGTTGAAATTTATCGGGTGTTAAGAGAAAAGTAGAGGATGAGATGTGATTGATGTGAGAGAAACTTAAAGGATAGAAATGCTTTAAATGTAGTGACAAGTGTCACTTGGTGAGTGGTGGCACTTGTAGGACAACTATTCATTTTCTTGACTTTTTGACCAATTGCTTAAATATCTCAAAAATCACACAAAATTCATTCTTGTCTTCAACTTCTTGGCCGGCTCTCTCTCTAGGAAAAGAAAGAAAACTTCTCCAATTTTCAAGCTTCCATCTAGTGCAAATCATCCAAACCAAGTGCTTAAATTTGTTTCTACTCCATAAAATCCCTCCATTTGGTGCTAGTAAGTGTTTTGTGGAAGTGTCCAAGGAAGCTAAGGTGTCCTACAACTCTCCCTCTCTTGTGTTCTAGGTAAGTGGTGATTGAACTTCCTCCTACACCTAATGAAGCTTAAGTTGTGCTTAGTGGTAGCTAAAGTGCTGAAATTTGTGGTTTATTTCTTGGTTTGAGATAAATTGATGAGGTTTTCAATTTAATGGTGTATTTTCTGGTTTAATGTGATAATGATGCTGTGGTTATCTATGATGGTTGGTAATGCAGGGTAATGACTCTAGTAGGTGTACATGATTGGTAATTGCAAGCAATTTTGGGTTTGGAAGGAATTTGAGAAAGTTAGGGTTTTATATCCCCAATTCTGTCCGGTTTTGTATCTCATGGTTAGAGTCCGAATTGGCCTTGGCTTAAAACATTAAAGTTGTAGGTATTGATGTGTTAGAGGTTCCTACAAAATTTCAGGTCAATCGGAGTAGTGTAGAATGAGTTAAGCCGAAATTACTATTGCTGTTCTGGGTTCATCAGGATGGCCGAACTGCGCCTGTAATCGGCTATTTTGACTGGAATTGCTTTCGATTTGGTTGTTGAGGTCTTCTGATGAAATGTATCTTGATGTCTTAGCTACCGCCTGCCTTTGGAATCAATGAATTTGGACTTGTACAGACTGAGTTGGACTAATTACAGCATAGTGTAATTTGTAAACCTGCAATTAAGGTTCTGGTTTGGTATTTTGCATATTTGACCTAGTTGTGCTAGGATTTGGACTGAGTGTCCTTCTACATTGTTGTAGCCCTGTCTTTTGGCTTCGAAATGGTGGGTCTTGCACCCTCATCCGACAATCGTAGTGTCTTTGGTGCCAAAACCGCAACATGACGTCAAAAACTGTTTTCTTGGGTTAAAGCTTATTTCCATTTCCGGATTTTTCTGGTTTCCTTTAATGCTTATATATTCTTATGGAACCTTATTTTGGTAATACTTGGCCTTGGTTTATGACTTGTAAACGAATCTTATTGTGTTTATTTGAATAGTTTTAAGGCTTGTTTTCATTCCGATCATTTCCTAGCTAACTTTTGTACTTGTACTACTTTGAGCCTAGTGAACGGCTTTTGGGAAATGAGATGACTTTTGTGTGAGATGTTGGGACTGATTAGAGGTAATAGTGAAGCCTTAAGGGCTGGAAAAGTAAGAAATTTAGGGGAAGTGCTGCCCGATTTTCTAGGCCGTTTGGTTCCTTTAAGTTGGATTTGCCTTTTGGTAGAAATGAAAGGCTTTTGGGCTGTTTGCGCCTAAGTCTTCATGTTACCTTTTTGTTTCCAAGAAAATCATGTTTTTGCACCCTTGCATTAGTATTTATTTGGCAAGGCATACGACGTGTAGTCGAGCCTCACTTGTGCATTCCGTTTGCTCGATTTGGATATGAAACCTTCAATTGGTTTATTTTGATTATTTTAGGGTTTCTTGGCGATTAAGGCCAATCTGAAGTGAAAACTTTTGAAGTTGAGCCTGTGAGTGTACCACTCCCCTCCATTGCTGTTTAACTTGATTTCTGCTCTGCAATCTGTTTAATTTGTTTGAGACGAGAGTGTACTTTATCACACTCGTTCTCTTGTCTGTTCATATGCCAATTTACCATGCAAAATTTGAATCTGTTATCTGTGTCTGCATCTGTTCGGATTTCTATGACCTATGAGCTCAATCCTGTGGCTAAGTTATTCGAGTCGGGCCGGCAAGGGCCTGGACGATTAGATAACGAACCACGGTAGTCTGTTCGGGGATTTTGGGTATTGAGACCCTTGATTCCGGGTATACTCGAGTATTACCATTTCTGTTCGTTTGCGGTGAGCGGGCCCGGTAAAGGGGTGTTTGGTGAACGGGATTCGGTGTAAAGAGGGGTCTACGGACGTTGGTTCTATATACGTTGGCGGAGTGTCAACTTCGATCAAGCTTCGGTGACGCAAATGGGAATTTGGCTCCTGAGAGCCACCTGTATCCTTTCTGTGTGAATCATTAGTTACTTTACTTTACATCTAGCATGTGTATCTGATTTGTTAAATGTGAAATGCCATGATTTTTCTGTTATATGTCTGGTACCTCATTGAGCGCAAGCTCACCCCTTTCTGTTCCTTTTGTTTTCCTTACAGGAACCTCTTTTGGAAATCATGATTTTGAAAAGCGAGTTGAGCTAGTTAGATAATCTTTTGTTCTTTTGTATAGCTCCTCGAGGGGAAACAAACTCTAAATGTACTTCGTTTCACTGGTTCCATCTGAATTGTAAACCTAGCGACATGTATATATGAAAATGTTTTTTTTTTCCATGTGATTTTGGTAAGTTACTGTTAAGCTTGGCGGTTTTCAATCATTCAATTCTTTTGGATCCTATCTCGTGTAATATCGGATTTGTGTGATTCGACTCCGTAGTCCTGACGAGAGCTGGGCAGGCGGTCCGCCGAACCCTTTGGTTCGCCTTAGGGTAAGGTGGAGCTGTCACAGGTGGAATCAGAGCCATATGCCGACGGTTGGGACTCTACGTCCTTTTACTGGAAAAGCCCTGAGCCTCTCGTTCGTGAAGAGTCACGAAGCGAAACTCTCCGTAGGGGATGCCCGCGTGCGGGTGGCAAGCTGATAGGTACCTTGTGATGTGACCCTGAGAACTGTCACAGGTGGTATCAGAGCCTGTTTCGCGTGGTCTCTGCGCGGAGTGAGCCTGGACTAAGTGGTGAATAGGTATGAAGGATTAAGTGCTCGTTCGAGCCTAAGCTCTAAATTGTGAATGTTATAGGTCTTAACTTTTCTTGTGGTATCTGAGCATCATAGATCGGTACGTCTGGTGGGAATTTCGATTGTAGATGGTTTTCTCTTGGGACTGGCCAGCTCGAGATGTGAACTATCTTATTTCGGATTCTTGTGCCTGAGTACTCCCGAGTTGAGGCGGTGTTCGTAGGTGAGAGTTGCATTTTGGGAACATGAATAGGCTTTGTTCGACTGGAATGAGTACAAGAGGTTAATGGATATTTCATTTGGATAATAGGTGATGTGAGAGACCGGACGGGGTTATTTTAGCAAGGTTTGGGACGATATATCCCTTTTCTTTTGATTCGCTCGTATGTTGTTACCACATGCCGTCGGTTGTATAATTGTGTATATGAATAATTGCCTAATTTGATACGTATTTGTATATTTGATCATTTGTTTCCTTGATATGTGGAATGTTATGTGCATATATGTTTATTTGTGTAATTGGTGGTCTCAATTTTAGATACTTTAGTCAATTTCCTATTGCTATGTTTATTTACTAAAATATCTTTGGGGGGAAAAAAAAAAGGAGAGGAAAAAAAAAATATATATATATATATGTAAGAAAGACGGAAACACGGATGTGGTCGTGGCCGTGGAGCTAAGCGAGGCCAAGAATCAAGAGAAGAAAGGGAAACAATAGCTGGACAAGGACCGAGAATGCCACTTGTACTTAGGAATGTATTATGACCCATTGTTTTGCCGACAGGCTAGCCTTCGAGTTCCAGCAACTCCGTAAGATGACACACTGGGTTGATCCATATCAAGAAATTTCGGTTCTCCGAGACGAAATAGAGGTTCAAAGGAGGCTAACCGAGTACTGGGAAGGGCGATGGAAGCAAGAGTATTCGGAGAAACTTGAGCTTTTACACCAAAACATGGAGCTAAAGAGGAAATACGAAGAGATTTCCAAGGAGACCGTAGCAATGGCACAAGGTAATACTTTTATAGGGATTCCAGAGGAAGTTCAAAAGATAGGAATTGCAAGGCCACAACTGAAGATCTTCCATGCAAAGAAAAAGGGTAAAGCTGGAAGGCCATTTGCTAAGAGGGGCCGTGGATCGGGTGGTGTGACAAATTGTAGTTATTGTAGAAAATCCAATCATACTGAAGTAGATTGTTGGTTAAAGGGGAGGAGATGTCTGTGTTGTGGGAGCGCCGAGCATCTGATTGCTAATTGCCCGGGTTTAGTGCCCGAAAAGAAGGGAACCCAGCAGCCAACCAAGACCGACCCTGGACCGTCAAGTGGAGAAGGGACTGGGATGAAGAACCTCGTTTCTTCTGACTCTGACGACGAAGAAGGTACAGGCCATTGGTTATTTTAAATTTGGAAGGTAAAATTTCGAGGGCGAAATTCTTTTAAGGGGGAGAGAGTGTGAGAACCCGTAATTTGCATTTTCTCGGTTTTCGCATTTTTCATGGCTTGTTTTCTGCACTTTCTGTATCCGAAAAATTTTCTAGATAAATTTTATGAGTAAATATAGTTTTTAGAGGATTTTTCTAGTATCGAATAGATTTTGAGAAACTAAGAGCGTATTTTGGACGTGGGACCCACTAGTGCGAAAAGTTCGGAAAATTTCGGCCAATTAGGTTGAGTTTCGGATACTGGTTGAAATTTATCGGGTGTTAAGAGAAAAGTAGAGGATGAGATGTGATTGATGTGAGAGAAACTTAAAGGATAGAAATGCTTTAAATGTAGTGACAAGTGTCACTTGGTGAGTGGTGGCACTTGTAGGACAACTATTCATTTTCTTGACTTTTTGACCAATTGCTTAAATATCTCAAAAATCACACAAAATTCATTCTTGTCTTCAACTTCTTGGCCGGCTCTCTCTCTAGGAAAAGAAAGAAAACTTCTCCAATTTTCAAGCTTCCATCTAGTGCAAATCATCCAAACCAAGTGCTTAAATTTGTTTCTACTCCATAAAATCCCTCCATTTGGTGCTAGTAAGTGTTTTGTGGAAGTGTCCAAGGAAGCTAAGGTGTCCTACAACTCTCCCTCTCTTGTGTTCTAGGTAAGTGGTGATTGAACTTCCTCCTACACCTAATGAAGCTTAAGTTGTGCTTAGTGGTAGCTAAAGTGCTGAAATTTGTGGTTTATTTCTTGGTTTGAGATAAATTGATGAGGTTTTCAATTTAATGGTGTATTTTCTGGTTTAATGTGATAATGATGCTGTGGTTATCTATGATGGTTGGTAATGCAGGGTAATGACTCTAGTAGGTGTACATGATTGGTAATTGCAAGCAATTTTGGGTTTGGAAGGAATTTGAGAAAGTTAGGGTTTTATATCCCCAATTCTGTCCGGTTTTGTATCTCATGGTTAGAGTCCGAATTGGCCTTGGCTTAAAACATTAAAGTTGTAGGTATTGATGTGTTAGAGGTTCCTACAAAATTTCAGGTCAATCGGAGTAGTGTAGAATGAGTTAAGCCGAAATTACTATTGCTGTTCTGGGTTCATCAGGATGGCCGAACTGCGCCTGTAATCGGCTATTTTGACTGGAATTGCTTTCGATTTGGTTGTTGAGGTCTTCTGATGAAATGTATCTTGATGTCTTAGCTACCGCCTGCCTTTGGAATCAATGAATTTGGACTTGTACAGACTGAGTTGGACTAATTACAGCATAGTGTAATTTGTAAACCTGCAATTAAGGTTCTGGTTTGGTATTTTGCATATTTGACCTAGTTGTGCTAGGATTTGGACTGAGTGTCCTTCTACATTGTTGTAGCCCTGTCTTTTGGCTTCGAAATGGTGGGTCTTGCACCCTCATCCGACAATCGTAGTGTCTTTGGTGCCAAAACCGCAACATGACGTCAAAAACTGTTTTCTTGGGTTAAAGCTTATTTCCATTTCCGGATTTTTCTGGTTTCCTTTAATGCTTATATATTCTTATGGAACCTTATTTTGGTAATACTTGGCCTTGGTTTATGACTTGTAAACGAATCTTATTGTGTTTATTTGAATAGTTTTAAGGCTTGTTTTCATTCCGATCATTTCCTAGCTAACTTTTGTACTTGTACTACTTTGAGCCTAGTGAACGGCTTTTGGGAAATGAGATGACTTTTGTGTGAGATGTTGGGACTGATTAGAGGTAATAGTGAAGCCTTAAGGGCTGGAAAAGTAAGAAATTTAGGGGAAGTGCTGCCCGATTTTCTAGGCCGTTTGGTTCCTTTAAGTTGGATTTGCCTTTTGGTAGAAATGAAAGGCTTTTGGGCTGTTTGCGCCTAAGTCTTCATGTTACCTTTTTGTTTCCAAGAAAATCATGTTTTTGCACCCTTGCATTAGTATTTATTTGGCAAGGCATACGACGTGTAGTCGAGCCTCACTTGTGCATTCCGTTTGC
The DNA here is from genome assembly GCF_036785885.1 of Coffea arabica. Classification (NCBI taxonomy): domain Eukaryota; kingdom Viridiplantae; phylum Streptophyta; class Magnoliopsida; order Gentianales; family Rubiaceae; genus Coffea; species Coffea arabica. Next base: position 12,819,203 of record NC_092315.1, on the reverse strand, counting down.
TCGATTTGGATATGAAACCTTCAATTGGTTTATTTTGATTATTTTAGGGTTTCTTGGCGATTAAGGCCAATCTGAAGTGAAAACTTTTGAAGTTGAGCCTGTGAGTGTACCACTCCCCTCCATTGCTGTTTAACTTGATTTCTGCTCTGCAATCTGTTTAATTTGTTTGAGACGAGAGTGTACTTTATCACACTCGTTCTCTTGTCTGTTCATATGCCAATTTACCATGCAAAATTTGAATCTGTTATCTGTGTCTGCATCTGTTCGGATTTCTATGACCTATGAGCTCAATCCTGTGGCTAAGTTATTCGAGTCGGGCCGGCAAGGGCCTGGACGATTAGATAACGAACCACGGTAGTCTGTTCGGGGATTTTGGGTATTGAGACCCTTGATTCCGGGTATACTCGAGTATTACCATTTCTGTTCGTTTGCGGTGAGCGGGCCCGGTAAAGGGGTGTTTGGTGAACGGGATTCGGTGTAAAGAGGGGTCTACGGACGTTGGTTCTATATACGTTGGCGGAGTGTCAACTTCGATCAAGCTTCGGTGACGCAAATGGGAATTTGGCTCCTGAGAGCCACCTGTATCCTTTCTGTGTGAATCATTAGTTACTTTACTTTACATCTAGCATGTGTATCTGATTTGTTAAATGTGAAATGCCATGATTTTTCTGTTATATGTCTGGTACCTCATTGAGCGCAAGCTCACCCCTTTCTGTTCCTTTTGTTTTCCTTACAGGAACCTCTTTTGGAAATCATGATTTTGAAAAGCGAGTTGAGCTAGTTAGATAATCTTTTGTTCTTTTGTATAGCTCCTCGAGGGGAAACAAACTCTAAATGTACTTCGTTTCACTGGTTCCATCTGAATTGTAAACCTAGCGACATGTATATATGAAAATGTTTTTTTTTTCCATGTGATTTTGGTAAGTTACTGTTAAGCTTGGCGGTTTTCAATCATTCAATTCTTTTGGATCCTATCTCGTGTAATATCGGATTTGTGTGATTCGACTCCGTAGTCCTGACGAGAGCTGGGCAGGCGGTCCGCCGAACCCTTTGGTTCGCCTTAGGGTAAGGTGGAGCTGTCACAGGTGGAATCAGAGCCATATGCCGACGGTTGGGACTCTACGTCCTTTTACTGGAAAAGCCCTGAGCCTCTCGTTCGTGAAGAGTCACGAAGCGAAACTCTCCGTAGGGGATGCCCGCGTGCGGGTGGCAAGCTGATAGGTACCTTGTGATGTGACCCTGAGAACTGTCACAGGTGGTATCAGAGCCTGTTTCGCGTGGTCTCTGCGCGGAGTGAGCCTGGACTAAGTGGTGAATAGGTATGAAGGATTAAGTGCTCGTTCGAGCCTAAGCTCTAAATTGTGAATGTTATAGGTCTTAACTTTTCTTGTGGTATCTGAGCATCATAGATCGGTACGTCTGGTGGGAATTTCGATTGTAGATGGTTTTCTCTTGGGACTGGCCAGCTCGAGATGTGAACTATCTTATTTCGGATTCTTGTGCCTGAGTACTCCCGAGTTGAGGCGGTGTTCGTAGGTGAGAGTTGCATTTTGGGAACATGAATAGGCTTTGTTCGACTGGAATGAGTACAAGAGGTTAATGGATATTTCATTTGGATAATAGGTGATGTGAGAGACCGGACGGGGTTATTTTAGCAAGGTTTGGGACGATATATCCCTTTTCTTTTGATTCGCTCGTATGTTGTTACCACATGCCGTCGGTTGTATAATTGTGTATATGAATAATTGCCTAATTTGATACGTATTTGTATATTTGATCATTTGTTTCCTTGATATGTGGAATGTTATGTGCATATATGTTTATTTGTGTAATTGGTGGTCTCAATTTTAGATACTTTAGTCAATTTCCTATTGCTATGTTTATTTACTAAAATATCTTTGGGGGGAAAAAAAAAGGAGAGGAAAAAAAAAATATATATATATATATGTAAGAAAGACGGAAACACGGATGTGGTCGTGGCCGTGGAGCTAAGCGAGGCCAAGAATCAAGAGAAGAAAGGGAAACAATAGCTGGACAAGGACCGAGAATGCCACTTGTACTTAGGAATGTATTATGACCCATTGTTTTGCCGACAGGCTAGCCTTCGAGTTCCAGCAACTCCGTAAGATGACACACTGGGTTGATCCATATCAAGAAATTTCGGTTCTCCGAGACGAAATAGAGGTTCAAAGGAGGCTAACCGAGTACTGGGAAGGGCGATGGAAGCAAGAGTATTCGGAGAAACTTGAGCTTTTACACCAAAACATGGAGCTAAAGAGGAAATACGAAGAGATTTCCAAGGAGACCGTAGCAATGGCACAAGGTAATACTTTTATAGGGATTCCAGAGGAAGTTCAAAAGATAGGAATTGCAAGGCCACAACTGAAGATCTTCCATGCAAAGAAAAAGGGTAAAGCTGGAAGGCCATTTGCTAAGAGGGGCCGTGGATCGGGTGGTGTGACAAATTGTAGTTATTGTAGAAAATCCAATCATACTGAAGTAGATTGTTGGTTAAAGGGGAGGAGATGTCTGTGTTGTGGGAGCGCCGAGCATCTGATTGCTAATTGCCCGGGTTTAGTGCCCGAAAAGAAGGGAACCCAGCAGCCAACCAAGACCGACCCTGGACCGTCAAGTGGAGAAGGGACTGGGATGAAGAACCTCGTTTCTTCTGACTCTGACGACGAAGAAGGTACAGGCCATTGGTTATTTTAAATTTGGAAGGTAAAATTTCGAGGGCGAAATTCTTTTAAGGGGGAGAGAGTGTGAGAACCCGTAATTTGCATTTTCTCGGTTTTCGCATTTTTCATGGCTTGTTTTCTGCACTTTCTGTATCCGAAAAATTTTCTAGATAAATTTTATGAGTAAATATAGTTTTTAGAGGATTTTTCTAGTATCGAATAGATTTTGAGAAACTAAGAGCGTATTTTGGACGTGGGACCCACTAGTGCGAAAAGTTCGGAAAATTTCGGCCAATTAGGTTGAGTTTCGGATACTGGTTGAAATTTATCGGGTGTTAAGAGAAAAGTAGAGGATGAGATGTGATTGATGTGAGAGAAACTTAAAGGATAGAAATGCTTTAAATGTAGTGACAAGTGTCACTTGGTGAGTGGTGGCACTTGTAGGACAACTATTCATTTTCTTGACTTTTTGACCAATTGCTTAAATATCTCAAAAATCACACAAAATTCATTCTTGTCTTCAACTTCTTGGCCGGCTCTCTCTCTAGGAAAAGAAAGAAAACTTCTCCAATTTTCAAGCTTCCATCTAGTGCAAATCATCCAAACCAAGTGCTTAAATTTGTTTCTACTCCATAAAATCCCTCCATTTGGTGCTAGTAAGTGTTTTGTGGAAGTGTCCAAGGAAGCTAAGGTGTCCTACAACTCTCCCTCTCTTGTGTTCTAGGTAAGTGGTGATTGAACTTCCTCCTACACCTAATGAAGCTTAAGTTGTGCTTAGTGGTAGCTAAAGTGCTGAAATTTGTGGTTTATTTCTTGGTTTGAGATAAATTGATGAGGTTTTCAATTTAATGGTGTATTTTCTGGTTTAATGTGATAATGATGCTGTGGTTATCTATGATGGTTGGTAATGCAGGGTAATGACTCTAGTAGGTGTACATGATTGGTAATTGCAAGCAATTTTGGGTTTGGAAGGAATTTGAGAAAGTTAGGGTTTTATATCCCCAATTCTGTCCGGTTTTGTATCTCATGGTTAGAGTCCGAATTGGCCTTGGCTTAAAACATTAAAGTTGTAGGTATTGATGTGTTAGAGGTTCCTACAAAATTTCAGGTCAATCGGAGTAGTGTAGAATGAGTTAAGCCGAAATTAATATTGCTGTTCTGGGTTCATCAGGATGGCCGAACTGCGCCTGTAATCGGCTATTTTGACTGGAATTGCTTTCGATTTGGTTGTTGAGGTCTTCTGATGAAATGTATCTTGATGTCTTAGCTACCGCCTGCCTTTGGAATCAATGAATTTGGACTTGTACAGACTGAGTTGGACTAATTACAGCATAGTGTAATTTGTAAACCTGCAATTAAGGTTCTGGTTTGGTATTTTGCATATTTGACCTAGTTGTGCTAGGATTTGGACTGAGTGTCCTTCTACATTGTTGTAGCCCTGTCTTTTGGCTTCGAAATGGTGGGTCTTGCACCCTCATCCGACAATCGTAGTGTCTTTGGTGCCAAAACCGCAACATGACGTCAAAAACTGTTTTCTTGGGTTAAAGCTTATTTCCATTTCCGGATTTTTCTGGTTTCCTTTAATGCTTATATATTCTTATGGAACCTTATTTTGGTAATACTTGGCCTTGGTTTATGACTTGTAAACGAATCTTATTGTGTTTATTTGAATAGTTTTAAGGCTTGTTTTCATTCCGATCATTTCCTAGCTAACTTTTGTACTTGTACTACTTTGAGCCTAGTGAACGGCTTTTGCGAAATGAGATGACTTTTGTGTGAGATGTTGGGACTGATTTGAGGTAATAGTGAAGCCTTAAGGGCTGGAAAAGTAAGAAATTTAGGGGAAGTGCTGCCCGATTTTCTAGGCCGTTTGGTTCCTTTAAGTTGGATTTGCCTTTTGGTAGAAATGAAAGGCTTTTGGGCTGTTTGCGCCTAAGTCTTCATGTTACCTTTTTGTTTCCAAGAAAATCATGTTTTTGCACCCTTGCATTAGTATTTATTTGGCAAGGCATACGACGTGTAGTCGAGCCTCACTTGTGCATTCCGTTTGCTCGATTTGGATATGAAACCTTCAATTGGTTTATTTTGATTATTTTAGGGTTTCTTGGCGATTAAGGCCAATCTGAAGTGAAAACTTTTGAAGTTGAGCCTGTGAGTGTACCACTCCCCTCCATTGCTGTTTAACTTGATTTCTGCTCTGCAATCTGTTTAATTTGTTTGAGACGAGAGTGTACTTTATCACACTCGTTCTCTTGTCTGTTCATATGCCAATTTACCATGCAAAATTTGAATCTGTTATCTGTGTCTGCATCTGTTCGGATTTCTATGACCTATGAGCTCAATCCTGTGGCTAAGTTATTCGAGTCGGGCCGGCAAGGGCCTGGACGATTAGATAACGAACCACGGTAGTCTGTTCGGGGATTTTGGGTATTGAGACCCTTGATTCCGGGTATACTCGAGTATTACCATTTCTGTTCGTTTGCGGTGAGCGGGCCCGGTAAAGGGGTGTTTGGTGAACGGGATTCGGTGTAAAGAGGGGTCTACGGACGTTGGTTCTATATACGTTGGCGGAGTGTCAACTTCGATCAAGCTTCGGTGACGCAAATGGGAATTTGGCTCCTGAGAGCCACCTGTATCCTTTCTGTGTGAATCATTAGTTACTTTACTTTACATCTAGCATGTGTATCTGATTTGTTAAATGTGAAATGCCATGATTTTTCTGTTATATGTCTGGTACCTCATTGAGCGCAAGCTCACCCCTTTCTGTTCCTTTTGTTTTCCTTACAGGAACCTCTTTTGGAAATCATGATTTTGAAAAGCGAGTTGAGCTAGTTAGATAATCTTTTGTTCTTTTGTATAGCTCCTCGAGGGGAAACAAACTCTAAATGTATTTCGTTTCACTGGTTCCATCTGAATTGTAAACCTAGCGACATGTATATATGAAAATGTTTTTTTTTTCCATGTGATTTTGGTAAGTTACTGTTAAGCTTGGCGGTTTTCAATCATTCAATTCTTTTGGATCCTATCTCGTGTAATATCGGATTTGTGTGATTCGACTCCGTAGTCCTGGCGAGAGCTGGGCAGGCGGTCCGCCGAACCCTTTGGTTCGCCTTAGGGTAAGGTGGAGCTGTCACAGGTGGTATCAGAGCCATATGCCGACGGTTGGGACTCTACGTCCTTTTACTGGAAAAGCCCTGAGCCTCTCGTTCGTGAAGAGTCACGAAGCGAAACTCTCCGTAGGGGATGCCCGCGTGCGGGTGGCAAGCTGATAGGTACCTTGTGATGTGACCCTGAGAACTGTCACAGGTGGTATCAGAGCCTGTTTCGCGTGGTCTCTGCGCGGAGTGAGCCTGGACTAAGTGGTGAATAGGTATGAAGGATTAAGTGCTCGTTCGAGCCTAAGCTCTAAATTGTGAATGTTATAGGTCTTAACTTTTCTTGTGGTATCTGAGCATCATAGATCGGTACGTCTGGTGGGAATTTCGATTGTAGATGGTTTTCTCTTGGGACTGGCCAGCTCGAGATGTGAACTATCTTATTTCGGATTCTTGTGCCTGAGTACTCCAGAGTTGAGGCGGTGTTCGTAGGTGAGAGTTGCATTTTGGGAACATGAATAGGCTTTGTTCGACTGGAATGAGTACAAGAGGTTAATGGATATTTCATTTGGATAATAGGTGATGTGAGAGACCGGACGGGGTTATTTTAGCAAGGTTTGGGACGATATATCCCTTTTCTTTTGATTCGCTCGTATGTTGTTACCACATGCCGTCGGTTGTATAATTGTGTATATGAATAATTGCCTAATTTGATACGTATTTGTATATTTGATCATTTGTTTCCTTGATATGTGGAATGTTATGTGCATATATGTTTATTTGTGTAATTGGTGGTCTCAATTTTAGATACTTTAGTCAATTTCCTATTGCTATGTTTATTTACTAAAATATCTTTGGGGGGAAAAAAAAAAGGAGAGGAAAAAAAAAATATATATATATATATGTAAGAAAGACGGAAACACGGATGTGGTCGTGGCCGTGGAGCTAAGCGAGGCCAAGAATCAAGAGAAGAAAGGGAAACAATAGCTGGACAAGGACCGAGAATGCCACTTGTACTTAGGAATGTATTATGACCCATTGTTTTGCCGACAGGCTAGCCTTCGAGTTCCAGCAACTCCGTAAGATGACACACTGGGTTGATCCATATCAAGAAATTTCGGTTCTCCGAGACGAAATAGAGGTTCAAAGGAGGCTAACCGAGTACTGGGAAGGGCGATGGAAGCAAGAGTATTCGGAGAAACTTGAGCTTTTACACCAAAACATGGAGCTAAAGAGGAAATACGAAGAGATTTCCAAGGAGACCGTAGCAATGGCACAAGGTAATACTTTTATAGGGATTCCAGAGGAAGTTCAAAAGATAGGAATTGCAAGGCCACAACTGAAGATCTTCCATGCAAAGAAAAAGGGTAAAGCTGGAAGGCCATTTGCTAAGAGGGGCCGTGGATCGGGTGGTGTGACAAATTGTAGTTATTGTAGAAAATCCAATCATACTGAAGTAGATTGTTGGTTAAAGGGGAGGAGATGTCTGTGTTGTGGGAGCGCCGAGCATCTGATTGCTAATTGCCCGGGTTTAGTGCCCGAAAAGAAGGGAACCCAGCAGCCAACCAAGACCGACCCTGGACCGTCAAGTGGAGAAGGGACTGGGATGAAGAACCTCGTTTCTTCTGACTCTGACGACGAAGAAGGTACAGGCCATTGGTTATTTTAAATTTGGAAGGTAAAATTTCGAGGGCGAAATTCTTTTAAGGGGGAGAGAGTGTGAGAACCCGTAATTTGCATTTTCTCGGTTTTCGCATTTTTCATGGCTTGTTTTCTGCACTTTCTGTATCCGAAAAATTTTCTAGATAAATTTTATGAGTAAATATAGTTTTTAGAGGATTTTTCTAGTATCGAATAGATTTTGAGAAACTAAGAGCGTATTTTGGACGTGGGACCCACTAGTGCGAAAAGTTCGGAAAATTTCGGCCAATTAGGTTGAGTTTCGGATACTGGTTGAAATTTATCGGGTGTTAAGAGAAAAGTAGAGGATGAGATGTGATTGATGTGAGAGAAACTTAAAGGATAGAAATGCTTTAAATGTAGTGACAAGTGTCACTTGGTGAGTGGTGGCACTTGTAGGACAACTATTCATTTTCTTGACTTTTTGACCAATTGCTTAAATATCTCAAAAATCACACAAAATTCATTCTTGTCTTCAACTTCTTGGCCGGCTCTCTCTCTAGGAAAAGAAAGAAAACTTCTCCAATTTTCAAGCTTCCATCTAGTGCAAATCATCCAAACCAAGTGCTTAAATTTGTTTCTACTCCATAAAATCCCTCCATTTGGTGCTAGTAAGTGTTTTGTGGAAGTGTCCAAGGAAGCTAAGGTGTCCTACAACTCTCCCTCTCTTGTGTTCTAGGTAAGTGGTGATTGAACTTCCTCCTACACCTAATGAAGCTTAAGTTGTGCTTAGTGGTAGCTAAAGTGCTGAAATTTGTGGTTTATTTCTTGGTTTGAGATAAATTGATGAGGTTTTCAATTTAATGGTGTATTTTCTGGTTTAATGTGATAATGATGCTGTGGTTATCTATGATGGTTGGTAATGCAGGGTAATGACTCTAGTAGGTGTACATGATTGGTAATTGCAAGCAATTTTGGGTTTGGAAGGAATTTGAGAAAGTTAGGGTTTTATATCCCCAATTCTGTCCGGTTTTGTATCTCATGGTTAGAGTCCGAATTGGCCTTGGCTTAAAACATTAAAGTTGTAGGTATTGATGTGTTAGAGGTTCCTACAAAATTTCAGGTCAATCGGAGTAGTGTAGAATGAGTTAAGCCGAAATTACTATTGCTGTTCTGGGTTCATCAGGATGGCCGAACTGCGCCTGTAATCGGCTATTTTGACTGGAATTGCTTTCGATTTGGTTGTTGAGGTCTTCTGATGAAATGTATCTTGATGTCTTAGCTACCGCCTGCCTTTGGAATCAATGAATTTGGACTTGTACAGACTGAGTTGGACTAATTACAGCATAGTGTAATTTGTAAACCTGCAATTAAGGTTCTGGTTTGGTATTTTGCATATTTGACCTAGTTGTGCTAGGATTTGGACTGAGTGTCCTTCTACATTGTTGTAGCCCTGTCTTTTGGCTTCGAAATGGTGGGTCTTGCACCCTCATCCGACAATCGTAGTGTCTTTGGTGCCAAAACCGCAACATGACGTCAAAAACTGTTTTCTTGGGTTAAAGCTTATTTCCATTTCCGGATTTTTCTGGTTTCCTTTAATGCTTATATATTCTTATGGAACCTTATTTTGGTAATACTTGGCCTTGGTTTATGACTTGTAAACGAATCTTATTGTGTTTATTTGAATAGTTTTAAGGCTTGTTTTCATTCCGATCATTTCCTAGCTAACTTTTGTACTTGTACTACTTTGAGCCTAGTGAACGGCTTTTGGGAAATGAGATGACTTTTGTGTGAGATGTTGGGACTGATTTGAGGTAATAGTGAAGCCTTAAGGGCTGGAAAAGTAAGAAATTTAGGGGAAGTGCTGCCCGATTTTCTAGGCCGTTTGGTTCCTTTAAGTTGGATTTGCCTTTTGGTAGAAATGAAAGGCTTTTGGGCTGTTTGCGCCTAAGTCTTCATGTTACCTTTTTGTTTCCAAGAAAATCATGTTTTTGCACCCTTGCATTAGTATTTATTTGGCAAGGCATACGACGTGTAGTCGAGCCTCACTTGTGCATTCCGTTTGCTCGATTTGGATATGAAACCTTCAATTGGTTTATTTTGATTATTTTAGGGTTTCTTGGCGATTAAGGCCAATCTGAAGTGAAAACTTTTGAAGTTGAGCCTGTGAGTGTACCACTCCCCTCCATTGCTGTTTAACTTGATTTCTGCTCTGCAATCTGTTTAATTTGTTTGAGACGAGAGTGTACTTTATCACACTCGTTCTCTTGTCTGTTCATATGCCAATTTACCATGCAAAATTTGAATCTGTTATCTGTGTCTGCATCTGTTCGGATTTCTATGACCTATGAGCTCAATCCTGTGGCTAAGTTATTCGAGTCGGGCCGGCAAGGGCCTGGACGATTAGATAACGAACCACGGTAGTCTGTTCGGGGATTTTGGGTATTGAGACCCTTGATTCCGGGTATACTCGAGTATTACCATTTCTGTTCGTTTGCGGTGAGCGGGCCCGGTAAAGGGGTGTTTGGTGAACGGGATTCGGTGTAAAGAGGGGTCTACGGACGTTGGTTCTATATACGTTGGCGGAGTGTCAACTTCGATCAAGCTTCGGTGACGCAAATGGGAATTTGGCTCCTGAGAGCCACCTGTATCCTTTCTGTGTGAATCATTAGTTACTTTACTTTACATCTAGCATGTGTATCTGATTTGTTAAATGTGAAATGCCATGATTTTTCTGCTATATGTCTGGTACCTCATTGAGCGCAAGCTCACCCCTTTCTGTTCCTTTTGTTTTCCTTACAGGAACCTCTTTTGGAAATCATGATTTTGAAAAGCGAGTTGAGCTAGTTAGATAATCTTTTGTTCTTTTGTATAGCTCCTCGAGGGGAAACAAACTCTAAATGTACTTCGTTTCACTTGTTCCATCTGAATTGTAAACCTAGCGACATGTATATATGAAAATGTTTTTTTTTTCCATGTGATTTTGGTAAGTTACTGTTAAGCTTGGCGGTTTTCAATCATTCAATTCTTTTGGATCCTATCTCGTGTAATATCGGATTTGTGTGATTCGACTCCGTAGTCCTGGCGAGAGCTGGGCAGGCGGTCCGCCGAACCCTTTGGTTCGCCTTAGGGTAAGGTGGGGCTGTCACAGGTGGTATCAGAGCCATATGCCGACGGTTGGGACTCTACGTCCTTTTACTGGAAAAGCCCTGAGCCTCTCGTTCGTGAAGAGTCACGAAGCGAAACTCTCCGTAGGGGATGCCCGCGTGCGGGTGGCAAGCTGATAGGTACCTTGTGATGTGACCCTGAGAACTGTCACAGGTGGTATCAGAGCCTGTTTCGCGTGGTCTCTGCGCGGAGTGAGCCTGGACTAAGTGGTGAATAGGTATGAAGGATTAAGTGCTCGTTCGAGCCTAAGCTCTAAATTGTGAATGTTATAGGTCTTAACTTTTCTTGTGGTATCTGAGCATCATAGATCGGTACGTCTGGTGGGAATTTCGATTGTAGATGGTTTTCTCTTGGGACTGGCCAGCTCGAGATGTGAACTATCTTATTTCGGATTCTTGTGCCTGAGTACTCCAGAGTTGAGGCGGTGTTCGTAGGTGAGAGTTGCATTTTGGGAACATGAATAGGCTTTGTTCGACTGGAATGAGTACAAGAGGTTAATGGATATTTCATTTGGATAATAGGTGATGTGAGAGACCGGACGGGGTTATTTTAGCAAGGTTTGGGACGATATATCCCTTTTCTTTTGATTCGCTCGTATGTTGTTACCACATGCCGTCGGTTGTATAATTGTGTATATGAATAATTGCCTAATTTGATACGTATTTGTATATTTGATCATTTGTTTCCTTGATATGTGGAATGTTATGTGCATATATGTTTATTTGTGTAATTGGTGGTCTCAATTTTAGATACTTTAGTCAATTTCCTATTGCTATGTTTATTTACTAAAATATCTTTGGGGGGAAAAAAAAAAGGAGAGGAAAAAAAAAATATATATATATATATGTAAGAAAGACGGAAACACGGATGTGGTCGTGGCCGTGGAGCTAAGCGAGGCCAAGAATCAAGAGAAGAAAGGGAAACAATAGCTGGACAAGGACCGAGAATGCCACTTGTACTTAGGAATGTATTATGACCCATTGTTTTGCCGACAGGCTAGCCTTCGAGTTCCAGCAACTCCGTAAGATGACACACTGGGTTGATCCATATCAAGAAATTTCGGTTCTCCGAGACGAAATAGAGGTTCAAAGGAGGCTAACCGAGTACTGGGAAGGGCGATGGAAGCAAGAGTATTCGGAGAAACTTGAGCTTTTACACCAAAACATGGAGCTAAAGAGGAAATACGAAGAGATTTCCAAGGAGACCGTAGCAATGGCACAAGGTAATACTTTTATAGGGATTCCAGAGGAAGTTCAAAAGATAGGAATTGCAAGGCCACAACTGAAGATCTTCCATGCAAAGAAAAAGGGTAAAGCTGGAAGGCCATTTGCTAAGAGGGGCCGTGGATCGGGTGGTGTGACAAATTGTAGTTATTGTAGAAAATCCAATCATACTGAAGTAGATTGTTGGTTAAAGGGGAGGAGATGTCTGTGTTGTGGGAGCGCCGAGCATCTGATTGCTAATTGCCCGGGTTTAGTGCCCGAAAAGAAGGGAACCCAGCAGCCAACCAAGACCGACCCTGGACCGTCAAGTGGAGAAGGGACTGGGATGAAGAACCTCGTTTCTTCTGACTCTGACGACGAAGAAGGTACAGGCCATTGGTTATTTTAAATTTGGAAGGTAAAATTTCGAGGGCGAAATTCTTTTAAGGGGGAGAGAGTGTGAGAACCCGTAATTTGCATTTTCTCGGTTTTCGCATTTTTCATGGCTTGTTTTCTGCACTTTCTGTATCCGAAAAATTTTCTAGATAAATTTTATGAGTAAATATAGTTTTTAGAGGATTTTTCTAGTATCGAATAGATTTTGAGAAACTAAGAGCGTATTTTGGACGTGGGACCCACTAGTGCGAAAAGTTCGGAAAATTTCGGCCAATTAGGTTGAGTTTCGGATACTGGTTGAAATTTATCGGGTGTTAAGAGAAAAGTAGAGGATGAGATGTGATTGATGTGAGAGAAACTTAAAGGATAGAAATGCTTTAAATGTAGTGACAAGTGTCACTTGGTGAGTGGTGGCACTTGTAGGACAACTATTCATTTTCTTGACTTTTTGACCAATTGCTTAAATATCTCAAAAATCACACAAAATTCATTCTTGTCTTCAACTTCTTGGCCGGCTCTCTCTCTAGGAAAAGAAAGAAAACTTCTCCAATTTTCAAGCTTCCATCTAGTGCAAATCATCCAAACCAAGTGCTTAAATTTGTTTCTACTCCATAAAATCCCTCCATTTGGTGCTAGTAAGTGTTTTGTGGAAGTGTCCAAGGAAGCTAAGGTGTCCTACAACTCTCCCTCTCTTGTGTTCTAGGTAAGTGGTGATTGAACTTCCTCCTACACCTAATGAAGCTTAAGTTGTGCTTAGTGGTAGCTAAAGTGCTGAAATTTGTGGTTTATTTCTTGGTTTGAGATAAATTGATGAGGTTTTCAATTTAATGGTGTATTTTCTGGTTTAATGTGATAATGATGCTGTGGTTATCTATGATGGTTGGTAATGCAGGGTAATGACTCTAGTAGGTGTACATGATTGGTAATTGCAAGCAATTTTGGGTTTGGAAGGAATTTGAGAAAGTTAGGGTTTTATATCCCCAATTCTGTCCGGTTTTGTATCTCATGGTTAGAGTCCGAATTGGCCTTGGCTTAAAACATTAAAGTTGTAGGTATTGATGTGTTAGAGGTTCCTACAAAATTTCAGGTCAATCGGAGTAGTGTAGAATGAGTTAAGCCGAAATTACTATTGCTGTTCTGGGTTCATCAGGATGGCCGAACTGCGCCTGTAATCGGCTATTTTGACTGGAATTGCTTTCGATTTGGTTGTTGAGGTCTTCTGATGAAATGTATCTTGATGTCTTAGCTACCGCCTGCCTTTGGAATCAATGAATTTGGACTTGTACAGACTGAGTTGGACTAATTACAGCATAGTGTAATTTGTAAACCTGCAATTAAGGTTCTGGTTTGGTATTTTGCATATTTGACCTAGTTGTGCTAGGATTTGGACTGAGTGTCCTTCTACATTGTTGTAGCCCTGTCTTTTGGCTTCGAAATGGTGGGTCTTGCACCCTCATCCGACAATCGTAGTGTCTTTGGTGCCAAAACCGCAACATGACGTCAAAAACTGTTTTCTTGGGTTAAAGCTTATTTCCATTTCCGGATTTTTCTGGTTTCCTTTAATGCTTATATATTCTTATGGAACCTTATTTTGGTAATACTTGGCCTTGGTTTATGACTTGTAAACGAATCTTATTGTGTTTATTTGAATAGTTTTAAGGCTTGTTTTCATTCCGATCATTTCCTAGCTAACTTTTGTACTTGTACTACTTTGAGCCTAGTGAACGGCTTTTGGGAAATGAGATGACTTTTGTGTGAGATGTTGGGACTGATTTGAGGTAATAGTGAAGCCTTAAGGGCTGGAAAAGTAAGAAATTTAGGGGAAGTGCTGCCCGATTTTCTAGGCCGTTTGGTTCCTTTAAGTTGGATTTGCCTTTTGGTAGAAATGAAAGGCTTTTGGGCTGTTTGCGCCTAAGTCTTCATGTTACCTTTTTGTTTCCAAGAAAATCATGTTTTTGCACCCTTGCATTAGTATTTATTTGGCAAGGCATACGACGTGTAGTCGAGCCTCACTTGTGCATTCCGTTTGCTCGATTTGGATATGAAACCTTCAATTGGTTTATTTTGATTATTTTAGGGTTTCTTGGCGATTAAGGCCAATCTGAAGTGAAAACTTTTGAAGTTGAGCCTGTGAGTGTACCACTCCCCTCCATTGCTGTTTAACTTGATTTCTGCTCTGCAATCTGTTTAATTTGTTTGAGACGAGAGTGTACTTTATCACACTCGTTCTCTTGTCTGTTCATATGCCAATTTACCATGCAAAATTTGAATCTGTTATCTGTGTCTGCATCTGTTCGGATTTCTATGACCTATGAGCTCAATCCTGTGGCTAAGTTATTCGAGTCGGGCCGGCAAGGGCCTGGACGATTAGATAACGAACCACGGTAGTCTGTTCGGGGATTTTGGGTATTGAGACCCTTGATTCCGGGTATACTCGAGTATTACCATTTCTGTTCGTTTGCGGTGAGCGGGCCCGGTAAAGGGGTGTTTGGTGAACGGGATTCGGTGTAAAGAGGGGTCTACGGACGTTGGTTCTATATACGTTGGCGGAGTGTCAACTTCGATCAAGCTTCGGTGACGCAAATGGGAATTTGGCTCCTGAGAGCCACCTGTATCCTTTCTGTGTGAATCATTAGTTACTTTACTTTACATCTAGCATGTGTATCTGATTTGTTAAATGTGAAATGCCATGATTTTTCTGCTATATGTCTGGTACCTCATTGAGCGCAAGCTCACCCCTTTCTGTTCCTTTTGTTTTCCTTACAGGAACCTCTTTTGGAAATCATGATTTTGAAAAGCGAGTTGAGCTAGTTAGATAATCTTTTGTTCTTTTGTATAGCTCCTCGAGGGGAAACAAACTCTAAATGTACTTCGTTTCACTTGTTCCATCTGAATTGTAAACCTAGCGACATGTATATATGAAAATGTTTTTTTTTTCCATGTGATTTTGGTAAGTTACTGTTAAGCTTGGCGGTTTTCAATCATTCAATTCTTTTGGATCCTATCTCGTGTAATATCGGATTTGTGTGATTCGACTCCGTAGTCCTGGCGAGAGCTGGGCAGGCGGTCCGCCGAACCCTTTGGTTCGCCTTAGGGTAAGGTGGGGCTGTCACAGGTGGTATCAGAGCCATATGCCGACGGTTGGGACTCTACGTCCTTTTACTGGAAAAGCCCTGAGCCTCTCGTTCGTGAAGAGTCACGAAGCGAAACTCTCCGTAGGGGATGCCCGCGTGCGGGTGGCAAGCTGATAGGTACCTTGTGATGTGACCCTGAGAACTGTCACAGGTGGTATCAGAGCCTGTTTCGCGTGGTCTCTGCGCGGAGTGAGCCTGGACTAAGTGGTGAATAGGTATGAAGGATTAAGTGCTCGTTCGAGCCTAAGCTCTAAATTGTGAATGTTATAGGTCTTAACTTTTCTTGTGGTATCTGAGCATCATAGATCGGTACGTCTGGTGGGAATTTCGATTGTAGATGGTTTTCTCTTGGGACTGGCCAGCTCGAGATGTGAACTATCTTATTTCGGATTCTTGTGCCTGAGTACTCCAGAGTTGAGGCGGTGTTCGTAGGTGAGAGTTGCATTTTGGGAACATGAATAGGCTTTGTTCGACTGGAATGAGTACAAGAGGTTAATGGATATTTCATTTGGATAATAGGTGATGTGAGAGACCGGACGGGGTTATTTTAGCAAGGTTTGGGACGATATATCCCTTTTCTTTTGATTCGCTCGTATGTTGTTACCACATGCCGTCGGTTGTATAATTGTGTATATGAATAATTGCCTAATTTGATACGTATTTGTATATTTGATCATTTGTTTCCTTGATATGTGGAATGTTATGTGCATATATGTTTATTTGTGTAATTGGTGGTCTCAATTTTAGATACTTTAGTCAATTTCCTATTGCTATGTTTATTTACTAAAATATCTTTGGGGGGAAAAAAAAAAGGAGAGGAAAAAAAAAATATATATATATATATGTAAGAAAGACGGAAACACGGATGTGGTCGTGGCCGTGGAGCTAAGCGAGGCCAAGAATCAAGAGAAGAAAGGGAAACAATAGCTGGACAAGGACCGAGAATGCCACTTGTACTTAGGAATGTATTATGACCCATTGTTTTGCCGACAGGCTAGCCTTCGAGTTCCAGCAACTCCGTAAGATGACACACTGGGTTGATCCATATCAAGAAATTTCGGTTCTCCGAGACGAAATAGAGGTTCAAAGGAGGCTAACCGAGTACTGGGAAGGGCGATGGAAGCAAGAGTATTCGGAGAAACTTGAGCTTTTACACCAAAACATGGAGCTAAAGAGGAAATACGAAGAGATTTCCAAGGAGACCGTAGCAATGGCACAAGGTAATACTTTTATAGGGATTCCAGAGGAAGTTCAAAAGATAGGAATTGCAAGGCCACAACTGAAGATCTTCCATGCAAAGAAAAAGGGTAAAGCTGGAAGGCCATTTGCTAAGAGGGGCCGTGGATCGGGTGGTGTGACAAATTGTAGTTATTGTAGAAAATCCAATCATACTGAAGTAGATTGTTGGTTAAAGGGGAGGAGATGTCTGTGTTGTGGGAGCGCCGAGCATCTGATTGCTAATTGCCCGGGTTTAGTGCCCGAAAAGAAGGGAACCCAGCAGCCAACCAAGACCGACCCTGGACCGTCAAGTGGAGAAGGGACTGGGATGAAGAACCTCGTTTCTTCTGACTCTGACGACGAAGAAGGTACAGGCCATTGGTTATTTTAAATTTGGAAGGTAAAATTTCGAGGGCGAAATTCTTTTAAGGGGGAGAGAGTGTGAGAACCCGTAATTTGCATTTTCTCGGTTTTCGCATTTTTCATGGCTTGTTTTCTGCACTTTCTGTATCCGAAAAATTTTCTAGATAAATTTTATGAGTAAATATAGTTTTTAGAGGATTTTTCTAGTATCGAATAGATTTTGAGAAACTAAGAGCGTATTTTGGACGTGGGACCCACTAGTGCGAAAAGTTCGGAAAATTTCGGCCAATTAGGTTGAGTTTCGGATACTGGTTGAAATTTATCGGGTGTTAAGAGAAAAGTAGAGGATGAGATGTGATTGATGTGAGAGAAACTTAAAGGATAGAAATGCTTTAAATGTAGTGACAAGTGTCACTTGGTGAGTGGTGGCACTTGTAGGACAACTATTCATTTTCTTGACTTTTTGACCAATTGCTTAAATATCTCAAAAATCACACAAAATTCATTCTTGTCTTCAACTTCTTGGCCGGCTCTCTCTCTAGGAAAAGAAAGAAAACTTCTCCAATTTTCAAGCTTCCATCTAGTGCAAATCATCCAAACCAAGTGCTTAAATTTGTTTCTACTCCATAAAATCCCTCCATTTGGTGCTAGTAAGTGTTTTGTGGAAGTGTCCAAGGAAGCTAAGGTGTCCTACAACTCTCCCTCTCTTGTGTTCTAGGTAAGTGGTGATTGAACTTCCTCCTACACCTAATGAAGCTTAAGTTGTGCTTAGTGGTAGCTAAAGTGCTGAAATTTGTGGTTTATTTCTTGGTTTGAGATAAATTGATGAGGTTTTCAATTTAATGGTGTATTTTCTGGTTTAATGTGATAATGATGCTGTGGTTATCTATGATGGTTGGTAATGCAGGGTAATGACTCTAGTAGGTGTACATGATTGGTAATTGCAAGCAATTTTGGGTTTGGAAGGAATTTGAGAAAGTTAGGGTTTTATATCCCCAATTCTGTCCGGTTTTGTATCTCATGGTTAGAGTCCGAATTGGCCTTGGCTTAAAACATTAAAGTTGTAGGTATTGATGTGTTAGAGGTTCCTACAAAATTTCAGGTCAATCGGAGTAGTGTAGAATGAGTTAAGCCGAAATTACTATTGCTGTTCTGGGTTCATCAGGATGGCCGAACTGCGCCTGTAATCGGCTATTTTGACTGGAATTGCTTTCGATTTGGTTGTTGAGGTCTTCTGATGAAATGTATCTTGATGTCTTAGCTACCGCCTGCCTTTGGAATCAATGAATTTGGACTTGTACAGACTGAGTTGGACTAATTACAGCATAGTGTAATTTGTAAACCTGCAATTAAGGTTCTGGTTTGGTATTTTGCATATTTGACCTAGTTGTGCTAGGATTTGGACTGAGTGTCCTTCTACATTGTTGTAGCCCTGTCTTTTGGCTTCGAAATGGTGGGTCTTGCACCCTCATCCGACAATCGTAGTGTCTTTGGTGCCAAAACCGCAACATGACGTCAAAAACTGTTTTCTTGGGTTAAAGCTTATTTCCATTTCCGGATTTTTCTGGTTTCCTTTAATGCTTATATATTCTTATGGAACCTTATTTTGGTAATACTTGGCCTTGGTTTATGACTTGTAAACGAATCTTATTGTGTTTATTTGAATAGTTTTAAGGCTTGTTTTCATTCCGATCATTTCCTAGCTAACTTTTGTACTTGTACTACTTTGAGCCTAGTGAACGGCTTTTGGGAAATGAGATGACTTTTGTGTGAGATGTTGGGACTGATTTGAGGTAATAGTGAAGCCTTAAGGGCTGGAAAAGTAAGAAATTTAGGGGAAGTGCTGCCCGATTTTCTAGGCCGTTTGGTTCCTTTAAGTTGGATTTGCCTTTTGGTAGAAATGAAAGGCTTTTGGGCTGTTTGCGCCTAAGTCTTCATGTTACCTTTTTGTTTCCAAGAAAATCATGTTTTTGCACCCTTGCATTAGTATTTATTTGGCAAGGCATACGACGTGTAGTCGAGCCTCACTTGTGCATTCCGTTTGCTCGATTTGGATATGAAACCTTCAATTGGTTTATTTTGATTATTTTAGGGTTTCTTGGCGATTAAGGCCAATCTGAAGTGAAAACTTTTGAAGTTGAGCCTGTGAGTGTACCACTCCCCTCCATTGCTGTTTAACTTGATTTCTGCTCTGCAATCTGTTTAATTTGTTTGAGACGAGAGTGTACTTTATCACACTCGTTCTCTTGTCTGTTCATATGCCAATTTACCATGCAAAATTTGAATCTGTTATCTGTGTCTGCATCTGTTCGGATTTCTATGACCTATGAGCTCAATCCTGTGGCTAAGTTATTCGAGTCGGGCCGGCAAGGGCCTGGACGATTAGATAACGAACCACGGTAGTCTGTTCGGGGATTTTGGGTATTGAGACCCTTGATTCCGGGTATACTCGAGTATTACCATTTCTGTTCGTTTGCGGTGAGCGGGCCCGGTAAAGGGGTGTTTGGTGAACGGGATTCGGTGTAAAGAGGGGTCTACGGACGTTGGTTCTATATACGTTGGCGGAGTGTCAACTTCGATCAAGCTTCGGTGACGCAAATGGGAATTTGGCTCCTGAGAGCCACCTGTATCCTTTCTGTGTGAATCATTAGTTACTTTACTTTACATCTAGCATGTGTATCTGATTTGTTAAATGTGAAATGCCATGATTTTTCTGCTATATGTCTGGTACCTCATTGAGCGCAAGCTCACCCCTTTCTGTTCCTTTTGTTTTCCTTACAGGAACCTCTTTTGGAAATCATGATTTTGAAAAGCGAGTTGAGCTAGTTAGATAATCTTTTGTTCTTTTGTATAGCTCCTCGAGGGGAAACAAACTCTAAATGTACTTCGTTTCACTTGTTCCATCTGAATTGTAAACCTAGCGACATGTATATATGAAAATGTTTTTTTTTTCCATGTGATTTTGGTAAGTTACTGTTAAGCTTGGCGGTTTTCAATCATTCAATTCTTTTGGATCCTATCTCGTGTAATATCGGATTTGTGTGATTCGACTCCGTAGTCCTGGCGAGAGCTGTACGTCTGGTGGGAATTTCGATTGTAGATGGTTTTCTCTTGGGACTGGCCAGCTCGAGATGTGAACTATCTTATTTCGGATTCTTGTGCCTGAGTACTCCAGAGTTGAGGCGGTGTTCGTAGGTGAGAGTTGCATTTTGGGAACATGAATAGGCTTTGTTCGACTGGAATGAGTACAAGAGGTTAATGGATATTTCATTTGGATAATAGGTGATGTGAGAGACCGGACGGGGTTATTTTAGCAAGGTTTGGGACGATATATCCCTTTTCTTTTGATTCGCTCGTATGTTGTTACCACATGCCGTCGGTTGTATAATTGTGTATATGAATAATTGCCTAATTTGATACGTATTTGTATATTTGATCATTTGTTTCCTTGATATGTGGAATGTTATGTGCATATATGTTTATTTGTGTAATTGGTGGTCTCAATTTTAGATACTTTAGTCAATTTCCTATTGCTATGTTTATTTACTAAAATATCTTTGGGGGGAAAAAAAAAAGGAGAGGAAAAAAAAAAAATATATATATATATATGTAAGAAAGACGGAAACACGGATGTGGTCGTGGCCGTGGAGCTAAGCGAGGCCAAGAATCAAGAGAAGAAAGGGAAACAATAGCTGGACAAGGACCGAGAATGCCACTTGTACTTAGGAATGTATTATGACCCATTGTTTTGCCGACAGGCTAGCCTTCGAGTTCCAGCAACTCCGTAAGATGACACACTGGGTTGATCCATATCAAGAAATTTCGGTTCTCCGAGACGAAATAGAGGTTCAAAGGAGGCTAACCGAGTACTGGGAAGGGCGATGGAAGCAAGAGTATTCGGAGAAACTTGAGCTTTTACACCAAAACATGGAGCTAAAGAGGAAATACGAAGAGATTTCCAAGGAGACCGTAGCAATGGCACAAGGTAATACTTTTATAGGGATTCCAGAGGAAGTTCAAAAGATAGGAATTGCAAGGCCACAACTGAAGATCTTCCATGCAAAGAAAAAGGGTAAAGCTGGAAGGCCATTTGCTAAGAGGGGCCGTGGATCGGGTGGTGTGACAAATTGTAGTTATTGTAGAAAATCCAATCATACTGAAGTAGATTGTTGGTTAAAGGGGAGGAGATGTCTGTGTTGTGGGAGCGCCGAGCATCTGATTGCTAATTGCCCGGGTTTAGTGCCCGAAAAGAAGGGAACCCAGCAGCCAACCAAGACCGACCCTGGACCGTCAAGTGGAGAAGGGACTGGGATGAAGAACCTCGTTTCTTCTGACTCTGACGACGAAGAAGGTACAGGCCATTGGTTATTTTAAATTTGGAAGGTAAAATTTCGAGGGCGAAATTCTTTTAAGGGGGAGAGAGTGTGAGAACCCGTAATTTGCATTTTCTCGGTTTTCGCATTTTTCATGGCTTGTTTTCTGCACTTTCTGTATCCGAAAAATTTTCTAGATAAATTTTATGAGTAAATATAGTTTTTAGAGGATTTTTCTAGTATCGAATAGATTTTGAGAAACTAAGAGCGTATTTTGGACGTGGGACCCACTAGTGCGAAAAGTTCGGAAAATTTCGGCCAATTAGGTTGAGTTTCGGATACTGGTTGAAATTTATCGGGTGTTAAGAGAAAAGTAGAGGATGAGATGTGATTGATGTGAGAGAAACTTAAAGGATAGAAATGCTTTAAATGTAGTGACAAGTGTCACTTGGTGAGTGGTGGCACTTGTAGGACAACTATTCATTTTCTTGACTTTTTGACCAATTGCTTAAATATCTCAAAAATC